>NC_141379.1:31295613-31905995 GCF_017979445.1 Akebia trifoliata | reverse complement strand
TGGTTTTGTAGTTTTTCTTGACCCCACTTCTCTATATTCTCATTCCAACTGATTTGTTTCCTGGGTTTTATGTTTCATCCATTTTTCAAGAGTGTAGATTGCTAAAGAGAAGATGAGATGAAGAGGGGTTGGCCCAAACCTCAAACGAACCCCAAATTGGTGTTGTAGTTTTTCTTGACCCTACTTCTCTATAATCTCTCTCCAACTGATTTGTTTGCTGGCTTTTTATTTTTAATAATAAGTTTTGTGCGTTTTTCAATGAAGTTTAGATTGCTCAACAGAAGATGAGTTGAAGAAGGGGTTGGCTCAAACCTCAAACAGACCTCAAAATGGTTGTGTTGTAGTTTTCTCAACCTCACTTTTATTTACACACCCCAATTGACTTGTTTGACGGTTTTAATCGGTTTTATGTAATGGAATGTAGATTGCTGAACAGAAGATAAGAGTTCAAGAGATCAATCAAAAAAAAGATAAAGATAAAGAGTTCAAGAGGGGTGGCTCCAACCTCAAACAGACCCCAAATTGGTGCTGTAGTTTTTATTGACCCCACTTCTCTATATTCTCACTCCCAACTGATTTGTTTGCCTGGTTTATTAATATGTTTCATGCATTTTTCAAGAATGTAGCTAGCTAAAAGAAGCTGAGTGGAAGAGGGGGTTGGCTCAAACCTCAAACAGACCCCAAAATGGTGGTGTTGTAGTTTTTCAACCTCACTTCTCTATATACAACCGCCCCCACCCACACACACTCACACACAAATGACTTGCTTGATGGTTTTAATCAGTTTTATGTAATAGAATGTAGATTGCTCAACAGAAGATGAATTGAAGAGGGGTTGGCTCAAACCTCAAACAGACCCCAAAATGGTAGTGTTGTAGTTTTCTCGACCTCACTTCTCTATATACACGCACACCCCAATAGTCTTGCTTGATGGTTTTAATCAATTTTATGTAATGGAATGTAGATTACTCAACAGAAGATAAGAGTTCAAGAGGGGGGTTCCTCCAACCTCAAACAGACCCCAAAATGGTGGTGGTGTAGTTTTTCTTGACCCCACAGTTCTCTATTTACTCATTCCAACTGATTTGTTTGCTAGTTTTTTTTTTTAATATATAAGTTTCATTTATTTTTCAATGGAGTGTAGATTTCTCAACAGAAGATGAGTAGAATAATGGTTGCTCCAATCTCAAACAGACTCCAAGATGGTTTCTTTGATTTCCAAAGCAGTAGTTGGTACCTGATTTTTTGGGGTTTTAGATTTTTGAGAAAATTTCATTGAAGCACAATTTCTTGCCAGTTTGCCACTAAAAATATGACCTAAAGACTGCCTTTACAGATATAATTGCCCCTAGCCTTTTTTCTCTCATAGTCTGTATTTTTAAATTATGTTCTTATAATAAATAAATAAATAAAATTTTAAAATGAAGTAAGGTTTTTTATAGAAAAAGAAGTTTTGGAGCAATATATATGTCAAGGCTATATTTGATCCAACTAACAGTCCTTAGTTTTATGTACTTATTTCTGCAATTCTGTCTTTTTTTTTGTTTTGTTTTGTTTTTGTTTTTGGTTTTTCTGTTCTGTCGATAAGTGGCAATGTAACATTTATATTCTTGATTGTAAACATATCCATGTAGCACATACTGAATGGATCCAGACTTATCCAATTGATCCACTGAGACCATTCCGGGCCCACAATGTGCACTTAAAGTTGGTCTTATCTAAACCTGCAATTTTATGGGCTCATGGGAGACAGTTTCTGCTTGGAGAAAAAGAAAAAAAAAAAAAATAATGGATTAAAATTTTTTTGGGTTGCTTTCTTGTATATTGGACTGTGACCCATTCAATGAAAGAGTGCAGAGATCCTATACCCTTGGGAGTTGGAAGATATCATGCCAGTGCACTCATGGTTTTCGATGCCATTTGATGGCAACACCCTGGGGCTGTAAACGCTTGAATTTGGGCCCATCACTCCGCACATATGCACGCCAAACAGCCATCTAGATAAAACATGTTCAAGATCAAATTGAACCTTTTCAACGGTTCCAACTCTAATCGTGCAAACCTAATTCTTGAGGCATGGATTGGCCCTACATCAATCCTGTCTTTCACATTGAGCACGGAAATAAGAACATTTTTAGCAACTTAAGTTGAGCTTGGGCCACATAACAACTATGTGAGGCCCGTGTGGATGCACATGTCTACCACCAAATGGATGTGGTGGGCTCTGATTTCTATCTAAACCAAGTCAGTTGTCATTTGGTCATCACTGCATCAATGATGGATAGAGTGGTGCAGGACACGAAGCAGAGGAATAGAGAACAGGAGTCGAGGCGAGCTCAAGTGGGTCTCTTGGGGATGGTTTTAATTACTTGTTTAGTACGGGAGCCTTATCACGTAAGTCCAATACTTTCTTAGCTTTCGTTCCGTGAGAGACCTTCATTGGGCCACCCATGGTTCTATCCATGTGTCATCGTTGTCCCTTCACAACCACCAAACCTTACGAACTAGTCCACTTTGCTCGATTCCAAGTGGAAAGGATCCACAACAGGAGTGCATGTGGCATCTCCTGTGGCACACAATGTGATCTATTTGTATGATGTACAAGTCATGCAAGTAATGTTAGACCATCATGGCACCTTATGCAGCCTATTTGTTGAGTGTATATTTTCCTCCACTCTTGGGAGTGTCATATCCCAGTTAAGCCCCGTGACCCTCTTATATTCATAGTTCTTCCCTTCTCCAACAGATCAGTCTTTTAGAGTAGTTGGTTGGTTAACACTATTACAAGGCTTGATTAGATTACAAGGTACGTGATCCGAAATCTTTCATCCACATTTAGTCGTCAGTGTGATGTGAAAAGAATTTGTTCTCGATGCTCATTAGTGGTGTAGTCCGAAAGTGGCCAGGCCAACTTAGGCATTGGTGATCCCATGGTCCAGATTTAATAGGACCAATACATGCAAGTATAACCAACGAGGCTGATTGTATGTGAATGATTCTCCAGATCATCAACTAGGCCAGCAGGAGAACCATTCTCCAAAATGGAAAATGAAATCACTTTTGAGTATATGTAGTCCAGAAAAGCCCAACTACATCTAGGATTTGCAAGTTTTGAAAACTCTAATCTGTGCGATCATTCCATGATTAGATGTGGATGATAATTTGTTTTCATGGAAAATTACATTCCTATTTTTACTGCATTTTTTTTTTCCTTTTGTTGTCACTCACTTCAATTGTATGAAGTGCTTCTACAGAGTTGTATGACACAAACTTTTATGAATTTGAAAAAATACTAAAGAATGTTTAACAAGATTTTCGAAGAAAGAAAAGAATGAAGGTTGAAGATGATGGTATCACCCATTAATTTGTCAATTCGTTGATTTAATCAGCTGATGCCTTATTCAACGAATATTTCTTGATCTTTGAAAAAATGCGGAGAATTTTGTGACAATGCCTTGGACATTCCCTACAGTAAAAGAGAGGCCTAGGGAGCTAATGTTGCTTTGTTGGGCAGAAGTGGGACAAGAGTAAAGATAAAAAAAAACAAAACGAACACACAAGATTTATGTGGTTTGGCAAATTACCAACATCCACGGAGTAGAAGGAGAAAAATCTACTATCAATGATAAAGATCGCAGACTCTCTGTCCACAGCCACAAGGAATCGTACAAAGCGAAAACATAAAGAAATCCTACTCGAAATACAATATCTATATATATATAAATAGCCTTGGGGGCATTGCCTCTGAACCCCCACATGGCCCTTATCGAGTAGCCTAACCTGATTTAGGCCGAGCCCACTTCGCATCAGGAAAAGTCCTTTTTGATACTGCCTTGCCTCTTGAAGTCAAAGCCCAATAAGAATACTAGACATCTCACAACATGCTTAAAATCAAATGTCTAAGCCTAACTTCCTAGTTTATAGCTATAGTTAAATGATTGGTCAATTTTGGAACGCTATTCAGTCAATTTCGGACCACTGGTCACTCTTTGTTCTATAGGTTCTTTTACTAATCAACACTCGATTTTTTTTGACTTGTCTTTAGATTCTAATTCGGTTATCAGCACATTATTAGGACATCTCTTTCTTGGTCAGAAATTTCTGCAAAGAATAGACACTGATTTTGAAACAATTTTTGTGAGATCCATATTTGAAATGGGTCGTGTGCTTTTACGTCACGGTTGGATGGTTGGAAAATGTCTAACGTAAGTTGACAACAATCACAATTATAATGAATTTGTAAATTAAAGGTTAAAATAAAATGAGAAAATGACCCAAAAGAATGCCAATGAGGAGTAAAAATAAGTATGAAAACATGAGACATGATGACTCCAGAAAATATTGTTTGGCCCCAAATCTCTGGGATTACTTAAATGCATGGTTAGGTTTGGCTAGCCCAAGTTGACCCCCTTATATTGCCAAAATGTACCTTGTTTTAAAAAAAAAAAAAAAAAAAAAAAGGTCACCCATGCCATGTGGAGTGGATCTGTTGACCTTACTGTTAGGCCCACCACTTGGTTGATCACCCAAAGAAGTTGGGTCAGTAGGCTTCTACAATTGTACTAGAAGAACATGTGGGTTGATTTTTGGACCAAACATCACATCGTCAATTCAATGTTGTTTGGAGCAATGTCTTAATGTTGTAAAGGGTCGAGTCTGTTGACTCGAGAAATATGACTCAAGAAATAATATGTGATCTTGATCATGTTGTAGACACCAAAATTTGGACAGGACCTCAATGTAAAATACCTTAAAATTCACGAAAATTGGAATGGTCCCAAGGCCCAAACCTTCAAAAATCTATTATCTTTTATCTTTCTACATGACCCATACCCCAAAGACTCCTTTACACTTCTCAACCCAATCCAACCCAACCATAATTAAATTCAACTCAACTCACCCCCTAAGCCCATTGGGCTTAAAACCCATTACTACCCCTATTCAATCAACTACCCAATTATCCTACCCAAGTCCAACTCTAAACCTAGGCCCAAACATCACAACCAATCACTTAAGATCATCAAAGTGGGATACATGTTACCACCTCAACCCATCTCTCTCATTCAACTACATACCTCCATCATCTTTCTTTAAAAAAATCATCTACCCACACCTTTCTCTAACCTACTCTCATCATTCCCTACAAACTCATCCTCACAAGCCATACCCACATCCCTTATTTCTAATCAATTCATCTAAAAACTCCATCAGCACACATTTTTGACACATGTCATCACATCCTTCACCCTCCAAAACCTAATCACCTAATCCCTTACACAACTCATTCTTCTAACCAAAATCCACTCCATTCAACTTACCTAATACTAATAAACAAACCACCTTCTTACACCCTCATTCTCTCAACCAAACACTACTCATATTCCTCCACCTAACACTCAACCCAAATGGGTTGAAGGATCAAATTCATTTGGGTTACAAATGACCCACTAAAACCCCCTTCCACTACCCTCAATATATAGACAATCTCTCTCAAATCCTCATATCATTCTACTCTTTTTCATTATTTCACCTCATCCCACACCTAAAAATAACTCTCAAAATCCTATAAAACCACCCCTCATTCTCAACACAATCTCCCCAATGAAAAAAAATGTAAAAACACCATTACTAAAAAAAATATTTAAACTTTTTCTCAACTCTCTATACTTTCAACCCTCTACTTACTCTCAAGTAAACCAAGACATGTTAAAGAAGACTCATCTTTTTTAGGTTAAATAAAAAACAAAGTGGGTTTTTGAAAAAAAAGAAACAACTAATCATTCTTCTCTCCCCTCTACTTCTCTTCTTTTACTTCTTTCATTTCTCTATACTTATGCACACACTACAAAAAGTTTGAGCCATAAAAAGGTCTATTTTTCTCAATAAGGAGGCCCTTAACAATTTAAATTAAAATCAAAATCCCTCGTACTCAAGGGTACAAATCATATTTTTTCTGATTTTTTCATTTTTATTTTTAATCGACTAAATCCGAGATTACCACCAATGGTAGAGGGAGTAGGATGCCTAACACCTTCCCTACTCCCTAATATGGACCCCTTTACCTAAATTTAAGGTGGACAAATGGATCTTATCCGTACGAGAGTCACAAATGTCAAACAATATTTTTTTCAAAAAAATACATTCTAGGTGATCATACACACCCTTTTATAAAATAAAGGAATAGTGTCGACTCCAAACCCCAAGTAGGAGAGATATTCGAAAGGGAGAATCTCATGTTCACACATGTAAACACAACATCCAATATTTTTTATTGTATGTCTCCCGATCATACATACCCCAATGATAGTTATCTCGATGATAATTTTCGAAAGGTTGGATTTTCTATTTACACGATCAAGATCATGTGTCAATTCTTGACTCAAGGAAACCCAACCCATTGTAAATATATATTATCACCCCTTTTCATCATATTAATTCACATTTTGTTAGATTTTTCTTTTGTTCTTTTAAAGTTTTTAATTTGCATGATCTTTTGAACTAGACGGATGTATTTGGAAAAAAAAAATGTAAGAATAAATCCAATAGAATGAAAAATAAGATAAAGAAGGTTAAGATGAATTGGACGTGTTCAATGAAGATCGATTACAACTTTGATTAAAAGAAGTATTCAAGTTGAAAATTTAAACGAGAGGAAGACCAAAAGAACATAAACTTATGGTGATTGTGAAAGCTAATGTAAACCTATGTTACTAGATTTGTTCCAACTTGAATCAACTTGAACGAAGCAAACAAATTTACAGTATGATTTGCACTTGATTAATAGAAGACAACAAATACGTACTAACCAATTTGCTACATTGACCGTTTCAATTCATTAAATTTTTATGAGTTGTGATAATCGGACTCACTTTTGTGTACTCACTTTGGACTTTTCCTTTACATAAGTATAGATCCTTTGATTCAGGATACACAATGACATATATTTATAGTTTTGTATGGTGATGTGAAGGGTGAATCCAAAGTGAGTATAGAAAAAGTGACTTAGATCGTCAGAACTCAATTTTTATATTTAAGTTCGGTGAACAAATAATAAAGATAATACGATGAACGAATTATCTTTGCATATCCCTACGAATCAAGTTTGTCCTAAAGTGAAAAACTAGATAATCAAACTTTGAATCAAACAAATTGATAAATCAAATACACAAAGATATAAACCTAACCCCGAGGGGTTGGCTCAATGGCAATTTCGGACTGATAAGCAGTTAATGCCAGTGGGTATTGAGTTCGATATCCTATATGAGCATTATTTCCTCAGGAGCCACCCGTAAAGGCGCACCATTTCTTGCCCAGTGCGTGTCATGTATGGAGTTGCATGTGCCTCGAGACCAATCCTTTGACAAGATCATGGTCTATGGATTGGGCAAAGTTCATATACGGGCTCGATCCGCTGTTTACAAGGATACCCGAATATCAAATATATATGTGTGGCATTCGGAGGCCCTAAAGAGAGCCAAACATTTTTTCAATCTATTGGTTAGAAGTTTCGGAATGGGCTAATTTTTTGTGAGGGTGATCTCTATGATGAGAAGATCATCCTCACAAAAAATCAGCCCATTCCAAAATTTCTAACCCCATCAAAACTGATTTACAAAAATCGGACGATGCATGATTCTTCAACTTGTAAACTAGGGTTAGATGTTTTGTAATGCGCTAATTATTTGTGAGGATAATCTATTCATCATAGAGATCATCCTCACAAAAAAAAAAAAAAATCAACGCATTTTGATACTTCTAACCCTTATTTTGAAAAATGTTTGGCACAATATTTGGTTCTCTTTAGGGCCTCCGAATCCTTCCCTATGTATATATACATATATGGGGATGAATCATGGGACATATGTAATAATAATAATTTTTCAAAATATAGGTTAGAAATTTCGGATTTAGCTAATTTTTTGTGAGGATGATCTCTATGATGAGAAGATCATCCTTAAAAAAAATCAGTCCAATCTGAAACTTCTAATCCAATCAAAAGTGATTTAGAATGTGGATCGCCGATTTTTTACCAATAATTTGTAAACCAGTATTGATGGGTTTACAAGTTTTAGATTGAGCTGATTTTTTGTGAGAATGGTCTTCTTATCATAGGGACCATCTCACAAAAAATTAGCTCAATCTGAAATTTCCAATCCATATTTTGAAGAATCATTATTTTTACATATGTCTCATGATCCGTCTTATATATATATAGATAGATGGTTTTTTTTTTTAAACAATTGATGGGGTTGTCTTAGTAATTTCACAAAAATTGACGTAAGATGGTCATTATAATAATTTGAAGATTTTAAGTTAGACATGATTTGTAATTGGGAGCATTTATGACCATTGGATTGTGCTCAATCCAACGATTGAGTTTCATCGTGAGATTTTTTAACTGATGCTGAATATATATATATATATATATAAATAGCGTTATTACGACCCCTATTACGACTCATATTGCGACACACCATTTTGTCTTATATGGGCAAAAATGTTTGGAATGGGCTGATTTTTTGTGAGGATGATCTCTGTGATGAGAGGATCATCCTGACAAAAAATCATCCAATTCCAAAACTTCTAACCCCATCAAAATTGATTTACAAAAATTGGACGGTCTATAATTTTTCAACAAAAATTGGATGGTCTAGAAGTTTCATAATGAGCTGATTTTTGGCAAAGATGATCTCCTCACCATAGAGATCATCCTCGCAAAAAATCAGCACATTCCAAATATTTTTGCCCATATAAGACAAAATGGTGTGTCGCAATATGAGTCGTAACAGGGGTCGTAAGAACCCGACCCTATATATATATATATGGAAATGTTCAACACCCTAAACTTTATCCTACACTTTAACAAATGTGTTTTGTCTTACATGGGTTAGAAGTTTTGGAATGGGCTGATTTTTTGTGAGGATGATCTCTATGATTAGAAGATCATCCTCACCAAAAATCAGCCCATTCCAAAAATTTTAGCCCCATGTTTACAAGTTGAAAAATCGTGGACCATCAATTTTTTGTAAATCATTTTTGATGGGGTTAGAAGTTTTGGAATGAACTGATTTTTGGTGAGGATGATCTCCTCACCATAGAGATCATCTTCACCAAAAATTAGCCCATTCCAAAATTTCTAACCCATGTAGGACAAAACATATATATATACATAGGGGACTGTTCGACGGACGTCTTCAAAACCAGATAAGAAACTGATGTTTCTTGGACGTTGGATGGAGAGATAACAATGGCGCAAATTCGTTCTCACGTCAGTTCACTTGTAAGAAACGAAATTTCTGAAAATTTCAAACAACTCCCTCAATTTTTAGGTTTTTTAAACTAACTCACGTTCTCTCTTTTCGTCTCGACAGAACGACTGAGAACAATTGATTTGTTTTTCGTCTCCATCGAAAACCTAGACTAAACTTGCTCTCTCTCTCGATCAAGTCTCGACAGAAAACCAAACCCATTCGTCCCGACAGAAAACCCTTTGTCTCGATAGAAAACCCAGATTAAACCGATTGTTTTCGACTTCGTCTCCATTGAAAACCTCGACTGAATTCCCTCTCTCACTCACTCTCTCTCTCTCTCTCTCTCTCTTTCTCTCTACTCGACAGAAAACCCAACCCATTCATCTCGACAGAAAACCCTTCGTCTCAGTGGGAACCCTTCAACAAAAAACCCAAAAAATTGAAGGGGATACTCTGTTTCTGCCCTCTATCGATTTGTAGAAGACTCGTCAGCGTCTCTCTCTCTCTCTCTCTTTCAGAGAACCCAATCGATTTTTTGTGAGGATGATTTTCTCATCATAGTGACCATCCTCGCAAAAAATCAGCTCAATCCAAAACCTCTAACCCATATTTTGAAAAACCATTGTTTTTACATATGTCCCTTGAACCGCCCCCTATAGCTGATTTTTTGCGATGATGGTCACTATGATGAGAAGATCATTCTCACAAAAAATTAGCTCAATCTGAAACTTCTAAATCCATCAAAAGTGATTTACAAATTATTAACAAAAATTGGCAAAAAATCGATGTTCCACATTCTAAGTCACTTTTAATGGGGTTAGAAGTTTCAGATTGGACTGGTTTTTTTTCTGAATGATCTTCCCATCATAGAGATCATCCTCACAAAAAATCAGCTCAATCCGAAACTTCTAATCCATATTTTGAAAATTTATTAATGTTACATTGTTTTTACATATGTTTTTTCATATGGCCCTTGATCCTGACCCATATATATATATGGAAATGTTTGGCACCCTACTATTTGCCCTTCGTTTTATCTAACGTGTTTTGTCCTACATGGGTTAGAAGTTTTGGAATGGGCTTATTTTTTGTGAGGATGATCTCTACTGGTAGAAGATCATTTTCACCAAAAATCAGTTCATTCCGAAATTTCTAGCCCCCTGTTTACAAGTTGAAAAATCGTGGACCGTAATTTTTTTGTAAACTATTTTTTATGGTGTTAGAAGTTTTGGAATGAGCTGATTTTTGGTAATGATGATCTTCTCACAAAAAATTACTCTATTCCAAAACTTCTAACCCGTGTAGGACAAAACACGTTGAGCAAAACATAAAGTAATAATAAAGTGTCAAACACGTTGAGATTTTTTAATTGATGCTGAATATATATATATAGGGAAATGTTCGAAACCCTACTATTTGCCTTTCGTTTTGCCCAACGTGTTTTGTCCTATATGGGTTAGAAGTTTTGGAATGGCTAATTTTTGGTGAGGATGATCTCTATGGTGAGGAGATCATCCTCACCAAAAATCAGCCCATTCCAAAACTTCGAACCCCATGTTTACAAGTTGAAAAATCGTGGACCGTCCAATTTTTGTAAATCATTTCTGAAGGGGTTAGAAGTTTTGGAATGGGCTGATTTTTGGTGAGGATGATCTCCTCACCAAAAATCAACCCATTCCAAAACTTCTAACTCATATAGGACAAAACATATTGGGCAAATTGTTGGATGCGAACGGGACCCTATATATATATATATATGGAAATGTTTGACACCCTACTATTTGCCTTTCGTTTTGCCCAACGTGTTTTGTCCTATATGAGTTAGAAGTTTTGAAATGGGCTGATTTTTGGTGAGGATGATCTCTATGGTGAGGAGATCATCCTCACCAAAAATCAGCCCATTCCAAAACTTCGAACCCCATGTTTACAAGTTGAAAAATCGTGGACCGTCCAATTTTTGTAAATCATTTGTGAAGGGGTTAGAAGTTTTGGAATGGGCTGATTTTTGGTGAGGATGATCTCCTCACCAAAAATCAACCCATTCCAAAACTTCTAACTCATATAGGACAAAACATATTGGGCAAATTGTTGGATGCGAACGGGACCCTATATATATATATATATATGGAAATGTTTGACACCCTACTACCATTTGCCTTTCGTTTTGCCCAACGTGTTTTGTCCTATATGGGTTAAAAGTTTTGAAATGGGCTGATTTTTGGTGAGGATGATCTCCTCACCATAGAAATCATCCTCACCAAAAATCAGCCCATTCCAAAACTTCTAACTCATATAGGACAAAACATGTTGGGCAAAGTGATAGTTGCGGAACGAGACTTATATATATATATATATATATATATATATATATATATATATATATATGGAAAGGGAAATGTTTAGCAACAAACATTTTGGCAAAACATGGGTAGAGGTTTTGGAATGGGCTGATTTTTGGTGAGGATGATCTCTACGGTGAGGAGATCATCATCACCAAAAATCAGCCCATTCCAAAACTTCTAACCCCATCAAAAATGGTTTACAAAAAATGGACGGTCCACGATTTTTCAACTTGTAAACTGGGGCTAGAAGTTTTGGAATGGACTGATTTTTGGTGAGGATGATCTCCTCACCGTAGAGATCATCCTCACCAAAAATCAACCCATTCCAAAACTTCTAACCCCATCAAAAATGGTTTACAAAAAATGGATGGTCCACGATTTTTTAACTTGTAAACATAGGGCTAGAAGTTTTGGAATGAGCTGATTTTTGGTGAGGATGATCTCCTCACCGTAGAAATAATCCTCACCAAAAATTAGCCCATTCCAAAACTTTTAATCCATATAGGACAAAAATGATTGGTTAAAATATTAGCCAAAATGTTTGGTGCTGAATGGGACTCATATATATATATATATAGGGTCCCGTTCAACAACAAACATTTTGGCAAAACATTTTTCAAAACATGGGTTAGAGGTTTTGGAATGGGCTGATTTTTAGTGAGGATGACCTCTACGGTGAGGAGATCATCCTCACCAAAAATCAACCCATTCCAAAACTTCTAGCCCTAGTTTACAAGTTGAAAAATCATGGACCGTCCAATTTTTGTAAACCATTTTTTATGGGGTTAGAAGTTTTGGAATGGGCTGATTTTTGATGATGATGATCTCCTCACTATAGAGATCATCCTCACAAAAAATTAGTCCATTCCAAAACCTCTAACCCATATTTTGAAAAATGTTTTGCCAAAATGTTTGTTAGTGAACATTTCCCATATATATATATATATATATATATATATATATATATATATATATATAAACTTTCTCCCAATATTAATAAAAAGATAAGACTTTAGACAAAATAAGTTGGATTGATGTAATAGATGTTTACGTCTTGCGGACACGACTAAAGAAACTCCATCAACATTCTCATAATTTATCGTCCATGTACCTAATTATTATGAATGCCATTATTGTGGTTCTTAATTAGAGTGGGGGCCCACACTTTCAATTATCTACCCGACTGAACAGTCCAATAGCTTGGCACGTCACCATGGTCAACTGAAAGTCGTTGCCACGTCATCAGTCTTAATGACGAAATCAGTATTGAAAACTCGTGACAGTAACAGACAC
Source organism: Akebia trifoliata (assembly GCF_017979445.1). Lineage (NCBI taxonomy): Eukaryota > Viridiplantae > Streptophyta > Magnoliopsida > Ranunculales > Lardizabalaceae > Akebia > Akebia trifoliata. The sequence continues at coordinate 31,893,109 of NC_141379.1, read as the reverse complement.
GTGTCTCGGGGTACGCGCAATATGATCGTCCGTGACGTGTCAGTCTAATTCTACCTTTCTCGTGAGCTATTTGTTTATTAGGTTTTGTTGGGGGCCCATCACCTCAAACACTTCAATAAAAAACTTTTGTTAGTACGGTAATTACACTCGTGGGGTATAATAATTTTATTTTAAGGTCCCATTTGAAAGGACATTTTGGTCTTTAAGTTGGGTTACAGACTTACAGTGGGACCCCCAAAAGGTTGGCTATGGAGTATAGTATAGTATGCAAGCAATCGCACGTGACAAGTTCTAATTTAGCCCCCTCTATGGCAAGTTGCTTAGAATTATTTTTTTTCCTCAATAGAGAAAAACGAAAAATATTATGGAATTTTATATTTTATGAAAAAATAATTTATATTGAAGCCCTCTATGTTTAGTTGCTTAGTTATTTTTCTACAAAAGGAAATAAAAGATTCCATATTAAGAAAAAGAGTCGTGCTATATCGCTTGGGTTCAACGCTAAATTCAACATTGAGCTAATTTGACAGTATTCAAATAACTATAGATTTATTTTCTTGAGATACAAGTTAGAAAATCAACGGTTCTCTATATAGTGTTAGGTCAGTTCAGTGTTGAACCCAGTGTCCAACAAAGGTAATCAAACATATTTCTAAAAAAAATAGTGTCTACTAATGATTAGATTGAAAATTTGTCGAATCACGTTCAAACCATGATTCAATTTGTTCGGATCGACAAACATTTGTTAAAAATAAAACATAAAATATTTTTTCTTAAATTACCATATCTCATAATTAAAAAACAATCTCACAAAAACTGGTGATTCACTCATCGAACCAATTTGTTAAGAATTTCATAAAACAGCAAGTTTTAAAAACACTAGTTTCTGTAAGAGTCGTGATAATCTGACTAACCCACGTGGCACACTTAATCGACTCTCTTGATGTGACAAGTTTGGGAACCACAGATCTGTACGTCTTGAGATACATTTTATATGGGGAGGTGTAGTTTTGTATCTCGAGGCATGCAGATCTACGATTCCCGAACTTATCATGTCAGGAGAATTGATTGTGTATGCCACGTGGGGTAGTCAAATTATCACGATTCTTTTTATAAATCAATGACAACCAAAATATTGAAAAGGAATTTTATAAGCTAAAACATCGTATGTTGCTAAGCATCAACCACATGGCTCAGATGGAAGTTGATAAGACCTATAGATGCATAGTGACCTCAAGATTGGGCCTCATATCACACATCTTGACGTGAAAGTGGATAGGAACCATGTTCTTTCACTCATATCTCAAAGAATAGCATCTATGATTCCCATACACTTTCACGTAAGGGCGTACAATGTGAGATCCAATCTTGAGGTCACTTCAGCATTATTCATATCCAAATGATGGATACACAATAGAATACTTACAACTTATGCCAACCCATTAACATATAAATTCCATCAAATCTTAGTATTATTTGTTTCTTAATTAAAATGAAAATTTTGCATAAAATTCATGTCATGTGACATGTCAATTCATTGGTTTGCCAGTTCGGTTTGATTATACTAATTATTTTACTAGCATATGTGATGGGTAAAAGAAGGTCACATGTTTCATCATCTCCTCTAATGATTGATTTTGGTCTAATAGAAAATTTTAATTAGAGCTGTCAATGAGTCAGATTTAGGGTTGGCTTTTTATAATTTTGTAATAGACCCAAATTGGCCATACAATTCAAATTGAGGCCAAAAATGGGGGCCGCATTGATACCCATATCAATCATTTTGCTAAAAAGGGACTTTTGCAGTGTAATATTCTTATTTAAAAATATGTAAACATGTCTACATATGAGTAATAGACCTCTTTTTGCACATCATACAGGCCTATTACGCGGAATCTTACCACACGCTAAGAGGGCGACGCTTTGGGTATTATTCATCTTCAATCCATTGCACATTTTCAATCTCACATTAACACTTTGTAGGGGAAACCCATGATTTTTCAAACTCAAAATTCCATCACCTTCAACTTCTCCGAAGAAATTATTTTATTTGTGAGATTTGAAGGTTGTGAAGTAGGTAGAATCGTGAGATTGAAAATGAAGGTAAACAATTTCAATCAAGAAGTTAAAGGTGACTGATTTTGAGAAAAATAAAAAGTGTTCACTACACCTTAATGGTGAGGGCATTTAAGTCATTTTATCAATCTATTAGAATAGACTGACGTAGAGCACCAAAAAAAAAACACTTGAAGGAAATGGGAAAAGAACCGTGATAACATGACACTCCCCTTTGACAAACACCCTCATCATAGAACCATAGATCAAATGCCTTGGGATACAAAAGAAAAAGATTTATGGTTCTATGTATCCCGAGGGATGGTTCTAATTCTGTGATGGAGGCTTAAGGGGCATCATATTATCACCACTCATGGGAAAAGGGTATGCCCATCATTGACTTATTCTCAACTTTCTCTCTCTCTCTCTCACTTCAATATTTGGAATATGTTTAAGCCAATAGGACACCTTTAATTTCCTATCCAATGTTAATTTCCCTTCAAGTTTGTGAATATTTACTGGCTCTTACATCTATATTTGATCACCTTTCTTATATATTGGATCACTACATTTTTTTTATCATTGTACATTCCGGGTTAACCAAGTACCCCATCCAATAATCCATGGGGCGATCACATAACAATAATTTTTTTATGAGGAAAGAACTATATTAGTTGCTAAATGTTGAACGAAGAGATGCTTAATCGACTCTTTTAGTCATTTTGATACCAAGTATATCGATCGAGACATAACTAGGATACTAAATTTTTCATCTCTCCATGTCCATTAGACAAACATTGTGCAAAATTTTCAAGCCAAAAGTTGAAACTTCATTGATAATTTATTTTCCTAGAACCACTCTTATGCCGATATCCAAGAACAGTAAACATGAATCTATTCCCAAGTTGTTTTGACGAAAAGTACTAAAAAATAAATCTAGAATTCATGCTAAATATCGGAGGGCCCAGGTGAGACCTAGACCTCATCCTCAATCTTCCCTTCTTAGATCTTGTTACTACTTTATGAACCTTACTCTCTATTCTGTTTTAAGCACAAAATTCCATCCATCCAAGTCTCCTGCATGGTTCAATCATGTCATACTTGGAATCCTCTGACAAAAATTCTACGGATTCTATATTTAAATAGGCCTGAATCACTTGATTATCTATGTAGCATGTCTAATCATTATAATCATCTCTTGAAGAAAGTTTTCAGGAATGAAAAATCTTCTAATCGACATCCGTACAGGACAATTTGGGTTTATTGGACTTTAAATTTAAATTCATGGGTTTTGAGTTATATATATATATGGGTCCCGTTTAGCAACAAACATTTTGGCAAAACATTTTTCAAAACATGGGTTAGAGGTTTTGGAATGGGCTGATTTTTGGTAAGGATGATCTCTACGGTGAGGAAATCATCCTCACCAAAAATCAGCCCATTCCAAAACTTCTAGCCCTAGTTTACAAGTTGAAAAATCGTGAACCGTCCATTTTTTGTAAATCATTTTTGATGGGGTTGGAAGTTTTGGAATGGGCTGATTTTTGGTGATGATGATCTCCTCACCGAAGAGATCATCATCACCAAAAATCAGCCCATTCCAAAACCTCTAACCCATGTTTTGAAAAATGTTTTGCCAAAATGTTTGTTGCTGAACATTTCCCTATATATATATATATATATATATATATATGTATGTATGGGACTTATGTTTAACAATTGAGTCGTGATAATTTGACTACCCCATGTGATGACACACTCAATCGACTCTTCTGACATGACGACTTTGGGAACCATAGATATGTGCACCTCGGGATACACAGTTCACTAGGGATACACATTTTTATGGGGAAATGCAGTTTTGTATCCCAAGGCATACAGATCTACGATTCTCAACGTTGTCACATCAGGAGAGTCAATTGAGTGTGTCACATGGGGTAATCAGATTATCACGATTCTTAACAATTTTAATATATTGGGTGGTAACATCTAGAACTCGATTTATGAAAGTGGTTGAAGAATTAATGTATTTAAATTTTTTTTATTTTATGAATGATTGGGATTGAATAAAAAACCCTATAAAAGCCCAAGGAAAAGGGACATCCCATGCATGGAGATTAAGAGAAAGAATTGAGTTTTGGTGGTTAAGTTCATTCCATGTGGAAAGAACTATAAGAGTGAGTACAATATCCTCTAGTTTGGTTGATTGTATTTGTATCCTCTACATGTCTATTTGATAATCCATCGTATTAAGATGAAAGACTTTGTAACATCATTGGGTTGGAATCATTCCCTAAATCTATCAGTTTTATCCTTTTCTTGTAAAGGTCTACAGATTTGCTATAACTACATGAGAAAAATGGGTAAATTCGATGCCAAGATCCGTTGAATTAGGCTAAATCCAAGTAAATTCGACGAACCTTGACGTCAAATTTACCCCTTTTTCACGTAGTGATTATCATGTAATTGATGTTGTCTATCCTTAAAATTTTAATTAAATATTTGTATGTCTAAGCCAATCCTTCTACTCAGTGTATCAAATGTATGCAATTTAAATAACTAATTAACTATTTAAAATTTGTTGATAGTTTGGGAATCCTAATTGGACTGACATGCACAATCTAGTTATCGTTGCCTCTAATTTCTAAATCTGTGAACTCTATTTCTATTATACTTATTCTGAAAGTAGAGGTACCCCCCCCCCCCTTCCCTCCTCTAAATTTAGGCGTATAAATTTATGTAACTTTTTATATAAGATCATCTCAATAAAATTGACTACCAGACTAGGACCAAAAATAGACATCTCTTTGACGTTGCTCGTTATGTCCTCAAGGAAATGAATGTTCCTAAGCTATTTTGGGCTTCAACCATCTTGATTTCTATTTATCTTATTCTTCACATGGTGACTCCGATTTTAGTGGGATCATTCCCTTAATAATTTCTCTTGAACAAGGAGCTTTCGTTAAGGTTTGAATATTTATGATAAATAATCTTAGCCCATAAAGTCAATGATGATCTTAATAAAAATTACTGAGAGGTAACATTGCGCTAAAATTAAATATGAGAAAAGGCCATGAAAGATTGGTGTGGTCTTTCCTATTCAACGTGCTTGAGAAATTAGGATTCTAGTATAAGTTTATTAAGTTGAAAGGATGCTTGCAAAGTGTTTTCTTATCAATTTTTATAAATGACTCAACTCATGGATATTTAAAAGGAACCAAAGGACTTCGTCAACGAGATCCACTATCTTTGTCTCTATTCATTCTAGTTGAAGAAATTCTCAACAAAGGCCTTGATCGGTTTGTGGATACTGGAAAAATGATTTTAAAGTTCCAAAAATGTCTTGGTTCCCAGTCACCTTTTGTTTGCAGACGACTTCTATAGATACATGATTTTCTAATTCAAAGATAACCTCTATGATGATTTGGAGTAGCCGTCATTATTTTTGTAAAAGGGTGTGAATGGTCATCCAGAAAGTATTTTTAGAAAAAATATCATTTTGACATTGTAGTGATTCGTACGGATTAGGACACCGATCTACCTAAGATATAGGTAAGGGTTCAGTTAGAGAGAGGGGAAAATGTTAAGCACCTCTCTCTTTCTTTATCAAAAGATGGTAATCTTAACAACATAATCATTTTAGAGAAATAAAAATAATAAAAATAAAAAATCGATTAAATGGTGTTTTTGTGCCCTCGGATGCGAGTGACTTTTGATATCGACTTAAATCGTGAAGGTCGTCTCATTAAGAAAAGAGACCCCTCCATATTTTTGCCTTAAATGAATAAGTTTTGAAAAATATCGACTTCTCGATTGTGGGCTCATTCTGATTAAATGAAAAGGGACCCAATCACCTTTACCCTCAAAATAAGTTTTATGGTGTGTGCACTAAGTGTTTGAGGGTTTAAAATATTTTTTTAAGTGGTTAGAACCCCTACACTTTTGACCGAATCAAAGTCCGATCTAACAAAGGTAGGGGAGGGTACTCATTGCATCCTATGGTCTTTTAAAACCAAATCTAAGGAAATGAGTGAGAGATATGGAAAATGGAGAGATGGAGAATTAAAATGAAAATCCTACTCTAAACCCACCTTAAAGCTTTTACTTTCCTTCTTCTTTTTATTCTTTTTTGGATTTTCTTCTTAATCCAAGAAAGGTTCATTTTAATCTTAATCTTGAAGTGTTGAGACTTTAAGAATGAAAGTAAAAGTTGTTCTAGTGTAAGGATTGATATGGATTGAGATATTTGTAATGTAAATATTTGAGAGGGATAAACTTTAGTGTGAGTTAAGAGATTCTTTAGAGGGATTGAGAGAAGTAAGAAAGAGATTGTGAGTTGAGAGGCTTGAGAGAGGGGATTCAAGCATGGGTTTTTTTAGAGGGAAAGGGATTTTTATAGGTTTTGAGGATGACTTTTGATATTAGAAATGTAAAAAATAAAAAATTAAAGGATAATGGCATGAGATGTAGGCATTGGAGGGTTATTATTTTTGGATTGGAGAGAGATATTTGTGGAAGGTGGTGGAAATGAGTCATTATTGATCAAAGTGGATTAGATCCTTCAACCCATATGGGTTGAGTGTTAGGTGGGGTTAAAGGGTGTGGGTGTTAGTTAAAATAATGATTGTGTAAAGGGAGTAGTTGCAGATATTTTGGAAGGGTGGAAGAGATGATGACATGTGTCCAATGATATGGGGTGAGTGGGTTAAGTGAGTTGATTAAGAAAAATGGGGTATAGGGGTATGGAGATGACTTATAGAGTATTTTGAGAAAATTGTGATGGGATTAGGTTATGACATGGGGTGTGAATTGTGGTATGGGTTGTGAAGCTTTTAGGGGTAATGATGAGATAGGGTAGAATGATTTTGGGATGTGGGTTATGGTGGTGACAAGTATCCCGCATTGATAATTAAGGATTGTATGGACCTTGATTGGTGGTGATCATGGGTATGGATATGATCATGGTTATTAACGGCCTCAATGTTATTATTCTTCTGTGGAGATTAAGACCATGGTTGCTTCAAATTTTCAAATGCTTGACTTAAGTTAATTGGAAAGTTGATCATGTGCATAGAGAAGGGAATATGGTAGCCGATGGATTGGCCAATAGTGGAGCTTCTTTAGCCTCATCTTCCTTATATTTCTCACCAAATGATCTCCCTTTAAATGGAAAAAATACGATTAGTAGTCCGTTAGTTCTAGTTCGAGAGGCATAAATATATTAATGCACCACACTATGCTCAACTCTAAGCACCTTGTCTACGATGGGGGATGTATTCTTTTTTCTTCATAACTGGAGAGGTGATGGCCTGATTGAGTCTTCTTCCCTCGAGGTTAATTAATAAGAGAATCAAAATTCATGATGTTTGGAGAAATGGTTTATAGATTGAAGCTAGACTAAATGCCATGGTGGGTAATTCGGTAGTTATAGAAGACATCTTTCATTCAAGCTTACAAAATAGCTTATCAAATAAGCTCATGTAGAAGGAGTTTTCTACAGGGGATTTCTCCTCGAAATTGGCTTGGGAATCTATTCGGGACAGAGGTATATATCATTCACAATGGAAAATTATTTGGAACACACTAGTGCCCACGTCAACGTGTGAGAACCAACAAAGTAGATACGTCTTGTTACATAATATGGCCATTAAAATCGTTACTTCTCAAAATAGATTGACAATTGAGATAAGCAGACGACAATAATGGCATGCATTGAAAAGAATAAGAAATCAACAAACGATGGACAACACTGGACATCCTGAAAAGGAGTAAATCTGATGCCAAGAAGAGGAGGAGGATAGTCGAGGGGTATTAACGGCGGTAGGGGAAACAGATGATGTGGTAGGAGAGGGTTTGGAAATACCCCTGTATGCCCCATGGAATTTTTGGAAAGGGGAAAGCTGTTGACTCCCACCAAAGAATGACCTCTTTTGATGAGAGAACAAGGATAGTAAGTCACGCCCCAAAATCCCAACACGAATCCCTATGATTCATTAGTCAGAATTTCGAGGTGTGAGATAGTCAATCACACAACCTGATAGAACATTCATAAATAATAATACTTATGAAAAGAAAATATATGCAGCGGAATAAACATTTGACTAACATATATATAAGAGTCTAGAGTAAGCGGAAGAAATCGACAAATACTGATATAAGTCAAGATCCTAAATCTCATAATTCATCAGGTTACAAAAATTTCTAAACTAACATATTTCTTATCTACAAACAAAAACCACTAAGATTCCCTACTAATCCTCAAAGACACGGTGGTGGCAAGACATCAATTTGTTCTTCCTCGAGGACCTCCTCAAAAGACTCCTCAAAGAACGGCTCTTCAATAGCTGAATAATCTGAAAGGGGAAGAATAGGGTGAATAACAGGGGAATGTTACTCAGCAGGATGAACGTCGTTCTAACAGCGAGTCATATATGCACGAGTAATCATCAGAACAATTAAAAAATGCAAGTTTTCATAATGTAACATACGATAAATTTCTAAGCATAATCAGTAAACAGTTACAATAGCTTTCAATCTATCATTTTCAATCATTTAAAGTAACATATGCATCTTTTAAATGAAAACATCTATCAATCATTACAAAATAAGAAAAAGATACATAATAAGAACACGGCGGTGTAATCGATAAGAGAGCAGAGGAACATGTCGATATAACCGCCTCGACTATGGCAATACGATATTCCAAACTTAACCTCCGATGTGGAATCCCATCGTTATAATCTGATTTTGTGGCCGGTCTAGCATACCACGGTTGGATGACCATTTATCCAGCTCAGACTGGCCGTTGACTAAGAACCCAATACTGAGTTCAACTAACTGTTAGGTCGACCGTTTAACAACTACAGACTAAAAGTGATCACTAACTAGTCCAGAAGACCACTCTCGTCGAAGCCTATCAAGAGGCAATACATGTGAACCTCGCCTAGCTCTACACTGTACAGAGACCGCCTTTACACACAACGTTCATGGGGAAATAAGTAGGAGAAATTTTCGGATTTCATAAGTTGTAATATGCTCTAAGGTATCCCATACTACCGAAGAGCATATGACATCTAGTGTTATCCTAAATTGACTCGTCGCTTCCGGATACACAGCAACACGTCACTCTTTATAGGTTTTCTACAAACATTTACTGGTAAACAAAATAATTTATTTTGTATATAATATATCATTTCTTTTAATCAAAAATACAAACAACATCTGGTAGTGCCCTCTAGTGACAGTTATCTGTCATTTTCATCCACCAACCATCTCATCCCTCTATTTATCTATTACGTTTTACGTGGCATGGCCACTACGTAGAACTGGAGGCATTGTCCCATCAATCAGTCGAGAACATATGTTCTCTTTATCCATCAATCAATTAAATCGATCAATCTATCATCTAATTTCCTACATATCTATTAAAGTAATTTTTACCTTTAAAGTAATTTGAAATCCATAAAGCATCAACCAATTCCATTCGATGATTTTGGTTGAGTCGAGAGACTCGAAAACAAAGATAAAATCATAAGACATAAAAGCTGGAAATCTATGAAAATTTAACTAAGTGTTGAAAAAAAATGATTTTTCAAAGTCGAATTTGAAAACGAACTATTTATTTATTTATTAAAGAACTTAAAGTAATACTTAATTATTTTTAATGAAATAAATGTAGGAAATGGGTATACATACTATATGGAAGCAACACAAAACAAATTAGAACCAAACTCAACATTCGGATACTTTTCTGAATTGCTGATTTTTCGTCGAAACTCGACCAAAATCGATCTAAATATCATATTAACTATAAAATGATTATATTACATCAAATGAACTAAAACCAATCATAAATAAGCATGCAAACATGATTCAAAATTTTCAAATATGTATAAATTTAATGAAAAAATCGATTTATCAACAATCATATGGATTTTCTATGAAATTATCGCATAAGTAGAAGGTAGAAGGGAAGGCAACCTACATCAAACTATTTTCAACGGTTGAATGGACTTTAAAATCGCCTCCGGCCAATCTCCAAAATTTTCTTCCGGCGAAAATCGGATTTATTTGCGTCCACACGTAACCCTCGGCGAGAGGAACAACTTTCCTTCTTGCGCCTAAGCTCGGATCGTTCTCGTTTAGTGTAGATCTGAGTTTCAAATATTGAAGAAAAAGGGTTGAGATTTGTTTGGAGAGGAGAATAAGAAAAATCTGATTTTTCTAATAGAATTTAGATATTTATATCACTTAAGTTGGGACATACTTGTCATTTTGGGAATTATTTTTCTCGAATGCCGAATTGGACAAACTTATACTCTAGTTTGGGTGATTTTTCGACACGAATTTAATGGTATGATCGGTTTTCTTAAATTACGTCTCTAAGGTATCGTTTACCTATTGGGAAAATATCTAATGCGAAACTCGAGAATTTGATAACTTTTTCAATCGACTTCAGATTTAGGCGTGCTTACAGGCTAAAGTATGTTTCTCGATCCTTCTAATTCTATTGGTGAAGTTAATTTTCTTCAAATATTAAAAATTAAGAATCTATGATATAAAATTCTTTCCTTAAGATACATTTTAAGATTTCAAGTCATTACATAGTATTTGCTCAACGAAATGCCAAAAATAGGAGATAACACAAATGACTTGGAGAGACATCACCTTATGCAAAACAACTCCATAAAAGCTCAGCCATATGAGATCATTGTAGGAAGGAAAGACATCCAACCCACCAGGACTTTGGCAAAAGGTTACGAGGCAGAATTAGCATCCAGGGGAGGGACCACTGCAGTAGTTCAAACACAGGAACATGTAACTGGGACCTACGAAGCCTTAGTAGTACTTCTCATGGAGGTGCCCATTCCAAATAACAACAACAAGGCTTCGTCCTAGGCAGGGCTGGTGGGAACAAAAGCCAAAGTCTCAGCTAGAGGACAAGGAAAACTGACCTACCATCCCCAAGCTCTTGACAGTAATAGAAATCTCATCTCTTGCCCCAAAGAAATACTCAAAAAAGGAGAGGAAGAATGGAATGACAACTTAGTATGTCACTTTCTGGGACACAAGTTCTCTTACATAGTGGTGAAGAATACAGTCAACAAACTCTGGAACCGAAAGGAAGCTTAGAAACCTACTTAAAAGGGAATAAATTATACTTTTTTAAGTTCAGGGATGAAAATGACAGACAGAAGGTACTCTAAGAGGGGCTATGATTTATTACAGAAAGACTTATAGTCTTAAAGGAATTGGCGAACAAGATAGAGTTAGAAAATTTGGAAACAATAGTCATCCCTACCTAGATCAAGCTCCATGATCTCCCTAACCAATTCTGGCACTCGGAAGCTCTAAGCTACATGACAAGCTTGATTGGAAAACCCATGTTTATGGACAGTGTTACTGAAGGCCTCATGAGGCTGTCTTATGCTAGTGTCTGTGTGGAAATAAATGCTGCAACGGATCTTCCCAGCAAGATCTATGTGGAAGTGAAGGATGAGGCTTAAGCTGAGGTTTTCATTAAATATGATTGGATGCCACCTAGGTGCCTTTCCTGATGTACCTTTGGCCACATAGAAGGACATTGCACTCATACGAAAACCAAGATAGAGAGTACTTCAGGCACAACAACTGAGAAGGGAAGTTCGACAGACACAGAAGACGAGAAAAGATAAAAGGAGGACTAGACTACTATCCCCAACAAGCACAACAGGAAAATTAGCTTTGCCCAAATTAATACAAGCCAAAGAGATAATTAAAATGAGAAAGGTCAAACTAGGAAAAATGATGTTAATCTATCCCAAACAAAGATTGGAGTGGGAAGAGCTAACACATACAAGGATTCACACTAAGAAGCAAGGGGAAACTAGCAACAAGACTCCTGGGAGATGAGGGGTTGATGAGAGGGCTCATGGGGAAAGAAAATCCCAAGTTAAGAGAGACAGCAACAAAAGAAAAATTAAAATCCCCAACTCCAAGTCCAATACTCCCTCCAATAGATTTCTAGCGATTCAGGATGAGGAAGACAACACGAGTGTTGAAATTCATAAGTGGGGTAGTAAAGATTTCAATAAATTGAAGGTGGACGAATTTTCAATGAAGCAAACCAACGTACTCCCATCTCTGTTGCACATCAAGGAGACAATGAGAGCCATGAAGGAACAATATTACCATGGAAAGGCACATGATGAAAAGAAGGAAGGGGCTGACACAGATTTCTCAATAAAATGCGTTGCCTGGAACATTAGAGGGATGAACGACCCTCTGAAACAACAAGAGGTTAGGAGATTCATTAAGAAGAACCAAATAGATATTATAGGGATCATGAAAACAATAGTAAGGGAAATCAATAAAGCTAGCACTACGAGAAATATGTAACCTAATTAGAAAATGGAAGATAACTACGCCAATGCCTTGAAGGGAAGCATATCGATCGGTTGGAACATCAGTATGGTCAAGTTGGAGCTGATTTATGAATTAGACTAGTTGATTACTATGAAAGGGAGCCATAAGGAGTGGCACCAATTCCTCATGACTATGATTTATGGGCTGAAAGCTAGACTTGAAAGGAAGTGGGCTTGGAAGGAGTTAGAATGCATAGCAACCCACACTGATCTCCCTTAGATAGTTATGGGGGATTTCAATGCCATTACTTCCCAATGGGAGAAGATAGAAGGTAGAAGAGTCACAAATACTTATGTCGAGGATCTTAAGAAGTGTCTTCAAAAGACTAGCCTTATGGACCCTAAAGCAAGGGGTTGCTAGCTTACTTGGTGCAACAAGCAGGATAATAGAAGAATTTTTTCCAAGTTAGATAAGGTGCTCACCAATATTAACTGGATAGAGGCTTTTAACAACTCCGAGGTTGATTTTCTTCCTCTAGGGACCTCAAATCACTACTTTATGGTTGTTACCTTGGGTGGTATTGATGTCAAAAAGCTAAGGCCCTTTAAAATTTTCAATTTTTGGGCAGAGGACAACTCGTTCTTGGGTGTGGTAAGAAACAGCTGGGAAGGTCCTATGAGAGGGAACCTAATGTACAAGGTGGTTCTCAAGTTAAAAAGACTAAAGACAGTCATAAATGCCTAGAGCACCAACCTCTTTGGAGATGAAAAGAAAAAATCTATGCAAACATTCCAACATCTTCAAAAGGTCCAAAAATATATATTGGCAGAAAAAAGAAAAGAGTTGCTAAAAACTACTATGAAGTTGCAAAAAGAGAGGAGACAGCAGCAGTCTAGAGTCAACTAGCTCAAGGTGGGAGACTTTAACACTCATTTCTTCCACAAATCTTGGTTGGCTAGAAGATTTAGGAACAAAATCACCTCACTGCAAGACAGGAGTGGAACAAGGTAGAGAATGAAGAGGGGTTGGAAGCAAAAATCCTTAGATTCTATAAAAACCTGTATGCGGCCAAATCTAAAACCAATATGAGTCGCTCTTAACCAATGAGCTACTCCTTCCTGTGAGTGAAGAGGAAATCATTAGAGTTATATACTCCATCAATAGGGACAAAGCCTCGGGCCCAGGTGGGTATACGACTACCTTCTTCCATAAAACATGAAATATCATCAAAAGTGATATTATGGTTGTTATACAATTCTATTTTCAAAAGGGCAAGCTGGTGAGAGAAGTGAATGCTATTATTTTAACTCTCATCTCAAAAATTGAAAGACCCACCACCATAAATGAGTTCAAACCCATAGCTTGCTGCAACGTGTTATACAAATGTATCTCGAAGATTCTAGCTAACAAGCTCAAAGGACTCTGAACAAGCTAGTCAGTCCCTTCCAATCAACTTTCATCCAAGGAAGATCTATAAAAGATAACATAATGCTTTTTCATGAGCTTGTTAGAAACTTTCATAGAGATAGGGGGCTTCCCAATTGTGTGGCCAAAGTGGATTTGAAAAAAACCTATGACTCAGTGGCTTGGGAGGCGATTATCTACTACCTTGAAATGATGAATTTCCCCCAACAACTTCATTGCATGGATATGGGGATGCATGTCCACGCCTATGTACTCAGTCACAATAAATGGAGGGTTGAAAGGCTATTTCTAAGGTAGAAAAGGAATCCACCAGGGAAATCCAATCTCCCCTTATTCATTCTAGTAATAGAGTTGCTGACAGCCAAGCTTGAGGACCTCACCTAAAAAGAAAACATAGAGCTTATGAAAAAGTGCAAAGCCCTGAAAATTAGTTACTTGATTTTTTAGACGACTTCATGCTCTTCTTCAAAGACACCCCCAAATCAACAATAACCAACAGGAAAGCTCTTAAGTGGTTTAGTAACACAATGGGAGTGAATATAAACCTTCAGAAAAATAGCATCTATTGTGTAGGGATAAGTACTAGTGACAAAATTAAAATCAACAATATACTGCAAATTAGTGAAGCCTCTCTCCCTGTTAAATATCTCGGATTGCCCCTCATTTCTTCAAAACTAAAGTTAGCTGATTGCCAACCCTTATCACTAAGATCACAAGCAAGATAAAGACTTGGAAGGTGAGATTTCTATCCTTAATTGGGTGGATGGAGCTTATCAAGTTGGTGATCAGCAGCATGCAGGTCTATTGGTCTAATGTGTTGATGCTGCCTAAGAAAGTGTTGAAAGGGATCAAAAGTATTTGCGCGAGATTCTTGTGGGCTAGTCTGAACATGAGCAATAAGATGCACTACATCAATTGGAAGAAGATAACAAGAGATAAGAAAGAGGAGGAATAGGATTCTGTGAGTTGGAGATTCAAAACAAGGAGGGTATAGCTAGGAAGATATGGGATATCGCATCAAACAAGAGAATAATTTGGATGGAGTAGATCAAGAAAAACATGATTAAAAGGAAAATTTTCTGGACATTGCCCATAAAACACAACGATGCCTCTTGGATGTGGAGGAAAATTCTTCAACTAAAGGAGACTGTCCGAGACTGGATTGTACACAAGTTGGTGATGGCGACGATACATTTATTTGGCAGGACCCATGGTTGGATAGGGGGTAATTCTAAATACTTTACAGCACAACCCTTATGATAACAACTTGCACAAAAAAGCTAAGGTCAACAGCTTGATCTTGAATAAGCGATGACACATGCCTTACCACCTTGCGGCCTCTCTAGGAGGATATAACAGTAGATCAGTGCCTTGGAATTGGATTGCACTGAGAAAGACAAAGTTATATGGGACCCCTGACCCCAAAGGTATGTTCACCATGAAGTCAGTCTATAAAAGCATTAAACCTCCTTCTCCTCAAGTCAGGTGGCATAGCTTGGTGTGGTTCCCAAACAATATCAAATGGCACAATGCTACCTCTTAACTATGTCTTAGCAAGGGCCTTAAGACCCAAGATAGGATGAAGGAGAAAGGTATCATCTAGACATCATGTTGTTATTTTTACAGAAACTCGACAGAAGATGAAGATCATTTGTTTTTAGGGTGTGAGTTCTCCTTTAAGCTCTAGCAGAAGATCTTAAAGAGATCATGTATTAGTCACTCGAACAGAGACTAGAGAGAAGAAGTAAAATAGGCAAGCATCAACTTTAGAGGTAAATCTATGATAACCATCATGAAAAATCTTGCCTTCAACGCCTTCATATACCACTTGTGGGCTGAAAGATGTAGAAGACTTTTCCAGAACAGCTACAACCCTCTAGAGCTACTAGAGTCCTTAATTGTTAAAGATGTCTAGATGAGATTCCAAGGCTTGCTAGCCAACGTCAAAGATAATGCCTACTCAAGGAACTTCATGACTTTATGGAGCCTCTCGTCGAAGTTTGAGGTTAGAACCCTTGTGAAGTACAAATGGGACAAACCCGTAGAGGAATTCCATGTCTTGAATACATATGGATCCCTAGGAGGGGATGTTGGAGGAGAAAGAGTCATGATCAGATATAGCAATGGCATTACAGTCAGGGCCCTATATGAGCATACGTAAAGAAAGTCTGTCCTTTTCCACGAGCTTCAAGCAATCCTAAAGGGCATGATAATAGTAGCAGAAGAGAATATCCAGCATCTGCAACTGAAATCAGATTTTAAGGTGGCAATTGAGTGCATCAAGGGGAAGTACGTTATTCCATGGAGGGAAGAGAGGTTGGTCAAAGCCATAAGAGCTAAAGCTTCATCTTTCCATCAAATTAAGTTCAAGTTCTATTTTAGATAATGCAACCAAGCAGCATATTTTTTAGCCTCTTTCCTTCCCACGACAGGTAGAATTCTCTTTGAGTATAGGGATCTCTCAAGTCGTCTTAGGGAAAATGTATATAAGGAAGCCTCTGGGCATAGAGGGGCCCCTTTAATCTTCCAAAAAAAAAAAAAAACACTGACTTTTGGTCAAGGGGGTAAGCCTCATATCACCAATTTTGCAAGGGGTGTTACTGAATTTTACTTTTCACCAACCCCACCGCTATCCTATTATAACGCTTTAATAATTCATTAAATTTTAAAAATCTTTTTTTTTCTTAAAATCTTTTATTATTATTATTATTAATGAGACAGTTAATTCTTTTTGTAATTATGTAAAGAGTATCTTGTGCACGTGCATGATGCACCCTGCCTTGCCAACGATGCTAACGCGTCTCATGACTAAGGTCTGACAAACAAACTTTAGAAACATCGCCCTCACCTACTACCATTTGAGTAACGTCTAAAGTGCTACAGGCCACAAACAAGGCTAAACAACTTCCTATACCAAATGTAGTCCCACCGAGAACATCAATCGTATGATTCGTAATTCCTCGAGTATCAGGTGTATACTATGATGTAAATAAAAAAGATGTTGCCACACGTCTCTTCATGATTGATTTTAACAGCTAAATGGCTACATATTAGAATAACAAATTTGTACTCGAAAAGGAGTGAATTTGCCTACCAACCCTCTAATGCAGATTAGGATGCCAATGTGGGTCCCACCGAGCGGCCGGGTCAAATCAAAAAGCCAAACCCCGACCCGACCCATTGGTACTCTTGTGTGGATTAGAACAAACTCACATTGGATTCCAAGGATCAAAAGAGGAAAATATTTGGCCATATTTAATGAGGGCTTGATTTGGGGCTAAAAAAAAAAAAAAAAATTGGATGGGGGCCATGAACCTTGTTCAATGGATTAGGGTTGCATGGTTGTCCTCTGGCCGTTAAGACTAAAGGGCTGCCACGTTAAGGGCACGCATGCCCTCTAGAAAGAGAATCCAGCACATAACATTTTTACCCCTACCTTTTTGTCTAATTCCAAGAAAGTCATGCAGAAGTCTTCAAAATTTATAGGGGTAGAATAGGCAGTTTAGTCACTCTTTCCCACTGACTTTAGGTCTGGGTTAGGAATAATAAAAAAAAGGGGTAAAAGAGGCCATCAAAATTCTCGACGGTGGGGTTTTGCTTTTGTACTTTAATAACTATAGACTAAGGTAGAAGAGAATGACAACAAAGGGATATAAAAGAGAATAGAAAATAGTTACACCACCTCGAAGAATGAACTATATTTGAAACACCTCCGAAAAATCAAAAAAATCAGGTTGACCTAGTCAAAGTTGATAGGGTGGTGGGCCTTACCCTATGCATGGTTTACGTGGCATATTGTTCTTCGCCCATTGATTGATTAAGGTTGAACCATCCCTTGGTGGACCCACAAACAAAAAAATGCCCAAGAATTCAACGGTTAGAAATCACCAATCAAACTGACTTTGGACTTGCCAGTTTACTAAGTAAACACACCAAAGACTAAAGACCAAAGAATGATCAAAAGGAAAAGAAAATAAATGAGAAGTCATTTGAAGTTTGGCTAGTCAAGGTCAAAGGTGGCAACTAAAATCTGTTTAACAATAGGGAGGCGTTTCAAATATGCCTCATTATCCAAGGACCTAATTAAAAGAAAACCAGAAAAGGAAATCCTCCTTGGGTTTGGGTTTTAAACAGTGGGACTGAGGTCACTACTATTTTGTATTAAATTGACAGAAAGAGAGAGTAAATGACTTAAAAATTTGTGAGGAGAGCCTCTTCTCTTTGATCTAGCCTTTTACTAGTCCAAGCTTTCTAAGCTTCTCTTCTAAGCCTTCTTTGTAAACAAAACCAGGTTCTTTTAGGGTTTGGGTGTTTTATAGCACAGGTCCAAAAGAAAAGACAGAAAGTGCCAACGTCAGACTTGGAGAAAAAACTCCATAAAAAAAATCCATGAAAATTTGCTGAATCAAGAGAATTTTTGGCTGCGATTCCTGGTCTTTGCTTGGTAATCCTCATCCACTTCTCTCTCTCTCTCTCTCTCTCTCTCTCTCTCTCTCTCTCTCTCTCTCTCTCTCTCTCTCTCTCTCTCTCTCTCTCTCTCTCTCTCTCTCTCTCTCCTTTGTAGAATTTTCAATTTTCTAGTCTTTTTCTCATATAGATTTTTTTTCCTCTAATTTTTCACTCTTTCAACCTGGTCTGCAACTACAATCATCACATCTTCTCAAATAAAAACACAGTTTCTCCAATACCCAGTTTATGAAATTGGTTATTTTGTCTCACTCTTCATTTTCACAGATAGGAACTCTGAGAGAGATTAATGGGTAGTGGAAATTTTGGGAAAAAATCATTTTTATTGTCTGATTTTGCCTTGTTTAATTGCATGGTAGACTTGATAGGTTTGTTTGTTTGAGAAAGAGCGAGAAGTTTCTTATTTGGCAGTTTTGTGTTTTGTTCTATCCCAAACTGGTTTCTTTCTATCTCTATTGCTTTCTTGTGTTGTAGTTGTAGGTGTTCTTCATTTCTTAGAGAGAGAACGGTGAAGTAGTGGAAGAAATCAAATAAACAAAGAGATCGGAACATTTTGATTTTCTTTTGTGAAAGTTATCTTTACAGATATGTTGCCTGCATCAATCTCCAATTCAACTTCTCTATCTGAGGAAGCAAGTGCTTCTTCCAGTAATCGAGCTCAAGATTTAAGTGCCTTGAGCAATCTTTACTCAACCATGTCTCCACAGGAGCCACCCAAGATTAGAAAGAAAAGAAATCTGCCTGGAAATCCAGGTAATTTTTTCCCTCATCTCTTTGTTTCTCTCTAACGTTTTTTCTATTGTTTTTTTTGTTGGGTTAGATTCATTTTGATCTTTACTTATATCATATATGTGTTTGTTTCTTTTGATGGTTTCAGACCCAGAGGCCGAAGTTATAGCTTTATCTCCAAAATCTTTAATGGCTACTAATAGATTTATTTGTGAGGTTTGCAATAAGGGATTCCAGCGGGATCAGAACTTGCAGCTTCATAGAAGAGGCCACAACCTCCCATGGAAGCTCAAGCAAAGATCAACTCAAGAAATAAGGAAGAAAGTCTATGTTTGTCCTGAAACGTCATGCATCCACCACCACCCTTCAAGGGCGTTGGGTGATCTAACAGGTATTGTTAAAGAATCAAGGTGTATTGTATTATGGTGAATGAGATACACCGTATCATTATCGGTGAATCTAATTAATTATTACAATAGGAATTAGATTAGATTGATTAATTATCCTTCCATATCTGTGGTCTCTTTTGAAATTTGAATCTCTATATACCCTCTAGGACTAATGTAATCCTATCTAGAATTTCAATGAAAATTTTTTTTCCTACAGGAATTAAAAAACACTTTTCTAGAAAACATGGGGAGAAGATATGGAAGTGTGAGAAATGTACAAAGAGGTATGCTGTACAATCTGATTGGAAGGCACATGGAAAAATCTGTGGAACTCGAGAATACAGATGTGGATGTGGAACCCTTTTTACAAGGTAATAATTTCATTTTAACTCTCTTCTTCTTCTCCTTTTTCAATTAAAATGTTGTTATAGAGAATCTTAGATTATTAAGAAGAGATAATTAGATATGTATGCACTCTAAAAAAGTGCATGAGATGCATTGGATCATGTACCTTTATTCAATGCTCCTCTTAATTTGCTCTTATATGTCCTTTGAGATATAATATATATCTATTTGTCTGGCTATTTGTCCACCCTCAAAGTTCCAATCTAACCATCTTTATTTGTGTTGTTTTACATTATGTCTCATAGTTCTTCACTTCTAATGAGCCTGAAATTTGGTAGTGTTGGTATTTTGTTCACAAAGTGGGAACTCTAAATGTATAATATACATCTTTAGGAGATTTTTTATGTTTGTTTCAATAGGCTTTGTTTTGGAGCTGTTCTTACACAAGAGTGGTAAGCTTCCATGGAATATTTTTGGAATTTAAATGCATTGGCAGGTTGTATGGAAGTGGACACCATTAAATACGAGTGGATGTTACCAGTGATAGATAGATGGGAAAGACAAACTAAAAGAGAGAAAATATCTCTATAGTCCAAATCTGATATGCCTGAATCCAAGAAAGACAAAAGGAAAAGATAACAAAAAAATCTATATAAGTTTTCATTTAATTCACTTGTCTGGTTTTTAATGGTTAGTTTTGAGTCTTGTGGTCAAGAAGTTCTTAGGTTTTTGGAGGTCTTAATGAAAGGAAAAATTAATTAATGCCAATGTTCCTGAAAAACATGATCATTATGTAACCCCATTGGTTGATTGAACTTTAATCCATTTTTTATGAAAGAGTTTTTTTTATTTAATGATTTTTATTTTTTTCTTCATTTGTGGTAATTTGCAATGAATAGAATGTCTGTAGTCTTAAAAGAAATAATGAATCTTTGCTCTGTCTAAGAAAAAAAAAAGGTAAAATAAGTAAATATTTCTCTTTTTGGCTCCCATTTCTCTTTTTTGTGTGTTTGTGATTAATGGAATCTTTGATTAATTTACTTCTCATGATACATCACAGTATTTACTATTTTACTTGCATAAGCCTTTGCAACTCTTAACGATATATTTTTAAAGAATACTGACAAATCTACATAAATATCTGACATGGAGAGTAGATTTCATTTTCCTTCATTTATGGATGTTTTGTGTATGTGTGCTGTGGACTTTGAATTTCATACCTATTTTTCATGCGTGACTGCCGAAGACTCTTTTCATTTTATTATCCCAATTTTTTAAGTTTTAAATCTGTAGTCCCATTCCTATACCCATTTGCATGCATCTCTCTCTCTCTCTCTCTCTCTCTCTCTCCATTTTAAAATTCCCTTTCTTCTTAAACCATTGCCAATTCAACTATCTTAGTTCTAATATTTTGCTCAAAACCTTTCTCCTAATTTCATTAGCTTTCCATACCTTTGTCTTCTACCAATGGTACATGGGTCCTTAGTACACTTTGTATTTTCGATCAAACAAAACAAAAAAACAAAAAACAAAAAGCAAAAATACAAAAATACAAAAAATTCTCCTTACATCCAAACTCTCTTGTATGCTTATTAGACAGACTTCAGTCTTAACTACAAAGTGCTCACTTAGTTAAGTTGGTTTCTAAAATCTCTACATCTGCATTGTACAGGAAGGACAGCTTCATCACTCACAGAGCCTTTTGTGATGCTTTGGCTGAAGAGAGAGCAAGAATATCTACCAACCCATTAAATCCAGCAAACCCAACAACAGATCACTCTCTCCATCTCCAACCACAAAACCAATCTTCGCTCTTCCCATTCGCAACCCAAGAACAACACCACCAACTCTTCCAAAACCCATCTCCCCATATCTCACTCACATCATGGGACCCACCTCAAAACCCTAATCCTTCATCAAGCACCCATCAAATCAAGCCTGAAACTCATCATCAGATCCCATCTATCTCCTCTTTATTCTTCCAAGAACCATCACCACAACAACAACAACCACCCAAACCATTGATGACAATGCCATCACCATACCTTCAAGACCCCCATATGAACTCCAACACCATTAACGCAGCTCATTATTCAGCAACTTCGCTGCTTCAACAAGCAGCAAATGTTGCTGCACCAGCACCCTTTACTGGTAGTGGTAGTGGCACACAAACTGAATCATTGGGTCACATGGGCTCTTCTATGACTCAGTTGGGGATGGACGGGTTGGGAACAATGAGTCACATGGGCAATGGAATCTCGCAGGACTACATGGGATTCAACTCAGGAAACTTTGCTACGTGGCAAAACAATGACCGTCTGACGAGAAACTTTCTGGGTCTTGCAGCAGGAGATCAGTCTGGTGGTAGCCATGATAATGTGAGAGATCTAATGTCCTTCACTGGAGCCGTTGATTTCCCTACTTATGATCGTGACCACTCAATGATGAAGCCCACCAGTTTTGGGTTTTCTGAGAACTGGGGAGGAGGTGCAGGAGGAGAATGCTAAGAGATGAGCTCTGGAGAAGGTTAAAAGAGTAATTTCGCTGAAAACAACTTTTTTCCATAAATTACTATACTGCCATCATAGGTTTATTTACTTACTAAACAGCATCACCATTTGAATAGGTTTTTTTCCATTTTTGTTTTGGTTTTTCTTTGTTTTATCGTCAAAGGTAAGGTACAGACAGTAGTGAGACCATTTGGATTTTCATGAAACATTATAATGGAGCTTAAGCTTGTTTTTAAGATTTGCAGGTAAGCTAAGTATCGGTTAGGGTTTCTTTTAATATTGTTTGCTAATAATTCTCATATTATGATTTTCATGAACCATTTATAATGAAGCTTAAGCTTAGTTATAAGATTTGCAGCTAAAAATGGGTGTGGGTTTCTTTCATTATATATATCTTAAGATATGCCCTCTTCTATCATATACAGAAGAGAACATGTCATTGCTTGCAATATTGTGTAGAATGAGTTGGGTTTTACAAAGAAAAATTTAGAAAAATAATATAGAAAGACACATACACATACACATACACACAGATATTGATAATTATTGCTTGTGAAAACCTAACATATTCATGTTTTAACTGCTCAAATGGGTTTTACAAAGGAAAAAAAAAATAGAAACATACACAAACAAACAAACACACACACGCACACACGGATTTTGTAATTATTGCTTGTGAAAACTTCATATATTCATGTTTTAACTGCTCAAATTGGTCTCTCTAATTTCCTCGTAAAAATAATTGAGACTGTTTCATATTCTCATAACCCATCTTTATCTTTATTATCTTTCTATGATTATATTCTTGTATGTATAATTATCTGAATTTTGATTTATACATGCATGCATGCATACATACATACATAATTTATCAATTAGAATAGTACAAACAAGTCTTGTCAATTTGTGAACCCGTGAAGGCATCTTTTTAATAAACATGCACCCGTGAAGGTTCAAGACTCATATTATTGCTTTTTAAGTAGATTTACTTCCACATTTTTCATAACAAATTTGAGTAAGTGGGTCCCACTACAATGTGAACCACATATTTTCATGCTCTCTGTTACTTATATATATATATATGCACATGTATGTTGCCATGTCATGCATGTATCATCAAGTTCATAAACACATTCATCCATGCATGAATATGAACGTGTGGTCGTTTGCCATTGCCATAATATTTTATTAGAAAATTATAATAATGTCCAACGAATGGCTAAGATAGGAAGATATTTCCTAGGGATTCTCAGTGGAAATAGATACTTAAGAAAATCTTGCATTTCTCTTCCCATCTCAACTATCTGTTGGACTACAAGCGTCCAACCTCGTTGTACACTAGCAAAAACGTTTGTTTATTAACACGACGTTCATGAGAGAGACTGCATACGTCCATGTATGCATGATTCTATCTGTCAAAGTCATGTGATTTAATGACGAAAATGACCCTCTTATGTAAAAACAATGACAAAAGAGCCCCATATATAATTATTATTCTCTAGTTGCAAATCAAAGCAAAGATACTGGTGGTAAGTACGAGATGAGCTAAGCATGTCGGTGGAGGGTCATGTCTGTAATTTTTGGGATTGATGTAAGTATCCCTGAACCCAAAGCCAGTCGACAGTGATGGCTTTACAAAGATATTTCAAGTTTGGAATATTCTGAAAACATGAGGTGTTGTTCATAAATATCACTCCCTAGTGTTCATGATCTCACATAATGCCACCTTGCATGATCTTTATGCTGGACCTCATGAACTTTTGATCCCCTCCTTAATCAATTTTCACACCAAAAATCAGCTTGATTGATGCTTTCTAACCATTCAATCCTACCATTTACTTTTGAGAAACATTTTCCTAAATGGATTACCACATCAACAATCCAACATTACATCCCTCTAAGTTTCTTCGGAAAACTCGGATTGAAAAAAAAAAAAAAACAATTTCTTTCGATCTTAATTCAAGGTTTGGAAAATATATGGCTACTGAACTTCCACATAACTTCCAAACTTAAAATTGAAATTCAAGTGTGAAAAAACTTTTAATTCATAGAATTTTGTCTTGTCCAACCCTGAAGCATCGAATCGTGTTTAAGGCTAGTCGGACTCTTTATTTTTCTTATCATGATTGATAATGGTGGGTAAGAGAATGATTAGAACTTTAAGACGCCCTTAATGAAAATTGTTAGAAATCATATATTGGTATGATTAATAATGTGATGATCAACAAGGGGTAGATGAAAAAATTATTTATCACTAGATCGAAAGAGTTCACCACATGATAATTATTTATGAATAATAATTGATGCAACCAACACGAGGGATGTGTGTGCTCGTACGTAAATCTTACTCCCTATTTGTAATCATTCTTGTGACGCCCACAAGTAATTAATACTAGTCAATCGTTGTACAAAGAATCGTCAATGTCGTGTGCGTCTGGTAATTGTACATTTTATTTTATATCAATATGATCTTCACTTTGTAAAAACAATCGTCAATGTGTATGGGCCACACCATATAGCAAAAAAACAAAATAGTCCAATTTTGTATTTTAATCCTTGCAAAAGAATTGGCTTCAAAACTTCAAATTGATTTTTTTTTTTTTAATTATTTAATTAAATCATTTTTTTAATTGATTTTCAACATATATATGGTTGATGATGTAAAATTGACTATTTTGTATCATGATAGTAACGTTTCATGGTAGAGTGAATCCAAAAAAACAGAACTTACATGTTGATGATCACAAGTAAGAGTAGAAGTATGGAGTAACCCTTTGGATTAGCCACGTCAACATCATAGGTCTATCCTACCATGTGATTTCATGGTCAATTGCAGCCACGGAATTTCAAAGATTTTTAAATAGAAATATTTGAAAATAAAAGAATTAAAAAAAAAAAAAGGAAAGAAACATCTCTCTTTCAAATAAACATGACTATCAAATTTTAAACTTACATAGAGTTTAGTAATTTTGAAGAGTAAATAAAATTCTTGGCATATTAGAAGACAAATCCTGGAATGTCTACTTAGTTACCATGGCATCCATGTCAGATGCCACATCACTAAATCATGGCAATAAGATGTTATAATGGTAGTCACCGCACATGATCACATGATCGGTGATTTTAAGTAATTATGGGAATAAATTGGCATCCCACGAAAATATTACACATGTCACCTCGAGATATGAGTCAGGAAGTTGGGATCTCGATTCAAGTTTCAAAGTTGGATTGCAGCTTGCATGTACCCTTGGCACTCAGAGAACTCAAATCAAGGACAAATGAAGATTGAAGTTTCTTGCAGATGTCGAGGTTTTTTCTAGAGAGGGGGGGGCCTAATCAAGAAAGTGAATATATTAAACACGAAAAAAAAAAGAGTTTAGGCCAGTACAATTTTTTGAATCGAGGGAAGACCCATTCGATCTCCCAAGAACACAATCTTAATTTGCTAACAAAGGTAAAAATAAAAAATAAAAAAAAATTAAAAGATCTTTTTCTTCAAGATACACAAGGAAAACAATCAATGGTTGCCAAGTCAGCCGAATACAAATCGAGTGAAAATTTTCAAGTCAGAAAATCATTAGCACTAAAGGAATTAGAGACGGACCCTCGAGGTAGCTTGCAGATTTTTGCCTCTAAAGCTGCCACCTAAAATATCAAATTTATTGGCCCAACCAGATTATGATATCGAGGTTTAAACATAAGACACGTATCCCAACATCGGGCCATAGGTATATTATTAATTCTTTACATATAAGTATGATATGATGATCAGAAAAGGTTTTGGCACAATTTATCCACTTGGGAATGTAAAAATGAAATAATGCACATGGGTCTTAACATTGGATCAATCTCAACATTTGGATCCAAATTTGATCCATTTGGGTTTTGATTTAGGTTCATCACATCAGGTTTTGCTTGATCAGATATATCCTCGGACATTATCTAGACACTAAGTTTTTCAAATTGGGTAGGGTCAGATTTAAAATATGATATTCTTGTGAGCACATATGTAAAGATTACAAAGGACTATCAATGGATCCAATCAGAATCAAAATATGATCCATTCTTATCCGAAAACTAATTTGAATCCAGATCAAAGATTTGGGTTTCGAAAAGGACCAAATCCAATAATGACCCGATTTGATAATCTATGGATCAATTTATATATATATATATATATATATCTTCCTAATTTTTGTATTTTTTTCAAATACTAAGAAAATAATATAAGCTTTTTCAAAGAGGGATGGGTATAAGGGCCCTATAAAACCTTTCTAAGCGTGAGTTAAAGGTCGGTAAGTCAATGTCTGTATGTGTCCCTCTGGGTTTTTGTGGTCCGGGTCTTAATTGTGAAACAAAAAAAAAGAGGGGATAAAAAGAAGAAATAAATAAAGAAAAAGGAGTAAAAAGAACAAAAATGTCAACGACTATGAAAGATTCTGAAGAACTTTGAATAATAATCCTCAGTTGTCTTTTTCTTGGTTAAACTTTCTTAAATTCCGTGCACGACCCCTACACGCAGCCTTTTCAAATCTCTCTCCCTATAATTTGGAAATTATATGGTGGTCCCTGTTTCATTGAGCTCAAGCCCATTCGTCAATGAGAACCGTTGGATTGGTGGGCCACAACTTTGATTTTTCTTAAACCCATCTCTCTTAATCTTATGATCTTACTTCTTAATTTCTTATAGCTGCCTTGTCACCTTTTAGATGAGTACCTATTAGATTTTTCAATAAATAGCTATAGATGGAACAACATACAATTTTGGATAATTTGGATATACGCCTTTGAGTTTTGGAAAATATTTGAGATACCCTAACTTTTCAAACTGATGATATCCCGTTTGACTATGGTTTTCTATGAGAAACTAATTAAAATGACAGAAATATCCTCATCTACAACCTCTTGAAGAGAGAGAGATACCCTAACGATAAAAAATGTCGTGAGAACGCCGACAATGAAGAATGCAAGTCAAAATGAAGTTCAAAAAACAACAAAAAAAAATACACACATTTTATGTGATTTGGCAGGATTGCCTATGTCAACGGGTAATGATGAAATCTCATTAGTGTTTCCATGAACACAGGAATAAAAATCTCACTTCCTCTCAGTAAAATTGAAAATCGAATCATATATAGAAATTATAAAACAAATTCACCATGAATTTATTGTTCGTAGAAAGATAAAATTGTCCCTAGGATAAAAGTTATAAAATTGCCTCTAATGGACAAACGCACAAAGTCGCGTTCTAGACATACAATCCATTCTGTCCAAATAATGTCACCAATAGAATCCAAGGCATGAACATAATACATCATGATAAAAATCATCTTTACACTCATAAATAAGCTATAATTCTACCAATAAAATTATCTAATTGATCTCTATATCAATAAATATAAAAAAGGAAAAAAAAAAAAAAAAAAAAAAGGTCGATTGATCGGATGGTGATGGTTATTCTACAAGTCAATATCAGGTAAAACTATCTAAGAGTTAGGTGGCACACATCAATACATAGATTGGTCCAAAGGGGTAGTGTACTTTAGACTTTAGACATTGGACTTTAGTATATTAAATTTGTAACTCATGGAATCATTTTTTTTTATCTAATTAAATATTAGAAAAACGACCAAATCTCATTAAATCATAAACTTAAAAAGTACTCAAATTGAATATCCTCCACAATTAAAGTGATGAGAGAGAGAGATGAAATCTTTTGCAGATAAGATTTCAAAGATAAAGCAAAAGAGAGAGAGAGAGAGAGATGGGCATTGGGATTACTGAAAGGAAGTGTAGTATTTATGAGATATCCAAGCTTTTAGAAAGTATCTATGGAGTAGTTGCAGGGTTAAGGTACAATACATACCATTTGCCTCCTAAAAAAAGACTGCCCTTTTAAATCTCTCTGCTGCACATGCAGACAAAACTACAAAAATACAAAAGCTTCTCTCACTCTCTTACTTTTACTTCTTACAAGAGTTTTGGATAACATCATGGGAATCTCATCTCATCTCATCTCATCACTCACTCTCCCTTCTTTTACTTCTTTCTTCCAAAGTTCCTCACCTAATAATTACTAAAGTTTTGCTTTTCTCTTTTCCCTCACATTACTAAGTACACCAACAAACCCTCTCTCTCTCTCTCTCTCCACCAACCTCCTTAAGAATTTTAGTAGAGTCACTGCAATGATAATAACAGACCCCACACATCACATGATGTCCTTTTTAAGTTTTTTTTTTTTTCCCATCCTCTAGTGGGCCTAAAACTCATCCTGAATGTTTAGGGGATTCTCATCGTTTGGAATACCCATTAGTGAAGAACATTGGGTTTTCAAGCCCATGATGAATTTATTTTTTAATCCAATGGTTAGAAGTCATCGATCAGTATTACTTACTGTTTGTAGGTCCACCGTCCTCAAATCCATTGACCAAACCAACCTTCATGGGAATCACAACAATGACTTTACTTGCTCAAATAATTGGCATATAACAATGAATGAGAAATTATTCCACTCAGCAGTTCTACCCAACAATTCACTAAAAAAATTCACCAACTAATAAATTATATAACAAGTATTTCACAAATTAAAAAAAATAGGATCGCGATTGAGTAGATAGATTTTTCTGTGATGTCGATCTTGATTTGTTGTTTCATTTTCTGTTGGGTGGAGTTTATATAATCCGGTATTCGGTTTTAAATATAATTCTCTAGAATTATCTTATGAGTTATTATTATTCATGATTTTGAGGTTTTTTGCTCTTGGAATAGTTGCCTGTCCAAATAAATATATGAATTACATTCAAAACCATATCCTTTTTCAATATCAATAGTAATATAAAAATTTAAAAAAATATTTATTTGTGTTATGTAACCGAAAATTGTGAATCGAAACTGTATGTCAAACACACTTTTGGCATTGCCAGCGCTATGAAACCTGTCCCTTGGCAAGGAAAGCACCTCCATGGTATCTCATTTAATCTGAGGTCCGGAACCACCAAAATTTACTCCTAGGTACTGATTCAATACATTTCTAAAAGCCTGCAAAACAAAGAAATCCAAAGCAGCACTTACATATCAATCTGTACAATGAGAAATTACAACAACAAAAAAATGTGTATTAAGTTCTTAGACTGTTTTGAATACTTAGGGTTATACCCAGCAGAGTTATTTCATTGTTATCTTTTTTGCAAAAAAAATTGGGAGCTTGGACCCAGAGCTCTGTTGGTTGACCAATTGCAATGCAACTTTGAGGTCATTGGTTCAAGTCAAACTTACCCATGTAAAATAATATACACCCGAGCTACAGCTATGGGTCGGAAAACTAGGAAGTTAATCATCTATCATCTATATAAGAAAGTTGAGGAAACCTTGTTCTCTAGGAATTTTTATTTTTAAGAAAGTATAAATCTCATTAACAAGAAAAAGAAGTGCAACAAAAGAAGGTTGAGGCGACCTACCTAAAGATAATAGAGTGAAAGAGAAGAAAAAAGTAACAAAATACAAGAAAAGCATAACCACCAAATAAGCATAGAAATATTTGGCTGAAGGCTGATTGTTCAACAAATGAGCATAGAATCACCTGGTGTGCAAATGACTCTTTGCCATTCAAAATTGCATCCATTGCAGCAAATTGATCATCAAATACACCGTAAAATTCTTGGTAGAACTCATTCCTGCAAGGATGATGAGCTCAATTCAAATTTATGAAATATATCTGATATTCACTAGAAAACCAAAAAATTGTAAGGTGGACTTCATATGTACCGGTCTTCTTTCATGGTATTTCGATCCATCTCTTCAAATTTTTGTGTAAGGACTTCTGCCCCCACAGGTGAAAGCATGTGCAGGATTAGAGCCTCCAATGTTCTTGGGAAGTTATGCTGAAAAGAGCACCAGAAAGCGAGACATCAATCAGTAGATCATATCCAAAATAAGGATGAAAAGGTACATTTCAAGTTAATGAGATTTTTAATGTGACCAAACAAGAGAAGAATCTCACTTTTCAAACAATAGTTTAATACACAAATAATTTTATTTGAATAGGTAAACATACAAGCAGTTTAAGTTAAGAATTTAATTAATGGAAAAGGATTTATGATTACTACATAAATAAAACCCTAAAAATAGGTGAAGGGAATTGAAGCTCAGAAATAATCTCAAAAGTTTGACTCCATGCATGGTGCCAAGGTTTTTCTTTTTCAACAGCTACTTGATTGGCCACTCTAATGAGCAGAAAACTAAATTTGGACTCTTTTAAGTATTGAAAATATTCACCATTCGATGGGGTTAAGGGGATAAAAGAGGAAAAATAAAAGTTTAAGAGGTACTATTAAGAGGGGGGAGAAGAGGAAAGACAATAAAGATTGAAAGTAATATTGGAAAAGGGTAGAAGAAGAAAGAGAATAAAGGTAGGGGTATTTTTGGAAAGATGAAGAAAGGAAAAGGTAAAAGTTAAAACACATCCTAGAGATACATTCTTTATGGGTATAAATCTCAAGACAAAGAGAGTGGGACCCACCATTGTATTTTGTTATATAGGGGAAAAGGGTAGAAGAAGAAGGTGAATAAAATTAGGGGTATTTTTGGAAAGATGAAGAGGAGAAAAGATAAATAGATAAAACATATCCTCGAGATACGTTCTTTATGGGTATAAATCTTGAGACATAGAGTGGGACCCACCGTTTTGTTTTATTATATAGATGTTCTCCTGCTAGTGATTGATTAAATTAACAATAAGAATATACAAAAGCACCCATTCATATTTCAACAACTATTCTCTATAAGAATGAAACCATCATCATTTTTTCTCACCACCATATGGGGTTGGCAACATGAATCATGTTGTTTCTCTATTGAATTCTATTTAAATCCTTTACATTCATTATTATCCACCTATCAATAACAATGAAACTAATGTAGCAAAAATGATCCCATCACAAACAACACACAAAACTGTACTACTTAAAATGTGATGGACTTCAAAAGAGAGTAAACCTACCACCATGGCCAGTAAAACCTTCTGAAGTTTAAGTGGTTCAAGGGTCCGAAAGATTTTGGCAACTGGATCATCTTCCAAGCGAAACATATTGGTTGTCACAACCCTTTTGCATTCACCTTTGACATCAACTGCTGAATCATTCATCAAAGTGGATTGCACTGGTTGGCTAGGACCAGCAACACTTACCCCATCATGAACTAAAGAAATAAGCCCATGAAGAGCTTGGAGGGTAAAGGGTTCCAGCTGGTGCAACATAATCTTGTGCTTTTCATTATTTCCTTTTGAATCCTCGCTGTTGGCATGGTGGCCTGGAAAAGAAAACACAAGATTCTGGACTCAAATCTCTTTAACAGATATACCCATTTTGAAGATAAAAGACTGCCCCTTTTTTTTGTTGCTTTACTGCCAATAAAAATTGTAAAAAGGTGCCGAGTTATCTTTACAAACAATATAACCCATTAGAAATTTAACATGGATATTTCAGCACCACCATGTATGCTGTGCACTTCAAGTATTAAAAAGTGTTCAACCGAAACAATAAGCATGTAACAGATCACTAACCTGCTTGACAAATAGCAATCTGCCCACTTGTAAGCTTTTCAGAATTCCAACTGCCAACTGCAGTCCCATGTAGCATTTGATTCTGTCCTATTTTCAAAAGAGCAAACGTAACTTATGGTGCTTAGATTTATATTACATCATCATATAAAAAATATAATAATCTATGTTTGATAGTTTCAATATAGATACACATCATGGAGAAAATCATACCTGGGCCCATCTAAAAGAGAAATTCAATATGCCCGACTCACTTCTGCCAGGCAGTTTGTGTCAGGTGCCTTATTGAGGAGATAAGGCTTAGATTATGATGATATCATATTTACTGTTATAAATTACTGGTGCCACCAAGTTTATCCAGAAGATTCCCAGTGGCCTTCAAAAATGACCTCAAATGCTTATTTCCAAGGTGTCCTAAATGCATCTTAACATGTGCCCTTGGGGCAAACATAACAAAACCCTTTAAAAAATGCAATTGAGTTTTTTTATATTTACATAAGTATAATTCTATAAATACCAAAATAAAAAGATTCCCAGTGGCCAAAAGAAGATTAATTTCACGAATCAAAATTAGAAATAAGCAGATATCAGAAAGAAAAAGTTCATTTTTCATATTTTAAAGATAAACATAATCCAATTTCAAATAATTCATTTATCTTCTCTACAAGTAGTATCAAGCGGTATTTTAGAGTAAAGAGTGGATCTACTGAGAGGATGTGTACCATTTCCATGTCTACCAATCTTTTATATAGATCAATCATTTGACGAGGAATTGAAACATGAAAAGTAAAAAAAAAAAAAAAAATAGTCAGTTCTCTAAATAAAATCTCACAAATTCTCAAGTCTTAAAACAGAGAAAGAAAACCATAATTGCTTAAAGGAAACATTTTGATGGAAAGATAAACAACCACAACCTTCTTAATGTTCTGCGTAGATAATATGAATCCATGTGTTCTGGCATGCTAGACATCACGCTGGATTGCCACCAAAAGTTAACAGCGATGGTCAAATCATCACTGTCCACTTGGTGGAACCTGTGGCAGACAGTAATATGAGCATTCCTTATATGAAATTCACAGCCTAAAGATAAGCTAGAATCAAAGGTATGGCTTTAATAAAGTAGCAATAATACAATATTACCAAGCCAGTAAGCAAAACGAGAAATTACAGGAAAATTCAACAAAAAATTGAAATGCGATATGCAAAAGAAGTTGAACTGCAAGGAAACTATTTTCTTACCAGCCTTCAGGGATGAAAAGTGCATCACCAGCATGAAGAATCACTTTTTGGGAGTATTCCATTGAGTGCTTTGCTCTTGAATGAATTGAAAAATCAGGGTTTTCTAAATCTACAGAACTACCATAATAAAAAGGGAAGAATCAAAATAAAGAATATGAACACAGCATTAATAATAGGAATTTTAAAAGTTATTCACAGAAGTTCAACAAACCAACAATAAAGATAAGTAAATGAGCTTTTACAATTTTCCAGATGGTTAAAGAAGTAGCATACCTGTGGTTTGAAGCCTCACCATATATAGGCATAGGGTATAACAGGGGACTCGCAGAAGGGGGCCATAAAACAACTGAGATGCACCAAATATTAATCAATAAAGACAATGTTCTTACATAAAGTTCAGCAAAATTCAGACTTGGAAGCCAAAAAAATAAGATACCAGACCTAACGTACTCAATGCAGAACCATTAGGCATGTATGCGTGAGTGCATGACCTCAATAATTTGTTGGCAAAAAATAACCTTAAACTACCATTCTGTTTTTGTAACAAGGAGTTTCCAAGAGCCCCCGACCATATATAATAATGACTAATGAGAACAGACAAGGAAATAGCTACATTTACCTATCTTAGGAGACAAATCAGTAAAGCTCATCCAAAATAGGTTCCTTTCGAATGGAAGCCTTATAGGGATTTCAATGGCCAAGGTCTAAATTCACTAGAAGGATAGAAGCATGGAACAATAGTGATATTAATAGTGCTCAACTTTTTGGCTTCATGAAAATTCCATCTTTGAGAAAAAGACCAGAAGGCTTTGCGTCAGAAAGGGTCTAAAAACCTCAATCAAGCACAGTAAGTAAGTACAAGCCCAAGTTTGAAATTCGGACAAGAATCACATAAAGTATGGCCAAATATGAATAGGCTTAACATCTATGAAAGTATTGCTAACTCTGTTTTTTTTTTCTTCTCTTTGATGCTGCTCCGATTTTTTTTATTTTCCTTACAATTGGGAAAGGATTTTAAGAAAGTCTAAAAGCTGTTAGTTAGTTTAAAAGTGCTTTTAAGTGGAGTTTTATGCTAGGGTAGCATGATTAACATTGTGGGCATTGACATTTAGATTGCACAGTAACTTTAGGAAATCTAGGAGCCATATGATTTTTGAAGGTCATTCATAATCTATTCTTTTAGCGAAAGCAATTCAAGCATTCCTAGTAATTGATCTATTTTCTTGCAAAACCAAGCCAAACTCTTGTTTCCACAAGAGACACACCAGATGAAAGAGTCCGGATTTATCTACTTATGCGCTGTTTATCAAGGAAAGAACAATGACAAGAAGCACTTAAGAATGATAAACCTTATAAACTTATACTTAAATGGAGAAACACAGATTATTAGTCTCAAAGAGAATAAGTAAAATACCGTGTTTGCATCCAGCAACTATGCACAAGAGGTTATGATGTGGATCATAGTGAGTACTAGATCTAGATCTAGCATTATTCATCCATAAATTGATAGATGCTAACGCCTTTGTCTCCAAAATTGTTGGCTGCATGAACCAAACAAAGGTAAAACAAAACAACAATTAAAAAAAGGCAACAATAATATTTGTAACAGCAACAGTTACTTGAGTGTTAGTTAATTCTCTTTGAAGACCAAAGTATAGAAACTTATCATGAATAATTCAACATATGTTTTAACCTTAAAAGTTTGGTGGATGGTTAAAATCTAAATGAAACATGACCAGAATGAAAGAATAATAAGAACTATGCAAACCATTTGAATGTCTTCTTTCAGAGATTCCAATTGAGACCTCTCTTTATTCTCCATATTTGAAATTGGGACCTGCATGAGAAATTTATTATCAAGTAATTGAATTTCATTCCCAAATTGTGGCATCAGCAAGTAGAAAGTCCTCAATAATGTGAATGATGTATCATAGCTATTGATGTTGAAATAACATAATAAGAGATCTCAGGAATATCTGAAAAAGGAATCCCAGATAACAAGTATGCAGAAGATTGTTGACAAGTGCCTAAATAGTGCAATGTGCACTTGTAAAAGATTTCAACTGACATCCACAAATCATTATCCATATTTTTCATTTTTTGAAGTAGTCATTGAAATGAGAAAAGTTTTCAAAGGTGTTTAATATCATCAGTTTGATCTAAACCTTACCTGATTACTGTAGAAGGTAACATAGATAGTTTATCACTTTTTTTTTCTTATTCACTAATCTAAAAATCCAAATGTGTCTTAAAGAGAACAACTAGCTCATACAAAAAGGGTGTGATGAGTTCCAGTACTAGACTCAAGACCTGGCCTAAGATCCAGTTAGGTGGATCTTAGGCGAGATTCATGAGTCATAATTTGATTTATAGAATCTGCATTGTCATATAAATGGTCTTTTGACAAAATTAGAAGCATTTAGAAATATTTCATTTTCTCTTGTATACTTTATATGGAATATATGTTGGATATTTGTGGAACCAGCGAGACATTTTCACACAACAGCCTCACACTCTAACATATACACAAGTGCCAAAAATCCTCTAACAAGATGGGATTATATTACACTTTGGTGATTGTGGGGGGAAATCCTGTAGAAGACTTTAACCTATGCCATTTGTCATACGTAACCTGAGGACTTCTGAAGAGAAATAAAAAGGTAAGAAAGACCATGGGCTGTTTACTAGTGGACTAGGCTCTTATTTGGAAGGAGTTTCAACTTCAGAGACATAAAGGCAGAACATTTTGTAACACCTGGGAGGAATTGATATATGGGCAGTAATTTGTCACACTAATCTATTTTTTCTTCTTGATGTGGTCTTGAGGGGAAACTTTTTCCTTTTTACTTTTTTTAGGTTTTATTTTAATAAAACCCATAGATTCATAAAAAATAAAATGTTTTGGACATCTCAACAGATAAAGAAATCACATGCATTGGAATTTTTTCACTTCAACAAATGAGTTTAGTCTTACATATTCGCATCTCGCAGGTACGTTAGACATACTTCTTTGATCCTTCACACTTTTTCTCATAGGTTTAAGAGTTAAGACAGGGTTTTGATCCCAGGCAATATCAAATCACAGGAAAAATTGCTAATATACACATAGCCTGATATTTTGTAACTCAACAGACATTAGGTGCATGGTTCAAAGTTTTGTTATGTTTCGGTTGAACATTCCATTTCGGCAGAGATCAAAACCAAAAATTGATCCCGAGATGTTGAATGTTTCAGATTGTCTCAAATATTTTGGTAGAGACAATCTCAGTTTTCCTCCTGACCAAAACATTGCCTCTAGACGAGATTTTAAACCTTGGTTAGATTACAGATATTGCTTTGACCACATTTGCACCTTAAGTTTCAACCTCATTGAAAGAACTGAGAGAAAATCTTCTATTTAAACATAAGTTATAACCTTGTAAGAACTGAGAGCAAATTTTTGAAGAATTAAAGCAGGATGAACAACCTAACTTAAAAGCACTTCCATATATCAACCTGCGCTAAATAAACTTGATGAGGAGAATCCAAAGAAGCCAAATCGGCTTCATTGATGGTGTGTCCTGTCTGTCCATGAACTTCTGACCGAAGACAAGCACCATGACCATCCTCTAAATGTTGAAGACGTTTTTTGCAAGAAGTGATGAAAGAAGAGAATGGTAAAGGAACCTACAACAGAAAAGAGCAAAATATAATAAATGAAGCTGAATAGGAAAGCAACAATCTTCCAAATTCTAACTCAAAGAGAAAATCCCTAATTCTAGTATATATGAGTGGTTACCATCTCGTGACTTCTAAGATCACCATAGAAGACCGGTGGGGATCTGGACAGCATAGCCTCCACAACAGAAGACCCTGCTTGTTCCTGAAATTTCCATGCAAGTGTCTAATAAATATAGAGGTAGATAATCAAAAAAGCATATATTAGTCCACCAATTGCAAATCTCATCATCAGTGTCGCAATTTCTAAAAGTGTTCTAAATCAGAGGATGATACAGAATTCACCTTGGGACCACTGGTGAACTTTCTTGCCATCTTTCTTGGAAGAGATAAAATCAGTTAAAATCAAGAAACTGAAACAAATGGCGCTCTCCAAGGAGGCATACAAAGGAACAATATATCTTCTTCACATGACAGCATGAAATTTATTGAAGTAACAAAATCATACAAAATGGTAAGATGGTTGTTTACTTGGAACGTCCAAAGCAAAGTTATGGGTCTGTTTATCTTAGCTTCAATGTAGAGGCTTTTATACAGCGTTCAATCTTTCAAAATTAAAGGAAAATATAATTTGAGAATTAAATAGGGAAGTTTACAAATAAATTCTAACTAAAAAATAAATTAAAATTCATTGAAAAATTAAACATAAAAATAAAATAACATGGAGCAAAGAAATAGAGGAAGGGAAGAAAGAAAATAATAGGAAGAAGGCGAGGAGAGAGGAATAAAAAAGAAAATATTTTTGTGTGGGTAAACTAGACTTGAACCCACTACCTCAAAGTTGTTTTGCAATGTGTCAAACCAACTGAGCTATGGGTCTAAGCCCGATAAAAAAGAAAATATGATTAATATAAGTTTTAAAAAGAGTCATAATATAACTGCACTGTAAAGATATGAATAAACACCACAAACCATTTTGTAATAAAATCACGCCATAAGTGAATGGGATTTTGTGATTGCAACATACATTCACTTCTGGTGTGATTTTAAAACAAAATCAATTTAGGGTTTATTAAAAAATAATGAGGCTTACACCTCGACCAAAAGGTGTAAGTCTCGATCGCACCCCACACTTACACGTAGGCCTTTTGGGTGCCTCTCGGTCTGAGAGGTATGCCTCAGCTACTTTTATGTTTCTTCCTATTGTCTTGGGGCATTTCTAATGAGCATTACCCCAAGGCGTGCCTCAAGGCCTAAGCCTCACGCGAATGCCTTCAAAAACACTTATGACACTCAGATATGGCCATGTACTTATTATTATTATTATTATTTTTTTTTATTTTTTTTTTTTTTTATGGGTAAGCTGGACTTGAAACCAAGACCTCAAAATTGTATTGCAATGTGTCAAACCAATTGAGCTATGGGTCTAAGCCCTATTTTTATTTTTCAATTTTTAGAAAAACACTTAAATTTGTAAAATATTACTTTCGAGATTGAGTCCTTGGGAATGAGAACATGGATCCCCTCTGTTATAGTAGCTTGAAGTTGGAGAAGAAGCCTAGCTTCCCCCCTCAATTCTACAAAGGTCTTTAAACAAGAAGTATGGGCTCCCAACCAATCCACCAAGAACATTGTAGTTAAGTAGAGCTTAAGTTTACCCTCCTTTAGGGTTTTGGATAGATATTCAGCTTACCCATCAACCTCAGCTAATAAAATTAGAATCTTAAGAACTGAAACCCCCTCACCCCCAACTCAAAAAAAAAATCAATGTTCGATCTCAGAAACAGAGAAGAGCGGAATTAAAGAAAACCTGTAAATATTCGAGACCTCCATTAGAAGGGTTCCAATTGGAGAAAGCTTTCCAGTCCTTGATGCATCCATGAAAAACCTTCTCAAAAAAAAAAAATAGCGTTAGATACAGTAGAGAGAGGGACGAAATAAATAAATTTGAGATTTTTTTATTTGTTTTAATTACCGAAGGAACATTTTTGGATTCAATCTGAGCTGCAAAATCTACAGGAGAAGGAAGTTTGTCGAATTCGAGGACTCGCAGAGTTTCATTCATTTTTCGTGTTTGCGAGAAAGGCCTCCCGAGTCTCAAGTCTCAATTGTATGAGAGATTCTATTCCCACACCACCTTCTGACGAGAGATTCTATTGCCACCAATAGTGCTCTTAGTAACAGTTGGTGTGGCAATAGAAGCTCTCCAACCCAATAATGAAAAATGACCCGAATATAAAGGGCTAAAAAAATTAACGAAACCAAGGAGAGATTTCTGTCTAAATAATTCCTATTAATCAGGTGATATCTTAATCATTATTTTAAAACTCATTTTGACATCTCCACGTCTCGAATGAGATTTTAAAGTAGAAGTTGGAATATGTAACAAACATACCCTTCATTTTTTACTCATCAAACTATTACCAATTGAGGTGCGTACAGAGAAAATGGAGGGCAACAAGCATGGGTCAATAGAATAGAGAGAAAATAAAACTCTTTCTTTAATAAGCTAATAAGGAAAATTCCGTATCCGCACCTCCACGGGTATCTAAAAATATGATCGAATACCACATGGTTGTAGAACAAAAACAAACAGGCAAAAAATAAAAAATAAATAAAGGAAAGAAAAATCACTATTGTTTCGAATTCAAAATTTTGGAGTTCAATGATTGATTACGTAAATAATTTTTTTTTTTTTTTTTGAAAAACCTAATCTAATCAATGATCTCTAGACTTTAGAGGGCTAAGGCATTACTTGGCCAACATGTGCATGTCGGCCAAGACCTTTCAAGTGAGGGAGCCTACTCTTCAAAATATTGAACGAGTCATCTTGGATCTCAAGTGAGTAAATGTGAAGGATGATTGACGTCGGCCATCTCGTCCATTTACTAGCCTCGACACTTGGATTACTTGCTCGAGTCACCTCTCGGTGTCGAATAAGATGTTAAAGACATAAAGTTCACACCATGGAAGCATGATTTACAGTTAAAATTTCAAGCCTCTCAAGTTTAATGCACAATTTATAACAAATTTAATTGTAATGTTGTTTCAAGAGATTTAATTATATATAACGTTGTTTTCTTTTAAATCAATGCTTCTTTGGGTTATAATTTTCTCGCTTCTGAAACATTTTTATTAGATAAAAAGAATAAAACAGCAAACATCACTAGATTAAGCAAAAAAAATATTAAAACAAGAGCTCAAATGGAGAAAGGAAAGAGTCTCATATCTTCTAAATTTTATATAACATTTGTAGCCTTTCTCTTTAGCTTTCATCACAATATATATGCTCTTACTATTTTCGTAAAAGACGTGGAATGCATTCAAGAAAACGTGCTTGACCAAGGCGACACTATTTTTGGAAGTTTTGTCGTAGATCATAAGGTCGGATCCTGGACATCTAAACAAAATAGAATCGATTTTACAGTAAGCGTCTGAATCTCCATTATCTTTATTTTTTTAATGCATAATTTCTAGGGTCTATTGTGCTGGAGTTTCTATTGTCAAGATGATGTTTTCTAAAAAAATCAATTTTTGGAACAAAAATGTTCTTAGAAAATTGGATCACCCTAGAAAATGTATGCCAGTTTTTTTATCTCACATGGGGAAATTTTCAATCGTTCATTTTTTTTTTTTTTTGGGGGGGTGTGATTGATCGTAGTAATCATGTTCAAATTCAGCAATTATTTGACATGGGCTAAGTTCGGTCAATTTGGACAAATTTGAAATTTTTCCATTAGGGGAAAAAAACTGAAAAGAGAATCGAAGATTATACAAATGGGTTTCTTCCCAAAACCCATCATCTTCAACCTCCCTAAAAATTGTATCTTCTTCTTGAGATTCGAAGGTCGAAGAAAATAAAATTTTGAGGTTCAACGATAAAATTGCGATCACAATTATGATTAAAAGAAAAAGAAAAAATTGATCTCTTAGGGATATTTATTGAAAACACGTCATTTTTGAGGTTTCTAACTTGCTTCAAAATGACTTATTGCAACTATTTTGACTTTCTCTTGGGTTTCATGCAGGTGTATTCTCGAGAAGGTAACGTAATATACTCTTTAAAGGAAACATATGGAAGAAAGTTCGAATTAAAGGCTCCAAAAGCCGGAATATACAAATTTTGTTTCCATAGTCCCCGTTCAACAATGGAGATCGTATCTTTTCACATACATGTTGGCCATATCCCCAAAGAAATCGATGGCCTTGCAAAAGATGGTTAGCTCAATTCTATATCTATATCATGGTATCAAGTTCGACTTACAAATGCTTCTTCAAAAATTTCAACCAACCTTTAGGTGTCCTTCAAACTAGTGTTACAAAACAAATTTATGGGACTTGGAATTATAAGAGGTCACACCTTACAAGTTCTTTGAGCACTTTTTTTATAAATTTTTTGCGAGTGTTTGTTGCAGAACATGCGGACCATATTACTGCTAGGATTTTTTATTTGAGTGAGGCATTGGAGAATGTTACTGCGGAGCAAAAATACCTCAAAGCTTGTGATGTTCGACATCTTCATAGTAAGTCATTCTCTCTTTTTTCCTTGAAGTTAATATGTAGATGAAATGCAATTGAAATCGATTTCAAAGACCCTTACATGATAGCTTGTGATGCACAAATCGATCACTTAAATGGAACATATGGTTATCTATAGATCCTAAACCCACAATTCCCCGAAAATGGAATTTATTTAAAATAGAAAAGTTTGATTTAAAAAAGGTATTTTGACCACAAAATAACCTCTTTTTCACAATCGTAAACCAACCAAAGGGACCATCATTAGTTACCACGAATCAAGCATCCTATTATAATAGAGACCTTAAACCTCTAATTGCTCGTAAATGAAGTTCACTTAAAATATAAAATGTTGATTGAGAGAACTTATCTTGACACACGAAACAACCTCTCTTCACAATCATAAACCAACCAAATGGACTATATATAATTAGTAACCCCGTCGTAGCATTTGTTGACATAAATCAAACATTATATTATAATAGTCATTCTGTTATGTGAAGTCATGCCCTTTGGAAACTAAGGTATGCATTTAGCCTTTCGACATACCCCACCACCCTTAACTCCATTTTTGTCTCCATTTACGATAAATTCTCTCTTAAATAATTTCATGTTTAGAATTTTGTTTGTTAATTGTTGCAGCAACGGAGAGCACCCGAAAGCGTGTAATCTTTTGCACAATTGCAGAGTACTTGGCTATTGTTTGTGCAAGTGGACTTCAAGTGACATACGTCCGCCGCCTGTTCAGGAAATCAGTTGCATACAATGCCATTTGAGTTCAAAATTCCCCATTGATGTTGTAGTTTCTTTCTATTTATGATTGAATTAGCCTATATAGATCTTTTAGATGAGTTAGATAAATATTATTTGTTATATTTAAAAACAAACCTCTAATTAATTAGTTCTGGTTAAACATGGTTTATTTGAGTATTATATTATAATAAGGTTTATTGTGATAATCTTCTCTAAAAATAAGGAATTTAGGATGAAAAATGAGATAGAATATAGTTAGATTAGAGCAACTCTAAAAGACTCTTTAAATCTGACATCCTCTTTATTTTAAAGAGTCAAGTCACAAAATTTTGGTCCAAATCGAGACAAATGCTTACTACATGTAGTGAGGGGTTTTGACTCGTTATTATTAAAAATATAATATAAAAACTTAAAAAATATATATATATATATATATATATATATATATATATGTTTTTTTTTTTCCCTTACTAATTTAGTATGATTTCAAATTTTTCTAAGGGTCGTTGGACCCACATCGATTATCACATTGACACGACCACATCATCTTTCTATATTTTATGAAAAAATTCATATTCACAAAAATATATTTAAAGTCTTTTAATTTTTTAGCTTGATTCAAGATCTTAAAATGGAAGGTTACCAAGTTGCTAAAACTTAAAATTATAAATCAACGGTGAAAAATAATTTCTTTTTTCAAAATTCTTAGAATTTCGTTCTTTAAAAGTCAGTGGCATCGAATCATGTTTTTTTATTCCAAAATGTGAGGTCACAACTCTTATTAAGTTTTAAGTCGATTTTCAACAAATAAAAGATTTGTTGAGCCTGGTGGAGCACCCAACAAATTTTGAACTAGCTAAACTAACATTTGTCAGATTTTTACAAAATATGTTTTTCATTATAAAGAGCATTGTTGGAGATGCTCTTAGATTAGATTATGTTTATTTAGATATTTAGATAAAGTTAAATAATGTTATTTATTTTCCATATAAACTATTGTTAGGACGGGCTCTGATTCCATGTAAAAAGCCATGGGCCTAACTCACCCTCACAAAACCGGCTTGAAGGTGATGATTGCCCCAGGTTTATAGATGGTCCAAATTCATGATACCCAAGTGATGTGGGACTATAGCCAACAAATCAACCCTATTAATTACTTTCTTCTTCATTTCTCGAGCCATCCAAGTTTGACTGGTTCAAGTCAGAATGGGATTAAGGGAGTCTGAGCCTCCTAACCATATAAAATCAGACCCTACTACTTAGCTGATCCATGCCTTTTATTTATTATTATTATTTTAAATTTGATCGAGTCTGATGGTTTGGACCCAATTGGATTTTATATTTATGGTATCCATTACCCTAGTTTGAAACATAAATAATTATTTTTGAAATCTAAATCAATTATCAATCAATTTATGGATGGTTGATTTAGGATATACCCATCCATGTTTTGGTGAATATTTGATATCCTCGTGTGTTCAAACTGATGATATACCAT
Source organism: Akebia trifoliata (assembly GCF_017979445.1). NCBI lineage: Eukaryota > Viridiplantae > Streptophyta > Magnoliopsida > Ranunculales > Lardizabalaceae > Akebia > Akebia trifoliata. Next base: position 31,849,624 of record NC_141379.1, on the reverse strand, counting down.
TTGACCCTGGTATGCTTTAAAAGATCGAAAGAAAATTATCTAAATGCCCCCATCTTCAACCTCGCGCCACTAACTTGATTTTCTCCCAAAAATTTGGCATCTTAAAGCTCTTCAACCTCTTGAATCAATTATTTCTAAGGTATTCAACCTCTTCTTAAGGGCGGGATTCAAACCAAGACACTCACTTCCTAATTTGAACTTAGACCTTGAATATAGTGCATTTTTAGGTCATTTTTTGTTATTCTTCTATAATAGACTAAGGTCATTTTGACACCTAATTATTTAAAATATCATAATTTCTGATTGATAATTTGATTAAATTTCAATAAAAGTAATATTGTTTCCTCGTGTAACAATAAATCTGACACCAAGACCCTAATCTTTTCATCGATTAGTACTTTGGATGATATCAACTTGTTGTCTTTCATGCATCTTTTATCCAATAACCCTTCCACTCGGTACCTTTGGATCGCTTAAACCAACCTTCGCACTTACTCACAAATGTGTCAATCCCATAATCAAGTTGAAAAGTGCTAAACTTACTTCCTACAACACTGAGGTGCGCACAAAACTGAGGGTGTTAATTGACCTCGTTGATCTGCTAGCCCGACATGACAAGACAAGGGTTAGGGCCTTCATATTGAACCCACAAAGGTAGGGCCGGCGTAATAATTTTCAACTCATTAAATTCAGGTTGGGCTAAGGCCTTATAATGCCCAACCCATCCCGTCAGGCTTAATATTTCTTATAGAAATATTTATAATATATTTAATTAAAAAAATATTTTTCTAATAAAAATAAAATATATTGTTTAATCACAATTTAACTATCGTCTATAACCTTTATAGGTTGATAAGACATTAATTTCAACTTTGATTGCATCGTCTTCAACATATACACACACAAAATATTTGAAAAATACATTTTTCTCATTAAAAATAATGAATTTTAATCATTTTATTTGGTCTAAACCTAGCTCGTGTCTATTAGAACCAGACTAGGGCTTAGTCGACTTGGGCCCAATACTAATATAGGGGGCTAGTCTAGGTAGACCCACCTCTTTAAGGCCGGGTTAGGACTCCACCAAGCCCTGCCCAAACCTCCCCATTCTGCACAAAACCATAAATGCTTTTCATTGAGATACGAGAGAATATCTATTGTTTCGTGCACCATTACTGGTGTAGTATTGTAAAAAGTCAATGTAAAACGATTCCAACGAGTTCCCTTCTATCTTTACAATCAATGCATGGTCTTTGAGTCTTAAGAAATCTTTGCACAACTCCGTTACTCAGTCGAAAGAGTACACGATTAGGCTTATCCTACAAGTTTTGCTATACAATTAGAATTCTATCTCTTTAAAAGTAGTATTTCTTCGACTTCTTCTCCAAAGATGACATGGGTAACCTAAGAATATCTCATTAATAAACTCTCAAAAAATTGATTAATTATGAAAGATGGCCCACCACATCATGTGGTACATTTTTAACAAATAAACTAAATTCCAACTCTACTCATTTCTCGGCCAATTACTGAAATCTCAAAACCGCGTGAACCCTAGAAACCTATAAAATTAATTAATATATAATATTTGAGATCATACTTTTATATGGTCAGGCGTATTAAAATCTAGAAGAAAGGCATTTTAAATTTTAATTACTACCTGGCAGTATCATTGCCCAAGGATATAAGATTTATAAAGAAAAAGATCGTAATTAGCTGCATTGAAGTGTTCAAAAGTCAGCAAGATCGCCTTTAGTCCACATCTCCCGCGCTCTTTCACATTTGAACGATCCAACGGTGGGGACCGCTCCTCATGCTTTCCAGGAGATTGGTCACATGGGATTTGTGGGTCCCACTGTTACGCTCTCTTTAACCCTTTTCAACCTTACAAAACAAATCTAGTGGCACTGAGATATACTTTTTATTTCCTATATTAGTTTGATGGTTATTATGTAAATATGAAGCCAAACATGTCTAATTTTAATAACGAAATTAGAGGAGAAACTATGGTGGGGTCCACAACATTTCCACTTACGATAAATACATGTAAGGGCTTAACATGTATTATAATTACGAATATATCCTTAGTTCTTTAAACCAATCCAAAAAAGCAGGGAAAAAAATGGGTCGGATTTTATTCGAAATGTAAGTGATAGAAATCTGGACTTAGCGGGGCTTGGACCCTTGGAGTAGATGCAGATAAAATAATGGGTAGATATCCTTGATCCGGGTCGGATATGGGTCCATCTCTATATCTGATCATATATTACTTTCAAAATTATATTTTTTATGTTAAAAAATAAAAAAATAAAAAATTTCTACCACTTTAATATAACATGGATTCTTATAAAATAAATAAAGAACTATGATGGTGGAATAGAATTTTATAGCAATTGGAAAAGAAATATAACAAAAAAATTTTGATCCAAATTGACTCGAATCTAGATTAAGTGAAAGTAAAAGGGTTTGAATATGATATCTGAGTTAGATTGGATATGAATTCAGATTCAGATAAAAAATTTGGATTTGAATATAGACACATTCAGATCCAGCCCGAACCCTACCAATTTGACCATACAAAAAACAGTGTAATTGGTGATTTCGAGTAGTTGGATTTGCAAATTTTTATAATAGGCCAGGCTAGTAGTTCACATTGATTAGAGTCGTCAAATCCTTGTCATTGATTATTAATCATGAAAATGTCATTTCCAATTGTAGCATTAATTCATATATAAAGTGTGGGGGCATTTAATGTGTCTCGACATCTTATATTTGGACCATTTCCTATTTTTATTTCCAAGTCCAAGATAGTAGTCTAAGAAGGTAGAGACGATCCATTAATGTTGATTTTTTTTTATTTTTTTATTTTACTATATTTCTTAATGGGACCAAACCATCATTTGTGGATTTGACAATCGTACTTTAGTTTATGTGTGAATATCGCACAAATAAATTATTTTAATTGCACCTCTTGGTACTAATAACTCGAGTGCCGATTGCTGCTAGAACCTTTTAAATGCTCGATTTGAAAATACTCTAATAAATGAAAACTCACAATATTTTAAGATGTGTTTAGATGCTTAGTTAGATGTCTTCCAAATGTACCTTTTGACCTCTGGTAGTGGGGCCATGCCTGTTGGGCAAGAGCGACATAATGGTTTCAATTGTTGTAGGTATTACCCCACCTAACCTAATCCACTAGGTTAAAAATAATTTTTGCATTTAATTTGTGTATGAAAATCCTCGGACTTTGATTTACCAATAACACATGTTGTGGTTTGTGAAACATGATAGTATCGATCGATAAAGAGATACTGTAAATCAAGTCACACGTTTGGTGAAAGATTGTAATCTTTACTATGAGTTTTTTTTTCATAGTGGAGTCGGTGTGATCCATGGACACACTTCAATTTTAAGGGAACCATGTAAAACTTTTGCCTTTCTTTGTGTGATTACATCTTATCTTGTATTTATTTTTCAATTCATTTTCTTGTTTCGATTCCACTTGTTTTCTTAATAACACATACATTGAAAAATTATCATTTCTCATCAAAGATAGAATCATGAAATTTCTACAATTTCAACTTCCAGTGCTTACAAATAAAAGTGCACTCTTGTACATACTAACATAGGGTTGAATGGTGAACTTAAAATCACATTTTGATCCCAAATAGGTGAGGTAAAATGTCAATGATGACCATGATCTAAAGCTAATATGGGATCAGTTAACAATGACTTATATTAGGCACACACACCACCAAATCTTATAGTTTTAGAGGAATTCCCCCCGCCCCTCTTCCCCGCCGTACAGAAAAAAAAATGTTTGTTTACTAAAGTTACTGAATCAATCGTGTGTTTTCTAATATTTCACGAAAAATGTTTGTCTACAAAATACTCTCCGATTTCGATAACCACCTTAGATTTTATTTCCCTTACCTTCTATTTTACTCCATCCATAAGAAAAGTCCATGTAGTTGATTGAATTAATCTACCATACGACCTTAGTTGAATTGTCTTTGTTAAAAATTGAGTAACTCTTTTGCTTTAACCTTAGGTTTTGGGTCAAATCTTGAATGGGTTCGCTTCATGCAACATTGCTTCCAGTAGGCGTTTTGACCCTTTTTTTTTAAAGATAATTTAAGATGACTTATGGGGACTGTAGTTTAAAATTCAAAATCATGATTAAGGGAGTCTTTCTATTGGGCACTTGCAAAGACAAGTGGGGTACATAATTATTTGACGCGGCCCACCCTTTAATGGGTCTTTTGTCCACGTAACATATTCATGCCTTCTCGTTGAATAGTTGTACGGTTCATCACCATTGGAGACTTAATTTGAAATTTGAGGTTTCATATTGAAGGAACGATGGTCCTTCGTTAGTTTCAATCCAAAAGTCTTGTATTTTTAAAAGGTTAATGATTTTCTTCCTAATATTCGATTGATGTGGCGAGGACACGGAACTATTGATCTTTTTTCCTTGTGTATCTCAAAGTAAAAGATCTATGATTTTGTGTGCTTTCCATGTTAGCCGTCTATAGACCGATTGAAACATTTTGAGTAAAAAAACCACGACTCTTTTTCTAAATTTCCATATGTTCATATCCACTTTAATTAGTTGTGATGTCAATGGTTGAACAAGGGCTGGGTTTTTGATAAATTTTGATAGTCATGACCTTAGTTGGCTGGTAATTCAATTTAATTTTTTAGTGTCCCCATCGACACCCTAGCACTGTTTCATCCGATGCCCTGTTTTCTCATCGTCAAATAAGGTCTATTTTTGTCCAAGTGAAGGCATTACACCGTACATGTGTATGGGCATAGTAATTATCTTATAGAACTTAGTTTTTTTTTTTTTTTTTTTTTAATAGAGGGAATCAACAAATAAATGGACTTTTTTATTTGAGGAAATTGATTAATAAAATAATAAATAGTTCGAATACTTGATTACCCACATGGTCTAAAAGTCATGCTTTTTTTTTCCCAATTAATTCAAGTGTATCCATATTTGCTTCCATTATCTCAATCCACGTCTCTTTTGAACTATAAGATGAAAAATATGATCATCAAAATATATGATTTAAAACAATCTAAAGGTGCTACATTCTAGATATCTCCAATCTATAATTTTACCTAATAGAACTCATCAATGAATTCCAGCTATTTACTCAGAGATCTACAACGGAACCTTAATGGATGATTTGATTATGCATTCACCTCACGTACCCAATTCAATAGAATTTAGCAAGTTAATCGATACGAACTTTCATCAGAGCTTCCTTCAACAATTTGTATGATTATAGGGAATTCATTTTAATGGGAATATGTATTCATTGGAAAAATGATTATTAGAAAATAAAATATCTTTCATTTAATTTTTTGTTTTGGGGTTAGGGTAATAGTATTTTTTTTCTTCCATTAATTTCTCAGGGGCCACCTGCAAGAGCGCACCCTTATTTATTTGGTGTGCGTGTGCGGAAATTGCACGTGCCCCAGGATCAATCCTCAGACAAGACTATGGTCTATGGATTAGGCAAAGTCCAAATACAAGCTCGTTCCACTATTTACAAGGATATCTGATTATCAAAAAAAAAAAAAAAAAAAAATAGAGATGGAAAATCACAGCGGTTGGATGTGAAATCATCTTCCCTCATAAATTGAAGTCCGGGAAAAATGCTTAGTTTTACATAGAAAATTTGTATTTTTAAGAAAAATTCATTTTCCACCCATTTTTATGGGCAATCATATTCATTACGAGACCCAAACATAGATTGGTTGGCCCAATTAAATAAAGGGTCAACATTGGATCATAGATTGGAGTCAGTGGGATCATGCTTAAAGTTAGGAAGATGAGCACTTTGAAAACGTAGTCCATATTTTCAACATTTTGTGTTTGTCATTAATGTTGAATCTAGGGTTACATCAGTAATTAAGGCATTTGGAAAATCTTTTAAAACTCAAAAGTCCTCACACAACTTTTTTTTAAAAATTCAATCTCACAGACTGAGAGACGAGATAGAAAGAGGCCAACACGTCTGGTTCTTTGATCACATCACGCCACGTGGCGGATCGTAAAGACGTGGATCACATGCTGACGTGGAATACGAATTTAGAGAGAGAGAGAAAGAGATATAGAGCGCGAAACAAGGCCCGGAGAGGCCGTCCGAAGACAGGCACAGAGGCTCTTCACTTCTTCGCCTTTCTTTCTCAACCGAAATCCGCGTTTTATCAGCAAAACCAATTTTAGGGCAAAAGTAAGAAAAAAAAGCCAAAAAAAGAAAAAAAAAAAAAGAAGCTGAGAGAGAGAAAAAAAAAAGAGAGAGAAGCAGAGCAGCAAACATAGATCACACGCAGAGAACAAGATTAGATCTTTGCTGCTCTCGATCCCTGATCGATCAGTTTTTTAATCGATCGATCTGTTCATCTACAAGTCAGATCTAATTTTTTTAGATTTTTTTAAAAATATTTTTCTTGGAGAAATCGAGGTCTGATAGAGATTTGAATTTGTTCCAGTCTAGATCGCTCTGGAAGCTCCGATCTAGGGTTTTGGATGGAACGCTGGAGGAGGAGAAACTTCGGATGACAATTTCGTATGTTTCAATCTTCTCGGCAAAAAGATGAAATGGGTTACATTGCTCTCGAACATCAAAGAGAAGGTCGGGTTATCTCAATCTCCTAGTTCATTACCATCTCCTACTTCTGTTGGAGAATCTTCATCGTCTTCGGCACGACCTGACTTTCAATCGTCTCCCACAAGGTTCGGTTTAATTTTAATGAATCAAAAACACAAATTTTCAAGTTGTTTTTATTGTTTTGATGACGATTACGAAGTAAGGATATGTTTTTTAGAATTTATAATTTAGTATAATTAATGGATAGATAATTCGAGATGGGTTGACGCTTCCGATCTTTTGGACTTATGAATTTTACTGGTTTGAATTACGTATGTTTCTCGAGAAAAAGTCTAAATCAGAATTGATTACTTTTGGAATTTAGTTTGTGGATTTTATCTTAAAGATGTCATTTTGGAGCAATAAAGGCCCATTCTTGAGCTCGGTTGTCGTTGATGATGTAGGTTCTCTGGTATTATAGAGGTCTCAAAATACTCGACGGTGTTATTCACTTATAACTCTGGACACAGTAGCGGGCTCATGACATAGGAATGATAGGTAGAAAATAAAAAATCAAAGGTGCCAGCTTGCTGGTTTCATTTCATATATAAACCTCATATGAGATGTTGAGGCTCAAATTTTACAAGACCTGCTAGCTTAGCTTTATCACTTTACGTGCTAACCGTAAAGATAATTGAAGACATGTATAATTGTAGATAGGGGTTTCAAGAAAATCCTTGTGGTTCATGTTATTTGTGTATGGTTATCGGGGTACCTTTAATTTAGGATTTTGGGATTGTAGATATATTGCTGAGTACATTGGTCATGTCTTCTAGGATCCATGGTGTTGGTTTTGAATTACAATGGAATATAGGAATAATGGATAATTATAATCAGGATCCATGTTTCCTTAAAACGAGTTTAACTTTATCACCAATATTGGCTTCATGGAGACGCCTTTCAGCAGATATACATTTTTTAGATAGCCAACGGAAATTGAAAACAAGAAACCAATCTTTACATAATTTTTTTTTATGGATACCAATCTTTACATAATTACGCAAACAAAATGAGAAATCCTATCGGCAGCAACCTATCTATATCTCTCTACACCTTCTCTTCCGTAAAAGGGTTTTCCTTTGTTTCTTCTATATCTCTCTCTCAATTCTCCTATTGCACTCGTTGACCTTTGTTAGCAATTTCTGGTTCATACGCCAATTGGCAGGTTTTTAAAAAGAAAACAGTATGACATGCTCATATATTACACTTGTATGAAAAATATATTTTATTTCCATGACAAAATGATGAAATGCATTTTTTCTTTTCGGCTCTTCCTATCTTTTATTCTTATGTCTCTTTCCCAATTCTCCTATTGTACTCCCTGTTTGCAATTTCCTAGTTATATGTCACTCAACTGCTTACAAATAAAAAGTTGTTAAGGTACAGTGATACACCTATTATATTGCAATCGTATAGAAAAATGTGTTTTTTCCACAATAAAATTATGATATGCAATTTTCCGTATAATTAAGAAGAGGGATTGCCTTTTCAAGAGAAAATTTACCTCTTCCAATGAAAATTTTCTAATTTTGTGATCTCGGATGAAGTGAAGTGGGAGATAAATGACAAGATTTCCTAGAGTAACTGACTCAATTGACCCTGCTCTCCCAACTCGTCTTCTCTTCCTTTCTCCAGTCTACATTGAGTGAGGCTAGTGAAGTCCAATCCGCAATAAGGACTGAAGCGACCAGTGCTTTTCGATGGGTGGAAATTCAACCACATATGTGCTGCTCGATCCTGAGAGAAGATAAACGTCTTGTTTCGTGGGGATAAAAGATGAAGCTGGATTTCAGGGGTGGAAGGTTGCCCGAATGGAATTGAATCCTGCCCACACTCAGTCAATGGGAATCAATCTACCGACTGACACAATTATTTCTCTTTCCTTTCTACAATTTTTACACCTTTATTCTCTTCGATGACCTAGGATTTTAGTTAAAGATCAAACATTTTGAGAGGGTATTGAAAAGAAAGTATTGGGTGGTAAAGGAAGGGTCAAGAGCAACCTGATGCCTTATCCCTATTTCCTTCTTTTTGTTATGGTTTTTGAAGATTAGTTTGTTTTTTTAGGGTTTCAAATCTAAGGCTTTGATTTATTCAATCATCAATGATAAGAGAACATTGTTTGATTAAAGCTGTGTGTTGGTTAATTTTGGATGCTCCATATTCTTCCTGTGCAATTTTCAAACATAATCCTTAATTTTCCTTTTAATTGATTGGTTGGATGGAATTTTGGTTGATCATTTTTATTGATAATATGCGTTTGTTCTCAAATGTGTTTATGACTCATGTTAGCCAGCCCTGTTTTTATTAGCCATTTATATGAATTTACCATTGTTTATTGTAGTCACTACCCTCTTTTTTCTGATCAATATCAGACAAATTCCTCATTCATGCATGATATGAGCCAGAATATTTTTGACAAAATAAATTGGGATTTTTCAATATTTGAGACAACAGGAATTCAAGAATATATATTGTAACATAAGTTGTTTTTACGAATATCATGTTTATTTACTTCTTTTGATACATTCGTGTCTAATTGATTCTCTTGCAAACCCAGTGCGGTTTTAGACTCATAACTGCATAATCGCAGCTTCCTTTTTAAGCTAATAAGGTTCTCTGATGATAATTATTATCTATGAAATCTTAAGTTTGTTGCGGAAGGTCCTTGTTGTGTACTTTCTGCTTTATTATTGCCTTCTGTTTAAAGTAGGAGGTGACAGAAGACACAGAAAGATTTGAGCTGAGGCGCCAGATGCTGGTCCGATAGTTTAGTTCTTGACCCTCTCTTCCTTTATGACATTAGTCCAATCATATATTTTTTTACTCAGACATCACATACACTGGTTTATTCCTGTTATTGGTGTTTCCATATACTATATTGATATTCATCAATCTTCAACGTTGGCTTTCCCCTATTTTGGTGTGCCTGTATTTTTGGAGTAGGTTGAGTTTTGAATGTGGGTTATTGTGCGTAAGTATTGTGTTATAAATGCTGATGCTATTGGGCACTTTTTTATTTTTTATAAATATTGTTAAAGCAGAGATAGACATGAATTGGAGTTGGATTTCAAGAGATTCTGGGAAGAGTTCCGATCGTCCACCTCCGAAAAGGTTTTATCTCTTTGTAACATTTAGTTAATTATTGATTTATCACTACCATTATTTTTTATTACCGAAATTGCGAGTTCTAACGGTTTGTAAATCTACCATGCAGGAAAAAGAAGCGGCCTTGAACATGGCTGTAGATGTTTTTTGTAGATTAGTGAAGCAGAAAGCTAATTTAGCTCAATTAGTCACCATGTATGCATGCGATTCTCCTCTCTTCAATTAATTGACTCAACCGTAACTTTCTCTTATGCCCACATATTTGTGAAAGTTGTTTCTTTTTGGGACAGGATTCTTGTTATTCATGTAAATAGAGGCATTATGATGACTTGCAGGTTTCCAGGATATTTCAAAGAAATTATGATCCTTTTTATTGAGTATATCTATATGTCTTAACCTTTGTTCAATCACTTTTTACCATAATTTCATAGTGGTGCTCATAAGTTCAATATCTTGATGTTGGTACTATGTTGTAAATACCTTTATTCTTATATATAGGTAATACTATACTTTATATCCATTCATCTAGCATTTTTTGCCTTTAAAACATTATTAAATAGGCCAGTTAGCCTGGAAAGTCCAAAACTTCCCATACATGTTCATACGATTTTTTATTAAATCGGGATTTCTTTGAATTATAGCTAATTTTTTCTAACTACCCCCCCCCCCCCCCCCCTCCTCTCCCAATCTGATTTTTTTGGGCCTACACATCCACCTGAATTTTTTTCCAAAACTTTCCTGGATTTATCTGGATTAACCTAGTTTACCCCCAGCAGTATAATTGCCGAATCTGAACGTGGTTATCATGGTGGCACTATATATATATATTTAATACCACATTACTCTTCAAATTACTTAAAAATCATCATCCATGAAGCTGTTGATGTAATGCCACTAGCCTTGTGCATCATTTGCAACACCAATGGTTGGCTTGTCATGACTCATGACCCTTCAAATACAATCAAAATACATGAAGATCCGATATCACAAAGAACCCCAAGACCAGGAAAATGGAAACAAAGTCACAATTAAAACTTCAGAACCCTAACCAGATCTCCTGGAAAGTCAACCGTGTCAATAGATACTTTCCCAAATGGTTGATTTTCCAGAAATCTACTCTCAAATAAACCAAACTAAACTAACAAATTGATGAAGAGGATCGAGATTACAATGGATATATTGAATAAAATAGAGTGATTATTTGAAGAACCTTTCCTTTGACAAGGCAACTGTAGGGGGGTCTTCCTAGAGAGTTGGTGATACATTATTGCTAATATAATTACTAAAGACCATGTAGGTCCTCTGGATTTTGTTATTGAAGTTGATCAAGCTCCCTATGGCCATCATCTGTTGAAACTCCAATCCTAATTGATCTATCAACCCTTAAATTTTTGTGGAGAGAAGGGGAGAAATATAGAGGGGGATGCATTTGGGGAGGTGCTGTATTTGTGTTCCATTTTCCAAATATTCAATAACATGCGTTTTAAGCATTTTGGTTAAAATATACGTGCTCCATCTATTTCCATACTGCTGAAAGTTGGACAAATTAAAATTTTCCTATTAAGTATGGCAATATTTAAAAGGGAGGGGACTGGGGTATTTCTAATTTTACTGAGGAAATTTCAAGGTAGCTTACACCATCAACCTTCACTTGGTCATTATGGCTTCTTGTGAGATATACTCCTATTGGTATGTAAATTTAGTTAACTAATTTCTACAGTGTTGAAAATTCACAGGTTAGTTGAAGCACACATATTCTCCTTCGTTGTGGGAAGAGCATTTGTAACAGATATTGAGAAGTTGAAAATCGCTAGCAAGACAAGATCATTGAAAGTTATTGAAGTCCTAAGATTTTTTTCAGAAGTGACAAAGGTTTGCCTTTGGATTCCTTTATCTGGATGTTTCCAATTTCCTGTGAGATAGAGTGTTATTTAAGTAATGTTAATGGATGCCTCTGTGTAGGATGGCTTCAGTCCTGGTTCAAATTTGTTATACGCCGTGGAAGTCCTTGTATCTGGGGTAAGATTGATTAACTATGAGCTTTTGTGAGTTATATCATCATAATCTGTAAACTTTGTTAACTTGACAGTGGTAATTATAATTAGATCATCATATTTCCTCTCTCTCTCTCTCTCAGTTTGCAAGTGCAGCTTTTTTTTGTCCTTTTTAAAACTGAGACCAACTACATCATTTGGCAGTTACATGTGTTATATTGAGGTACAAGTCTTTGGTTGTTTCTAGATATTTTAAAATGGTTGCTTAGCGACGTGTCCTTGATGATCATCATCATATTTCAGAAGCCCAAAAGCTTTGGTTATTCCACATGGGAAGAGGTAACATGTTGAATAATCAGTGATCCTTCCCAAACTTTATATATTACCAAAGTGCCATCAATCACGTCTATGTTGGTTGTAGGATTGGGTAGTCTAAATGTCGCACCTTAGTCCTCCATTGGGGGAAAGCTACAGATCTAAGGCCATATGGGATCCTCTAGTCTAGGGTATTATCAAGAGACTAGCTTCTTGGAAAAGAGCTTGTCTTTCTAAAGTAGGGGGACTCCCTAATATTCATAGCTCTATTTAGTTGCCTATTTATTGTTTTTTTATTGTTGGGACTTGTATTAACACCCTTGGGCTTCAGGCAATAACATGAAATTTTGGGATGATATTTGGTGTGGGAATAGACCTCTTTGAGGGGCCTATCCAGTTATCTATTCAATTGGTAGCAATAAAGAGTGTGTTGTTTCAGATTGCTTGATTTGAGATGGTAATGGATTTTCATGGAATTTGAATCTTATTAGAAATCTTAATGATTGGGAATGTTGGAAGATACCGGCTCCCTATTGGATTGTTTGCCTAAGGCCGAAATAAACTTTAGGGGAGGTTCAAAGATTTTGGGAATGGTCTTTGAATGGCCAGTCCTTGGTGTGTTTGTTCCACAAGGTGATTTCTTCCTTGGATAGGGGATGTGAGGATGCTTCTATGACCTAGTTTCCAGTTAATGCTGTTTGGATTAGACAGCTATGCTCAACAAGATCCTGGTGGCTAATCATCTTAGAAATAGAGGGATGACTATTCTGAATGTTCTCTATGCAAAATTAATGAAGGATGGAGCATCTTCTCTTCCATTGCCCTCTTCCTTCCAAGGCTTGGGAGTGATTTCTATAAGCTTCCGAGTTTTTTAGGGTTCAACCTTTTGGTATTTCCACTTTAATTGAGAACTGGTTCACTACGACTTTTTCACCTCCATGTGACCATTTGTTATGTTGTTTCGTGGTTTATCCCCTACGTGATTTGTTGGCGTCGTTGGAAAGAGTGCAATTGTAAATTGTAATTTCAAGGGACAAAGAGTGAAAGTCATTTTCTACTGGGAGTTTATTAATCATTTCATGAGTGGTGTTGATGCAAGGGAAGAAGAGAAAAATGGTGGTTGGGATTGGGTTAAGGATTTGTACTAGGATAGGATAAACCTAAAAAGTAAAATAAATATTTTTGCAATTATTGTAGGGTAGAGAAAAAGGGTTATAGGTTAAGGTTTGTAAGGTAAGGTAATGATTAAAAGTTAAGATTTATAAGGTAATGGCTAAATGTTAAGAGAATGGGGAAATGATTAAGGGTTGAGGAAAAGGGTTTTCAAGAATCAAGAATTCAAGAAAGCTAAAGAAAATGAATAAAATAAAGATTAGAAGTAAAGAATGTTATATTGGACTCACTCCAAAATGGTCTCATACCACACCTATTATTGGGAAGATCAAAGCTCAAACTCTGTTTTTATTTGTCATTCTTTGTTAAAAGAAATCCTAATACAATCTATATATAAAGAAAATAAATCCAAGAATCCTAATCAAACTAAAATACCAAATAAATAACTTAATTTCGTAACTTTCTCTTTCCTAATTTTTCAACTGTAATAAATTTTAATAAAAGAATAACTAAAGTTATTAAAATGCCCCTAAATATTATACTAAGACTACAAGCCAATAAAACATGAAAATAAGCTAAAAAATATAAAAATAAAGTCCTAAAACAACTCAAAACTAAAAAATAACTAATCTAAATCAATCCTGAACAATAAATCTAGACCCAATTAAGTGAACACTTATATAATTACAAATTTTTTGTCGGAACCCTTGACTTGATTTGTGTTCCACATTATTCTCTTCTAGTTGGAGAAAATTCGTCCTCGAGTTTTAAAGTACTTGAGAATGATCATGACAATTTTTGGTTTATCATTTTTGCCAAGATTCTTCCTCGTGTCTTGATGTTGTGTTGAAGTTGAATCATTAACTTCAAATTGCGATCTTCTATCGTGGCAAAGTCTTCATTGTACCCGTCTGAGATGATTAAGTCAGTTTCAGGTAGTGATGGAGTAACTACATCATAAACAAAAATTGTTGATGTTGTCTCCAAAATATCTTCCTTAGGTTCTTTTGACGTATTTTTCACTTCATGATTTTGTTCATGCGTTGATTCTAGAGTTGTAGGCACACCATCTTCTTAAGCTGATATCTGATCTATCTTTTCTTCAATCTGCTCTTGGATTGATGGTACTACAAGAGTTGATTTCCATGGATATACTTTGAGTAGATATTGTCTGTCTAAAGTAATATGTATATTATTTCGCTTTGCATCAGACGTAGCTTATACATGTGAGATCCAATATTGACTCAACACACTATGACAATCTTTTAGAGGAACCACCTTGCACTCAGCACCATGGATAAAATTTTCTTGACTGAACTAAACGATGAAGTCATAATCCCGATATCCACAATAAGTCTTATTTTCAATATTCTGCAATATCTTCTCAGAAAAACTTGTAGAAATCAAGTTTTTCTGATATTCATCACTGCATAATGCCCTGAATGACTTCCTAGAAGATAAACAAAACTGATTTTGACTTATGATGCCATCTCTATACATTCTAGGTTTAACTTTGATATCAAATTTTATGCAGGATGTTGGGGGAAAAAAGTAGGAAAAGGGTGGTTGAGGATTTTTGGTTTGGGATTGGATTAAAGATTTGTGCTAGGATAGGGTAAACCCAAAAAGTAAAATGAAAATTTTGGCAATTGTTGTAGAGTAGAGAAAAGGGTTAAAGGTGAAGTTTTGTAGGGTAAGGAAATGATTAAAGGTTAAGATTATAGGGTAAGGATTAAAGGTTAAGAGAATGGAGAAAAGGTTAAGGGTTGAGGAAAAAGGTTTTCAAGAATCAAGAATTCAAGAAAGTTAAAGAGAAAATAAAATAAAATAATAAAGATTAGAAGAAAAGAATGTTAAATCAGACTCACTCCAAAATGGCCTTACACCACGCCCATTGTTGGGAAGATCAAAGTTCAAATCTATTTTTATTCATCATTATTCGTTAAAAGAAATCCTAATACAATTTATATATAAAGAAAATAAATCCAAGAATCCTAATCAAACTAAAATTCCAAATAAATAACCTAATTTCGTAATTTTTTTAATTTCCAATTTTTTTGTTTGTAACTTTCTCTTTCTTAATTTTTCAACTTTAATTAACTTAAAAGACAAATTAAAGTTAATAAACTGCCTCTAAATATTATACTAAGACCATGAGGAAAAAAACATGAAAATAAATCTAAAAACATAAAAATAAAGTCCTAAAACAATTCAAAATTAAAAAATAAATAATTTAAAATAATCCCGAATAATAAAATGATAGATCTAGACTCAATTAAGTGAAAATCTAAATAATTACAAATTTTTTGTCGGAACCCTTGACTGTTGATTTGATTTGTGTTCTGCATTTGGTGTTTGCTACGAAGACTTGGTTTTCCGATGGAGGCATACTACATCTAAATTTTCTTATTATTTTTTGTTTCTCATTGTTTGTCTCTTCTTTTTTGCTGGTTGTAATTGTTTATTGTAACTTTTAAGTATCTCTCTCACATGTTATAATCGTGTTTATTCAAATTTGAGATTGTTTTTGTTGCTTACAGCCTATTGACAAGCAATCTCTACTGGATTCTGGGATTCTATGCTGTCTCATTCATATCTTAAATGCCCTTATGTGCCCTGATGGGACCAGTCAAAGGCAACCGACAGCCAGCTCAAAAGAATCCAATTTAGTGGAGACAGGTTATGATGGGGATGTGGGACAAGTTCGCCGGCTCGAGGTAGATTTCTGCTTATGATTTCAGGCACTCAGTATAGGTCACATGCCTAGTTGGATTTCTGATCACTATTTAATTTTTCTGTTGTATGTAAATTTTAGGACCCAAGTTTGTCTTTGGTATATTCCTGTGACTTGGTCATAGAAATCATTATGTTTGCCTTTAAACACAGTTGAATCGGAAGATAAAGATATTTATTCACTTATTCAGGCTTTCAAGTTTCGTTCTACAGTTGCTGTTTTGTGTTATACCATATTATTTCCTCTTGAGGAGTGCTTGGAAAATATCCTAATTTTGTTAAAATTTTAATGATAATTTTGTTCACTTCTCTGAATTATAACCATATTATTTCCGTGTCGTTATCATCTCTATCGACGTCTTGTTTATGTTTGCATCTCCCAACAAACTGGGGGCAGGAAACACCTAGTCCGTGTGATGTTTCTCCATCTGAGCTTTAAATTCCTTCTTTTTAAATAGCCACCAGGAAAACAAAATCCAGTTTTACTTTCTATGAGTGCAATACAGTTCTCCCATACCTCCAAGACTTGTATTTGTGAAATAAGGCTTCTCAAGACTTTTTTGAATCCAAATAAATTGAAAAAAAAAAAGTCTTTCATTAAATATTCTTTGCTGGCTTTCTATTACTCATTTCTAGGTTATAGTTTTTACCAATTAAAACTGTGATCCTGTTGAACGCTTTGTTACATTATGACATTTCCTTTTTGGATGTTAATGTCGTTGCCTATTCTGTCCAATACTGGGGTTTGGGTGTAGCCATTGACTTGGACAATTATAATCTTCAATTGTGTTGGACACAACACTGATAAGCTTGCGTGGTGTTTACTTAGGAAACTTGTAAACCATGGCAACCAGTATCTTTTTATGTTTTTTGTTGTTTAGGAAGGAAACAAATACCCTTTATAACCAACCTGCCCTGAATTCCATATCACCAACAGATTGATGTTGGACGCAGTGTAACCAACTATAGGTGAGGTGACCCTAGATGAACCCTTTGGTCTTTTAATATGATCGAATATACCAAAAGTGCATTTAAGATTATCATTTAAGGGAAAACAAACATTAAACTGATCTTGGTGGCATTATGGCCAAGTGTTGTGGCTATCTACATCATCAAAGCCTTATCCCAAAAACCTGGAGTTGGCTGAATGAATTCAGCTTCTCCATTCACTTTTTATGAGGTCATTTCTTCCAAGCAATGTGGCTATAAAAGCTTTAATAAATTTTATATTTGAACTCCATCCAATTAGAGATTTCTAAGTATAACAATTACCGCAGTCTCTCTATATAGAAGAGTGTTACTGAAGGATAACAAAATTGTGAATTTGGCTAATTTTTCTGTAAATTTTGATCATTCAGGTAGAGGGAAGTATAGTGCATATTATGAAAGCGTTGGCAAGCCATCCTTCAGCTTCACCAAGTTTGATTGAGGATGATTCACTTCAGTTGCTGTTTCAGATGGTTGCAACTGGGTCCCTGACAGTTTTTTCTCAATTCAGGGCGGGTCTTGTTCCGTTGCACACCATTCAGCTTCATCGACATGCCATGCAGGTAGATATTTTATCACATATATGCATAACTTTTTATGAAACGAAAAAGAGCCAAATTAAGTATAATTCCATTTCAAGTTCCTGATATTTCATATTTATATATTTGTCTAAAAAATGTTTCAAATTTGTAATCATTATTTTCTAACGTAATACAGATACTTGGTCTTCTTTTGGTCAATGATAATGGAAGCACAGCGAAATATATACACAAGCATCATTTGGTATGCCATTTTAATTTTTTGAATGCACAATTTGTTTCTAATTCTGACATATTATGATGAAATTGTTAGATCTTGCACTTAAAAAGGACAAAAAATAAAATAGAAGAACGGTATGAAAATTTTGGGATGCACACTATCCTACATTAGCTTTCTTTTATTTTTTCATTTTACATCATATTTATGAGCTGTCCTATGAAATTGTTATTTTCTTCTTAGTTTTAGCAACTTGTTTTGGTTTGCTTATATCATACTATTTGTTGGTTAAATAGTCCTCTTGGGCAGTCCTGGTGCAACTTTTATTCTGCCATACATATATTGTAGAATGCTTTTACGTAGCAGTAAATAAAATTTCCATATCATTAGTTGAGTTAGAGCTTGGAGGTTTCCAGGCTTCCAAAGCTATAGTTCTCCTTACCTACACGATCCGATATAAAATGAAAATCCTCAAAAAGAAGCCCTTAATTTTGTCAAATGGTTTGCTTCAGAATCAAATGAACCTTAAGATGCTTATGATGACTTTCTGGATTGATGCTCATTCCCAGCAAAGATACTGTTCTTTGTTGTCAAAGCCTTGCCTAGACCCAGCATAGCCCCACACTTCCCGCTTAGACCATCCAAGCACCTAGGTCTTACCTGCTTTAAGCAGGGTTTCAAAAACTGGGGTTAAAATGATACTTTTATGAAATAATTTTGTATAAGTTGTGTTTTAAAGGGTATTTAATAAATTTTAGACCATATGGGATTTCTCAAATATTTAGCTAAACTTGTGAGGTGTGTCTGAGATTAAAAAAAACAAGTAGGTGGCATGTGCAAAAGCACATGTATGGAACAATTTAGGTTTTATGCACGACTAAAATTACCTAAGGCTATTTCGAAGTTAGTATAATAAAAAGATATTTATGTTATTCTAGGAAAAACTAAAAACTAACATGGTTATAGGGTCGTGGGATTGTAATTTTATTCATTTTGAAAAGGATGACCTTGATAATAATAAGTTGGATGAAACTGTGGGGGCAGTTTTGGTCTTCCAAATTTTTGTGTCAAAAAACACTTATTCAGCTTTATCTTTATTATAATAGCAAGGATTTGTGAGGAGCATCAAATTACTTCAGTACTTGCGGTCAAATTTTTTTCATTTTTCTTATATATTAGTTGTGTTGACTTTATTGAATCATTAATTTTTTTTTTCTGCTTAGCCTGGGCCCTGCTTAGGCCCCGCCTAGCACTTTTAACAACCTTGATACTGTTATTCCTTTCCTTTCAGATGCCTCAACAAACAACAAAGGGGGTCAAACTCCATAAAATCCTTCCTCTTGATTTAAAAGCTTGATATTACTAGCTTTGAAAAGAGATTTCTTGGGATTTTTCCTTCCCAAGCGCATGATGTAGAGCAAAGCTAGAGGGCATGTGAACCATATATTTGTTCACTGTCCTATGTCTAGAAAGCTTTTTATACTCATTCTTTTGGATCATTTACTGGAAGGGTGGATCCTTTTGGTAGGGTGGCATACCATAGTCATTTTTGACAAAAGAAGCAGAAATTTTGGTGGTGTGCTCTCACTATTTTTTTTATTTAAAATCCTTTAAATTTAAATACAACTAAAATATCATATTATTGTACATGTGTATGAATTTGTCCACATTTTGGCTTGAAAGTACACTGACCGATGAGCCTGTGTCCCAATACATCTTACTGGTGATTTTCTGGTATCATGTCCAGGTGAAAGTTCTTTTAATGGCTGTCAAGGATTTCAATCCCGAGTGTGGTGACTCGGCATATACTATGGGCATTGTAGACTTGCTACTTGAATGTGTGGAATTGTCATGTAGACCTGGTTAGTGTCCAATTATTTTTCTCTCTTGCTTTCTTGAATCAATAATTATTTCTATCTTTCTCTTGGTTGTGTTTGGCACCATAAATTTGTATATTTAATGTTGCAATAGTTCTGGCTGTCTGTAATGTAGGCATATAGCTTTACTAAAGTTGGATTGTTTTGGATTACCACTAATTTGGCAGCAATTCATTTTGATTTATAGAGGCTGGTGGTATCAGGCTCAGGGATGATATACATAATGCCCATGGTTATCAGTTTCTTGTCCAGTTTGCATTGACACTGTCCACCTTAAAGAAAAATCAGGGTGGTCAGTCTTTCCATGCCGAGCCTTCTGAGGAAATTACTGGTTCGGATGGTTCCCATACATCTTATAATGCAGGGGAACATGATTTCACAGGAAGAGGAGGGGACACCTCAGCGCCACAACTTTCTCCATCATTGTCTAGGTTACTTGATGCTCTTGTTAATCTTGCACAAACAGGTCCGACTGAGCCTACTGGATTATTTGGTAGTAAAGGCTCTAAATCTACTCATATGAAGCCTAGTAACCATGGAAGAAGTCGTACATCATCTTCTGATAGGCTTGGTGATGAAAGTTGGGATAAGGACAATACTAAAGTTAAAGATCTTGAAGCAATCCAGATGTTGCAAGATATTTTTCTCAAGGCAAACAACATAGAACTTCAGGCAGAAGTATTAAGCAGAATGTTTAAGATATTCTCAAGCCATCTTGAGAACTATAAGTTGTGCCAACAGTTGCGGACGGTGCCTCTCTTCATCCTAAATATGGCTGGCTTTCCTCCTTCGTTGCAGGAGATAATTTTGAAAATTCTAGAATATGCTGTAACTGTTGTGAATTGTGTTCCGGAACAAGAATTGCTTTCTCTTTGCTGCTTATTGCAGCAACCAATAACATCTGAATTAAAGCATACAATTCTTGCCTTTTTTGTGAAACTGTTATCCTTCGATCAGCAGTATAAGAAAGTTTTACGAGAAGTAGGTGTTATGGAAGTTTTATTAGATGACCTGAAGCAGCACAAGTTTCTGTCTGGCTCAGAGCAAGATAGTAGAAGCCCTGGACAACATGAAAGCAAGTCTAGTTCAAGCAGCTTCAAGAAACACATGGACAGTAAAGATGCTATTATCTCTTCACCCAAACTCTTGGAATCTGGTTCTGGAAAGTTTCCTCTTTTCGAAATTGAAGATACAATTGCTGTTGCATGGGATTGTTTGGTCTCCTTATTGAAGAAAGCTGACGCCAATCAATCGTCATTCCGATCATCCAATGGAGTTACTGTTGTTCTTCCACTTTTGGCATCTGATATTCATCGTCCAGGGGTGCTCCGGACATTATCGTGTTTGATTATTGAAGATGTTTCCCAGGTTTGTGAGCATAATTAACGTTTTCTCCTGCATGCTTGATAGGTTAGAACTTAGTGAATACTATTTCGAAATAATTTCCTTTGGTTCTACAATTGATTGCCATGATTTTGGCTTTCTCAATTATGCTGTCATGCATTAGCAGGATTGCGTGCTTACACACATACTTAGATACATGTGTTGGTATTAGTCGTTTGAGACTGAATATATCATTTCCTGCCAATTACTGATGGGATTCTAAATTGTACCAGACTCATCCTGAAGAATTAGGTGCACTGGTTGAAGTTCTAAAAGGTGGGATGGTTTCAAGTGTTTCGGGATATCATTACAAGCTTCAAAGTGATGCAAAATGTGATACTCTGGGAACTTTATGGCGTATATTAGGGACTAATAGTTCAGCTCAGAGAGTCTTTGGAGAAGCTACTGGATTTTCCCTTCTATTAACTACACTTCATAGTTTTCAGAGTGATGATGGTCATTCTTTAATGGCTCACATGAAGGTTTTTACATTTTTACTGCGTGTTGTGACAGCTGGAGTGTGTGGTAATTCTGTAAACAGAACAAGATTACATACAATCATATCATCCCAGACCTTTTATGATCTTCTGTCTGAGTCGGGTTTGCTTTGTGTGGATTGTGAAAAGCATGTCATCCAATTGATGCTGGAACTTGCAGTTGAAATAGTGCTTCCACCATCATGTGCATTGACAGCAGAGAGTGCCTCATCATCTGAAATGATGGAAGCTGGGCCTGCAAATTTTCTTTTAAGTGCTGCATCAGGTTTATTTAATCCCAGTAAGGAACGCGTATATAATGCTGGTGCTGTTGGGGTTCTGATCCGGTCTTTGTTGCTCTTTACCCCAAAAGTGCAGTTAGAAGTACTAAACTTCATTGAAAAGCTTGCTCGTGCCGGGCCCTTAAATCAGGAAAACCTGACTTCTGTAGGTGTGATACAGAACATCACAAGACTCTTCAGTTTCCTCTACTTGTAATTTGGTAAATAATCCTCATTATTTTCTGTTTGCTTGTAATTTAGGTTGTGTGGGACTTCTACTCGAGACAATTCACCCATTTCTTCCTGGCTCATCACCATTGCTTACCCATGCATTGCAAATTGTGGAAGTGCTTGGGGCATACAGGTACCTACTATGGTTCTGTCTCCCAGTTAATGATATTTATCCATTTTCAAATGTTGTTTTTTCGGATTGCTATACAAATGGGGACTAAAGAGCACGTCTGATAACAGGTTGTCACCATTGGAGCTCCGAGTGCTTGTTAGATATATTCTTCAAATGAGGCTGATGAACTCAGGCCATGTTCTTGTTGAAATGATGGAGCGATTAATTCACATGGAAGGTATGGCCTTAGAAAATGTTTCTCTCGCACCATTTGTGGAGATGGACATGAGTAAGGTTGGGCATGCTTCGGTCCAAGTATCGTTAGGTGAAAGATCATGGCCTCCTGCTGCTGGTTATTCATTTGTCTGTTGGTTTCAGTATCGCAATTTTTTGAAAACTCAAGGTAAAGAACCTGAACAGCCTTCAAAGACAGGCCCTTCTAAAAGGCGGAGCACATCTAGTAGGCATCAGAGTCGGGGAAATGTTCTACGGATCTTTTCTGTTGGTGCAGCTGATGATGGAAGTACGCTCTATGCAGAACTTTATCTTCAGGATGACGGTGTTTTAACTCTTGCAACCAGCAACACCTCCTCCTTATCTTTTTCTGGGTTAGAATTGGAGGAAGGAAAGTGGCATCATCTTGTTGTTGTTCATAGTAAGCCGAATGCTCTGGCTGGACTTTTTCAAGCTAGTGTAGCATATGTATATCTTAATGGAAAGCTGAGACACACGGGAAAGCTAGGATATTCTCCATCTCCAGTGGGAAAGTCATTGCAAGTAACCATAGGGACACCGGCTTCTTGTGCTAAAGTTAGTGAACTATCTTGGAGACTTCGTTGCTGCTATCTTTTTGAGGAGGTGCTTACATCAGGCAGTATTTACTTTATGTACATTCTTGGTAGAGGATATAAAGGTCTCTTCCAAGATACAGATCTTCTACAATTTGTTCCTAACCATGCTTGTGGTGGGGGTAGTATGGCCATTTTAGATTCATTAGATACTGAGGTGCCTTTGGCATCTAATATGCAACGGCTTGACAGTGTTAACAAACAAGGGACCCCTAAGGCAGATGGAAGTGGGATTGTTTGGGATTTGGACAGGCTCGGAAACCTCTCCTTGCAGCTCTCTGGGAAGAAGCTCATATTTGCATTTGATGGAACTCCATCCGATGCTTATCGAGCATCTGGGACATTATCCATGCTTAATTTAGTTGATCCAATGTCAGCTGCTGCTTCTCCTATTGGGGGTCTGTAATTATATTCTCAAATTCTTTATTGACTTTTTTTTTAAACCAAAAAGACAGTTCAGTTTTTTAATACAGCTCCTATTCTTTGATTTCCAGGCATACCACGCTATGGTCGTCTCCACGGGGATATTTATATCTGCAGGCAATGTGTGATTGGGGATAGCATACACACAGTTGGTGGTATGGCTGTTGTTCTTTCTCTTGTCGAGGCTTCTGAAACCAGGGATATGCTGCACATGGCACTATCATTACTTGCTTGTGCACTTCATCAGAATCCTCAGAGTGTTCGAGACATGCAAGCCTGCAGAGGATACCATTTGCTTGCTCTCTTCCTGCGTCGTAGGATGTCATTGTTTGACATGCAGACTCTTGAAATATTTTTCCAGATTGCTGCATGCGAGGCTTCAGTATTTGAACCGAAAAAAACCCAGGAAATTCAAACTATAACTTCCCCTGTTGGTTCCGTCAATGATGTAGGCTATGAGTATCTGACTTCATCAAAATTTCCTGATGAATTTTCGTCTGTTGGATCTCATGGAGATATGGATGATTTTTCTGTGCACAAGGATTCACTCAGTCACATGTCAGAGCTTGAAAATAATGATATGCCGGCAGAAACCTCCAACTGCATTGTTCTGTCAAATGGTGATATGGTTGAGCATGTACTGTTGGACTGGACGTTGTGGGTGACGGCTCCTGTTTCAATTCAAATTGCTTTACTTGGATTTCTTGAGCGTCTGGTATCTATGCATTGGTACAGAAATCATAACCTCACCATCCTACGCCGAATCAACCTTGTCCAACATTTATTAGTCACTCTGCAAAGGGGTGATGTGGAAGTTCCTGTGTTGGAGAAATTAGTTGTGTTGCTTGGGGTCATTTTAGAGGATGGTTTTTTGGGTTCTGAACTGGAACAAGTAGTCAAGTTTGTGATTATGACATTTGATCCACCTAAAGTGACAGCACGCAATCAAATTACTCGAGAGTCGATGGGAAAGCATGTTATTGTACGGAATATGTTACTTGAAATGCTTATTGATTTGCAAATGACCATAAATTCAGAAGAGTTGCTTGAGCAGTGGCACAAGCTTGTTTCATCCAAGTTGATAACATATTTTCTTGATGAAGCTGTTCATCCGACCAGTATGAGATGGATCATGACTCTTCTTGGTGTTTGTCTTGCTTCTTCTTCCACATTTTCGATTAAATTTCGCAGTGGTGGAGGTTATCAAGGTTTGGCACGTGTGCTTCCAAGCTTCTATGATTCCCCAGAAATATACTACGTCCTCTTCTGTCTAATATTTGGCAAACCTGTTTATCCAAGGTTACCAGAAGTCCGCATGCTAGACTTCCATGCCCTAATGCCTAGCAGTGGAAATTATGGTGAACTAAAGTTTGTTGAATTGTTGGAGTCCATAATTGCAATGGCAAAATCTACTTTTGATCGGTTGAGCTTGCAATCAATGCTCGCCCACCAAACTGGAAACCTTTCACAGTTTGGTGCTAGCCTTGTGGCGGAGCTTGTAGAAGGAACAACAGATATGGCAGGAGAGCTTCAGGGCGAAGCTCTAATGCATAAGACGTATGCGGCACGTCTTATGGGTGGGGAAGCCGCAGCACCTGCCGCAGCTACGTCGGTCCTGAGATTCATGGTTGATTTGGCAAAAATGTGCCCTCCTTTCTCTGCTATTTGCAGGCGGGCAGAATTTCTTGAAAGCTGTGTTGAATTATACTTTTCTTGTGTAAGGTGTGACCAGATATTCCTTTTGGTTGTTGATGTATTATCGTGTGCCTTTCATTTGATTTTTCATTGAACCATGAATGTTAGCTGGATTTTGCATCCAAGGTTCTCCTAAGTCCTAAAATCTGATTACTTCTTAAGCCCTTATTCACTTAGTTAGTGCTTTTTTCTCTGAGCAAATTTTGCGTGCCTTGCAGGGCTGCTTCTGCGGTAAAGTTGGCGAAAAATCTCTCAATAAGAGTAGAAGAGAAGAACTTAAATGATTCTGATGATACCCACAGTTCTCAGCATACATTCTCGAGCTTGCCTCATGAAAATGAACAATCAGCCAAGACTTCCATAAGTATTGGAAGCTTTCCACAAGGGCAGGTAAGTACAAGTTCAGAAGATATACCGGGTCCCCAGAATTATTTGGTGGATGATAAAGGAGAGGAAAATATTACCTTATCTGGGAGGGAATTAAGTCACTTGGCCACAGGAACAGACCGCCTTGATGCTCAGACTTTTGATCAGATGTCTAGGGTCACTTCCGGTGCTGATGAATTTAATTTTCCTAATGTTAATGGGTCTCTGGATGCTGTTCGCCCTACCGAGTCATTCAGTTCTGTATCTTTGATCATGCCCAATTCTCCCATTTTATCAGAGAAATCAATTTCTAGAGCTCCACTCACTCCCTCTTCGTCCCCAACAATTGCCTTAACATCTTGGCTTGGCAGCGCAGGCAATAATGAAGTAAAAGCTCAATTGGTTGCTACTCCTTCCATGGGATCTTCTGTATCTATGTATGAATTTGATGCCTCTCAAGATTTGAAATCCAGCTCTCATGGATCATCTGCTGCAAGCACAGTTTTTGCTGTTAATCCTAAGCTTTTACTTGAAATGGATGATTCTGGTTATGGGGGTGGTCCATGTTCTGCTGGAGCTATTGCTGTTTTGGATTTCATGGCAGAGGTTCTTGCTGATATTGTGACAGAGCAGATGAAAGCAACACAGGTTATAGAGAGCATTTTGGAAACTGTTCCTTTGTATGTGGATATGGATTGTGCGTTAATTTTTCAGGGTCTGTGCCTTAGTAGACTGATGAACTTTCTTGAAAGACGTCTCTTGCGTGATGATGAGGAAGATGAGAAAAAGCTAGATAAGACTCGCTGGTCTCTGAACATGGATCAATTGTGTTGGATGATTGTGGATCGTGTATATATGGGTGCTTTTCCTAGGCCAGGTGCTGTTCTGGCAACTCTGGAGTTCTTGTTATCCATGTTACAGTTGGCTAATAAAGATGGTCGAATTGAAGAAGCTGCACCATCTGGAAAGGGTCTTTTATCAATAAAAAGAGGAAACAAGCAACTCGATACATTTACGCATGCACTTCTGAAAAATACAAATCGCATGATAATGTACTGTTTCCTGCCATCTTTTTTGGTCTCCATTGGAGAGAATGATCTTCTTTCATGCTTAGGCTTACCAATGGAACCCAGGAAGAGTTTATCTTTGAACTTATCAAATGAAAAGTCAGCGATTGATATCTGCACTTTCTTACAGTTATTAGTTGCTCACAAACGGATTATATTTTGTCCTATTAATCTTGACACCGATCTGAATTGCTGTCTTTGTATAAATTTAATCACTCTTCTCCTTGACCAAAGACGAACTGCACGGAACATGGCAGGGGAAGTCATCAAGCATCTACTAGTGCATCGTCGGGCTGCATTAGAGGAATTGCTTGTGTCTAAACCAAACCAAGGGCATCATTTGGATGTTCTGCATGGTGGTTTTGACAAACTTTTGACAGGTAGTTCATCTGTATTTTTTGAATGGCTTCAGAATTCTGAACAGATGATCAACAAAGTGTTGGAGCAGTGTGCCGCAATCATGTGGGTGCAGTATATTGCTGGATCTTCAAAGTTTCCTGGAGTGAGGATAAAAGGCATGGAGGATCGTCGTAGGAAGGAAATGGGGAGAAGATCACATGATACTTCAAAGCTGGACCAAAAACACTGGGAGCAGATAAATGAACGTAGATATGCACTTGAGTTGGTTCGTGATGCCATGTCAACTGAACTGCGAGTTATCCGCCAAGATAAATACGGGTGGGTTCTCCATGCTGAGAGTGAGTGGCAAGCTCATCTCCAACAGCTTGTACATGAGCGTGGAATATTCCCCATGCCGAAATCCACCACTACTGAAGAACCTGAATGGCAGCTCTGTCCCATTGAAGGGCCATATAGAATGCGCAAGAAACTTGAGCGTTGCAAGTTGAAAATTGATACGATTCAGAATGTTCTGAATGAACGGTTTGAAATGAGGGAAACTGAGATATCAAGAGGAAAAAATGAGAATGGTCTGGATGCTTCTGAAGCTGATTCTGATTCATTTTTCCGTCTTTTATCTGATGGTGTAAAAAGAAAGGGCTTTGATGGGGGTGTTTGCGATGAATCGTTTTTCTTAGAAATGGATGATGCCAAAGAAGAGGACACATCCTCCGCTAGGATTGTGTGGAATGATGACAGGGCTAGCAGTATAAATGAAGCAAGTCTTCATTCTGCTCTTGAATTCGGTGTCAAGTCCAGTGCTGTTAGTGTCCCGATAACAGATAGCATGCATACGAGGTCTGATGTTGGTTCTCCAAGGCAATCTTCTTCTGTCAAAATTGATGAAATGAGAGTGGCTGAGGATAAGTTCGATAAGGAGATGCAAGATGGTGGGGAATATCTAATTAGACCTTATTTGGAACCTCATGAAAAGATCAGGTTCAGATACAACTGTGAGCGTGTCATAGGTCTCGACAAGCATGATGGTATATTTCTCATAGGGGAGCTTTGTTTATATGTTATTGAGAATTTCTACATTGACGACTCTGGATGTATATGTGAAAAGGAATGTGAAGATGAACTCTCTATGATTGATCAAGCTTTGGGTGTGAAGAAAGATGTGACTAGCAGTATGGATTTCCAGTCAAAATCACCTTCTTCATGGGGTGCAATGGTTAAGGCATGTGTTGGGGGAAGAGCATGGGCATACAATGGTGGTGCATGGGGAAAGGAGAAAGTGTGTACTAGTGGTAATCTGCCTCATCCATGGCGTATGTGGAAGCTTGGTAGCGTTCATGAGATTCTGAAACGTGATTACCAGCTGCGTCCTGTTGCTGTTGAGATATTTAGTATGGATGGATGTAATGATCTCCTGGTTTTCCACAAAAGAGAGAGGGAGGAAGTGTTCAAAAATTTGGTTTCCATGAATCTCCCAAGGAATAGCATGTATGCATCTCAACTCTACATTACACACACACATCAATGCACACAACAATGTTTTTTCACATTTTTGGCATGCAATGCTTTTTACAGGGTTAGTGAGCCAATGTGGAGATGACTTGAGGGTTGATTTTTTATTTATTAGGATGATCTTCTTGTTATTGGTGATTAGCCTACAAAAACTTGCCTGATCTGAAAGTATTAACCATATCAAAATTGGAGCACAAGCTACCTTCTGAACCTTTGTAGAAAGGACATGGGCACATGTGTTAGTGTTCAATACTGGTACTAGGTGCATGACATGGCACTTTGAGAAGCTTGAAATGCCAACATACATGAACACATGAATTATAATATTATATATTTTTGCTATATTTAACTCAAAATTTTTATAAATAATAATAAGGGAGAGTGTGTTTGTGTGAGTATGTGCGTCCTTGGCAGAAGTTTTGCTATCTGTAGGCTGCATAAAATTTTTAGCAAATTTTTATTCCCTGTGGACATGCATATGCATATACATGACATGGTTACTCTTGTTTTGAGTTCCTGATAACTTTTATTACAGCATTTGTGATATCTCTTAATAAAACTTAATTTCTCCCTGAACTGTCATGATGTTTTGTAAACCTCCCTATGCCATTGAGGCTTTAGGGTATTTGAAAGCTATTTGTCCTTCGACTGTCGCTAATGATGCTGTTTATTTATTTATAGACAATGTGCCACCTCTTCATTAGTTCACTTCTTTTCTCTGTATTTTCTCCGGGTAAAAGATCAAGTATCAGAAAATTCTTTTCATGGAACATGAGGAGCTGTACTTGTGGCTTTAGGCTTCTTATTAGTGAGAAAGGTTTTGCTGCTGCAATTGCAGTGTATCATTTGAGTGAGATTGTGCCACGTCCTCATTAATTCACTTATTTTCCCTTTATTTTTATTTTTTTTCTGAATAAAGGATAAACTATCAGAAAAACCTTTTCTTTTCATGGCACATGAGGGGCTGTGACTTGTGGCTTTAGGTATCTTATTAGTGAGAAAGGTTCTGCAGCTGCAAGTTCAGTGAATCGCTTGAGTATAAACTTCTATAATACTTTTGGCTACTTTCTATATTTAACTTGGTCCAACTACATGTGGAAAGAGGATGTTCAGTGTTATTCAAGAGGTGATTACCGCAAAATGAATATTCCTTCTGAATATCCAAATACTTCCAGGTGTCATCTTTGTCATCAAGCCTTATTTCCGAACTCTACTCTCAGAATTGCTCCAATGCATTTCGATTACAGTTTGCAT
Organism: Akebia trifoliata; assembly: GCF_017979445.1. Classification (NCBI taxonomy): domain Eukaryota; kingdom Viridiplantae; phylum Streptophyta; class Magnoliopsida; order Ranunculales; family Lardizabalaceae; genus Akebia; species Akebia trifoliata. Next base: position 31,820,068 of record NC_141379.1, on the reverse strand, counting down.
AATCCTCAATGAGAGATATCTTTCAATTCTTGTAATCATTGCTTGTTATGGAGATGGAAATGTGGGGATCAGAGAGTTCAAATTTCAATATCTTTAAGGACGGGTAGGGTGACATGGTTTATTCTGGGAGGATTGCTGGAGGGCAACTCTTCTCTTAAATTGCAGTTCTCTAACTTACATTGTCTCCCAAGAAGAATTTACTGGTTTGGAATTTTATGATTCAGTTTGGGGGAGGAAGTTCTTGGGATTTCTAGTTTCGGAGGAATTTGAATGATTGGATGGTTCAATCTACCTCTAGCCTTATTGGCCTCTTGTTTTCTATTTCAAACTCTCTTGTAGCCCAAGAGTGTTGAGTGTGTGAGCAGAGTTGGTCTTTTTTTTTTTTTTTTGGGTTAATTCATTCTATCAATTAGTAGCTCATGCTCTGTCATCACTGTCTTGGCCATTTTGGGGCTCCAAGTTTCATCCAGGGTGGCATTTTTCATTTGATTGACAACTTTGGATAGGATTGTGACTATGAGTCACATCATCGCTTGGGATCTTGTTCTTGTTGATTTCTTGTTTTAGATGTGAAGCTAATCGTGAATAGGTCAGTCATCTCTTGATTTATTGCAATTTCTTCCAAGGCATTTCATTCTACTTCACGTCTCTTTTATTTGATAGATGGTCTCTAGGTCCTTTTCTTCTCTCTTTTAAAGTTGGCAAACTTGTGCTACTGGCAGGAAAACGATTTTCGTTGTTTGTTGGCTCTTTTTTGCTTATTGTTGGATTATCTAGGAGTGAATGCATTTTCATTGGGAAGTAAGATATCAGCCCATAGGTCGTTCTTAGCATATTAGGGCTTATTTTCTTTTGGCGCATTTTAGGAATTTAAGAGGGTATTTTTTAAGGAATTTTTGTTCAAATGGGAGCTTTTGTATAATGAGAGTTTGTAAGATTCCGAGTACTTGGTGGGTCTGTACGACCTCCTCCTTTTCTCTTTTCTTAATATATTCTCTATTTATAAATATTTGAATTATGAAAAGATTAAGTTGTCATTATAGAAAATATTAATGAACAAAGGGGTTCCAAATGTCCACATCTTTAAAGAGATTTTAAAATTTTAAATTGTATTAAATCTACATTATATTGCTTCAAATCTACTATTTATTTCGCCTCCATCCAATGGCAGTTTTTTCCCTTTTTTGTTTTCTGAATAAAACTAATTTTACGGCAAAACCTAAAAAGCCTTGTTGTTTAGGCAGTCGCTTAATATTAGTATAATTGTATGAGATGTTCATTATGACAACTAGTTTCCTTATTGAATTCCTTTTTCATCTGCTTCTGATAAATCCTTCAAAGTTTGAATTAAGACTTTTTTTCATTAGTTTTTTTTTTGGTGCATTCCTGCTACAGGTTAGACACAACTATCTCAGGATCGTCAAAACAAGAAAGCAATGAGGGCAGTCGTCTCTTCAAAATTATGGCCAAGTCTTTCTCAAAGAGGTGGCAAAATGGAGAAATTAGCAATTTCCAGTACCTCATGCACCTCAACACTCTTGCAGGACGTGGATATAGTGATCTCACCCAATATCCAGTATTTCCATGGGTTCTTGCAGATTATGATAGTGAGACTCTGGACTTGGCAGATCCCAACACGTTTCGTAAGCTTGACAAACCAATGGGATGCCAAACAGCAGAGGGGGAGGAAGAATTCAAGAAAAGGTTGTATATTCGCATCCAACCTCGTCTTCTTTCCATTTAATTTGATTTTTCTTTTTTTTCTCAGGTAAAGTTTCCTATTGTTTATTCTCTCTTTTTTTTACCTTAAATATACCATTTTTAGCTAATTACGCCCTTTAATGTATGAGAGAAGATGACAACCCAACCTCTAAAGCTGTTCTTTAACATGGTTGTAACATGGGCTAGTCTCTTGAAGTTGTGCTCGATCCACTCCCTGTTCTGTGCTTTTCACTCCATTCCCTATTCACTTGAAGAGGTCCTTTTATGCCCTTTAATGTACGAGAGAAGATGACTACCCAACCTCTAAAGCTATTCTCTCTTGAAGTTGTTCTTGATCCATTCCCTATTCTGTACTTTTTCTTTTCTTTTCTTTTCTTGGGAACCGAGGTATCTTGGCCTCTTAAGAGCGCCCGACTAATCCTCGGGGCACATGCACTCCCCTCCCCTCTCCTCACACTCACCAGGTAATTTCTGGGATAAATCCCTGAGGGTGGCCCCCTAAGGGAGGATTTGAACTCCAGACCTCCACTTTCTGAGGTGTGGTCTTGGCCATCTCACCAACCCTTGGATGGTTAATTTTTCCTATTTTGTGCTTTTATCACTCCAAGTTTTCTTTCCATTTAATTTGGTTTTCTGTTTTGCTTTTCCTTTTAATAGCACGGTCGCTGGTAAATTTCTTCTTTCAATGTTACTTAATTGATTCAGTCCTCTCATTCTATCTCAGATACGAAAGCTGGGATGATCCAGATGTTCCTAAATTTCACTATGGTTCACATTATTCCAGTGCTGGAATAGTTCTCTTCTATCTTTTACGCCTCCCACCATTTAGTACAGAGAACCAAAAGTTACAAGGCGGCCAGTTTGACCATGCTGATCGTCTTTTCAATAGTGTGAAAGACACGTGGTCAAGTGCGGCTGGAAAAGGTAACACATCAGATGTGAAGGAACTGATTCCAGAATTCTTCTACATGCCTGAGTTCCTGGAAAACCGGTTTAATCTCGACTTGGGTGAGAAACAATCAGGAGAGAAGGTTTGTCTGCTTATATCATTGCTCAATTAATATTCATATCATATTCTTCGTTCATCAATGTGTGTTTTCTTTTAGAATTCTCCATTACTTTTTAAACCATACAATCTACATTGTTTAACTAAGATCATATTTGGTGTGTTTTTTTTTACAGGTTGATGATGTTGTTTTTCCCCCTTGGGCCAGAGGTAGTGCTAGAGAGTTCATCAGGAAGCACCGTGAAGCATTGGAATCTGATTATGTTTCAGAAAATTTGCATCACTGGATAGATCTCATCTTCGGATATAAACAGAGAGGGAAGGTAGGTTATTGGGTTTTAACATTGTAAATCGTTTTCCTTTGGTATCTGCTTGGAGACAACTGGGTTATCCTTGATATCGTAAAATACATTTAGCACCACCCTTCTTTAGTATTTTTTAATACCAAGTCATCTGAAGGTGCGACCCACCCTTATAAGGATCCTACCTAAGGCAATCTCATGAGCTCGAACTCAACCAAATTGAGTGAACCATCTGTTCCATTGATGTTGTTATGAGCCGTTTCTGATATATTTTAGATCATTTGGTTTGGATGATGCGATTACCTTACCTTTTAAGTGAGGAGATATCCTAAAGTGGGACCGATGAATTGATCGGTCTCTTCGCCATGCTATGCAATAAATGTTTTGGTATTCTTATAATGGGCCGACACCTGATGAGTACAAAAAAGTTTTCGTGAGTACAAAAAAGTTTTCATTAGTACAAAAAAGTTTTCTTTTGTTCCTTTTTATTGTCTTTTCATCATGCATATCTCATTTGCAGGTCTGTATTTTTTATTTTTATGTGCTGATTCTTATGGAAGAACTATTTATTTATTTATTTTTATTGCATCGCCCTGGCTATATTTTTTTAATTTATCCTCAATAATGCACAGGCGGCTGAAGAAGCTGTAAATGTCTTCTATCATTACACATACGAAGGAAGCGTGGACATAGACTCTGTCACAGATCCTGCTATGAAAGCCTCCATTCTAGCACAAATTAACCACTTTGGGCAGACACCAAAGCAGTTATTCCTCAAACCCCACGTGAAGCGACGTTCTGAGAGGAAGCTTCCCCCTCATCCACTCCGACACTGTAACCATCTTGTTCCACATGAAATCCGCAAGACATCATCTTCAATAACTCAAATTGTCACTTTCCATGAGAAGGTCCTTGTGGCTGGGGCAAATAACTTGCTTAAACCTAGAACATATAACAAATATGTTGCGTGGGGCTTTCCAGACCGAAGCTTGAGATTTATTAGTTATGATCAGGACAAACTCCTTTCCACTCATGAGAGTCTTCATGGGGGCAACCAGATTCAGTGTGCTGGAGTTAGCCATGATGGTCATATCCTTGTTACTGGGGCTGACGATGGAGTGGTTTCTGTCTGGCAAATCAGTAAGGACACACCCCGGAGTGTACGTCATCTGCATTTGGAACGGGCCCTCTGTGCTCATACAACGAAGATTACATGCCTCCATGTCAGCCAGCCTTATATGCTGATCGTGAGTGGATCAGATGATTGCACTGTCATTTTATGGGATCTCAGTAGCTTGATCTTTGTGAAGCAACTACCTGAATTCCCGGCTCCAGTTTCAGCAGTCCATGTTAATGATCTGACTGGAGAGATTGTGACAGCAGCCGGGATTCTTCTAGCTGTCTGGAGCATTAACGGTGACTGCCTTGCTACGGTCAATACTTCTCAACTTCCATCCGATTTCATTCTTTCTGTTACAAGTGCGATATTCTCGGATTGGCTGGACACAAATTGGTACGTGACGGGACATCAGAGTGGGGCTGTCAAAGTGTGGCACATGGTCCATTGCTCTGATGAGGCTAGTGGCCGCAGCAAGTTTACTACCAACGGAATAGGGGTGGGGTTAATCGGTAAAGCGGCAGAATACAGATTGGTCCTTCACAAGGTACTTAAGTCCCATAAACACCCGGTTACGGCCCTTCATCTTACAAGCAATCTCAAGCAGTTATTGAGTGGGGATTCTGCCGGGCACCTTCTCTCTTGGACTTTACCGGATGAGAGCTTGAGGGCTTCATTTAATCAGGGGTAACGGTGGTTAATGACGAGCACCAGTTGGTAATTTTCAGCTCTTTGTCCCTCTTTTGTGGCAGCTTTTGATTATTTATCGAACCCTTCTTGGGTTTAACTGGTCCATGTCAAGAAAAGAATGGATTGTATTTATACATGGAAAGTTAAGAAAGACACAAGGGCTGGCCTGGAAAATGATTAGGGAAAGAAGAGCACGACAATGTCATCTGAAAAAATCCCAATACGCCAGGCGTGGGCAAACAGATGGAAACCGCTTGTTAACATTGTGTGTGAAAAATGAAGATAGAGCATTGTTTTAGTGCGAGTGACTGGTGAGTGGTCACGGGAAGGTTTTGGTTTTGGATTTGTGCTGACACATCGTTCTACGGTTTTCATGTAAATAGGTGGGTGACTAACATGTGTAGTAAACTTGTATAGTAGAAGAATCCGAGCACTGGGGAAGTGCAGTGTCCGTCGAAAACGATCGGGCGGGTTGATTAAACGGACTGTGTTTGATTGAGTGATTTCTTTTTCCTATTCTTTTGTATGGTTACAAATGCAATTGGGACTTGTTTTGCCCCTCATTTTGCAGTGGAATGTGCTATGGTTTCTATCCCTTCATGAGTTTTATGGGCTGTAGTTACCATCTACGAATGTAATGTTGAACACATGGTGTGCATCAGGGTGTTGGGTTCATGAATCCCTTATTGTGCTCTACGAATCTCTCTTACCAGTATATGTAAACTGTTTACTCCTTGTTTATGGGTTTGTGACCCAACCATGATGAAGAAAGCTTGAATACAATGGTGGAGATGACCGATCATAATGGTGCATTGGTCCACTGTCCTTCAAATGGTGGGCTAAACTTTAACCTCGGTCAGTGGACCTGAATTAGATTTTTGTCTATCGGCCCAGGCAAGGTTGCAATGTTCTTGAATTTCTATACAAATAAAGAGGATACCTTTGCAAATGTTTATGAGTCACGATCCACGATACCTGGCGTGTTTTAGTTGGAGATTAAATTCAACAAACTACGTGCCATGTAGAAAATGGTTTGGTTAGGAGTCGATGTATTTTAAACTCCAACCAAAATGTGCCACATTGACATTGTTCTGATTCTATTGAAACGGAACATTTACCTAACCTTGATTCAATGTTTATATATTATCTCAGGGGATGTTTGTTAAACTAAGCAAATAAGTGCTGAAAGACTATAATTGTTGAAATTGTTTAAGCATTGAATTTAAGTGTTGAGAGTTTACCTGTTTGAATTATGTTGAACTGATTTAACTTAAGTATTGTAATCACATGATATTGTTTGTTAGTTGCTGTTGAAAGTTGATAAAATAATTATATTACTCTTTTCAATCACAATATATTCTATTTGATTGTTTTAACTGTCAATTCACATCACATTTAATAAAAAGAGCATAAATGTAAATTATAATATGTTTTGATATTCTAAATTACGTATACAATTTATTGTATCCAAATTTTAAATTACAAGATAATGAATTTCTCATCTAAATTTAAATATGTTCATACAACATGCATGATCTATTTTCTCATAATTTTTTTTTTTTTTTGTCTTATATGAGTTAAATTTTTTGGAATGAGCCGATTTTTTGTGAGAATGATCTGTATGGTCTGGAGATCATCCTTACAAAAAATCAATCCATTTTGAAATTTCTAACTACATCAAAACTGATTTCTAAAAAAATGGACAATTTACAATTCTTGAACTTGTTTTGATAGGGTGAGAAGTTTTGCAATGAGCTGATGTTCTGCGAGGATGATCTCTTCATTATAGAGATCATCCTCACCAAAAATGACCTTATTCCGAAAGTTTTAACCCATATAAGACAAAACAATTTGACTATGGTGTGGATTGTCATACTAATTTGTGGGGGTACTTATATAATTATTTATGGAAACATAAGAGATAATATCCTTTTAAGTTTAAAGGCATATTTACTCGTGTCAAAAAAAATCAGTGCTTATTGCTTCAATGAAAAAATTAAGTGACCCAACTTCACTTAATTTTCAGTCATAAATATTAAAAATATAGAATAAACAAACATATTGATTTGATAAAAATAATTTTTTTTTAGCATTAAATACTGAAAATAAGTGCAAACAAACAGTTACTTAGCAAATTTTTAATAATCCAAATTGAGTGGGGTTAGTTTTTTTATTTTAAGTTTTGTTGGTTTCCTTCCAGAGCTCTGTATTTAGCTTGATTAATTGAAAATTTTACTTAGATAAATAATAATAATAATAAAAAACTGAAATATGGGTCAATATATTGGATGTGGATCCACATGGATCTGACCCATTGAGAGAGAGAAAAGCTGCACCTGCACGCATTAAATAGCATATCCCAGTAACGTGAGGCGTGGCCTAAGCAGATCCAAACCATCGTTATCATGCTCATTACATTTGCATATTTGGGGCGCTCTCTCTCTCTCTCTTTTTTAATTGTGCGAGGCCCATTTATCATCCCAACACATTAAAGTTTTGTCTACTCACACTCACACAGTGGTCTAGTATAGTAGCCGTGTGGTAGAGTAGTATATAGATAGGAATAGGACCACCCACCCTATTCTCCTTCAAAAGCAAACTGCATCTGTCCTAGGTTCAAGTATTCGGGTTTCGCAGGCCACACCCAACCAAAAAAATACAACTTCGTCTGCAATGCCTCTCTCTCTCTCTCTCTCTCACACACACACAACACGCACACACAGGGGAGCTACTTTGTCTTAGCTATTTGTCTTAGCTATAGATCACCAGTAAAGTAAAGGGTTGTTAAATCCAAATCTTTTGCCGCATTATACTTCAAACGGACAATGGTTGTCGAAATTTTCAGGACTAAACGATTATCGATTGTAATTATTCTTTAAAAAATCATTCAATATTTTCAATATTCTATTAAATATCTTTTCTTGAAAATGTATATATATATATATATATATATATATATATATATGGTCCCGTTCGCCACCCTTAGTTTTACCACACACTTTAACAAACGCGTTTTGTCTTACATGGGTTAGAAGTTTCGGAATGAGCTGATTTTTGGTGAGGATGATCTCTATGGTGAGGAGATCATCCTCACCAAAAATCAGCTCATTCCAAAACTTCTAACCCCATCAAAATTGATTTACAAAAAATGGACGGTCCACGATTTTTCAACGTGTAAACATGGGGCTAAACATTTTGGAATGGGCTGATTTTTGGGGAGGATGATCTTCTAATCATAGAGATCATTCTCACCAAAAATCAGCTCATTCCAAAACTTCTAACCCATGTAGGACAAAAAACATTTGTTAAAGTGTGTGGTAAAACTTAGGGTGCTGAACATTTCCCATATATATATATATATATATGGGTCCCGTTCAGCACCCTAAGTTTTACCACACACTTTAACAAACGTGTTTTGTCTTACATGGGTTAGAAGTTTTGGAATGGGCTGATTTTTTGTGAGGATGATCTCTATGGTGAGGAGATCATCCTCACCAAAAATCAGCTCATTCCAAAACTTCTAACCCCATCAAAAATTGTTTGCAAAAAATGGACGGTCCACAATTTTCCAACGTGTAAACATGGGGCTAAACATTTCGGAATGGGCTGATTTTTGGGGAGGATGATCTTCTAATCATAGAAATCATCCTCACCAAAAATCAGCTCATTTCAAAACTTCTAACCCATGTAGGACAAAAAACGTTTGTTAAAATGTGTGGTAAAACTTAGGGTGCTGAACATTTCCCTATATATATATATATGGGTCCCGTTCGGCACCCTAAGTTTTACCACACACTTTAACAAACGCGTTTTGTCTTACATGGGTTAGAAGTTTCGGAATGGGCTGATTTTTGGTGAGGATGATCTCTATTGTGAGGAGATCATCCTCACCAAAAATCATCTCATTCCAAAACTTCTAACCCCATCAAAAATTATTTACAAAAAATGGACGGTCCACGATTTTTCAACCTGTAAACATGGGGCTAAACATTTCGGAATGGGCTGATTTTTGGGGAGGATGATCTTCTAAGATCATCCTCCCCAAAAATCAGCCCATTCCAAAACTTCTAACCCATGTAAGACAAAAAACGTTTGTTAAAGTGTGTGGTAAAACTTAGGGTGCTGAACATTTCCCTATATATATATGAGTCCCGTTCAGCAACAAACATTTTGGCAAAACATTTTTCAAAATAGGGGTTAGAGATTTTGGAATGGGCTAATTTTTTGTGAGGATGATCTTTACGGTGAAGAGATCATCCTCACCAAAAATCAGCTCATTCCAAAACTTTTAGCCCCAGTTTACAAGTTGAAAAATCGTGGACCGTCCATTTTTTGTAAACCATTTTTGATGGTGTTAGAAGTTTTGGAATGGGCTGATTTTTGGTGAGGATGATCTCCTCATCATAGAGATCATCCTCACCAAAAATCAGCCCATTCCAAAACCTCTAACCCATGTTTTAAAAAATGTTTGTCAAAATGTTTGTTGCTGAACATTTCCCTATATATATATATATACGGTCAGGATTAAGGGACATATGAAAAAACGTATGTAAAAATAATATAACATTAATAAAATTTTAAAATATGAGTTAGAAGTTTTGGATTGAGTTGATTTTTTATGAGGATGATCTCTATGATGGAAAAATTATCCGAAAAAAAATCAGTCCAATCTGAAACTTCTAAACCCATTCAAAATGATTTAGAATGTGGACCATCGATTTTTTATCAATTTTTGTCAATAATTTGTAAATCACTTTTAATGGATTTAGAAGTTTTAGATTAAGCTGATTTTTTGTGATGATGATCTTCTCATCATAGTGACCATCCTCGCAAAAAATCAGCTCAATCAAAAACCTCTAACCCATATTTTGAAAAACCATTGTTTTTACATATGTCCCTTGAACCGCCTCGATATATATATACTTCACCTAAAACATTATTAGGTGTAGGGATGTCTATGGGTACCCATTTACCTGGAACCGAACCGAAACCGAAATCAAAAATCCCGATTCCGATTCCCTTTTTATTGGAACCGATTAGAGTCGGGTCTAATATGGAATCGAACTGATAGGAACCAGAACCATTAGGTTCTATCCAATGGGTACCCACAGGGTACCTGGAATCGATTTATTTTGTCATTTATTTTTATATTATACATGATTCAAGGTAATCCTATATTTTAAATTAACATGTATGATATAAAATTCTTCAAATTTCATATAAACTAAATATTTGAGTTTAAGAAGAGTCATTTCTTTTTAAATTTATAACTCGTAAAGGAAATACATTTTAATGTTTGGAAATAAAAGTCATTAAATCATCATTTTAGTGGAACAAATTATTATTAAGTTGATACTTTACAAATAATATGTTATTTTTTAGAAGAAATTTTTTACTATAATGATTTTGAAATAATTTTTCTCATTCGATTGTTGAGAATCGGAACTGACGGGTACCCATGATTTTTGATGGTTCCGGTTCCGATTTCATTTATTTTAAAATCGAAATCGGAATCGACAAAAATCAAAACCGATAAAATATAAAGGTTATGGTTTCAAATATCATAGGAACCGAACCGGAACCAAACCATTGACACCCCTAATTGGGTGCTGCTTGGACATAGAGAACACGATTTTAATAACTCTATCAAAAAGTAAACTAAAAAGAAATTTGACTAAAATCTTTGATCATGTATTTTTCTAATTGAATATAGATAATCAACTCCAGAGGCTTGAGGTGTCATTTGGACCAACATTGGCAGTTGAGATAATCTAAATAAGGATCTCAATGTAGGCTTCAGTAGATCTTTTGGTCCATATAACATTTTTCGTATATATTTCTTAATTGCTTATCAAAGAAGAAAATTTGATGCAATAAACTAAAGATGATCCCATAATATTCAAGATAATTAAAGATGAGACTATAAGGTTAAAGAATGGAGGAAAACCCCTTCAAAGCAATTATTATGAGGAAGATCTCCTTGAAACAATCACCTTTATTTTTTTCTACGATTCGTGTAATACATGGAGTTCAGGTGAAAATTTGAAATCAACAAAGACTTGAAAAATTGACTATGATTAACGAAACATTTGAAGGTTGTATAATGATTTCTCAAATTTCAATCTTAAGGACAAGGTTGTCTGTAAAACGGATGGAATGGTACATACTTAAATTATATAGGGTAGGAGGTGATTTATTTTTAGTGTATTAGTTGTATGGGATCATTATTAATTGTGTTTATGCAGGAAATGAGAAAGCATCATTTGTACGTGAGTTGATTAGGTAGGCGATTAGGTTCCTTGAGTGGGTAGGCTCGTTAGAGAGTTATTCTATTTTTAGGGAGTAGTAGTTATTTTAGGAGAGGGGATTCTATATATTTAAATCTATAGGATTGTATGGAATATTAAATAGAAAAATAAATGAGAATTCTATTTGAATTTGGAGACTATTTCAAAGTTCGTTATGAAGGTCCAATCTCCCTCAAATGATATCATATTTATCTTTTTTCTTATTTTTATTTTTAATGTTTTCTAAATTTCTTTTGGCACGATCATCATGGTTGAACTACTTTTTTTAAAAGGTCAACAGGGTTAAGGCAAACCCAGACCAACTTTACAAACAACCTCCAAACAATGGGAGGAGAGAATTCACAAACAACCTAAAAACAAATGAGGATAAGTAAGGAAGTCAGCTACCTTATTGGCTTCCCTAAAAACATGGAAGAACTTCACTTCGATGAAGCTATTGGTCATAAGGTTTAAATGTCCAAAACCAAGTGAAGAACACACCATGGGGCAATCCATTTGTTATTCAACGCCTTGACAACCAAAAAGGAGTTTGATTGAACATGGATTCTGGATAAACCTTTGGAATGAACAAGACTAAGACCCTGAAAATACCTTGGAATTCATGGAATATCATAGATTTTGGCGCCTCACATTCTGCCAGAGCAGCCATGACTTCTTCCTCACGCTCCCGAAAAATAACACCAAACCCACCTCTAGTAGAAGAAAAAGACCCATCAGTGTTGAGCGCACAAACACCAAGAGTAGTAGAGTCTCGGCTTATGGACAAAGGAAGCCTTAACCCCCCAAGCATGCATGAAAGCTCTATTGTAATCAGAGTCCTCTACCCCCTCAATATCATCATCAAATATGATCCACACATCCTCAACTATTCGCTGAATGATTATGTCCGGGCTACTGAATTTGCCTTAGTATATTCTAATGCACCTTTCCCTCCACATGTGGTAGACAAAGGCATATAAGGCCACCTTCTTCATCCTTTGAATAGGGTTTTCTCCTTTGACATTGATAGTAGTCCACTCATCTTTGTCAAAACCCACTCTTTGACTATTCTTCTCACAAAACATCTCTTTAGGATCTTAGACCACACCCATTTAGCACAGGGGCAACCATTAAGAAGATGGCTTGTGTCCTCATCTTGATCTCTACACATATCACATGTAGTTACCATTGTAATGCCCCATTCCTTAAGTCTATTAAAGGTCTTCAATCTACCCTTAAGAGCCAACTAGGTAATGAAGCTTTGCCTGAGAATGCAACTATATATTGTCCCAAACAAGGTGGGACCCAAGAAGGAAAAGCAACTCGAGTAGTCGATGTTTTTACAACTAATCTGATCGAGAAGAGGCCATCAACATTTCCCTTCCACACCACACGGTCTGAGGCATTAGGAAGAATGGGAACTTGATTGAGGAGCATAGAGATAGTAAGCAAGGAATCATCCCTCATAGGAAGTAAATAGTCTTCCTTCAATCATGGTTGAACTTAAATAATATAAGCATTGTTCTTGCATATGTAATTCCAAAATGAATGAAATATTTATTTTTTCATCGATAAAGATAAGTTTATTGAATCAAATTTTCTAGTATATCAATTTAAAATATAATTATTAAAAGAGAAATATTTTTCTTACTTTTTAAGATTTTAAATCTTAGTAAGGGTTGCTTTGCTCAAATGGATTACCACATTGGCAATCCAACACCAGGGACCTCTAAATTTTATGAAAAAATTATTATTTAAAATAATTAAAAAAAAAACTTGAGCTTGATCCAACATTTTGAAAATTGACAATTATCGAACTTTCACGGAATTCTCAAATTTAAAATTAAAATTCAATGATAAAAAATAATTATCTTTTTTAAATTCATAAAATTTTATTCTCTACAATCCTGTGGCATTGGATTGTGTTTTTGGATGCCACCAGATTAGGTCAATGATCCTTAATAAGAGTTGAAATCTTAATAAGATAGTAAGAATAGTTGGACAGTTTATCAAAACCTAAGTATTGGGTGTCATTATCACGTATGGGTTGTGAGGTCCACATTTGACCATAATTACCATAGATCAGTTTCCTTGATCAAATCTTAAAAAGCCAAAAAAAAAAAAATTTAGGATTCGACTCTAACAATCCAAAGTCTAAACCCTATAACACTAATGTTGATAGGGATCCTAACTTCATCATTAAAACTACATCCAAACTTCCATCCTAGTTTTTAGGTCCAATTTGACTAAATCAGCTATTTTATAACATATGCTACTGCTAGGACCTCTAAAGATATGAGTAAAAAGTTTGCTCCTTCAGAATTTGGGGATATCTGATTCCACAGAGATTTAAAGTAATATTTTCTTTTAACCACAATTTCATAATCCCAAATTAAAATCTGAGATGATTATTTTTATTTATTTTTTTACTAAGGATTAAATTAATACAGAAAATTGTCAATATCAAATATTAGAGGGGCATGCATGTCCCTACAAAAGATTTGATAAAATTTGCATTGTCTAAAGAACTTGTAAAAATAAGAAAAGAACAAAAATATATTTTAATTGCACATAATTTATGATGTAGATGACTTGTCTAAATCATCTCTAACATCGTTTGTGAATGAGATGAGACACCATATTTGATATTTGCGAACAAAGTAATAATGCAACAAAAAAATGGAGATTGAACAAAACATATAAAATCAAATCACTATATTTTTGGAAAAAATTATAGTCTTTGAGAATCCAAACCATTATGAGGTGGCGAAAGTCTTTTCTCTATTTTAGATACTAATTTATTCACCTAAGAATACTTGTATAAAAAATATAAAAGAGTCATGATAATCTAACTTAGGCACGTGTCATACTCAATAAACTTATTTGACGTGACAAACTTGCAAACTGTAGATGTGCTCTCATCGGGATACAAAATTGCACCTTTTATGAAAAATCATAGTTCTGTATTCTAAGGAGAGTACATCTACGATTCTCAAAGTTGTCACATGTCAAAGTTCAATCGAAGTAGTTCTTTGTTTTAATCTGCAAGATATGAGATACTTATCACAACAAAGATCCACCTTCTTCTCCTCCTCTTTTTCAATTGGTAAAATTATACAGATAACCTTTGTCTCGCTTGCGCGTGTAAAAAAATATTAACCAATAAGAACAATTCCCATGAATCAACAATTTCAATTAAAGAGGATAAGATTTTAAGGAATCTAGATCGCCAAGTAAGCTTGCACGCGACAAAAAGCCAAATTACTTTATTCAAAATCAGGTACCTTAGTCTAGGAGTTAACATCCCACAAACTGAGTACGTTGGGATGTTATAAATTGAACAAGCAGTCGTGAGAAATGGAAAAAGGTCCACAATCACAAGCGAAAAGATATAGTACTATATAAATAACCAAAAAAGGTACACACTAATTCCCACCATAAGAGGTTCGTAAAACTAGTTTTTGACTTTAAGCATCGGGTTGTTTTGTAGCGACCGACATCTCCACACACTATCCTCAAAGTTCATGTGGTTAAATCTAAACCTCACATTGCCTAAGATATAGATGGAGTCATCTTAAAGTCATTCGTGCCCATACAAGATGGGAATCCAAGATTTAAAATCAAGTATATAAATGAATTTTTTGATAAATCGTTAAAATAAAAAACCTTTAATGATAATCAAATATGTGTCGATAGTAGGATCAACCGACTAAATTAATATTTTATCAGTATGATGAATTTTTTATATTATCAATCCCTTCTATCAAAATTAAAATCTAGTTTTACTTTTACAACTATATGCATATCATCCTTCAATAATCAAACCTATTTGTCAAAATTAAAATCAACTTGTACAATTATACATGCATTCCACCCTTCCAAGTATACATGTCAACTTTTGTCTGAATAAAGGTTGGTTTCCTAAATCCACAAAATGTGAAGGTGTCTTTGTGATTAGCTATATTTCTTAGAGGGAGTGGTATTAAAATAAGTTTTTCTTTTATGATATTAAATAAATAGAAGCTAAGACCTAATCAAAGATCCATAGGTATACCCAGCGCCCCCACCTCCTTTCCTGCCACGCCACCCTATTCTTTCCCTCTACTTCTGCCCTATAGTCGGCTCCCCAGCGTTCCGTCTCCATCTTTCTGTCTCTTCCGTACATCTGTCTCATCTTTCCTTCTCTCTCTCTCTCTCTCTCTCTCTCTCTCTATATATATATATATAACATACTTCAAACATCATGTAATCCAATCCAGCACCACTCATCAAGTCCTTCTTTGGGTTTCGTTATTTCTTTCAAAACTAAACCCTATTTTGTTATTTTATTTGTTCTTATTCTTCTTTTGTGCCGTGGTCTTCGTTCTGTGGACCCCTTAACAGCATCATTCTATTTAGAAAGATAAACAAATGTAAAGAAAATTTCATTCCATTGTTGTTTGAATTATAGCGGAGTATTGGGTTTCTTTGTCTCCTCTCTTGTTATTTAGGCCTCTCTACTTTCTTTCTCTTTTCTTCATTGAAGATGGGAAGCTGAACCCGAGTTTCAACGTAGACATGATTTTTCCTACTAAGTCTCTAGGGGAATTAGTGAAGCTGCCAGCATGATCTAGCTTTGGATGGTGAAAAGGAATTACATTAGAGAAGAATATACTAACCCTAGCTAGGTCATGCTCTGACAGCTTCATTTGTTCCCCTTTTAGGGGCACAGATTCTTACACCACAAGAGAAGAAAAGAAAAGAAAAGAAGTCAGATTGTAGAGAATCAGCTGTAAGTATATTCCTTGCCTTATGTTCTGCATGTGAGCCAACATTCACCTAAATATGAACAATTTTGCTTTTAGAGTACAGTAGAAGCACCTATTGATCTATGGTGGTATATACATAATAGGCTACTAGTTATTATCATTCTTGGGCCAAAAGATAGAACATGACCTGTTTTTGATGATGTGCTCGCTACCAATTTTATGAAAGATTTCTGTTAAATTGGAGACTATCACATGAGTCTGGTTGGATCGACGATTTTCAGTGATAAATACTTGAATGGATCAAGATGTCTTGTTGACCAATAAATGGATGGTTTTTTTTTTTAAAACTTTTATTTGGTTATATTGGTAAAAATTAATTTTTAATCATTTGTCAATTAATTATTATAAAATACAATATTATTTTTGTAACGAAGTTCCTTTATTTTTAGGGAATGAACACAATTATTTTAATTATTTGTAAGTACTAATTTTTTTAAAATAAATATAGTAAGTATAAGAAATTAAATATTGTAAAATACCAGTAACATTTAATTATCAATATTATTAATATAACAGATAACATTGATAATATTTAATAATCGATATTTTTTATTTTTCAATATTCTTTTTAAGGATTATATTTAAAAATAAATTTTAAGATTATATTGCAAAGTAAAAAATAAAGAATTAAATATTTATAAGTAGGGAAAATTATAGAAATTAATATCTAATTTATAGTTACAAAAAAAAATATAATGAAAATTATAAGATTGTAATTATAGAATATAAATACTAATTTTTTTTTTTGACACTTAGAAAGAATTATATTTTTCCATTATTTTTTAATAATTATAAAATAATATAATTTTGGGAAGTTACTATAAATAATCTTTAGGAATGGTAATAATGTTACTAATGAGAAATAATTATAATTATTTATCATAAAAGTTAGAAAATAAATTATTAAAGAAGTCATATTAATTTATAATCAGTAGAAAAATTATTTGTATTCATGTGTATTTATATCGATGGTTGTGCCTTTGAATTTTGCAAAAGTAAATCGAGTTTAAAATTGACGGTTTATTAATTTTGTAATGATAATTTTACATAATAATATTAATTATTTTTAATAATTTTTCTTAATGTCTAAAAGTCCCACTAGGTTAATTTAAGTTAGTTTGGTGTTCACTCACTAAATGTCCTCGGAATATCTTTTGAGGTATTCAAAAAATAATTTTGAACTGTTTAATTTTAATTTTAATTCTAAATTTGGGAGTTTGGTAGTCCTTCAATTTCTAAAGCTTTGGATCCAGTCCATATTTGGTGGTTGTTGGTTCAGAAATTTTCCATTAAATCTAGATGGTTGTGTATTTAGATTGCTTATGTTGTCATTCATTTTGGGTAAAGTGAAAATGACCTTAGTAATCCTTAAAATGGTACTTTTTTTCTGGGGAGTTAATGTTAGATGTGTACATTTGTGTTTGTTGGATCAATTTTCAGAGAAAATGTAACTAATCAATGTTGGCCGTTTTGTGAAGTGCTTTTATTTTATATTAAATTAATGCTGGAGTGATCTCAGTGGGAAACACACAGGGACATCTCGATGTGCTGACGTGTACGTAATTTTATTTTCATCTAATTTAATTTTGTAGTAAATGTTAGAAATTAATATTTTTATTTCGAAAGAAAATTTGAAACTATGTATATAAGAAACGACTAAAAGAATTATTATATTTTAGTATGAAAACCCTTAACCCTGATTTGTGGTTTAGTTTAAATCTTCCAACTGAGGCTTGAGCCAGTTTCTATAGAACATAGTAAGCTTTTGAAACGTCTCTTGTTTGAATTCCACAAATGAACAAGCATGAACACGTAGCTGAACAGAAGAATCACGTTAGTCGACAGAGTTGGTGGAAGGTAATTGTTAGGTGTTCGTCTTTTTCTCCATTAAGGGTTAGGTGGGAAGCAAAGTGTTGAAGCCATGCCATGTAGAGCTATTAAAGTAAAATGGAGCTTACAATCAATCACCTTCTTATTTCCATCGTACATTGAAATATATTTTAATATGTTCGTACTATAGACATCGGTGCGACTACAAGAAGCAACACTTTTCTCAAGTCCATATTTTTTCATGTAGGTTAACACTTAAATTCCATTGAATTCTTGATCTAGATGAAGATAAAGTAAAGGAAAAAGGACTTGCCTATTAATATAAGTTAGGCGGCATAAACTTCCAAAAAATATAAATAATAATGACAGTTGGCGTTCAGGTTGATGACCTCAGCGTGTGACATATGGCGATACTTGGCATGATTATATATATGTGGATGTGTTTTACTCGTATCTTGTAGAAATGCGTTTATGTTGTGTGGTGGCGCATTCCCATCTTTGTCCCCCTACTGAGGTCACTCCAGCATTAATCTAATAACAACTAGGCTGCGTAAATGTAGTTTTGATATGTCCGTATAAGTGTTGTCTTGTGTCACGTCATTGCTTGTACAACGTAGATGAGTCTTTTTAAGGCATTTGGCACATGTTTCTATAGCAATTCTGTGCCACATTTTAATCGGTTTCTATAGGAAATGTGTGCTACGGAGGATTGGCTCCAATTTTATCGTTGATGTGGTATTCTTCCAGTCGTGTAAAATGTGATACAGGGTTTCTATTGGAATCTTGTGCTATTAAGGATTTACTAACCTAAATCGAGCAATGAGTCAAGAGACCAAATTCATAATGCCCTCCGCATGCCCACCAGCTTCTGTTTTGGTGAATCAGAGCCCTTTGAAGGGTATTCAACACAATCTGCAACCCTCACTTTTCAAGCAAATTTTGGAAAATAATTAAAACAATATGGTACAATATGTGTGGGCGGTAAATATTGGGCAGCAGGTTTGGAGTGTATGCCCCTTATCTGTCAGGTTTGACTCCACAATGGAATTCGAAGTCACAACAATGACTAGTCTTTAACACTAAATGCCTTGGGAATAATCGTAGTTCTTTTACATAAGAGAGATTTGCCACCAAACCTTGGTCCTCGTAATTAAGAAGGAAAAGAAAAGAAACATTCTTCTGGAAAACGATCAGAGGAAGTTGAAGGGAATGGGATCATACTTGCAAGCGAGGAGGAAATGCAAGCGAGGAGGAAATGAAGGTTTTAATTACTCATTCATTTTGGAAGGAGGGAGACGAAATAAAGAAACTATTTCTATCCTCAATTCTAATAAGACTCCATTGAATTAGACGGTTAGGATATATATATATATAGGGAAATGTTCAGCAACAAACATTTTGGCAAAACATTTTTCAAATATGGGTTAGAGGTTTTGGAATGGGCTGATTTTTGGTAATGATGATCTTTACGGTGTAGAGATCATCCTCACCAAATATCAGCCCATTCCAAAACTTCTAACCCCATCAAAAATGGTTTACAAAAAATGGACGGTCCACGATTTTTCAACTTGTAAACTAGGACTAGAAGTTTTGGAATGGGTTGATTCTTGGTGAGGATGATCTCCTCACCGTAGAGATCATCCTCACCAAAAATCAGCCAATTCTAAGACCTCTAACCCATGTTTTGAAAAATGTTTTGCCAAAATGTTTGTTGCTGAACGGGACCCATATACAATATATATATATATATATATATATATATATATATATATATAGGGTCCCGTTCGCCACCCTTAGTTTTACCACACTTTAACAAACGCGTTTTGTCTTACATGGGTTAGAAGTTTCGGAATGAGCTGATTTTTGGTGAGGATGATCTCTATGGTGAGAAGATCATTCTCACCAAAAATCAGCTCATTCCAAAACTTATAACCCCATCAAAATTGATTTACAAAAAATGGACGGTCCACGATTTTTCAACGTGTAAACATGGGGCTAAACATTTCGGAATGGACTGATTTTTGGGGAGGATGATCTTCTAATCATAGAGATCATCCTCACCAAAAATCAGCCCATTCCAAAACTTCTAACCCATGTAGGACAAAAAACGTTTGTTAAAGTGTGTGGTAAAACATAGGGTGCTGAACATTTCCCTATATATATATAGGGAAATGTTCAGCACCCTATGTTTTACCACACACTTTAACAAACGTTTTTTGTCCTACATGGGTTAGAAGTTTTGGAATGGGCTGATTTTTGGTGAGGATGATCTCTATGATTAGAAGATCATCCTCCCCAAAAATCAGTCCATTCCGAAATGTTTAGCCCCATGTTACACGTTGAAAAATCGTGGACCGTCCATTTTTTGTAAATAATTTTTGATGGGGTTAGAAGTTTTGGAATGAGCTGATTTTTGTTGAGGATGATCTCCTCACCATAGAGATCATCTTCACCAAAAATCAGCTCATTCCAAAACTTCTAACCCATGTAAGACAAAACACGTTTGTTAAAGTGTGTGGTAAAGCTTAGGGTGCTGAACGGGACCCATATAAATATATATGGGTCCCGTTCGGCACCCTAAGTTTTACCACACAATTTAACAAACGCGTTTTGTCCTACATGGGTTAGAAGTTTCGGAAGGAGCTGATTTTTGGTGAGGATGATCTCTATGGTGAGGAGATCATCCTCACCAAAAATCAGCTCATTCCAAAACTTCTAACCCCATCGAAAATGGTTTACAAAATATGGACGGTCCACGATTATTCAACTTGTAAACATGGGGCTAAACATTTCGGAATGGGCTGATTTTTGGGGAGGATGATCTTCTAATCATAGAGATCATCCTCACCAAAAATCAGCCCATTCCAAAACTTCTAACCCATGTAGGACAAAAAACGTTTGTTAAAGTGTGTGGTAAAACTTAGGGTGCTGAACATTTCCCTATATATATATAGGGAAATGTTCAGCACCCTAAGTTTTACCACACACTTTAACAAACGTTTTTTGTCCTACATGGGTTAGAAGTTTTGGAATGGGCTGATTTTTGGTGAGGATGATCTCTATGATTAGAAGATCATCCTCCCCAAAAATCAGCCCATTCCGAAATGTTTAGCCCCATGTTTACAAGTTGAATAATCGTGGACCGTCCATATTTTGTAAACCATTTTCGATGGGGTTAGAAGTTTTGGAATGAGCTGATTTTTGGTGAGGATGATCTCCTCACCATAGAGATCATCCTCACCAAAATTCAGCCCATTCCGAAACTTCTAACCCATGTAGGACAAAACGCGTTTGTTATAGTGTGTGGTAAAACTTAGGGTGCCGAACGGGACCATATATATATAGGGTGCCGAACGGGACCATATATATATAGGGTCCCGTTCGGCACCCTAAGTTTTACCACACACTTTAACAAACGTGTGTGTATATATATATATATATATATATGTGGGAAATGTTCAGCACCCTAAGTTTTACCACACACTTTAACAAACGTTTTTTGTCCTACATGGGTTAGAAGTTTTGGAATGAGTTGATTTTTGGTGAGGATGATCTCTATGATTAGAAGATCATCTTCCCCAAAAATCAGCCCATTCCGAAATGTTTAGCCCCATGTTTACACGTTGAAAAATCGTGGACCGTCCATTTTTTGTAAATCAATTTTGATGGGGTAGAAGTTTTGGAATGAGCTGATTTTTGGTGAGGATGATCTCCTCACCCTAGAGATCATCCTCACCAAAAATCAGCTCATTCCGAAACTTCTAACCCATGTAAGACAAAACGCGTTTGTTAAAGTGTGTGGTAAAACTAAGGGTGGCGAACGGGACCCTATATATATATATATGGGTAGCGTTCAAGGGCAAACTTTTTAGCAAACTTTTTGGCAAAACATTTTTCAAAACATGGGTTAGAGGTTTTGGAATGGGCTGATTTTTGGTGAGGATGATCTCTACGGTGAGGAGATCAATCTCACAAAAAATCAGCCCATTCCAAAACTTCTAACCCCATCAAAAGCAGTTTACAAAAAATGGACGGTCCACGATGTTTCAGCTTGTAAACATGGGTTAGAAGTTTTGGAATGGGCTGATTTTTGGTGATGATGATCTCCTCACCATAGAGATCATCCTCACCAAAAATCAGCCCATTCCAAAACCTCTAACTCATGTTTTGAAAAATGTTTTGCCAAAAAGTTTGCCAAAAAGTTGGCCATTGAACGCCCCCTTATATATATATATATATATATATAGGGAAATGTTCAGCACCCTAAGTTTTACCACACACTTTAACAAACGTTTTTTGTCCTACATGGTTAGAAGTTTTGGAATGGGCTGATTTTTGGTGAGGATGATCTCTATGATTAGAAGATCATCCTCCCCAAAAATCAGCCCATTCCGAAATGTTTAGCCCCATGTTTACAAGTTGAAAAATCGTGGACCGTCCATTTTTTGTAAATCATTTTCGATGGGGTTAGAAGTTTTGGAATGAGCTGATTTTTGGTGAGGATGATCTCCTCACCATAGAGATCATCCTCACCAAAAATCAGCCCATTCCGAAACTTCTAAACCATGTAGGACCAAACGCGTTTCCCGTTCGGCACCCTAAGTTTTACCACACACTTTAACAAACGCGTTTGGTCCTACATTGTTTAGAAGTTTTGGAATGGGATGATTTTTGGTGAGGATGATCTCTATGGTGAGGAGATCATCCTCACCAAAAATCAGCTCATTCCAAAACTTCTAACCCCATCGAAAATGATTTACAAAAAATGGACGGTCCACGATTTTTCAACTTGTAAACATGGGGCTAAACATTTCGGAATGGGCTGATTTTTGGGGAGGATGATCTTCTAATCATAGAGATCATCCTCACCAAAAATCAGCCCATTCCAAAACTTCTAACCCATGTAGGACAAAAAACGTTTGTTAAAGTGTGTGGTAAAACTTAGGGTGCTGGACATTTCCCATATATATATATATATATATATTGAATTAGACAGTTAGGATATATATATATATATATGGGAATGGTTCAACAGTCCTAATGTTTGTCAAGTTTAGTGTCAAATATTTTTTGTAAATCATTTTTGATGGGGTTGGAAGTTTTGGAATTGTTTGATTTTTGTTGAGGATGATCTCCTCTTCACAAGGATTATCCTCACAAAAAATCAGTTCTAAAGTTTTTAACCCATATTTTGAAAAATGTTTGGCACCAAACTTGGCAAATGTTAGGGTCGTTGAACCGTCCCTTATATGTATTTGTATATGGGAGGGTTGTTGAACCGTCCCTTGTATATGTATTTGTATATGGGAGCGGTGCGGCAGTCTTAAAGTTTGGTGTCAAATATGAAACTTTTAACCTTAGTTTACAAGTTGAAGAATCGTGGACCGTCTAATTTTTGTAAATCACTTTTGATGGGGTAAGAAATTTTGGAATAGGCTGATTTTCGGTGAGGATGATCTCCTCATCGTTGAGATCATCCTTACAAAAAATCACCCCATTCTAAAGTTTTTAACCCATATTTTGAAAAATGTTTGGCACCAAACTTGGTAAACATTAGGGTTGGTGAATCGTCTTATATGTATATGTATATGTGGATGGATGGATGGATGGATGGAAATGCCCTAATTGGGATAGAAGTTTTGGAATGGGTTGATTTTTATGTTATATATATATGTGGATGGATGGATGGAAATGCCCTAATTGGGTTAGAAGTTTTGGAATGGGTTGATTTTTGATGAGGATGATATCTATGATTAAATCATTCTCATCAAAATCAGTTTATTCCAAAATTTTAAGTCCCATGTTTACAAGTTGAAAAATTGTAGATCTTTTTTTTTGATGGGGGGGGGGGGGGGGGGGGGGTTAGAAGTATTGAAATGAGTTGATTTTTGATGAGGATCATTTCTTCATTTTGATGAGGATGATCTCTTCATGAAGAGATGACCTTCACCAAAAGTCAGTTCATTCCAAAATTTCTAACACGGGCTTGTTTAGTAAAATAAATTTTGTTTTCTATCTGATAGATCAATTTCGGCTTCAAATTTTAACTATCCACAAATTTTAACTATCCATTGATTCAACCCTATAGTTGGGAACAATGTTTACCCAATTCGTAGGACTAATTGTAATCACAATCTCCCAAGTAGTAGGATTATTTGTATTAGGTTAGTATATTCAAGCGAATAACAATCCCATCAAATTTTGGGAGGGTTGGCAAATCGTAGTGAGAAAATTTGGCTTTGTCAGGTGAAACAAACAAAATTTTTGATTGATTTTTTTAAAATATATTTAAAATTTAGATTATTTTATTTATTATAATTTTATAATATTATAATTTTAATTTGTATACTTCAATTATATATATATAATGTATATAATGCACAAGCGAACCCAGAACCTAACAAGGAAATCAAAGCGGACACAAAAATGAAATTTCTCTACTGCTACGGAACCATTTAATTCAAGATTGGCAAATAACGAACTCCAAACCCTAATTCGAACCCACGAACCGAGTATCATAGCTCAGGCAAAGTAATGACGTTTCCTCCCATCTCATGTCTCAACCACAATTCGGCTACGAGCCTTAAAAGTGGTTTAGAGGTTAGAAAAGATTTTTGTAAGAGATAAAAAGTCTCAGATTCGAGTTTGGAAGCGTCTCCAGTTGGGGACATCTCGACGTGGTGACATCTTCGTAGAAGCGTTTTACTTTGTGTCTTGGAGAAAACAGATCTATGGACATGTGTGGGCCACCACATCAAGATGTACTCCCACTAAGGTCCGTCCAGCATTAACCTTATAATAAAAGGGGCTTGGACAGGGTGACAGCTAAAAACCTGAAACCCATTTCTGTGGGCCCAAATTGTTTCTAAAATGCCCGTCTTGTGGGCCCAAATTGTTTTTAAGATGGCCATCCCAATCACACAATCCAAAAGTAATTCCATCGTCTAAGCACCCATTTATCAAGTAAACCAAAGCCCTAGTAGCATTAGTCAATCCAACTAAATCAAATCGTTTTTGATAGGGAAATTCTACAATTGATTTTTCATTGAAAATTTGAAAAACTACTTGAATTGATTTTTCATTGATTTTTAGAGTATATACCATGTAATTAATTATCATTTTATGAGATTTTACCTAATTAAAAAAATCTAATAATGTTGAAGCCACTAATGACGATAAGACCAAAGTCAATGTTAATGACACTTTCACCCCCTCATCATTGCATATTTGACTAGCATAAGTCAAGATTACAAATGTAATTGATAATCTTGAAGGAGTACATTTGGGAATTGACTTCATTTTTATCCTCATTTGAAGTACATTATTAAGCCAAATTTTTTTACAAGTACAAGAAAGAGATCTATGATCATGAAGTTGTTTATAAGAACATCACCTTCGATTATATGAGACATATGGTTTGCAAATACTCGTTAAGATGTATGTATTTGCTACCAATGCAGTTTGGGATGTAGGTGATTTTAATTTTGTGGGCAAGTTCGTTTCAAGATGGGCCAGATATTAGGTATAAAATTTTTAGTAGTTAAGAATATACCAATATTATACATTAAATTGTGTGATACTAAAATTTAATTTCGTATTTTTAGATTAAGATGAAGGATATTTGCAATGGAAACTCACTAAAAATTTCATGAAATATGGTAGGAGGTCTCCAAACTTTGGAGGCGATATCATTTCATCCTCTTTATTTTTATCTTTGTTTTCATATTATTTAGAATTGTTAGGAAGATAGGTTCTTAGCAAGCCGAAGGTGATTGGAGATGATGAACCTAAATAAATGATAGGCAATGGTGATGTAGTTCACTATGTGTAGAAAATTTGATGGTCTAGGGTCGTTGTAACTTGTGTTGTTCCATAGATTCGATGGTCTAGAGTCATCAAATTTCAAATTGTCATATTGATGTTTCTGACCCGTCCTGAAGAAAAAATTTGACAATGAAAAATTTGATGCCATGATCAATCAAATTTTATGAAATTTGTCGGTTCTGGGCCGTTGAATGAGTTTTTTTCACCTTGTGGTTGTCCTTCAATGTCATTGAACATCAGAGGATGAGGTCTACTTGTTAGAATGGTGTTGTCATCAGGACTCTTGTGATATCAAAGCAAATCACTGTGAGAGGCATGTGACAATGGATAATAGTGTTGGCAACGGTTTTGTATCTTTTGCTTATGATTCCAAAAGATAAACATGTGTAAGTGATTGATTGATCATAAGAACTAGAAAGTGTTATTTCTGTGTTGTAAGATTGGAAAAAATATACAGAATTTTTAGGCTGTCATCCTCCATTAATTTGATGTTTTCGATCTGTTGGAAGAAAAACTTCAACAATGAAAAATTTGATGCCATGATTTGTCAAACTTTACGAAATTTGACGGCTTAGGGCTGTCGGATATGTGCTTTTTTCACCTTATGGTTGTCCTTCAATGTCTTTGAACATTAGAGGATGAGGTCTACTTGGTAAACTGGTGTTGTATCTTTTGGTAAAATGGAGAGGTAACGTGGATAAAAGTTTTGGTAACAATATTGTATCGGTTGCTTATGATTCCAAGATAAGCATGTGGAAGTGATCGGTTGATCATAAGAACTAGAAAGTGTTATTTTAGTGATGTAAGAGTAGAAAAATAAGCAGAAAAATGATGTGGAATGAAGTACCAAAATAAATTATAAATATTAAATATTGTAAAAATATTATATTAATGTTGAAATGGGCGAATCTTGTATTGGACACAATAGTCTTAGTCTTAAGACATATTTCGTCCCTATAATGTGCTAACAATCTTTGGACGTTTATTTTTTAAGATACAATATTCTATACGTGTACAAGACAACACTCCTAATTTAAATGTACAGAATGGCATTATGCAAGTAATAACTCGAAAACAAATAAGAATTAGAAGTCTCTCCAGGTTGAAAAGTGTGTTTGGGTTGACTTTTCGAATAGTCACACATGTTTGTAGAGTTTGGGTTGTTATTGTTTGATCGAATCTCTTAGAATAGTCACGAGTTGTAATACATTGAGTTCAATTTGGTTCAACAAAGTTTTAACAAAAGTGGACTTTTCACATGCATTTACGCGTGATTTAAATTTGAAGATTTTCACCTCCCATGTGTGTGTATTGCATGCGCACACACGCACTAAGATTTTTCGGATCAATGGGTCTAATTTTCTTTTAGAACTCATGGGCCTCCACGTAGGCTTGACCTATATCTTTATCACACTTACTACACTATGTGAGAGTTTCTAGATAAAAGTTACACTCTTTAGTAGTTTCTATTAAATGTGGGACTAAAATTTTACATCACAACATTTGTTCTAAGGATTTTCATAAAATGATTGCACCATCAAGTGTAAATATATAATCACTGGTAGATTTTGACTCTTCAGAATTTGATATCCTATTGGCATCACTATTTCTTCAAGTACAATCAAATATCTATTATAGTCCAATTCATATTTTAAGGTGTACCTCAAGTATCTTAAAATCTTATCTAATGCTTCCTAATGAGTAATTCCAAGGTTATTCGTAAATCTATTTGGTTTTTCAATTAAGTAAGCAATATCCGATTTGTGTAGTTTTTCAAACAAATTATGTAACTCTTACTTTCACTTTTTTTACTTTTACTTTTACTTCTACTTCTATTAGGATAAATCTCACATTAATCTAACAGAAAGTACAAAGTAAAGGGTATGAGGCAATAAGCTAATCAATTATGTTGTAGCAATGAGAAGATAGATGTATCTAAAGAGATAAGACACAAGATAATGGTAGAATTATAAAAAGAGTCTTGCTGGGGCGACATTGGATTTATTGCGACATTTTACATTTCTAACGTGAAGGTGCACACATAATTGTAGATGTTGTTTCTTTGCGTTGCGAGTAAACACATCTATGGTTACGCGCACACCTCCACATTGGAAATGTAAAAATCGTAGTAAATCCCATGTCCCTCCAGCATTGGTGTTAAAAAAAATAAATGCAATATTAGTACCATTGACAATGATGAAAGTGGGAATGAAAGGGGCGGATGGAAATTGAGTGGGAAAGTTTCGGAAGTCGCAACAACTTTGCTCTAACTCTCAAGGCAAAGAGGTCTAAAGAATCCTAAATATTCTTATAGGTCATAAGATGCAACTTTTCCATTTTAATGATATAATCAAAAGTGACTGTCTCTCACGCACATTTATTCAATACACCTCTATAATCTAATAAATTGGATGATTATTATATGAACCCTAATAGGAATGTTATAGAAAATTAAATTGATTAAATAAGAAAGTAAACCTAATCTGAAGAATCCATATTGGCCTAGATCTTTTCTAGTTTTGAAAATGTGAACTATTTCAAACCCCAATTAGACAATTTTAATTAGTTCTAACCCAACTTAATATTTTTCCATTCATCATAGCCTGTCATTGGTAATGACATACATCAGTGATGATTCAATGCATCTTATGTATCATATTACATTGCATCATTTATATGTATCTTGCCAACTCATGATATCAGTGATCTTGACGAGTTTGATGAAATCTAAAACCTTGAAATTAGTTGAAAAACCCTTGAGATGAAAAGTTGCCCAACTAGATCAGAAAAATGCAAATTTTGATCCTAGTTCCATCTATATATAAACCCACTAAAGGAATCAAAATAAAATAGAGAAAAAGAAATAAGTGTCCTAATCACAATAACTTTATCAAAATATATCATTTTCTTAATTCCCTAACGAGGTTGATCACTTTGCAGTCTAATGTTCCAAGTGTTACCTAATCCATGGTAATGTCTTTATAACTACTTCTAATGTTTAACTGGCACCAACCAGATGCAAGAGTAGCTGGCATTCAACAAATGGCAAACAATGTTAACAAAGATAAAGTTGATCATCACTGAAGAAAGAGAAAGATGCTTATTAGGACTGAAATAAACACATCAAATAACAGAGAGAGAGAGAGAGACTTTTCTTTTCTTTATGTGTGAACCTTATGCAATACCTTAGAAGCCATGCAAGATGGTCCCCCATATATCCCTTGTGTTTTACACCCTTTTGCTTACATTGTGTGTGTGTGTGAGAGAGAGAGAGAGAGAGGGAGAGAGAGAGAGAGGTGCATGAGAGGGTCCCCCCACCAAAAGTTATTAAAAGCTTATTGTAAATCTAGAAACCTTCACTAACCTGTCTGCATGGTTGTGGCGTGGGCACGACAATATTCAATATGTTTCACTTGTTGGGACCACTTCTTCCTTTGTTTATTACTACTAATCTTTTCAGTCCTTAATACTTACAAAATCACTGATAACTAATATAATTAAAAAATATATTTCACTTTGATCCCTTTCTTCTACATCTATTTATATCCATCATCACACTATCTTCTCTTGTGGAAGAGCCCAAGAGAGAGAAGATAAGGGAGTGATGGAAAAACATCTCTATCAACTTCTTTACATGTGGGGTGCGTATTCTCTTATCGTGCATCACTAACAGTTGAAGCTGCCAGCATGATCTAAACTACCCTCTTTTTAGGGAAGATCAGATCATGTGGTAGTTTCACCTGTTGATGGAAGCATGAGAAACCCTAATCACCACTTTGGTTTCTCCCTAAAGTTTCAAGATGATAAATGTTCATTATGGTTTTCTTTCACGAACCCTAAAAAAAAAGGTTTGTGATCCTCTCTTATTTTTCATTTTTTGCTCATATGGGTATCCTTGATTTTGTATGTTTATAGTATTTTAAGGTATTTTATAGATTTTTTGAGTATTATTTTGTTCTTTTTCAGTCTAAGATACGGGAGAATCTTATCAGTTGGCATGGGTTGAGGTTTGCTAGGGTTTTGAGTGACAGAATTTCTCTGTTAAACACTGTTGGTTCTTTTGATAGCTCTTTGTAGCCTGGGGGAGAGAGCTTTTTTATTCTTTCTTGTACTATTTCTGTGTCGAGTATGTCTTGCTTTTTCATATATTTTGATATTTTATTCTCTACTGTTCTCTGTTGAACATTTCATGAAGTGGGGTTGGTTTGTTTTTGAAAGGTCACAGGGGGGTTAAGGCAGACCCAGACCAGCTACAACCTAAGGAAGAGGAAACCTCTTTTATCCTGACAAACAAGAAAAGCTAGAGAGCAAGATATAGACCCACCATCAATTTCTAAACTACTCACAATACTAATGAACGAGGCAAGATGATCCGCCACCTTGTTGGTTTCCCTGAAGACATGAAGAACTGAAACTTTTTGGAAGCAAGGTAAAAGCTTTTTAATCGACAAAACCAAATGAAGAACTCTCCACGGGGAATTCCACATACCATTGGATTTTTATTATTAAAAACAAAAAAAAATTCTTACAAACTTGTAATTTGATTGATCCAAATGGCTAGATTCACACCTCTTAACCTCGAATGTTAAAGTAGAGTACCTACTCCAAGAGGTTTGGGGTAAAAGTTTGTCTTCCCACCCTATCCATTGATTTTCTTCTATAATGCATGTTTTGGGACCCATTATTATCTCTCTTTCTAAACCTTTTAGCCTAATTGACATTATTCTTAGAGAGGTCATCTAATTAAAGACTGGTTTATGGATAAAAGTCTCAAGTCATCTTAAATTTGTTCTTCTTCTGAAAAAAGAAGGAAGAATTGCATGTAGTAAATCTCTTAGTAGACTACAATAAATTAATAAGAAGCAACAAATATTACTGATATGTTGAACTGTTCTTGTTGCAGGTTTAATTGGTTATAAGAAATCTCTATTTGAGTTTGGGAAAGATTGAATTATGGGTTGTAAAGCATTTTATGAAATTAATATTTTCTTCTTTGGGTTTGGTGAACCTTCTTGTATTTTCCTCTGAGTAAGAGCAAAGAAGAACTATTTCTTGTAATTTCAAGTCTCCATAAATGCCAGCAAATCTAGTTATTTTTTCTGAATGTGGAAACAAAAGGGGGAATCATTTGAAGTAATTCTCAAATCTCTTGAGTAATAGCTTGCTCTCTCTCTCTCTCCCTAATCTTTCTATTTCTTGAAAACTTTGATGACTAATTGATATTAATTCATCTTTAGAGTTTATCGCATTAAAGTTGAGTTTTGGATTATGAGTATCAGACACTTTTGATTTGTTCATTTTATAGGGGTCAAAGGTTTTCATGAAACAGAAGGAAGAACACCTACATCAAGAATAATGAATCCCACTAGAGAGATTTTGCAAATTAATTTGTTTGACAAATTTTAATTAATAAAGGTTAGGGGGGAAGATTGAGTTTAGACCTGATATCAAAATAAAATTTTATGTTCTAAGTTTTGTAAGCCCACTATTATTCACTCCCCCCCCCCCCCCCCCCCACCCCCCACCACCACCACCCTCCTTTAGGTCTCAGAAGCAAAAGATAAACCCATTTCAAGCAATTTCAATTTTCAAGTTTCCAAGAGGAGCCAGTAAGTCCAGTTGTCTTTGTTTCTAAATGTTGAAGCAAAATAGGCAACCATTTCAAGTGATTCTCATCTCTCTCTAGAAATAGCCTGTATACACATGTTGTATTTTGATTGTTTTCTCATTATAGAAGTGAATCAGACTGCAATTTTGGGTATTATTATTAGGTCTCCTGAAAATAGCTTGTAAGCCCACTTATGATTTCTTAATTTAGGAGTAAAATAGACACCCAATTGATATAATTTTTACTTTGAAAAAGAACTGACAAAACCACTTGTCTTTTCTCATGGTGTTAGTTCATAAAACCTGTTGGAATCTCTCTCTCTCTCTCTCTCTCTCTCTCTTATTTATGTGTGTATTTCACTGTTTTGAATTTCAAGACTAATTTGATTTTCGCTTTAAAGTATGTTTGATTGCACATGAAAAATAAGATGAAAAATCAATTTTCATAGAAAATGATATTTTTTGTGTTTGATTGCATTTTTCTATGAAAATTGATTTTTTACCCCAATTAAAAAATTCACCAAAATATGGATTTTACTTTCCACACCCATATAGTTGGGAAAGTGAAATCAACGCATATTTTGCATCTTCAAAATATCATCTTTTTCTTCTCCACTCATATTTTCTTCTTCCCTACCACCACTATTACTAATATAGTCACCATCACACTAACTCGCTGTCGTCACCAACGTTGTCGTCGTTGTCGTAATTACCATCTCCCATCACCTTCTCTCTCTTCGTCTTCGTCTTCTTCTCCTTCTCCTTCTCCTTCTCCTTCTCCTTCCCTCACCTCCGTCGCCACCACGTCCTCCCCCTCCGTCTTATCATTTCCCAAACCTCTTCTTCTCCGCCTTAAGCCTCTCCCCTCTTCTCTCATTTTCTTTTTTTCACTACGTGAAAACTAGAAAATTTGACAGGAAAATTTGATGGGTCAAAGTCCATGAATTTTAGAAATAGAATTTTGATGGCCTAGGACTGTCAATTTTTTTATATTCCCCAAATTTGATAGTTTAGAGTTTTCAAATTTCTTCGATCCTCCATTAATTTGACGGTTTCAACCCGTCAGAAAAAAAAATTCGACAATGAAAAAATTGATGGAAAAAAAAGCCTTGGTCTGTCGAATTTTATGAAATTTGACGGCCTTAGACTGTCAAATATAGGTTTTTTTTACATTGTGTTTTTTCCATCTATCTTAGATAATTTTTTCATAATTTTATCCAACTAAAATCAAACAATGGAATTTGATTTTTCCAACCCTACCTATTTTCCACTATTATTTTTTTCATGGATTTCAAAGTCCATGAAAAGTTATTTTCCATGCAATCAAACATACCCTTAGTTTTCTCTTATTTGAGGGTCGTGAGTAGAAAATGATTTTCCTAGAAAAATGTCATTTCCACCTCATGATTACACCTTTTTTTTTTGTAAAATTATTTTCTCGAGGAAATCAATTATCTACTCTTGGTGGGAAAATAGTTTCCCACATAGCCCCTCAAAAAGATTTTTTCATATGTTTTGTTCCCTTACTATTACTCCCACTCTAAAATTAAAAACCAACTCTCTTTTTGACATTAATATCCTTGCAACCATCATTATCAAAGCCTTATCCTAACTATTTGAGATTACTTAAATGGATCTTTTTCCTCCATTCCACTCGTCCAAGTCACATCTTCTTGATTTTATTGAAATTTCCTATGGCCAATTAAATATTAGAATTCATTTTCCCTAGAAGTTTATTTTTCCATATACTATTTTCTAAAGAATCCATTGTCCCTCTTAAACATTTCTCTACGATCATAGAGACCCCAAGTTTCAAATAGGCTAGTTTGATACTCTCTGTCTTGGTGGTTGGGGTTGGCACCTAATTTTTGGCAGGAAGCTGTATTAGGCTAGAGTCCTGATGCCTTCTATGATTCTCTTAGTACCCATTTATCCAAAAGCATTACTTATTTGATTCCTTCTCTCTTTCTATGGTTTTGATTTGTCTTAACTCGTCAATGAAGGTATCATTGGTTGAGAGATCAATTCTAGGGTTTGTTAAATTCTATTTATGGAAACTTCCCATGAATTATTTTTGTGGTGTGTTGCCATCACTTTAAGGGTGGTAGTTGTCTTATGGTGTGAAGGGTTAAGTTAAGACCATTGGCAGAACTTGTGATGGGGTGACGTGGGTACTTGTAGAACAGAAAGTTGAAATTGACAAGTATTTGCTATTTTTGGGAAGTGTTTGGTGTAGGAATGTGAGCCTTAGAGAGGAGTTATTTTTACTAACTAGGAGAACAATATGAGGATTAAGCTTGCATTGTGGGCCTGAAGATTATGTAAAGGAGGCTAATAATTGGTGTAAAAAGGATGTCACTACTACAAAAGGGGCATGTTCGGCACCGTACTATATATCCTACGTTTTGCCCTATGTGTTTGACTCTACATGGGTTAGAAATTTTGGAATAGGCTGATTTTTGGTGAGTATGATCTTTATGATGAGGAGATCATCCTCACCAAAAATCAGTCCATTCCAAGCCTTCTAACCCCATAAAAAATGGTTTACAAAAAATGGATGATTCACAGTTCTTCAATTTGCAAACAAGAAGTTTCGGAATGGGCTGATTTTTGGTGAGGATGATCTTCTCACCATAGAGATAATCAGTTCATTCCAAAATTTTTAACCCATGTAGGACAAAACACGTAAGGCAAAACGTAAGGCACATAGTAGAGTGTTGAACATTTTCCACTACAAAAGGTGTATAGATGACACCGTATAATAACATTTTCCACTAGAAAAAGGTGTATGATATTGTTATGGTCATCGATCAAATAGACTTCTTATCAGATTTGGTCTTCATTGGATCCCAAATCCATGTAGCTAGGGCTTATTCCGAGGTCCTCATTTGGCTTCTACTTACTGCAATGTAGGTGTAAAAGATACCTCAACCCTATGGTCAATTTCAGGTCTAGACTACATTGAAAACAAATTCAATATATATATATATTTTGTGATCTAATTAGGAGGGTCAATGGGTACCCATTTAATCGGAATCAAAACTGAAAACTCCAGTTCGATTCCCTTTTTATTGGAACCGATTAGAGCTGGGTTTAAAATGGAACCTAAATGATAAGAATCAGAACTGTTATGTTCTATCTAATGGGTACCTGAAATCGATTTATTGTATAATTTTTTTAATATTATAGATGATTTAAGATTTTCTTTTATTTTAAAATTAATACATGTTATATAAAACTCTTCAATTTTTCATATAAATTATGCATTGGAGTCTAATATGGGCCATTTCTTCTAAAAATTTATTACTTGCAGAGATGATAACTTTTAATTTTCAAATTTTAATTTATGTCTTTAGTAGAACAAATTATAATTAAGTTGATAATTTGATAGATAATTCGTTAATTTTTTGAAAGGAAAGAAAATATTTTATAGTGATTTGATATAATTTTTCTCTTTCTATTTTTCGGAACTGGAACTGATGAGTACCTATGTTTTCTGGAGGTTCCAATTCTATCTATGTTAGAAGAACTAGAACAAACAATAATCAGAACCGAAAGAAATAAAGCCGACCCATTGACACCCCTAAATCTAATACTTGAAAAATGGATGGCCATGGAGTTGATCTCAAATTTAAAATCAAAATTCAACAGTGAAAACTCAGTAGAACTATTAAAATTTTATGCTATATGGCTTTACAACCATATGTCACCCAATCATGTTTTTGGGCGATCCATTGAAGTGGGTTCCATATAGATAGGTGGCGTATACACACATACATATATTGATAGATTAGTAGGTACGTGAGATTAGTAATCAGTAATTATTAAGTGAAGGCAAGTTTTGAATCCAGTTTCTTAGGGAAGAAACACCTGCTTTGCAAAGGCACCTAGAGTAAAGTCTTCTTAAGCCATGTTTGTTACTTATTTGAAGAATTTTAAAAGATAAAATATTGTTTTATTTATATTATAATAGTACAGATATTTTTAATTTATTAATATATTTATTCAAGTGAGATTTTAATTTTAAAAAGGAATTAATGTGAATTTCAATCAAGAGTACTCATCTTCTCTCATACATACATATACATCAGATACTAACATCCAAGACTTCAATGTGACATTAGCAACAACATGTAATTTTCATATTTGATCATAAGTTTCTGAGCTTTTGTGACATTTACAAAAGAGTCGGGATTTTCTGACACACATCCTCATACTCCCCCTGACATGACATGGCATGTGCTAGAGTCATAGATTTTTCTCTTGGGATACACAGCTGTACATCCCCATAAATATGTACAATTGTGTATCCCAAGGAAAGGAATCTATGATTTTAGCACATTTCACGTCAGGGGTGTCAAAAAATCGTTATTCTTTGCAAAAATATCATAACACAATTACAATAGCTTTTTAACCAAAAGATAAAACAGGAAATAATTTTTAGGGGTAAATATAAAAAATGCATATTTTTGGAGGTTAATGTTCTTGTAAAGTCCTCAATTTTAGCAATAAACAGAATTAAGTCACAAAATATACGATATAATTTTCATATAATATTTGATTAGAGGATGGTTGATCCACAATTTTGATCACTTATTGGATTGGGGCCTTGTCAGGTCCTAAAACCTTGACTTGGATCCTAAATTATGGGATTAGATCAAAGAATCCTTATGTGTTCTCCCTAATGTTTGTTCTTATCAGCTTAATCTTTACATTTGAGATGAAAAAAAATAAATTCACACCCTAATGATGTGTTACGGACTTCACATCATTTTTATTATGCGAGGAGTACGTAAATCACACTCTGACTCGAAGGTGCCAAGTTAGCTAAGTTGGTAAGACATGTGGAGAGTTAATCCCACGACCGAGGTTCAAAATTAGTTGAACCTACTTTCATATTGACCACTAAGAGCAACTCCAACAAAATAGGGCTCGGGTTCTGTATATTCTCTGAATTGTCATTTTATAGAGTTAGAACCTTCCAAAAGCACTCCAACACACTCACGCTCTGACTCTTTAGTTTGAAATATTTTGGAATGTGATTTTTTTTCTCTCACTCTCTCACTACTGGTTGGCGTTAAAAAACGGTAGCAGTTGTGAAACATTTTATTATATCTGTAGCTGAATTTGTGGAGAATCATTTAATTTTGGCTAGTATGATTGGAGTGAAGACCCCTACTTGCCTAGCCAAAAAAAAAAAAAAATCGGCTATAATAATAGTAAAGTTGTTTAATTATGTTATATCCTTATTTTCGAATGCATTTTATATTATGTTCACATGGATTAAAGTAGTAAGAAACGATATAAATTAAGGAACACTTGAACATCAAATATGTGATCCATGATAGAGTTGAATGACTAAATAAGATTCATGTTGGGCTCAGGATGACTTGCTTATGCAGAATCCTTATATAGATTGGATTTAATCTATGGGCTTGATAATTATGAGCCTGTGCGGGTTTATTACTGAGTGGGCTGCCCATGTTTATGGGTCAATTTGGGGAAGCCCAACCAATCCGGATCTACGATCCTTCCATTAACGTAATACATTTACAGCCCAAAACGTTTGTTTTGGGCTTTTTGTATGTTTATTCGTTTGGCTCATAGCAGTTTGATTAATTATAGAGAGAAGGTCATAAAAATGGGTTCTCCCAATTGACAAGAGTATCTAAGTCTAACTAGGAGTGAAACTTGATTCAGTTTGAGGTCAAATTGGAATCGAACCAACATAAGTCAGTTCCACTAAATAAGAACTAGAACCGAATCAAATTTCATTGAAACCAAATCAACTCAAACCGAACTAAAATCGGTTTGATTCTACATATTGTCAATATTCTATAAATTATAAGTAATATTTTTTAATGTAAAAATAAATATAAAATTTCATACAATAATCATTAATCTATTCATAAAAAATCATTAGTTTGTCCATAAAAATACTAATCCATATCCTATCTCTTAAAATAATTCATAATAATAATTATCTTCATATATATTTATTTATTGCATAGGAGTTTGGTTTGATTCTTTACAAGTTTGATCCGAGAATCGAACCAAATTAATCAGTTCTCCATTTTTATAATCCGGAACCGAATCACAACTTGTTCCAAATCGAATCAAATCACTCCAAAACGATTGGTTTGATTTGATTTTCGGTTGGAAGCGGACCAAGTTGCACCCCTAATTCTAACCCAAGAGGTCGAAGACGGAGCTATTTTCGTTATTTGACATTTGTCTCTCATAGAAGACCGCAGTAAGATGAACCAGCTTTCCTTCTCTTCCCCGCACGTTCCTGGAATTGGAAACCAGTTTCAAGAAGTTTTGCAACACGATCTGACATAAGGGTTTAAGCCACGTGGCACAATCGGAAGGTTGACGCTGCATAGAGAGAAGAACGATAGTTGGAAACCCAGCTTGACATCACTGTAAAAGAAGAGTGGGAACTCTCTCCTCCTTCCTCTTTAAACAGAAAACTCAACCTTATTTGGGTTTTAAGGTAAGAAAAATTGGTTCTAAGTTTAATAAATTTCTGGGTTTAAAACTTTTTCATCTCTGAATTTTGCCCAAATGTACAAAATTTATGTAAGAGCTTTGGATTTCCATATCTTCTTAGACTAATGGGTATCCTCTGATTATGATTTTATTTTGAATCCAGGTTTGCTAAATATGATGTGAAACCACGTATCGATAGAGATTTAGTTTAGGGAGATTTACAATTTGATTATGAAGATTGATTGATTGCTAGTATGAATATTTTAAATCACTTGAATTGAGAAAAAATAAAATAAAAAAATTAATGGGTATTCTTGTGTGAATTGTTACAAAAATTTGAGAACAATCTTCAAATAAGGGACCAGCCAATTAAATTGACAAACTAATCATCTTCAAAAGCTTCTAAATTTCACTCTTACTTGAGATTATTTAACCTTTACAAGTAATTGTCATTTGTTGTTGGTGTTTGAATGTGTGTGTTACCATTGTTTGTCATTGCAAGCCATTTGAAGAAGATTTATTACGTATATCTGTTTGAGATGTTAATCATATATACTCTTTGGTTTATTATTGATTTGTGTATGGGTCTTTTATCTTGTATGCATTATGATGAGTAATATGTGCTTTCTTCGGAAATCATTCTCCTTATTACTTAGATTTCATTTTGTGGGCATCCTTGACTGTACCATTGTAAGAACTATATCTAACAATTTTAAGGCATTTTGGAGAGCTTTGAATGTAAATGTTGAAATATTGGAATAATTTGAGCAAACCATATGGACTGATTTCTTTTACCCATAATAAAAACGTTCACTTAAGACTCTTTGTAATAGGTAACCTGTTCAATGTTGTAAATTGGCTCATTGAGTCTCGTATTAGTCATGGAATCACTTCCTAGGATTGGGTCTGTTGTCATGTGGGATGGGCGAGCTATCAAGATAGGACCTCAATTTGCATAAGGTGAATGAAACTTGGTTGGGAAACTTTGACTGGTAGAAAAAAACGCGGTCATTCTTTGAAGAAATACTTTAACCCATAGACTTTTATTCAGCTAAAGCTACATGTCGAGCCTTCTTGCACCGAGGCACATATTAAAGGGAAGACAACTGATATATAACTAGGCAATGTGCATAGGATCTGGGGATAAGGTCAAGTTGTGGTTAGGTAGAGAACTGGGTTTCCCAATGCCTACTTCTAGGCCAAATCACACCAAATAGAGTTGGGGATACGGATATGTCGGGGGCATCGGGCATTACAGATGGAAACCATACTTGTGCAGATGCCACATGTTTATTATGTTACATAAGATTTTGGTATGAGCAATAATTCCTTGGGGCCAGCCGCGAGGACGCACCCTCACTTACCTAGTGTGTGTGATGTGCGGGCATTGCATGTGCCCGGGGGATGGGACCCACATGCCTTGGCCCAGCCTTTGGCTCTCACTCTTCCGGTCCAACTAGTCGGATCTAAGTTCGGATACACCCGTCATAAAAAATAAAAATAAAATTGTTGCATATGATTTGTACTCTTTAAGGTTTTTAAGTTGGGTACTTTAGGTTAACCCCAAGGGGTTGGCCTAGTGGCAAGCTGAACCTTGATAAGCTCCTCAGGAAGGGTAGGTCAAGTGTTCGAAACTTCACAAAGCTATGAATTCCTTGGGGCCACCCTCCAGGGTCTGGTTGACCCTCGACTCAACCAATTGCACGTAGGACTTTCCGAGGGGGTGGTGCGTGTGATCGTGGTATTAGTCTCACCCAAAGGGTGGGGATACCCACGTTAAGCAAAAAAGTTGGGTACTTCAGGTTTTTCATAATGTTTAATCATCGACATCATCAAAGTCCAAAAACTGTGGTCGGCTAAACGAATCCTGTTCCTCCATTTAATTCTGTCTAAATCCATGTCTTCTATTAATTCAGATGTATCACTACTGCAATCCTCATCTTTTTAGGTCTTCCTTTTTCGTTTATAACATTTAACTTTCTTTCTCATTATGCTTAATTCGATTCTTAATTTTAAGCAAACAAAAAAATATTTTTTCCAACAAAAGTAGACTACCTAAGTTACACCACTCACTAATGGTATTCTACTAAAGCCATTAGTCAAGAACATAAACCAAACAAAGAAAACCCTTATAAAATGTAGTGGAAGACATACAATTATATAAAAATATCTGGCAAATGAATTATGATAGAAGCACTCTTTTACCTTATTTTTTATTTTTCCATCCCAAAAGAATTCATATCAAGACTGAGGATTCTTCTGTCATCACTTCATGAGCTCCATTCCTTGAGAAGATTGAGAATTGGTTTATCAGGAACTGGAATGAACTTGACAGCCCAACCAATTGGCCAAGTCACAGATGCAATTCCGATACACGCACCCCATTGCACCCAATTCAACCTCTCTGTATCTGCAAACGTCTTTAGAAACTCCACCATCACCACCTGAAGAACAACCGTAATCCCCACAATCCCTAGAAACAACGTGTTCTTATGTATTCCCTTGAACACATTCTTTTTCTCCATCTTCCTTGCATTGAACTCGTTAAATACTTGACAAAGAACGAACGTATTGAAGATTAATGTGTCCTTAACCTTATCATTTACACCGAATATAGTCTCACCTTTAAACTGTAGAGTCAAGAGGACTGTTATCTGATATAGAGCCTGAGCAATAAGGTTCCGCCACATTACATTGGTTATTAGTGGTTCGGTTCGACCAACGGGTGGCTTCTCCATGAGCTCTTTTGTGGGCTGCTCCGTGGCTAAAGCCAGAGCCCCGAGTGTGTCCATGATCAGGTTCACCCACAATAGTTGGACAGCTGTCAGTGGAACTTCGCCGGCAGAAACTGCAGCAATGAAGTTTATAACGAGAGCTGCAACATTCACAGTGAGTTGAAACTGTATGAATTTCTGAATGTTGTTATAAACACATCTCCCCCACCTTACAACTGTGGCCATGGAAGCGAAATTGTCATCCAAGATTATGATATCTGAACTCTCTTTCGCAACTTCAGTTCCTTGAATCCCCATCGAAAGACCAATGTCCGCCTCTTTTAGTGCTGGCGCGTCATTTGTGCCATCTCCTGTGACCGCAACCACGTGTCCTTTTTGTTTCAAACACTGTACCATCAAAAGCTTGTCAAAAGGGGAGGACCTCGCCATCACACGTATTATGTCCACCTTTTGCATTCTTTCCTCCGTTGTGTAATTTCTGAATTCGAATCCTTCCACGACTACTCCACTGTTTAATTCCTGATTGGGATCAAGTATCCCGCATTCAAAGGCTATGGCTTTTGCAGTGTAAACATTATCTCCAGTGATCATTTTGACGTTTACTCCGGCTTCTTGGCAAGCTTCCACAGCTCTTCTCACACCCGGTCGACATGGATCCTTTATACCAACTAGCCCTAATAAGGTGAGCCCATCTTCTTTTAACGATTCGTGGGTCATTCCATCTTCTTCTAGAATTTGTTTATGGGCAAAAGCAATGCAGCGGAGGCTATTAGCTGCCATGCCCTTAATGATTTCTTCAAAGATTGTCCTTTCACCTTCATCCATTGTTTTCATCAGTCCATCACTCTCATAATACTGTGAACACATAGCTAATATCATCTCAGCGGCACCCTTCCAGTGCACATGGGTTGTGTTCTCTTCATTCTTCCTAATCAAAATTCCGCTTCTTTTCTTCTCTGAGTTAAAGGTTTCGACATGAACAATGGAGCAATTATGTTTCAGTTCTTCCATATTCATTCCCATTTCGAACACAGCCCAAGACAGAATGGCTTTCTCAGTTGGGCTACCCGAGAATTCGGGCTCTTTTCCTGATGTCGGTCTGTAAACACTACCTGTTGTGTTCAGACCGACTCCTTGGTGAAGCAATTTGAGAATGGCTGGCGCAATTTTAGAGAAATCATCGTCTCTCATTTCTTGTTGGCCGAGCCAAAACTTGGTCACCTTCATCTGGTTCAATGTTAGGGTACCTGTTTTATCGGTACAAATCGTGGTGGCCGAACCCATGGTCTCACATGCTGGTAGTTTCCGAACCAAAGCTTGATCAGCCATCATTTTTTTCATGGAGTAAGCAAGAGTTAGTGTGACAGCTAATGGTAATCCCTCCGGAATTGCCACGACCACGATCGTAATCGCAGCAGCGAAAATTCGCAGAACCGAGTTCATCACAGCGTTGAACTCTGTCTTGCCACCATAGAACTCCCGATTTCCATTCTCGTCTTGTGTGTTCCCAGTGAAGTAACGCACCAACAAAACTATGAGAACAAGTAGTGCCACAACCAAACCAACTATCCCAATATATGAGGTCAGTTTGTTGAGCCGAGCTTGCAATGGGGTTTGTTCGTTGGTATCTCTGCTTATTGTACTCATCATCTCACCCCATGTAGTGTTCATGCCCACTGATGTTACAAGCATGCGAGCATACCCATCTACTACCTTGGAGCCAGAGAACAAGAACGGATTCCTACGTCCATCAACTTCTACATGATCGCTCTCTCCTGTCATGCTTGATTCATCCACTTGTAAAGAGTGGCCATCTAAGAACAACCCCTCAGCCGGAATCTGATCTCCGACACTTAAATATACGATTTCTCCCACAACAATGTTGAAAATGGATATTTTTTGTCGCCGACCATTTCTTATGACATCAACTTGGATGTTATTGCTGACACTCGATAGCTTATCAAATTGCTTCGACTGTCTAAAGTTACTTACTGCAGAGACCAAGACCACTATAAAAACAGCAACAAATATACTCCCGCCATCGTACCATCCGTCTTTTGCCCCGTGTTCCCTGATACCAAACCCAAGAGAGAGAGTTGCACAGGCCAAAAGTATGATAATGGTTGTATCCTTGAATGCTTCCAATACAAAATAAAAAAAGCCCTTTGTAGGAGGCTTGTGATAAGTGTTGGAACCAAAATCATTCTGTCGGCGGAAGATATCTTCAACGTCACCACATATTCCATTCTCCTTATCAGAAACAAGAGCGTTGGCGACACCTTCAACTCCTCCTATTTGACATAGACGATTCAAATCCTTCTCCTTAACTATTCCAATGAGGTTTTCCTTGTCGACTTTGGGGAAACTTCTTACCTCATCGATGATAATATTTATGTCATCTCTATCGAGATTAGTGTAAGATGGGATATCTAAGATTCCAGTGTAGAACTGATTGTTCCTCTTGGTCAGAGAGAGAAGAACTCTAGTGGTGTAAATGGCTATGAAAGCCAATCGCCATTTCTTTGCAGACTTGGCAAGGGTGCTCATCGATCCTACAATAGCCGTTGTGACACCTTCAAGTCCTCCGAACTGATGTAGACCGTTTGAATTCTTCTCCTCAAGCATTTCATATACGCTTTTCTTGTTGACATCAGGGAGACATGTGTGATCAACACTACCATTTTTATCGTCAAGTAGTATTTCGAGTGCGGTGTAAGACGGAGTATTTAAGATTCCGGAGAATAATTGTTGGTTATTCTTCTTCTTCTTGGAAATGATCTCTTTTGCTAGAGAAACAAGAACTCTAGACGAATAAATGGCCGCGAAAGCTAATCGCCATTTATTCCTAGGCTTAAGGAAATAATCATCAGAATCGTAACGATGTTGTGGATGGTTTTGATGGAGTTTAGAGCTTTGCATTGTGATGGGTGTTTATTGACTGTAAAAACAAAGCGACGATAAGAAACCAAAGCAATTGTTGTTGTGTACAGCCTGATTCAG
The DNA here is from genome assembly GCF_017979445.1 of Akebia trifoliata. Lineage (NCBI taxonomy): Eukaryota > Viridiplantae > Streptophyta > Magnoliopsida > Ranunculales > Lardizabalaceae > Akebia > Akebia trifoliata. The sequence goes on along the minus strand of NC_141379.1, from coordinate 31,776,648 downwards.
TCAACAAAATGAAGCTCTTGTTGTCAAAATGGTCTGCCGTGTCCATGCTTCTTATAATGTGGGAAGAAGATTGACAGTGAAGCCTAAAAGCTTTGAGTCATGCTGGGGTGACACAAGGGTGAGAATAAGCAGTGGTGGCTCACACATCACCGTATATGCTTTTCCGTAAGATACAAGTAAAAAGCATTTATGGTTATGTGCACGCCACCACATCATTTTTCTCACCTCATTTGTGTCATTCCAGCATTTTCCAAAAGCTTTTGCTGTTTTACTGGGGCCATGTTTGCTGGACTGTCCAATAAAAAAATTGCCACGTGTCTAGATTATTGTGGGTCCAAGGCTTTTATACTTTTAAATTTTCCAAAAGCTTTTGCTGTTTTACTGGGGCCATGTTTGCTGGACTGTCCAATAAAAAAATTGCCAGGTGTCTAGATTATTGTGGGTCCAAGGCTTTTATACTTTTAAATTTTCTTCTGTATCAAATACAGTTTTTTTTTGCCTATGGGGCACAAGATATGTTGTACGTTGGACTTTTCTAATATCCAACTACAATTGACGTAGTGTGCAAGGTAATCGGTGGACTGATTCTATAATAAGCTTGAGAAGAATGGTGGATTTTAACTAAGTCCGTCTAAGCTGGACAAGAATGTTCCGGCACCTTATTTGCTGGCGATGTCCTGGTTTTCTGTTGCCATAAATATATGAAAATAGTTTGAGAGATACTTAGATACAAAATATCAATTCTTAAAATAATAAATAATATTTTCTAAAAAAAAAAAAAATCATAAAAACATGTTGAAAAATGAAACATAGAAGAACAAGAGGCATTTAATGAGCTATGTATTTATTATTATTATTTTGATAGAAATCAGCTATATATACTTCCAAGTGTTTCAAAATTTTGAAGGAACCCTCATCGTTACAAGATATGTGACATTTTGAATTTATTTCACATCCTTACATTTCTGTCAAAATTTGAAATACCTCCTTGGAAATGCCCCGTGTGATGCAATGGAGAGGGTTCTTTCAAAATTTTGAAGCGGCCTGCCCCCTTCAAAGTTTTTTCCAATTTTAAAGGGATACTCTTGGAGAATAAGGCACGTGATACTTTGTATTTGTTTTGTGTCGCTACATTTTTATGAATATTTAGAATACCTCCTTAGAAATGCCACTTGTAATCCAATAGAGAGAGTTTCTTCAAAATTTTGAAGTGAGATGGCATGTTCAAAGTTTTTTCCTATGTACTATTATCAAATATAAATGATTGAATCTAAAATTGATAGATCCCATTGTAATTGTTTCGCCCAATGTTTTAGAAACAAAACATTGATTCAACCGAAATTCATGGTAAGTCCAACACTATGGTTGGATTGATTTATATTAATTAAAAAATTAAAAATATGTAAAAGAAAATTTTAAAATAACAATTTTTTTTTTCCTTTGGTCTCATACAAAATTCATTCGAATTTATTTGGCCTAAATTGACTAAAAAGAGTTGTTCTAAGCTGACTTCCTTTGACATTGCAATCAACATTGTGCAAACCATAGAATTCTTTTCCTCGAGATTTTAGTGACCTCAAGATTGAACCTCATTTTGCACACCTTGACTTGAAAGAGGATACTTTCGAGGTTACTCTAGCATTATTCTTTTGACCCATCACTCAAGGCGTAAATTTGCTTCCTGTTTTCGTTGTGCCTTTCACCCTCTCGTTGTTTCAAAACCGATGTCATGCTTTCCTTAACTCAGTCTTCTGCTATATATTAATAGAAAATGACATAAATACCCTATTAAAGAAAAAATCCCTCTTTTCCTTCTTCTAAACCAGTCATCATCAACCTTAATATTCTACAAGATAGAATTTTTGTGGAGGTAGAAAACAAGAGGATTATAGGGGTAGAAAAATAAATGAATTTTTTTTTTTTCTTCTTTTTACATAAATAAATTGAAAGATGAGGCTGAATGGATTTTTTTTTTATATTAAAGTCTTGAAGATGATGTATTTTGGGAGAAAAATCAGGGTTTTCTATGTTAGAGATTGAAGTTAGCATTAGTCTATAATAATGTTGTGTTGCATATTTGCTAGATTGATTGGTGATTGGTGATTGATGATTTGTGAGAACAAGTCGGTGGAAATATTTGTAAACAATTAATCTATAAAAGTATTTTTGACATTTTATGGGACGGACCTAAAGTCTCTCGAAACCTAAAGTAGTGTCTCCAAAGGAGGTATCCCAAAAAGAAAAAGGGAAATGCTGAAATGACACAATGTATTAGTGTGATTCTCCCAAGTCTGACGTGCGATGTGCACATAACTATAGATGTGTTTACTCATGATACGAGTAAAATCCATCTACAGTTATGTACGCATCTCTACATCAGAATTTTTGGAGTGTGAAACAAGTACAAAATGCCACTTAAACAAGACTCACCTAAACTTCTCTTTAAAGATCATTTCCCACCTAAAAAGTGGTTGCATTATTGAAGTAAAACCGCAAAGATAGACCTTACATTATTAAAGTAAAAGGATTGATGATTCAGTACCCACCTCCACATCAGGAAGATATGAAATTAGGTTATACCTACACAACTCTGTCTTCTTCTTAATGGATCTTCTCAAATTAGACAATATCAAAATATTTTTTTAGAATAGTGTTGGAGTGACCTTAAGTTGGAATCTTGTATCGCACATCTTGACGTGAAAGTGTATGGGAATCATATATGCTTTTTCACTCATATATGATTCTCATACATTTTCACGTCAAGATGTGCGATATGAGATTCCAGCTTGAAGTCACTTCAGTATTATTCTATTTTTTTAAGAGATGTACTGGAGTAACATTAAAATACTTGATAAAAAACATCTATGATTCTGACACACATCCACGTCAGAAATGTCCCTCACGATGTACATTTTAATGTTATTTCAGCATTATCCATTTTTTAATTAAAATTAAATATTAAATCTTTCTTATTACATTTTTCTAATCTTTGATTTTTCAAAATTTTTCTTTTAAAAAAAAAAAAACTTATTCAAGTGATTCATTGTTGATGTAGTTTATTAAGAATAGTAGTATGTGGATGGCCTTTCAATTTTATTTACCTTACAATCACTTGTGTTTATGAGGGCCATTATTTTCCTTATATCTATGTTTAACATACACATTTCCAATCTATACTTTTAACTATGTTTGGAGAAGTTTTTAAACTTCTTAGTAATGATAATGGGTGTTTTTTGATGTAAGAAATCCACCCCCCCCCCCCCCCACCCGACACTCCTAACATGGCATGTGATAGAATCATATATTATTTTTCTTGGGATACACAACAACACATATTTATGAGGATGTACAATTATGTATTTTGTTAATAAAAAAATCTATGGTTCTAACCCATGCCATATCTCGAGTGTGTGTCAGAGGGGAATCACGACTATTTTATTAGAGGGATTTGAAGGAATATTATCTTTCTCTTGAAATGAAAGAAAATGTTCTACTATAGTAAAGTTTGACGATAATGTGGAAAGGTCTCAAGAAGGATAAACATGACCTTCGAGAATTGTTGGATTACTATGAACTTGATCATATAAGAAACCGATTGGATTCTTTGAAAAAAAATATATATATTTCTTTCAAATTTTGATTTTTAGAATTCTATCATATAATAATATATGCGTATGTGTATATAAAACTTTTGTAGGGACTCATAAAATATATTTAAATTACAGATAGGTTGCTTCAGACATGACGGATGACTTTTTGGTGGAAAAAAAAAAAAAAAGGTGAATCTTCCCATTAATTTCCAAGTAACTTCCGTGAGAACCCTTTTTTCTTTTTTCAAAGAATATGACGCGTCGTACATCCCAGAAGTCTAAAATAAAATTTTTTCTGTAGAAAAGTCGGTTGGTCACAGCAGCACAAGAACAATGATGAATACACACGGGAAACATACGTGGCTGATGTGGTAAGGTGTAAAATTGTAAATCTTTTTCCCTGTGTATCCCGAGAAAAAAGATCAGTGGTTCTGTGCCCTTACCATGTCAACTGAGTATCATTTACCGCGTACAGTCAGCTCAACTATTATAAAAGGGGGCACATTTTAAAAAGTCATGCTGGAGTGACCTGCGAATGTACCTTATATCACATCCTGACGTGGAAGTGGGTAGGAATCATAGGTGCTTTTTGACTTGTATCTCGATGAAAAACTTCTATGGTTCTTACACACTTTCACGTCACAATGTGCGATATGAGGTATAATATTAGAGAAGATCACTTCAGCATCCACAATGTGAAAAAACCTATATTTAACGATTTTCGACCGTCAAATTTCATAAAATTTGATAGACCAAGATGTCAAAATTTTATTATCAATGAATTGAAATCGTCAAATTAATGGAGGATGAGAGAAATTTGATAGTTCTAAACCATTGATGTGCGATTTGACGTATAATATTGATAGGGTCACTTCAGCATTCTCAATGTGAAAAAAGCTTATATTTTTGAATTTCATAAAATTTGACAATCAAAGCATCAAATATTTGTTTTCGACGGATCGAAACTATCAAGTTAATGGAGGATGAGAGAAATTTGATCGTTCTAAGCCAATGAATTGGGGAATATAAAAAATTTAAACGGCCAAGGGCCGTCAATCGACTTACCTGACTTACCTTATGTGACATGCTTGGAAATCATAGATCTACTCTCCTCAGAATACAAAATTGCAGTTCCCCATAAAAATGTATAGTTTTGTTTCCCGAGGAGAGCAAATTTACAATTCTTGAGCCTGTCATGTCAGGTAAATCAATAGAGTAAATCAATTGATTATCACAACTCTTTAAATAAAGAAGCATTGATAATACATGGCCCCACACAATTTCAAACTGATGATGACATGGCTTTATACAAATGAAAATTGTATCTTCAATTATGGACTAATGAAAAATGTTTATAATGCTCTCATCGTCAATCACAATGATAAAATATTCCTTACTTCTCGAACTAAGAGGTTCACTTGGGATCTTGATGCGTATAGATATGAATGGTTCAATAGGAGTAAGAATTTTCTGAAACATTTCATTTATGAACAAAAGAGTTGTTTTCAAGTGGTATTCGATTGATTACGTATTATTTAATATTTGTTTGATTAGTCTGAGATTATCTACAAATAAGATTTGTCTAAGTAATTTCATTTATTTTTATTTATGAGAAAGAAATTGCGTGAATGAGAAAGTTGATTTGACTCAATCGATGTGATATTATCGTTTATTATTGTACTCATCAAATAGGATTTGACACTTTACATATTCCACCTCGTGAATCACCTTCCTTACTAACATAGTAACATTTTAAGACTTACTAAGAGTCATTTTGCTCAAATGGAATATCACATCCGCAATCCAACACCACAACTCACTACTCACTAGGTTTCGTTGACAAACTCAGATAAAAGATAATGTTACTGCTTAATTGTGGAAGAGTTAAGGGTGGCAATTTTACAACAAATATTGTCTGGGTGTTTTGTTTTCTGTTCAGTTTCTTGACATTATGAATGTACCTAGAACAATTGTCGAAGCATAATCTCTTGACATGAACGTCAAAAATTGATTAACATTATTGCTTGATTGTTGAACATGAAATAATAGGTATGATGAAGGTGCTACTTAGCTAAGTGGTAAAAAAGCTCGAGGAGAGTTGATCCCATGACCTAGGTTCAAATCTCGTTGAACCCAATTTCACCTTCATTAACCACTAATCACTTAGCGAAAAAAAAGACGTTACAAGTATGATGGTTGCCGGACACATTACAAACTATTAGCCACGGCAATGTTATCCAAGAAATATTCTTATTAAAGAAGTCAAGTTTACACGTAAATATTATTTAATATTCAAAAGTAAAATTTTATTGAAAATAAATTGACTTGAACATCATAATGTGATTTGTAAATCTCACCACAATTTAAAGGAAAGAAAAAAAAAGGCAATCTTAAGGTGTTAAGATGGTTTTTACCTTAACACCTACTAAGGGGAGGATATTCATTTTGCCACCCCAAGTAGGGACACATTCATTCTGGGGTCACCGGCCTATTAAAATTTGTTCACCTTTTGTTTGTTTGATAGACAACATTGTCTGTATTTATTTGACCTATCTGAACATATACTTCGAATAATTTAAAAGCCGAAATAGGTAAAATACGGGCAGGTGTTCTCATTGGGATCATAACACACGTTGGGGGTTCGGCTCCATGCTTGCTTGCAAGGAATTGGAGGCGAAAAAATACACATTTGAGTACCATTTTAGTTTTGTTATTCTTCCATGGGGTTTTAAAACTTGTTTGTAGGTCTCATCTAGTCCATGAACGAGACTGAGTTATCTCAAATGAGTTTTCCGATACATTTGAGTTGTCTCATTTAACAATGAGAAAAATGAATTGTGGATTTAAATCCTATCGGATACATTTGACTTGTCTACCCGGTCTGTTTGGTGAGCGATACTGATCGAGACATATCGGAGGAGTCATCTTGGTCTCGGACGAGATTTATAATCATGTATTCGATGGATCTTCCATAAAAGGTGAATGATTTTCGGACTCAATTTTTTCACTTGATCTATACTCGGCTGGCAAGGCAAGGGTACAGAACAATAGATCTTTTTCCTTGTGTATCCTGAAGAAAACAATCTATGGATCGCCATGTCAGTTGAGTACAAATTGAGGGAAAAAAAATTGAGTTTGGAAATCACGACTCTTCATAAAACTCTCATAATTTTCAACAATGGATTAAAATGAGATTGAAGACGATGAATCGAAGTTGAGGTTAAATATATTAAAAATAATTTACCACATAGTAATAAAATTAAGTATGGGTTTTTGGTTAAAAAAGATATTGAGTTCAGTTTTAATTGATCTATAAAAGAAGACCAACGTCAAGAAATATGCCATCATCAGCTTTAAAAGTACGGGACATCTCAAAAAACATAAATAATCACATTTCTTTACTTCACGTCTTCTCCAAACTTGTGGGATGCTACTTTGACTAAGTCAACACAGACCAATTAGTTTCTAAACACATGGATTGGACCAATGATGTGGTTGGTTGGTTACTTGAAGAAACCTCAACCCCCATATTCAAAGAAGTAGGTACATTTCTTATATTCATGAGTTCCCATGGATTGTACGACCTATGTTATCTGGTTCGTGGACTCGAGCACTCAGGTTCAAATGTGGGTTCATGAGTTGTTTTTCTAAATCTAAACTAGCTTGTAAGGGTACAGAGAGAATTCGTTTTATAATTTGTTCGCTTTTGTTATTTCGATTCAATTTCGTCACGAAAATAAATTATTTGTTGTTAGGTTTGAATGTTTTTTAGTTAACTGTTTATCATTGATTTTTATAATTAATTTTGAAGATTCAATTTCCTTATTAAATCTAGTATCTTTCAACCAAATAAAAAATAAAAATAAAAAAAAACTTATTTATAGTCAAATTAGAAGATTAAGATGGGTGACAACGCAATTAAAAAACATTAAAAAAAGAAATTATTATAGAAAATGAGGTCTGGATGGTAGTATTGACCAGGTATATGCAGTCCGGATTAGAGGTAGACTGGGCTCACCTTGCTTATTAGATGTGTGGGCTTGGGTTAAGATTTGAGGCCTGATCATCATTAGCCCACTTATGATTGGGTCCATAGTGAGCAGTTCCTCGAATTGATCACGAATTATATTCTAATTTACCAAATAATACAAAAATTGATTAAAACTATCATTGTACTCCTTAGAAGAATTCACGATTTTTTGAAGTTTTCCAAATTATTCACGATTTATTCATTTTTTAATAAAGAAAAAAACAAGACTTTATTGCTAAAGAGGGATAAAAATTAGGGGTGCAACTTGGTTCCGGTTCAAACCGAGAACCAAACCAAACTGATAGCTTTGGGGTGGTTTGGTTCGGTTTGGAATAAGACGCAGTTCGGTTCAAGGTTACGAAAATGGAAAACCGATCAATTTGGTTTGGTTCTCGGATCAAGCTTGTGTAGAACCGAAAACCAAACCAAACTGAGAACCAAACTAAATATATATGTATATTATAATTATTATGAATTATTTTAGGTGTTAGGATATAGATTAATGATCTTCTATGGATAAATTAATGAATTTTTATAGATAGATTAATGATTTGTTGTATGAGATTTTATGTTTATTATATATTTATTTTTTTCATTAAAAAATGTTACTTACAATTTATAAAACATTGGCAATCCATAGAACCGTACTGACTTTATTTTGGTTTGGTTACAATGGAATTTGGTTCGGTTCTAGTTCTTATTTAGTGGAACCGACCTATTTTGGTTCGATTCCAATTTGACCTCAAACCAAATCAAGCCGAACCAAACTTCACCCCTAATAAAAACACACGAGCTCCTTTTATAATATATACTTTTCTTTCTATCTCAATTTCCATGGTCTTTTGTTCATTATTCTTTCCCCATGTTTCACGGTTTCTCGCTATTTAACAATTACTAATTATCTAAGTCAACCCCGAGGGAGTGGCTCAATGGCAATTTTGGATCCAATAAGCGGTGAGAGTCCATATGTTGTGAGTTCAATACCCAATATGAGCAATATTTCCTCGAGGCCACCCGTCAGGGCGCACCCTCACTTACCCGGTACATGTGATGTGCAGGCATTGCACACGTCCGGGGGAGGGACCCATATGCCTTGGCTCAAGCCCTAGCTCTTCGGATCCCCCTAGTCGTTTGTAAGTTCAAAGACCCCCATCATTCAAATCTTTTTTATCTAAGCCCAAGGTTATCAATCAACATTTTGGTTGTTTACTCTCTTTTTTTTATTTCTTTGTTCCTTCTCCTCCACCTAGTATTTCTAGAAAGGAGTCTTGGTGGAAAATCTTATTCAATTAAGTAAGAGAGTCAATAATGCAATTAGCTTATAGAAAACTTTCAAATTGTTTTAATTTCAAATTTATTATATATTAGTTTAGTATACAAAAAGTTAAAATATCGAACAAAAATCTATAGAAGTATATCCAAGTATTTTTGGTTTGTAGAACTTCATAAAGTTTCAATTGCACTCTTTGGCTGAATTTTAAACGAATTGTTGATTTTATACTCCGAATCGTACATGAATTAATTTTATAATGAATTTTCTTCTTTTACACTTAATCGCTAACTATGGTCCGTCCCCGCTTCGTTGAGAGCCCTAAGTTTGATCTGAAATTTAATGAATATTAGTTCAATTCAAATAGAACCAGAAAATAAATCAGGTTTTTTTTCGAGCGAAGATGCAGTCCAAGATAAAAGCCTAGCAAATAATGGATTAGAGTAAGGCCCAGCAAGAAAATGGGTGGGATTCAAAAGCCTAGCAAAATGTAATGGACCAGGATAACTTGCTTAGCAAATTAATGGGCCGAGCAAATAAGTAATGCACAGAGCATAAGAGTCTTTGATCCAAGAGCCTCTTTATAGGCCTGAAATTGATAAAGAAAGCCCAATAATATGTTCATCTTCAACCTTGAGATGTTAGAATGAAATGTGGTGAGCACATGGTTTTAATAGTTGTTCGAGTCCGAAATAACTCAGGGGCACCGACCGATATATCCCCTGTGAATCACCATTCACATCTCAGACAATTTTTTTATAACTCGGCCCAGTTGACTGATTTTGATTTTAATCAGCCTAAAAACTATTCAAGGCCTGTCCCATTTAATAATTGGGCCGGGACTCCGAAAACGTCACATTGTTTTGGGTCTTCTGGTTTTTAAAGGATCTACAATTTTAAATTTTCTTTTAATTAGAGAAATAATAGACCTTTATTGAATATACCCTAATCATCCCATTCGATTTATTTTTTTTATATTCTATCGTCCATGAATGTTGATATGTATATGTTCCATAAGAAAATCAAACTTTTTAAAATTTTAATTACTGACTAATTATTTCTGATTTGTTTTGTAAATTTTCAAATTTTTAACGTCAACGAAACTCGAGGAAAAACAGATGTACACATACGTTGTGTTGGAATTCCTTATCGTACATGACACTAATTCAATGAACTTATGAATTAGATCTAGGAATAAATCGGCTGACACCTCCTTTAACCTTGCCTTGCTATGGTATATAATATTTGTAAATATTTCACTTTTGATAGCTTCGTATGAAACTTTTAGCTACTCATGTATTTTCTTATATGCTTAACATTTTAATTTTATTTTTTCTAATCTTTCCACTAATCTATATCAACATGTTTATTTTTTCTGTGCTCAATTTAATAATATGATACTCAAACTCACTGACATCTTAGGAAATGGTGATTATGACATAAACTTATTTAACTTCGCTTCAACTTTTTAATTAAATTCTAGAGTCCTTTTGGAGAAAAAGTAGAAAGTAGTTAGCCCTTTCAAGAGAAAGTAACTTTTAGAAAATAGAAAATAATTTTTTTTTGTTTAAAAAAAAATTAAGATTCTTAATTTTTTAAAAGTAATTTTTTAAAATGAATTGCTCAAATTGATCCCAATCATACAACTTTTCAATGTAACGAAGTATATCACCACACCAAAAAAGACACATCGAAATACTTCTTAGCGTTAATTGAGATTCCTTTTGAGCCAAAATCAGTTGAGTTTTAAGCTCTTCACCAAAATGGTACATGAGAATTAGTTCCTGGTGACCTTGCTAAGAACTTTTTAGAGTGTAAATGCGTCTTTAAAAGCAAACTTCACTAAGATCGGTCATAGATCCCATTAATATTGAGATGCCTAGATACAACAGCATGATCGAATGAAGATGCCAATTAACTTAGTTGGTAAAGTCTATGAGTGATATTCACCAAGGGTTAGTTGAGATGGTAAGAAGCAACTAGGTGTGCTCCACTGATCGTGACTTTGAATCTCTACATGCCCCTCCACTGAAAAGGTGGCTACTTATTTGGCTTTACGTGACATGGTGGGATGGTGCGTGTTGTCCGAGGATTAGTCTTGTTGGATAAGGTTGGTTGCTTGGGTCAAGCAAAGCCTGAAGAATCAAACTAGGCCGCCACTACAACAAGAATCATCTTGTTCAAAAGAAAAAAAAAAGTCTATGGGTGACGACACCGATGTACAAATCTCATTAAAAAAAAAAATAGATTTATCAATAAATAATAATAATAATAACTAATAATCTGATATGATCAGATCAGATTGATATGCAATTTCTCTTTTGCCTTCCCTTAGGTGGGTCCCCTAACCGTGATTCATAAGAACCACTATTATAAAGGGTCAGGTCCACCCTTGTCCATGAACAAAGGATTGGTTTTCATTTTTTTTCTTTATTGGTCATACTTGCCACATGCAAAATATCTTTTGACTTGAAAAAATGACTATAATGTATTATTTTTTTTCCTTAGAATAGAGGGTTTTTTATTCTAGTTAGTCATAATGAAAAATATTTAATAAAATCCATACCAAATTAAAACAGACTTTTTAAGGCAAAAGTAGCCATTGAAAAAAGGTAGTTTTTTTTTTTTTTTTTTTTTAAATTTTTTGTCCGGATGCGTGTGTGGGGGTGGCGTGGGGGGCTTTTTTCTTTTTTGTGTGTGGGGGGTTGGGTTGGTGTGTGTGTAGTTATCGTGCATATCCCCACCTTCTGGTAACACTGGTTCCACGGTTGCACGCACCTCCCTCTCGAAAAGTCTTATGTGCAATAAATTGAGTCAAGCCTAACCCTGGAGGGTGGCCCTAAAGAATTTATTGTTTCGTGTGGTTTCAAACTCTTAACCTACTCTTTGTGGGTTCGGGTGCTTGATTGCTCTTTGTCAACCACAAATGATTGCAAATTTGCATGCATACTCGCAAATTCCCTTGAGAAATCATAATATGAGTTTGGATTTCTAGATATAAAAAAAAAAGTTGCACTTTTTTAATCTAGAAATGCCAAGAAAAAAGAAACAAATATTTCCCTACCTTCCTTTTTCTTTTCCTTTATGATAAAGGCTTTTTGTTTATTGAAATATGTTACTTAATTCATATTACATGAGGAAGAAAAGGAGTAGAAAGATGGAAATCAAGTTATGATTATGGGAATGTAAATAAAAATAACAAGGAGAGTGGGTACTCTGATTTTAATCACCTCCAACAACAAATACAATAATTGATTCCTAGAAATAAGAAAACAAATTAAATTAATTAATAAGCCTTGTTTCTTCCATCCGTTTTTATCGAATTATCAATCAAACAGCCATCATCATCCTAACAAATTCCTCATAGTTAACTTGGCCGTCACCATCTAAGTCGGCCTCTCGAATCATCTGTTCCACCTCTTCGTCCGTTAATTTCTCTCCTAGATTGATCATCACATGCCTCAGCTACAAACATACAAATTATAATATAAAAAAAATCAAATCATCAATAAAATGGCAGAATAAGAATGATTAATTGGTTTAATGAAAATGATTTTCTGTAAATTCACCTCGGTAGCTGATATGTAACCATTTTGATCCTTGTCGAATACTTTGAAAGCTTCTTTTAGTTCCTCTTCGGCATCGGTCTCCTACAAGAAAAACAAACAGATTAAGACTTACCACCATCTCTAATATGATTATTTGGGTTAAAGATGATAATTTTTAACAAAGTTTTATAAATAAAAAAATGCATTATATGGATCTTAATATTCGAGATAAGACATTGATGATGATAATTAAAACTTGATATATAAAAGCATTAAAGGTAGAATTTATTGTAATAAGGTGTATATGAATACATCGTATCGTGAATTATGGCATATATTTTAATAAGATATGTAATTTATATATCAAATTATGATCTCATTAAGATTACTTGATTAGATATAAACGTCCCATTTAATAGAATTTCATTTTCTTGACAAAAAATGTGTCACTGGGACTTATTTTGCCGATCTCAATATTTTGGGTAAGACATGATTAATAGCAGTTATTGCATGGTTTTAAAACGTGTTTTGACGTCTTGTCTTGTCTATGAATGTGACTGAGTTGTCTCGGACGAGATTTTCAATACGTTTGAATTGTCTTGTTCAACAATGATAAAAAATGAGCTGTGATTTTAAATCTCCTCCAACATGTTTGACTAGTCTATCCGTCTTGTTGGTGGATGTTACTGAGACATATCGGACAAGTAGTCTTGATGAGATTTAAAACCATAATTATTAAAGATTTGATTTAGAATTCATAAACGTCTTGAAGGAAAAGTACTTAGTGGTGAGGCATACCTAAATGGTCGAGTATTTTGTGAGTAATATATCTATTTTCATAAACATTTATTTTTAACTTGAGTTTACCCTTATACCCTTCTTTTCAAATTCAAACAAATAAGTTTTCTTTTAAAAAAAAGAAAGAAAAGAAAACTACCAATTTAGCTGAATTCACCTTTATATCCTTATTTTCAACATGAAAGAAAGCCTAAATATAGTTTAGACTTTTCCATAATTTTGTTAAAAAAGACACATGGTCTTTTATTTGAGGTTCACAAGAAGGCTAAAAAAATGGTAAAATCACAAATGTGACACCATACCAGATATCTGTCTTGGTAAAAATAACTGAATACCAAAATGGGTGCGTGGCTCTTTTGACAAATATTTTTAAAAACATGCTGATCTAGTCATTTTGATCTCATACATGACTGTTTTGGTACTTTTCCCTTTTAAAAAAATTGTTTCATTATCTCACCTTCATTTTTCTTGCCATGAGATTCAAGAACTCCCCAAATTCTATAGTCCCATTCCCATCCACATCAACTTCAGTTATCATGTCTTGGAGTTCTTCCTCTGTTGGATTTTGATCCAGTGATCTGATCACTGTAGCTAACTCTTCAATTGTAATGCAACCTATACCAGATCAAAACCCAATTAATCAATAATTTAAAAATAAGAAAAAACTAAAAAATATTTTACTAAAAAGAGAGGGGCATCAAAAGGAAGAAATAAAAACAAACAAATTATAACTCTTGAAGTAGAATCTTCAAAAACTCCACAGACCCATATAAGAAAAGAAATAAAAATAAGAAACAAAGAAAGATAATTAACATAAGAGTATAACAGAACACACCATCTCCATCTTTGTCAAACAGACAAAAAGCTTCCTGAAACTCAGCAATTTGTTCTTCATTCAAGATATCTGTCATCTTCTGTTTGATTTTGAAACAAAGAAACAAAGAAATTTGCAGGAAAACAAAGAGAAAGATAGAGAGAAGTTCTCAATAAAGAGGAGAGAAGGAACCTTGGAATGATAAGGGTAACTCAACCTTCATTGGTCTTTATGTAGAGTTCTTCTTGGGAGTTAGTAAGAATTTCTTGTATTATAATTAAGGACAAATATAAGAGTCAAATACACTTTAAGAATTTTTTATTTAGTTTTTCTTAAAAGTATTATTCAATGGCCATGATGTTGTGGTCTTGGCTCAACAACTTAGTCGACAAGACCACGACCTTTCTTTTATTTTATATTTTGTTTAGAGGATCTTTGGGGTTGATCACTAAGACCTGATCCACATATGATCACACCAAATACTGCCAAATAAAACTCTCTTTGGACTCACTAACATATGCTCTCATGGTAGAGAACCAAGACATGATCACCAATCAGATGTAGTAGTGAACAATATCAAAGGTTTCCCTATTTTTTATTTTGGACTTTATTTATTTATTGATTGATAATTAGTTTTTTGTTGATGAGACAGCTGTATGGTCGGATGTTTTGGAGACAAAACCATTCAAAGAGAGGAAGGAGAAGATATAGGGAGATGTGCACCAATTTTCAAGAGTCAAAGTTTCAAAGCTGTGGAGTATGCTCACTTGCTTGGACAAAGGAAGGGTATTTAAAGTGCATAGACTTGGTATTTTCATCAAAATTACTTGAATGGCATTTTTTTTTTTATTTATAGATTTTCAATTTAAATATTTTTTTTAATTGAGAATTTAATCGTTGAAGATTAAATAAACTTAATTTATTAACGTATACTAGATTAACCACTATGCACGGAACCTTGATCGTCATTATTGTAGTATTAGAGTTCAACATCAGAAGAAGAATAAGATCGATAAAAAAAAAAATGATCTAATAGTGTATTATTATGGATCCATTTTTATTCAAGTTTGACCGCAATTGAAACATAAATAATATTTACGACATTTTTAATACAATAGAGGAGTACTTGAAGGTACCAATTTGGTAAGTTGGTAAAGTCTATAAGCGATAATAATATCAAAGATCTGGGTTCATCACCTTTGTGTATGAAAATAACAAATCAAGTAAGTGATCAATATACAAGATACACGATAATAATATCTTGTATAGATCTACTAAAATAGAAATTATGTACCTATCAAATCTAATTCAAGGATTATTGTTTTAATTTAAAATAAAAAAGCTTCATCTATATACCAAGTCAAGCAATAATTATATTATCATTTAAATCCATGGTTTTAAAATTTGGTTTCGCGTCTCGTTCAAAAAAATCAAAAAATTGAATGTGATGTATTAAATCTCGATAAAAAAAAGTGACTTATGAGTTGTTCTCGTTCAGTTCTGATATCGAGTTAGCTCGAGCAATACATCTCAGTATTGAACGAATTTTAAAATCACGTTTAAATCAAAATCAATCCATTAACAATCCTATAATAATTTTTTGAGTAATTATCAATGCACATGACAAAGGCACATAATCATAGATCTTTTTCTTTGAGATACACAAGGGAAAAGATCTACGTTCTGTGCCCTTACCACATCAACCACTTACACATTAGACTGCTTATGATTTATTGCGTGCATTCATCATTTTTTTTTTTTTTTTTTTTTGTGTGCATGTGTGTCTTTTTTTCCTAATAGGGAAGTGGATGAAGGTGGATTACGAGCCTGAATTTACTGTATTAGATTTGTGTAATTTACAACACGGTCACCTTCGATCTTTCATGGACATTTTGGACAATTTAATAATTTACCAAATCACGTGAGATCAACTTTAAAAGATTCATCAATTAAGAACAAAGCTCATATATATATATTTTTTAAATCTGAGTCAGAAAATGGTTGTAAACTTGTCGGTCTTATTTTAAAAATTGACACCTTGAAAATGTCGTGCAATCTCTATTTTATGATATATATTTTTTAATTATTTATTAAAATATATAGAAATACAACTAAGATAAAATTTAATATTTATTTAATTTTATATTCCATAAGCTTCACCTATTCTTTTGGATAGTTGAAAATAATGTGATAAATTAGAATAAAAACAAGTTTGATTCCTCAGACATTTGTATCGTAATTGATGAATGTATGATAAGGAGTGTGACACGTGTTATTTGATTACTGTATCCTCTTTGTACGTAAGAAAATCCACTAAAAATCACCACGTGGCAAACGTATATATTGAATCATCGTGGCAGCATCATAGGATCACTACTAACATGGAATTTCTTTGATGACGTGGAACCCACATAAACGTTTTGTACGGTTGGTACGGGATTCGAGTATATGGTAACGCGGTTTCTCTCTCATCACGCGGCTTGTTGACTTCTTAAGCGTTGTCGCGTGCAATGAATGTGAGTGAAGGGAGTCTAAGTTTGATGCGATCTTTTTCATCAAAAATAAGATACAAACACGCTAGAAATCAACACGTCTTGTTATCAAGAATGGGCGAATGGGTCTAACGATGGCGTTTGTGAAGCAAATGTGGAAACTAGAGAATTCACACGTGTAAGGACTTTTACTACACAGCATGGTCCACACGTAGGGCTTTCAAAGTTCAACAATTGCGAAGGATCTGGACTCTTTTTAAAATGTCAAAAAAAAAAATAAAACAGATGAGAGTAACACGTGGCAAGAGATATGGAGTAAGAAGACCGATTGTCTAGGTAGCCTATATTTTCTAACCACGTGTCATTATATTATTGGTTAGTTTGACATTTTAATTTTCGCAGCAACTAGAAGTGCTCTTGTTGAAGTTCGTCGTACCAAATAACACGTCTTCCTTGTCCCCTAAAATGTTTTGAATCAAACAGAAACTTGGTAAACACTTTTATGTAGAAGGTAAAGACTGGAGACAACAATGTCTTATTATGAGAAAATGTGTTGTGTATTTAACCATATTATTTTGTATAAAATTTGTATTATTTTAAGTCCTACGTTATTAGGAGTGCATATGATTCGAATTGATTCTGATTTATTGTAAAATCAAACGTAATCGGTTCTATAAATTTGAAATTGAACCAATTCAATTACCCTATAAAATCGAATCAATCCAAATCAACCTTGGTTCGGATCGATTCTCGATTCTCATACTTATTATTTTCAATAGTAAAATTTAAAATTAAATTAAATAAATATTATCTCTTCGTGACACACTAACACAATTGAGAGAGAGAGAGAGAAAGAGAGGTGGCGAGTGGCGAGGTGAGAGAGACGAACGGCTAGATTTTCTTCAAAGAACTTGAAGAAAAGAGAATAGATGAAAGAAACTAAGAAAGAGGTTTGAGACTTTGAGTATTGTTTGAATGTTTTTACCTATGATCTTTTAAGATTATATTATATATATATATATAGTAAATATAAAAATTGATTCGGTTCTTGGATTGATTTGGTTCTATTATATCCCTAATCCGAAATCGAACCAAATCAATCGATTTTTTTTACAATTTGTACTTGAACCAAACCATGCTCAATCCAAACCACTCCAATCTAAAAGATTTCGGATTGGTTTGGTTCTCGAATTTACCCGATTCAGTGTGCACCCCTACTACGTATAAATCTCTATATCTTAACCTCATTCCATAAGGTCGTAATTCTTAGAATAATTTATGAATTATATCTTGAATAAAGCATAATATTCTTCAATATATAAATGAAAGTTAACAATATCCAAAATCGCACAAACAAGAAGGAGAAATAGAATGCACCATATACATTAGAGGACTTGTACAAACTATGTTTTCGTTTTCTTTGGAAACTACAAAGAATGATTTAGATTCGACAGCTTCAACCTCCAACCAAAAACACTTGTCTTTTCTCTTTGAAATATGGTTATTCAATCTCAGGATAACTTTTTTTTCTATCTCCTTTGACCATCAGACCTCACTAAGAGTAACTCCAATCGATATCTATATCTCTATATTTAGAGATAGAGACATCTGAACCTAACACCAATTGGTATCTTAATTTTTGACACACCCTCTAAATCACTATTCATGTCTCTAGAATTGGAGACGAAAAAAAATAGATGGTCTCTATTTCACTATTCATCTTGTACAAATACCAATTGTGTCCCCATCATTTTACATAAATGCCATTCTCAATTCTTTTTTTCAATAAAAATATGTTTTAAATATAATTTTTGTCATTTACTTATTTTTAATTATTATTATTCAATATTTTTAATTTTTTATTAAATATTTTAAAATTCAGATTTAATCAATTGTTCTATCAAATTCGACAAAAATTATAATAAAAAATAAGTTTGATCATAATATATTTTTTTTGAATTTGTAATAACTTTTCGAAATAATCTTGGGATTTCCAAAAGCCTTGTTGGTGGCCAAATTGCTACCATGTTCCTCCTTTTAATGCCACCATTATTTTAGGATATGTTCTGGTTCCAATAATAAGGTTGCCTATATCGCCTTCCAAACTTCAACAATCCCTTCTGATGGGTCAATATTTTATGGAAACTTGTTAGCCATACTGCTTGCCTTATATATAACTTTTGAATAATGGCCAGATTCTTTATTGTTTAATTGACCCTTTCAGAGGTTAAACCTTTAATCCAAACTCCATCATAGAGAAAGCACACACACCAACAACCCTTTCTGTTCGCCCCCTCTTGCATAGGAAATTTCATGTGGTAGGGAAAATGAGAATGAAACATTATATATAACTTTAAATTGCATAATAAAAAGAGAACCATCACAATTCCCCACACTATCAAGCTACCGAGTCATTTTTTTAATGGGTACAAGTCATATAATTTCCTTGTTTTTTGTTATTATATGAGTCCAAGTAAATAGAATTTCTCAATAAAATACATTGGTCCTTCACAACTCAAATGTAACATTGAGCTCACAAGCTTGTTGCATTCCCATGGGTCCAAAGTGAATCTCCCACAAACTTGGGAGCAAGCCCCAGATCTTGCTGGTACAAGACTGAGATCAAATCTAGGACTAATTTCAGGTCCTATTAGTATGTAAAGTTGGGTTTATAAGTAAGTCGAACTTGGGAGCAAGCCCCAGATTTCCTACTTTAATTTCAAAATTTTGTATACGCAAAATAGTTTTCAATTGTCTTCTCTCAATCTCATCTGTCGGATCACGCGGTATCTAATGGTTTTTAAAACTTGATACGATCCTTGGTTAACATTAGGGCCTCCAAGCAACTCATATATATATATATATAACTTGGGGTGTAACAAGTAAAGTTGAGTTGCCAATAACAAACTTTATATATTTAACTTGAGGTGAAATAAGTAAAATTGGGTTGCCAATAGCAAGTTTATCATTTTTTATCATATGAATAGTGAATTAGAGAAATGAATAATGATTTCGAGGTTGGGATCCGTTGGAATTCTTTTAGGTTCGGAGGAAAGATTCATCTTTATAATGAGAGAATATGCCAAAATAGAGATAACAGTTGGAATTGCTCTACTAAGGTAGAATTTTTGGAGAAAGTCGGAGAAATTGGATTTTCGAGTGAAAAAAGGATTCCCTTCAAATGAATTGAATAAGAGGTAGATTAGCTTAAAGAGCGTCAAATATGGGCTCAAGACGAAGGCATTTAAATCAATTTTTGTTGATCTTTTTAAGTGGGAAGAGGTTTGGATATCTCATTTTGATTTTTTTAGAAGGGGCAATGATGTTAAAAACCATTATGTTACGAGTGATTACCATAGTAATTTTATTATAGAATTAGGATCCAGAACGGTGTCCCATTCTTATGGCATAGGATCGGTGTCCACGAAGCATATTTTGGTATGAGTTTAAGTCACATTGGGCTCTAATCAAGTTGTTTTTCTATATGACACGCACTCCAATGTGTTTATTATCCAATAAACAAGTGGCACACAAACACCTTATTTTGTTATACAAACATGACCCTGTTTTACATCCCAACTCTTTATTATATAATATGATTTTCAATAAAATCATTTGTGATGCTTATTCATAATGTCCCCCAAAAAAAAAAAAAAATTGCAATTAGAAGGATGATTTATCCAAAATTTCAAAATATGGTCGTCTTTTCAGGTGTTATGACTATATACGGTCACAACCTGCTTCGCTACCTATAGAATTAGAGCGTGTGGATTATCGTGTCGACTATGTTCACATCCGACTTTGGTCTAGAGCCTTTGCTTTGACGGGATTTATTTCAATTCCTCTTTGACTGAGAATAAAGTTAAAACTTTCCTGATGTGGGCATCAAAGAGGCACTCTGATCGTAGTCTCTATTTCCCGAGACTATTAAAAAAAACTTCTACAAGTTAAATAGATGATCCTCTCTTTCTTAGGATTTTGCTGTAATAATAATTTTTCTTTAAAGACTAACTATACCAACTGGTACATCATTTGGCCACCTGACTACAGTTGGATTATATTGGAATAGGTCAACGTGTATGGTTGAATGGAAAAGGTCGTTTTGACATGTTCAATATTATGAAGAAGACACGTGTCTTATACGTACGATTTTAAATCTCTTCCAAAACCAAGACGATTTGTCCAATACATCTTGGTATCGTTTACCAACGAGACAGATAGAAAAGTTGGGCATTTCGGACGAGATTTAAAAACCATAGTTCATTTGTCTCATTGTTAAACGAGAAGACTCAAATGTACCAGAAAACTTATCCAAGACGACTCGATCTCGTTTATGGAGAAGACGAGATGTCAAAATGAGTCTTAAAACCATGCTTTCATGAATTGTCCAATTAGACGGTCATTGATACTGACATAGATTATTGGTGACATTCAATTTTTTTTTCACAAAAATAATCCTACTTAATATTGGAGTCATAAGTGATTTTATTATGAAACCACACTGCACATAAATGAGATTTTTTTAATTCAACATCCACTCACTTTTGATATGAGCTTATAACAAAATCACTTATTATTCATATTTTTATGGTGTGGTAATATCCCAATTTTATTATTATAAGCTTTTAATAGTATTATTATTTAACTTACTTCATAGTAATGTTAGAACTTTTTCGAGGGTTTTGCTCTGGCGTAGTTCGGGAGAGTTTTTTTTTCCTTCTAGAGATAAAGACCGAAGTCTTCTATATAATATACTTATAATAAACTGGAACCACGACACCTAATATAGTTCTCTTACCTTCCTAAATTATATTACTTTTATATAAAATATATATATTAAAAAAAAACATTACCTAGAAACTTTATTAAAATGATGGGTACAAGGGGTGTAAAGCATGATTTTAAAACTTGTTTTCATGTCTCATCCATAAACGAGACCGAGTCGTCTAGAAAAAGACATCTGATTTATTTGATTCATTTCGGACAAAATTTTTAAAAAATGCCTTAAAATTAAAACAAACCATACCTTTGAGACGACTTTTCAATTCGTCTTGTTGGTGGACGATACCAAGACAACTAGGACAAGATTTAAAACCATGGTGTCAAGTGTCAACCACCAAAACCCATCATTTCTCTTAATCATTAAAAAGTCTACCATATATGCACCTCATAGAGAGTATATAATCTTAAAAGCATGCTAGTCTAGAGAACTAAGACAGGAAAAAAGATAAAAACTGATTGGATTCTTATTAAAAAAAATTTGTGAAGGCAGTCTCAACAAGTATAGAATCTTTGCATCGAGAAGAGAAAAGCACGCTAATCTGTAACTGAGAATCAAAAGCAGTTTTGTACAGATTCAAAGTGAACACAAATGACTCATCAAAATCTAAAATCAAATGGGCTTACCCTTGGGAACAATTTGATCTTTGATCCACATGTAAATGGGAACCAGCACATAGTACGTTGCCGCCATGGCACCAAGAAGGAATCGCAGAAAGAACACGAATGGATTTACGGGCTTTGAAACATCCTCCACCTTTGGACCAAGCTGCATCCATCATCATGACAAGATTATAATAATAATCCCATTAGAATAACGAAAACCAAGGAAGAAAGCTTCATAATTAAAGCAGTTTCTTATGCTAATTAATCAGAAATGTAAATAAGAATATCTTGGTGGGAAGACCAAACTTAAAGTTACGAGCTTTCTGAAAAATAATTCTCGTAATTTCTTTTGATGACAAATACCCTCAAGAATGTTTCTAAAATATTAATATTAGATCAATGACCAAAAAAAAATATATAATTACCAAAACCTCCAACAAAGTTTCCCATAAAGCTCCTCCAAAAACTACCAAATGACGAATTTTGTAACACCGGTCGTTACAGACGCGGTCCCAAAACAAGGCCTTAAGTCTGTCCAAAAGATTTTGACAAAGCCTACAACCCAATAGCCATTAGAATCTCCAATGATCCATATCATCTCAGATTGTATCTCTACACAAACCATCAATATTAAGTATAAATATGTGTGCACTTCTACTGATGTAAAGGAGCAATCTTAGGATCTGTCATGGGAACAATTTTTCTCCCAAGATGTCATACTTAAATGTATCAAAAGAAATTCATCACCCCTTCTCGCTGCACCAACTCATCTTCATCGTATCCCAAAGATTTGGGGTCAACTAAACAAATCTTCTTCCTCCATTCAATTTTGTCTGAAGCCACGTCTTTCTTCATTGAAAGGGTGTTCAGATCCTCCTTCACTATATCATTTCATATTTGTTTGGGACTTTTGCCTTTTTAGAACCTTCAACTTGTATATCCCTTCTATCTGGGACTGTAATCAACGTTAGTCCAACACACCCAAACTATCTCAATTAACTTTCTCCTAGTTTTTCGCCTAGTGGAGCTTATTCTACATTTTCTTGAATATGTTCATTTCTAATTTTATCTTTCCTAGCCTTTCCACTCAACATCCTCATCTCTGTTACACTCCATTTGTTCACATGGTGCTCCTTGATTACCCAACATTCAGCTACATAAAGCATGGTTCCTTTCTATCATCTTATAAATCTTCTTTTTTTAATTCGATTGGTGTGTGTTACTAACACAGCACTTTACAAGTGTAACTTCATTTAATCATCTAGTTCTGATTTTATGGGTAACATCTTTCTCAATCTCTTCATCCTTATGTATGATAGTACCGTGACTCCAACCTATTAGCAGGAATCTTCTAACCATCATGCCACTTCCACTTCGGAATCTAGCTCTAGTTCCTGCTTCCGGTAGTAAAGTAGTTCATTTTCTAAATTTTGGCAACACTCTTGTTTCCAACATAGAGCCGCTTCTAGTAACTAAGATGCCAACACCTTTCTCTATAATTATAGTTTTTTGTTGACTTCTTCTCTAAACATATCAACTAATAGAACATCATCTGCAGACTACAAATAACATGTACCCAGGTATATATACTCTTGGACATGAGTAATTATTTCATCTATAACTAGAGCAAGCAAATATGGACTCAAAGCTGATCTCTAATGTAAATCATTGTATTTAGAAACTCATTTTCCTACTCTCCATTTATTCTTAACCCTTATGTCCTTAATGTCAATGTAGCCATTCAAAACTCTTTTCTTTCTCAATACCCACCAAATTAAATCTCTAGGTACTTCACCATATAGTTTCTCCAGGCCAATAAAACTCTATAGAGATTTTATACTTCTCTATCATTTGTGTAAGAGAAAAAGATTGTATTGATGGTTGAGTCATAATATTAGTCTTTGAATTAACCTTTCTTCAACTACTCTTTCACATAATTTCATAGTATGGTTCATAAGTTTAATACCTCGATACGTGGTATAACATAATAGCTCTATTCATTTAACATTTTTTAGACTTTAAATATTATTAAATAACATAGTTAGCTAGGACAAAATCCAAAACTTTCCATACTTCTATGGGAATAACATCCAGCCCAAAAGCCATACTTGGTGTATGTATATAAGGATACACTAACGTCCAAGACTACAAAGGGACATTAACATCCTCCACACTATAATTCTTCCAAAAATACCAGGAGAAAAAATTCTTATTTTGTCTTTTAATGCAAAAAATTAGGATTTTATAGTCCTTGCTCAATGACATTTTTGTAAATTTTTTTTTTTACTTTGTAATATTTACAAAAATATTATTGAATAATGACAACAAAATCCTTACTTTTTTTGCACTAAAAGACAAAATAGGAACATTTTTCTAAAAGGTATTTATGAAAGAAACATATTTGAGAAAAATGTCAACATCCCCATGAAGTCGTGAACGTTAGCATTCTCATATATATCAATAACAAAAACGTGGTTCTCGACATAATTAATGGAGGAACAAGATCGTTTAGCCAACCCCAAATCTTTGTGATAAGGCTTTGATGATGATGATAATGACATATGTATACGTCATGGAGAGTTTAGTAACCTCTATAACTATAGGTTTTCCATACGTGCTCTTTAAAAGCATCCATTAGTGTTTTTTTAGAACAAAAAGAAAGGGTATTATTATCTTCATGCAATGACATTTTTGTAAATATAATAAAACCTCCAAAAGTTATTTACAAAAATGCGTTACATAAAGACAAGAGCACCCTTGTTTTTTTTTGCACCAAAAGATAAAATGGACTTTTTTTTTCATGAGCATTTATGGAAGAATGATGATTGTGGAGGTTCCTAACATCCCCATGATGTCATGAACTTTAGCAACTTCTATAACCTTAAGTTTTTCAAAAATACCCTTAAAAACATTTATTATTTTGTCTTTTAGTGAAAATAGTATGGTTGTCTTTGACATTGTGCATGACATTTCTATAAATATCAAATATATATAGAAAATTGCCATTGCACAATGTCAAAGACGCCATTTCTATTTACACTAAAAGACAAAATAATAAATGTTTTTTAGGAGTAGTTTTGAAAAATTCAAGACTGTGTAGGTTGCTAATGTACCCTTAAGGTCTTAGAACTTAGCAACAAAGACCCAATCTCAAGCATCCATCTATAATAAACCCAATATGATTATAATGACCAAGTACGCTCCAATTTTCATTAATCATACTGTACCCAAACTTCCTCAACTTCGAAGCACAAAACATCATAATATCAAGAACAATTGTGAAATAGTTATTATA
The DNA here is from genome assembly GCF_017979445.1 of Akebia trifoliata. Classification (NCBI taxonomy): domain Eukaryota; kingdom Viridiplantae; phylum Streptophyta; class Magnoliopsida; order Ranunculales; family Lardizabalaceae; genus Akebia; species Akebia trifoliata. Next base: position 31,751,426 of record NC_141379.1, on the reverse strand, counting down.
GACCTTGAAACAAGCTTTCCAATATATCCATTGACTTCTCAATCAAAGATCTGAGTAAGAGTTTATTTCTCTTGGCCAGGTAGGATTTTAGAATATGGACCTTTTTTTTTCTCATCATCTACTTGTGCTTCACATGAATATTGATCTTTGATCATCTTCTATATAATTCAGAAGGCCAACTGCCTTTCTTTGTATCACTTGACCTTGAATCTATAAACTAATCTGCTATTAGGGCTCCACCCAAGATTTTTTTCTATCTTTTACAATATTCTTGGTATAGGAAAATTTCTTGATGTGACAACCTCATCAATAATTGTATACACTCTGCCAATTAAACTAATAGAAATATAGAACAATAGTCTTTAAGATGAGAGTGATCATTGTCGTATTCTTCCTCTAGTTTAAGAAGATTACTAAAATCCCTTAACTACCTCCATGAAGTGTCCACACAAAAAAGAACAAATATTTTTAAAGAATGCCATGGGACAAACATTTGGGATTGGAGCTCTATCACCACTCAAATCCTCCAGATATAATACAATATCCTCCTCACCAAAAAAATTCTCCAACCAAATGCTTTGTTTTAAACTCAACTGATAGAAATCAACATTCTTACGGGTAGGCCTCCACATGCAAGATTCAAATTAACAATTGACAATGTGATTCCAGATGACAAATTGTTTTGGTCTAATACCAACCACAAAATGCAATTGCTTCTCTTTCTTACATTTTCAACACTATGGAAGAACAAAGTATTTTGTTGCCTCCATCAACTACTTGACCTTGGATTTTTGTTCCTAACTGATTTATTCAAGAACTCCGAACGTAATATTTTTGTCCTTCCATCAGCTATTTCATCATGGAATTGTCCCCTACCTAGAGCTCCATTTTAGCTTCTACTCTACTTCGAAATGGAGCAATCATTACCCTTCTCAATGGAAGCCATCACCAAATAAGATTTTCCACTTCCTTGTCTACTTTGACAAAAGCGTCCTCATCCATTTTTTTTAACTTCTCTTTCAACGCTTTTCCTCCAAGACATGAAGTTAGCCATGCTAGTGAATGAGGATTTGAAACAGTTCTCGATTTTCCCCACAAGATTAGGGACTTGAAACCAAATCAACTCGTTCACGAAAGGATAAGAGAATATGGTGGCGCCTCATGTTGGGGAAACATGACTTTCCTATCTATATGTGTATCAAGGAAACATGGAAGCAACAACACACCATGGGAAGGAGGAAACCATAACCAAAATCTGAATCTATTACGACTCAAGAAAATAACAAATTTCCCCTCAAGTATGAGGGATTACAAGAAGAAGAAAAAAAAATTGCCCAAACAAAGTGCTTTCTCACCCCATTTTGATATTGAAATCACCAAAGAAAACACATAACTAGGAACTATGAACACATAAGTAGAGGGAAACAAAAGCAATAACAAAAGGGTTGTTCTCACACGCTTTATATGTTTAAATGACATAATAAATGATATCTCGATAAATTACCTGTAGTGGAGAATCCCCTGATGCAGGCTTCACACCTGTCACAGAGCATCCCATGATCAAACCATGCCGGCGCACTCCACGATACCACTTTGGGCCAATCCTTTTTAGTTGAACATCTTTAAATCCAGCTTTCTCAAACCACTCAATGTACTCTTCCTCCGTTGGGAAGAGCATCCACACGTCTGCAAAGAATCGAGACAACCAAAAGGTTGGATGCACAGGACCAATCAAGCAGGCTTTACCACCTAATTTCACAACCCTGTATGCTTCCCTGATGCCCCGTTGTGGGTCTGGCCAGTACTCAATACTGAAGAAAGAAAATCATAAAACCTCAATGAGAGAGCAACAATTATAAAAACACAAGATTTATTGTGATCATTTCCCCCTAAAATTGCAAATAACAGGAATTAACATTTATCAAATATTTTGAATTCAACCACTTTCAAATAGAAATCATAGAATCTCCATGAGAGAGCAACAAATATAAAAAACCCAAGATTTATTATGATTTTTTCTCCCTAAAATTGTAAATAACAGGACTTTAACATTTATCAAATATTTTGAATTCAACCATTTTCAAATAGAAATCACAGAATCTCCATGAGAGAGCAACAACTATACAAACCCAAGATTTATCATGATTTTTTCTCCCTAAAATTGAATATAACAGACAACATTTATCAAATATGTTGAATTCAATCATTTTCAAATAGAAATCATAGAATCTCCATGAGAGAGCAACAAATATAAAAACCCAAGATTTATTATGTTCTTTTCTCCTTAAAATTGCAAATAAAAGGACTTCACATTTATCAAATATTTTGAATTCTACCATTTTCAAATACCAATCATAGAATCTCCATGAGAGAGAAACAATTATAAAAGCCCAAGATTGATTATAATCTTTTCTCCCTAAAATTTTAAATAACAAGATTTAACATTTATCAAATATTTTGAATTTCTACCAGTTACAAACATAAATCTTCGGCAATTAAGAGAACTAAACATTACCTTCCAGCAGACACATATCTATCTGCGTAATCAGTGGGGAACGGAAGATCTTCAGCATCACCTTCAATTATCTTGCAATCCTTCAAGGCGGGCTTCTGCTTAGCCTTGGCAAGTTGGTGTGGCGATTGGTCAAGAATTGTAACGTTCTTGGCATCGACGTGCTTAACTATACCCAAAGTAGTGAAACCAGTGCCACCGCCAACATCAACCACTATCAAATTACGGTCACAGAGATCAGCGGGCTCAAGCGCCTCATCCCTCATATCTTCAGTCCAATGCCCAGGGTTTATGACATGGTCATAGACAATTGAGAGGAATCTATAGAACCAAAATGCCTCCTTTTTGTGTTGTATGAACCTAGGCTGAGAAGCCGGCCTGGACGAAGAAGTACTACATTTGGGTACTAGGGTTTTAGTTCTAGCTTTGAGATTCCTACCATAAGACACCATACCCATCTTAGGGAAAGACTTCCCATTGATGTCTGAACCAAGAAAACCCAACCCCTTTGGGGCTATTCCTCTAAAGTGAGTGAGACATTCAGCACCACTTAGCATTGACGAAGCCATGAAGTGAAATAAAGGAAGCAAACCCAAAGAACAAAAACAAGAATTTCTTACTTTTGATTCAGTAATTGATGCCTAGGAAGAAAACCCACTCTCAAAATCAACTGATATTTAGTTTTCTTTGTGGTGAAGTTTATCTGGAAGCGTATCGATATAGGTCTTAATTTGTTCTACTAGAGAGAAAAATAACAACAACAAAAGAAAAAATGGAAGATTAAAAGGTAGAACAGCTGAAATTGCTCACCAGTTCAGGGTTCTCTCTCATGACAGAGCGAGAGAGAGAGAGAGAGAAAGGGGTTGGTCCGTAAAGATACACGACTTTATGGGTTTGTTGGGGGGGTCTTACTCTTATCTCTCACGCGAGAAGGTTTTTTCGATGTTAGATTTCATGCAAATGAGTTGGTTTGTTGGTGGGGCTCAATTATTCCCACTTGTTTGCGATACTCACCTTACCTTTAAATGCCTAAATTGTACATATCTAATAAATGGACTTTAACCTAAATTATTTATTTCATCCACCTAAAATTATCGAATGATTTTTTTTTTCTTTTTTAGCATCTTGAAAATTTTCAATGAGAGTTTTAAGCTTTAATCTTACTTATTTTTCTTACCTTAACATTTCCAATTGCATCGAAATTGTTCATATGAGAAATTTTCATTCGATAGATACCTACTGAATCAATTTTGTAATGTTCGGTAGATACTTACCGAATTTGCTAAGACAAATTTAATTTGAACCTAACGAACAAAATTTGACTTCTTCAAATCAAAATCCTCATTTTTAAATTTTAATAATGGTTTTCCATCTTCTTGATGATTAAATGTAAAATAGTACAAGAAATTTCAATGAAATAAGGTAATTTGAAAAAAAAAATCATAAAACCTAGTCTCTATTGATTCAATCTCTCACAACTCAAAAAAAGAAGTGAAAGGAGGGAAGGAAGAAGAAGGATGAATAAGGAAGAAGAAGAAGTGGGTTATGAGTTTTTTGTTTGATAAGTGGTAATGTGTGCAATAAGTAATAACAGAAGGGTAAAATGGTAATTCACTTTTTTATAATAAAAATCACTTAAGTGGGTGCAATTGGTCATTTCGATGTATGCAAATAAAGTGACCCTTTAGTAATCCCTTGGATCTAAACAAAATTTCTATTTACATATTTTCCCTTGAAATTGAAACAATTTTTTTTCCACTAAAATAAAGATTCCCTTTCACAAACCTTTTTCCGTTGATGATTTATTCAACTAAGATTCAAGACAGAGGCCTTTAGGTCATCTATGATAATTACTTTAAGAGGACCCAACTCGGGTATGTCTAAAAAGAGTTGCAATCTAAAACGTGGAGGGGTATGTCTAAGGAGTTGCAATCCAAAACGATATCCCATTCCTATAGCAACATCCAGTACCTACATGGTGCATTTTAATTGAAGATAAAACACATCGGGGTTGCGTGTCATGTAGAAAACGATTTGATTAGGAGTTTGATGAGTTTTAAACTCCAACTAAAATGTGCCATGTAGGCACCATTCCTTCTTCTTTTTTTTCACAAAGGGTAATTATAGAGTTCAGTGATGTTGGAGAGAAGATATCCAAATCATTTATTTTCAATCCGATGGTTAAGATTGCATTATATGTATATTGTAAACCTGAAAGTTATGGTTGGAAAGTATCACAAATGATGTGGGTTCTCCAATAATTGATTATTGTGTTTGAGATTCTATGATATCTTTATATGAAAAATCATAATTTGTTGAAATTGATGACAAAGTAGACTTTCCACTTTACGAAAATGGATTTGTTGTTTTTTTTTTTTTTCAAGTTTACTTTATCTCCACGCAGACAACACTTAAAACGATTTGATTTCAACATAATTTTCAAACAAAATAATTTATAAGTTTTTTAGAAGACCATTGATAAACGCTCTCTGACATGGCATGTGAACAGAACCATAGATCCTTTTCCTTGTGTATCCCAAAGAAAAAGATTTATGATTCTATGTACTGCCACGTCAAAGAGCTTCAGTTTAGAAGAAACTTTTCCTTGTGTATCCCAAAGAAAAAGATTTATGGTTCTATGTACTGCCACGTCAAAGAGCTTCAGTTTAGAAGAAAATTAAAACTGATTGGCATCCATGGTTTCATATTCAACATTTAAAGTGCAATAGCCACAATCCTTTATGGGATAAGATTGGATCTGTTTGATAGTGAAAATGCCATAAAGCACGAACCAACAACCATGATATGAAACCTAAATCAGAACAAGGAAGAACAAAAATATCGTGATGTAAGTCAAAGAGTAAGAGATATTGCTCAGTTAGAAAATCAACAAGAGGTTTGAAAATATTGGACAAAAATAATAGGTGAAACATGGATATTTTGTTAAAGAATTTTTTAAGCCTATAAAATGTAGTATTTGTGCCCATGAAGATTATGGTAATATACATAATTAAGGACCTTTATATCATTGTTATGACAGATGTATGTCTAACTCGGAAGGCGCCAAAAGACGTACACCCCCCCAAGCTATTTCAACGCCATTTTGAATAAGGCATTAAGCCTTCAAGAAAAAAAAAAAGTTTTTACGTTAATTTTTTTAATAGGAGCTTTGCCCCAAGGCAAAGCTTTGAAGCACATGCCTCCAACACATTTGACATTACTTCTCATATGCAGTTGAATGCTTGTATTATGTCCTCTAAACAAAAACACATTAAGCAAAATAAGCTCATATGCAGGTCATGTTGTCCACACAAAGTTCATAGACACGCCCATTAATCTCCCTAAAGAAACAGCTGAAAAGACTCTTATGCATACCCAGTTTGAACAAGGATACAAAATACATCATACACAAGTACAATCATTTGTCTTGATTACGGACTTATTTCAAAAAAGGGTCTTCATTTCTAGGGGAGACACATAGTTTTATGTTCGTCAAACTAACACCAACAATACAACCATGCCTAGCAAAGATCCTATAATGGACAATCCAAATTACGTATCCATCGAATGGTTATGGATATCTGCTCCTATAAACCATTCTGGATTTATGAGTGGAGGGGTTCATGGTGAGATACGGCAAGACACATCTATCTAATTATTAGGGTAGGATCTTCATGGTTCTGTTTCAAGCGGTTTACCAACTTCACGGAGATGAATGGAGTTCTCAAAGCAATGATGGAAACCGAAGTGTGGGTACCTCTCATACCAAGTGTCTTGCTGCACATGAGTGTCCCAATGTTCCCCGCAGCTGCTCTTTCCATACTTGTGTATCCACCCGGAGCCATTGTGATGCTCCCCCCACGTGCGGTTCCACTGTTCTCCATACTTGCCTTGCCACCACGTTTCCCCTTGCTTGACACCTTGGCTATACTGATTGAAATTTTCATCCCATTTGTCACCCCATTTGGTCCATCCATCACCCTCCAAGCGCTCAGCCCACTTGTCGGTGTACTTCGTGCTGCCACCTTGCCCATCGTACTTCTCACCCCATCTGCCAAAATAAAATAATAAAAGACAAAAACATGAGATGGAAAGGAAATTTCTTACAATCCAAGGGTTGTGGTATATTCTTTTCAAAAAAGTTTCGATAAATTAATTATTTTCCTTCATTTTTATAAAACAATAATCTTGTTCCCCACTTTAACCAAAATGTTTTAATTCCAAAAACGGTAATTTACCATTTTCAGAAATAAAATGAATAGGTATACAGTTATGGGAATTGTTCAATTTTCAGCGCATGTTTCGGTAAAACAGCCATTAACAGAAGTACCCACACTAATTGGAGAACGAAAACCATGGAGTGGAGGTTCTTAACTGTTCTAGAGAACAGGAGAAGGATCTATCTTTATTCAAAAGTACTAAACCGACATGCAGTTCGTATTTGGTTTCATTTGAAAACATAAACTTACTACCTATATTTTTGGCATTATGATAACCACAACTAAAGAAAGGAAGAATGGAAGTAAAGTTTTGAACCAATTTGGAAGTGACGTGACATTTTGGTACCTCTCATGCCAAACATGAGCATGGCCAGCCTCGAGGGGTGTGTAGGGATCAATGCTGCACCACTTATCGGCCCACTTCTCTGCTTGCCCAGAAGCATCATAATGTTCCCACCATTTCTCATGCCACTGGCCACCCATTCCGTTCTTCCCCCACTTGTCCGCAGTTTTCTCCATATGTACAAGCCCACTCCCAAGATCCTATACAAATCAAAACCCGCAGTTCAGCTTGTAATGTAACAATTAGCCACATAAGTACAAGCATATAAATTTGAAGCTCTAGGCATGAACATGGGACACTAGACAACTCTAAAACTTCCTAGATATACAACTTCTGTCCACAATACAACAATTTAGGTCTTGTACAATACAATGAAGCATACGTGGCATAGGTACTAAATCAAGTTCTGGCATGCAAGTCATGCTAACCTGCCACATGGATTCTTTCCAATATTCACGCCAAACATTTCCTTCCGTATCACGTCCAGATTTTTCTGAACCAAGCTCCTTATGACCAAACTGGTCCGCAGCCTCCCAAAACTTATCTTCCCACTCAATGCTTTTGTCAGCACTAACTCCCCTAGTTAGTGTCCACCGGCAAACAACCCCATCAGGTCGTTGTTCGACCCCTGTCTCCTTCCACCACTTTGAGCCATCAGGTTTCACTCCTTGAGATAAAGCTTCACCAACCTTATTAAGAGCCTCGGCTGCCTCTGCTGCATTTACTGAATATGGCAATCCAATTTCATGTTTCTCACCCAAGTTAGGAAGCTCTACATTGGTATCAGAAACATCTGCTTTTTGAACCTCCACGAGTGACTGAAAAGGTGGAAGTGGAGGATTGTGGCTTTCAATTGAGGTACTCTCAAAGGGAATTGGCAAAAAATCTAGGGACCGATCTTTCTCTAACACTGACTGGATTGGGTTTGGAGGTGCGGCTGTTCCTGCTGGTTTTAAGGTACTGATATCCTCTGAAGTTGTAGTACTATCCAGAGGAGGTGTCCAAGACCAAAAATCAGGACCTGGTGTTGCACCCCCCAAAGTTCCTGATGGAGGCACAAATACATCCCCACCCAGTATTCCTGATCAGAATAGATGCAAACAAACTATAAATTCAAATTTAAGAACTTTGGTTTGCATGGTTATAGTAAGGAAGAATTATAATGTTCGACTTAAGTGAATTATTAAACGAACAATTTCCAGCATTCCAAGTTTAACAATAAAAATCTAGTTAAGTGCATAGGTCTGCAATATGGACCAAAGGAACATGCCAACAACTTATTCATAAAGTACTAAATTACAACCTATATGCTCAAATGAGGAAATAACGTCAAGAACATTCATGATATGGGAAGTTTCCTTTCCACAATTCAGATCTGAATAATCAACAGCAAAGTGTAGACCTAGGAAAAAATTCAGAAAAGTTGGCATGGACTAACAACAACTGCAATGGCCCCAAATTCAGATAGGAACTCCACCATGATGAGAGAATAATTTATCAAATGGAAGACATAATTCAGGCAGAAAATTCTCGTGAAGAACTCAAATTCCAGATCATTAGTAGTGATTTTTCACCAATAAATTATTATGCTCAGCCTCGGTCTACATGAATCGTTTATCTTGCCATATTGGAGGGTATCAACGAAAGGATGGTATTGCAATCAAAATGTCATGAACAGTTGTACCCAATGCTCAAATTTACTTATAATTTAGTTTATATAAATCAGAATCCCCCCCCCCCCCCCCCCCCTTTTCTCCTCCTCCTCCTCATGTCTCAGACCAGTTTGCTTTTGATGGAGCATCTAACAACAAGGTGTATGTTACTTCTCTACCTTGATTCTTACGTCAAAGTTTCAAGGTATCAATTCATTTTTATTTATTTTGGTTGATGGGTAAAAATTCGGTTCATTTAACTGTCAAGTTTTTCAAATGAAAAGCTCGGTTTACCATCTAGAATTGCTACAACACACATCCACTTAGTTGTTAAGTGGGATATGCATCTTGGACAATAATGTACACGATGAAATTGGATTACCCATTACTCCCATTCCTATAAATAACTCACTGATCACTGTTGAAAATTGGAAATGATCACCTGAGGTATGGAGATTCTGTTATTCTAAATTCCGTATTTGTAGTAGAAAATTTGGTTGGGGCGGGTGAGCCTTTTTCCTTTATCACGACGCCCTTCGGGTACTTAATCAATGAAAACAAGTTGACGTCAAAGAAGAACTATGAAAGTTGAAAATGGAGGAGTCCCATAGAAAAATCAATGCTTGGATAATCTAAAATATTCTCACAGCAATCAACACAATTCTTATTTGAAATACTTCCACCCCCCCTCCACCAAAAATAAATAAATAAATAAATAAGATCATTTGAAAATGCTCCCAATTAAAGACTCAAACATAAAGCCCTATCAAGAAACAATTTTTCAAACAAAAAGAAAAAAGAATTAAGCTTAATTACCTCCTTTTTGAGTACCCATTGATCCATTACTGTCTATCTTCGACAAATCCAACCCAGAAGATCCCGAATCAACAGAATCCTCCTTCGGGGGAGGACTCTCCTCAAGAAGAGCTCGAGCAGCAGCGATCGCTGCCGCGGCTCGATCAATAACCTGCATTCGCTGAATCCGATCTCTCTCTTCCTTGGGAACCTCAAGAATCTTCTTGAACTGATCACTCTTCCGCTCCAACGCTTCCGGATCCTCCTCCTCCTCCTCCTCATCTTTACTGGAATTCTCAGCGATTCTCTGAAATTCAATCTCTTCTCTTTCTCGATCCACCGCTTTCTTCCACATACCAAGATACGAATCCTCATTTAAAACCCTAATTGCAAAGCTTCTCCTTTTACAAGCTCTCCTGTTTTTGGGTACAATGGGTTGTTCCGGTTTCGCTAAAGCTGAAACGAAGTGGAGGGTTCTGCGGTTGCGAGGGATGAAAAGGGTGCGTAGGTTAGCGCGAGCACAGAAGCTAAAATTTTCCGCCATTAATGATGATCAGCAGAGAGAGAGAAAGAGAGAGAGAGAGAGAGAGAGAGAGATGTATTTAAACTAACTTTGAAAGGAGTGAGTTTTGGGAATCGCGAAAATTGCTTTTTCTTGTAATCGAAGGAAGGTTGAGATGCTCTTGAAAAGCTTTTCTAGAGCGGGAAGAAGAAGCTTCTCTGTAACGGATTTTTTCCGGTTTTTATACGAAATTAACGATATTAAAGGAAGCTGAAGAGTTGGAACTTGAAACACGTGAACTGAGTTGTCTCAAAGTGCTTTAGCACGTGGACGGTTCTAGTTCAATCACTTGTCGATAATCAAATAGATTTGATCTGATTAGGTTTTTGAAAAAAATTTGAGTTTGACGTGAGTGATGTATAAAAAAATGATAATTCAACCACCCCCTCAACCTTTGAGAAATATTTTGCTCACAAACTATTTCCTCACAGGCTCTCCATTGAGTGACACGTGGTTTTGTATAGTTGGATGCCCAATACATACGGGCTAAAGTGATTGGCCGATCTCAGATCCTATGAGAACTGTGAGGAAAAGGTCTGAGTAAAAACAAATTTCTTAAGCGTATTGGTGAATATTGCCCCTTAAGTTCCCAAAGTGATGATAGAGTTTAATGAAAAATGACTTAAAAACCTTCAATTTTAATCTCCAATATATAAAAAAAATCATGATTTTTCTATAATAAAAAAAAAAATCTAGGACATAAAGTGATTTAACTTGTACCATAAATTATTTTTCATATTTTCACTCTTATCTCAAATCCATGGATTTCAACCTTCCCTTAATATTTTTTGTTTAAAATTTTGTCATTTTTTAATTCTAAAAGAGGTAGTCGAGTGTCTGAGAGTGGAAGGTCGAATAATAAGGTGGTATGGTTAGTCGTCAATACATTATATAAATAGAAAATGTTAGTTAAGTCTATTTGACTAATAGTCATTTTTTTTTCTTCAATTGACAAGGTTTCAGACTTGTAGGTCTGATTAGTAGGAGCCAGGCAATTAGCCTCTTAGACTTCATATCTCTCCCCAAACATTTTATCTTAGGAAGTTTGGAGGTTGAAAATGAGGGCATTTGGATCATTTATATCGTGCAATAGAGATGACTAAGGTCTAAGAGGCATGTCATCATTTTGAAATAAAATATGAGATGTATCTACTTATCTGATAATTTATGTATAAACCTACCAAGATGTATTTTGTTTCAGATAAAATAGCAAATTTGATCTTAAATTTGCATCAAATTTGATCTTAAATTTGCATCAAATTTGAACTTTCTATCATCAATTAATAGGCTCATTACAGACTAATTAATAGGACAAGAAAAAGGTTTCGTGGACATACTCAAATATGGACAAATAAATATGGGTCAGGTTCAAGGGCCATATGAGAAAACATATAAGAAAACTTTCGTTTTTCAAAATAAGGGTTAGAGGTTTTGGATTGAGCTGATTTTTTGCAAGGATGGTCACTATGATGAGAAGATCATCCTCACAAAAAATCAGCTCAATCAGAAACTTTTAAATCCATCAAAAGTGATTTACAAATTAGTGATAAAAATTGGTAAAAAATCGACGGTCCACATTCTAAATCACTTTTAATGGGGTTAGAAGTTTCAGATTGAGCTGATTTTTTTTTTTTTTTTTGGATGATCTTCCCATCATAGAGATCATCCTCACAAAAAATCAGCTCAATCCAAAATTTCTAACCCATAGTTTAAAATTTTATTTACCGTCGAAAGTTTTCTTATATGTTTTCTCATATGGCCCTTGAACCTGACCCAATAAATATACATATATATATATATATTCAACAAGTCTCGGGCCCACACCCATCAATCAAATCTACAAAAAAGATAGAAAGCTCTACTCGGACACATCCAAAATACCACATGGCATGATTGAATAAAATTGGCAAATGAATCACTCACCACTGTAATCATTGGGGCACATGTAGACCCCTCTCCTCACACACACCAAGTAATTTCTACGATAATTATGTGAGAGTAGACGATTCGATTAGTCTACTCTATTAATTGTATGATTTTGAAAATCATTCGAAATCAAAAAGACTTACTTGAGTCATCTTGATAATATTGTTCATGAATAAGACGAGATACTCTGGCCAAGATTAATTTACTCTCAAGTTTCTTATTTTTCTTTCCGGTTAGTAGAACTCGAAGGAAAAAAAAAAAACTATATATCCAAACTAAAGAGATGACGTTTCTTGAAAGTGACAAATAATTAAATCACGATCATCTAAAGAACCCCATAAAATCTCAAATAAAGGACATTTTTTAATTTTATTATTTTTCTTCTTTGATTATTACTTTCGTTCTTTTAATTTTATTGTATTTTCTCTTCCACCCATTTTCTATATATTTTTTTTAATTTTATTGTATTTTTCAACTTTTATTAAAAATAATAATAATTTAAATTATAAAAAAAGTTATGCATTGTTGAACATATCAATATGACTCGGACTACGATATATGCATGCAATTAATGTCAATGTTTTTTTAACACATTATAATGGCCCAAATTCTAAAAACCACTTAGAATTATTGAAAATGAATAAATCTTTTAATGAAAATTTATAATTATCAATTAAAAATTGCGTAAACTTTAGTAAAATAATCAGGATAAGTTATTGATTACAAATTTTCAAAAAAAAAAAAAGAAAAGGCAACAACCATCTTCTTTTCATCTTCTATTTGGTAATGAGTAGGATTAAAGATACATAAAAAAAAAAAATTATGTTTACAAATTAAACACAATAGATATAGAGGTGAGGATGTCGAAAAGGATTAAGAAAAAGTCCTAAATGAGGGCATTTGTGAAAATATAGGAGTAGATTTAAGTATAAGGGACAAGATGATTTACCATTTACATCCCTTAACCCTAACCATAGAAAGTCCAAAATGATCTCCCATTAATATTCCTAATTTTATAGACCTCTATTCTATTTTATTTATTTATTTATTATTATTATTATTATGAACAATGTGACGATATATGAGTGAAAGAAACGTAATAATCTAACTTACCCATGTGACATACTCAATCAACACCCTTGACGAGCTAAATTCGGCTCGGAATAGAGAATTACGATTCCCCATAAAGAGTGTGGTTTTGTATCTCGAGAAAAGCATGAGAGAGCAAATCTACAATTTTCGAACCTATCAGGTCAAAGTTATCGATTGAGTATGCCACGTGGATAAGTTCAATGGACTCATAAGTCAATCCAAAATTTCATAGAATCTGAATTCGGACGGATCAACGAATCGCAAGATAGTGTAGTTAGGACATCTCAATTTAACAAAAACACCCACATTAGGAAAGTTCTCAATATACGTGGCATCCTACCATTAATCAATCCAAAATCGTATAAAATTTAAAATTGATTTTTCCATAATCCAAAAAAATTCTCAGAATGTGATACATGTACTTATCTAATGCCCAAAATCATGTAATCCTGCCATTAATAAACTTTTATTCTTTTAACATACATAAAATCAAATAGCAAACCAACATTAAAAAATAGAAAACTATTACTAACAACATTATAACAGCAGCTTCACCAACCTAGACAGAAAATAACTCAAAGGGCGCAGCCGTGGGTGGGATAATATTTGGTGGGACTGATGGTGGTGGAAAAATGTCCGGCGGAGTTGGTGGTAAAATATCAGGTGGAAGAGGTGGCAATATACCTGGTGGGGGCAATGGAATGTCAGGAACTGGTTGTGATGGAGTTGGTGGGCCTGGAAAATCTGGTCCTGGGTTAGGCCCAGGCCCAGTTCCAGGTGTCTGTGGTGGCAGTTCAGGGATCTTCTCTGGTGGTATTGTATCAAACTCTGGAGGTGTTTGAAATACTGGTACCTCTTTAGGAAAATAAGGTTCTGAGTTGGGAATTGTTGGGAACTCTGGGGGAGGTTTGGCTGGTGGGTCAGATTGGTTATGGGTCAGCAAATGATATGGGTTTTGGGTTGATTTGTGGGTCATATTGTTGATGTAGAATTTCTTTTTTAGTGAGAGAGATGGGTTTAGGTTTCTTGTAGTAGAATTAACTGTAAACAATGGGATGGATTTCTTGGCAAGGTAGATGGACATTGAAGAGGTAGACATGTTTCTCCTTCTTGAATGAAAAATTGAAAAAAAAATATGAAGTTTTGTATATAAGAGGAGGAATAGAGGGTACATGACACGTGTCTCATTGTGCATGTGTGGGACGTGTGTCAAGCATGCAATTAGGGTATTACATGTTGATCTACAGATCGTGTACTCCTGGTAGTTGGATTGTAAGCCAACTCCTCCCAATCTTATTTGCGCCATGGCACAAAAAAACAATGGAAATATAATAAGTTTTGAAATTGATAAAAAAAAAAGAAGCAAAGCAAGTTATAAATGAATGTAAATGTATTGGTTATAACGTTGGAGAGAGTAAAATATTTCTAAATAGTGGAACAAGTCACGGAAAGAAAATTGTTCCGGATGAAAAGTTGATTGGGTTGCAAAGTTTTTTATAAAAAAAATATAAGCAAAAAATATTATAGGAATTTTTATTTTATTTTTCAAAATCGGTTTGAAGTTGAGGTTATTATCTTGATTTTTAGATGTAAAATCAAGAGTTCTTACAATGAAGGATTAAGGAGAAGTTGAAAATGATAGATAAAATAGACAAAAGATAAGTATGAGGTTCAAGGTGAGATGCATTTTAAGGTCATAAGCATTGGAAAATCCAATGTCAGGTGCAATTACGATTATAACCTTCTTGTCTTAAGAATGCTTGGATGAAAAAAAATGATACCAGAATAGTTTCAATATATATAATTTGGATTCCAGTTCAAGAATTCAAATACATACATTATTATTATTATTATTATAATAGACCATGGTCTTGTCTAAGGATTAATCTCAGGGCATATGCAACACTTGCACATCACACACATCAAGTAAGTGAGGGTGTGTCCTCATGGGTGATCCTTGAGGAATTAATGCTCACATTGGATATCAAACTCGCGATCTATGGGCACTGATCGCTTATTGGTGTGAAATTGCCATTGAACCAACCCCTTAAGGTTAAATACATACATTATTATTTTATAATTGTTTGAGTCCATTTTTATACTTTGCTCTTTATGATTATCTCATTATATACTCATGGTTGACTCTAGATCAAGTGTGTTTCAAACATACCAGAGCTTAGTAGCTCACGACTTAGATCTTGAGATATTTAGATTTTCATAGAAATTCCCAAAACAGTAAAATATTTTATGATATATATGTGCATGTATATACATATATAGTTGATTTGTCCGAGTCAAATCATGTGTCATCAACTTAATTCAGTACATTGGGTATCCGAGTTGAGTTGATTATTCGAGTTTTAAGACATAGATTTTAACTAAGGATTCATCCAATAATGACAAAGAAAAAGTGTGAGGGGCAATCCAGTAATTCAATCGAACTACAAGAAGTCAAAATTTTCGTAACATCCAATGCAAATCACAAAGAAACACCATATCCAAGCAAATAACAGCTAGAATTAGTAACTCAGTCCCTTCTCTCCTATAAAACAAAACCATCTTCACCTTATATGTCAAAGTGCCTAACAAATAAACATGTACATATGGATAAGAGGAACAACAACAACAACAACTCTACATATATGTCCTTCTTAAAGTTAAATTCTTCCAAGTCAGCTCGGAAAAAATGTCGTACCCTTCAAACCTTATTCCTAACGAAGCAAATCCTGAATGGATGAACAAGGGTGACAATGCATGGCAACTCACCGCGGCTACACTAGTCGGTCTACAAAGTGTCCCAGGGCTTGTCATCCTCTATGGCAGCATTGTCAAGAAGAAATGGGCTGTGAACTCTGCATTCATGGCCCTTTATGCCTTTGCGGCCGTCCTAGTTTGTTGGGTTGGGTGGGGATTCAAAATGTCTTTCGGTGAAACAATGGTGTTTTTCTTAGGAAAGCCTGGGTTGTCTTTAGATCAAAAATTTCTTCTTGCACCGGCCTTCTCGGGGATGTTTCCTAACGCTACTATGGTGTTCTTTCAATTTGTGTTCGCAGCAATAACATTGATTTTGATCGCTGGTGCACTACTAGGGAGGATGAATTTCTATGCTTGGATGTTGTTTGTACCTCTATGGCTTACGTTTTCCTACACTGTCGGTGCGTTTAGTCTATGGTGTCCTCACGGATGGTTGTTTAAGATGGGAATTATCGATTATTCAGGTGGCTATGTCATTCACCTCTCATCTGGTGTTGCTGGATTCACTGCTGCTTATTGGGTAAGTATACTAAGAAATATTAATCAAATGAACTAAATGTCCTTGTCTCCGTTCTTCAACCTTTAGATTCTCTTTGTTTCGGCTTTCAAACCTTAAAAACAAGGTAGTATTTTGAGAGAAAAATGAATTATTTTTTGAAAATAAAAATGAAGGATTTATAGATTCTTCTTGACATGGAAAGGGTGATACATATCGTTTAAGACATTTTATAACTTTATAATTACTTTGAGAATGTTTCATTAAAAAAAAATGAATGTTTCATTCCATTTTGATGAATATTTCGATTTTTCTTTTACTGACCGAAGCATTCGAAAACTTGGAAAATTATAATCTAGACAACTATATTCAAATTATGGATCAATTGTGAAGGTTGGGCCTAGAATGTATAAGGATAGAGAGAGGTTCCCACCAAATAACATCCTTCTAATGCTTGCTGGGGCGGGCCTACTTTGGATGGGTTGGACTGGATTCAACGGTGGTGATCCTTACGTAGTCAGCATCGATGCATCACTAGCCATCATTAACACCCATGTGTGCGCTGCTACCAGTTTACTCGTCTGGATCTTGCTCGACGTCCTCTTCTACGGAAAGCCATCCATTATTGGAGCTGTACAGGGGTTGATCACAGGCCTAGTTTGTATCACCCCCGCGGCAGGTGAAAATGACTAAACTACCCTTTCGGTCGAAACTTAAACATAGGAAATAAGTCTTGGGCCAAACCCAAATCCTTTGAATAATTCCTAGAAAATGATGAAATGGGTCTATGTAGATGTAACTTAATTCCAAAAATACCCTTGAACAGGAGTTGTGGAATGTTGGGCTGCCATTCTCATGGGGATAATGTCAGGAAGCATTCCATGGTACAGCATGATGGTCCTCCACAAGAAGATCAATATGTTACAGGAAGTCGATGACACCATGGCCGTCTTCCACACACACGCGGTCGCTGGATGCTTGGGTGGCATTCTAACGGGCTTTTTCGCCAAACCCAACCTCAACAAACTCTTCTTTTCCGATAATTTGGAGAGATATATTGGGCTCGCTTACGGGTTCCAAACTGGCCGAACCACTGCTGGATTTCGCCAAATGACCGTTCAATTAGGAGGAATTGTTTTCATAATTGTCTTGAATATCGTTACCACGAGCTTAATATGTTTGCTTATAAGGTTAGTTACTCCTCTTCGACTGAGTGACGAGGAGTTGCAAATTGGCGACAATGCCGTACATGGTGAAGAGGCTTATGCTTTGTGGGACGATGAGGAGAAGCTCGAGTACTCGAAACATAGCCTGAGAGATTAATTGAAATTGAAATTGGTGACGATGTTCTACATAAGCTCGAGGCCTCTATGTTTAAATTATAACTATTTGTTACTAGTTAGGAGTTTTATGAACTAATATTTGCAATAATCAATTGAAATTTCTCGGATTTGGTTTTGTTTTATCGCGATTACAAAAATGGAAGAAATATTACTAAAATATACAAAGGAGTAAGATCACATTAAAAATATTTATAGAATGGAAAAAGAGAAGGAAGTGTGAGCTTATGTTAATTAATCGTATCTTGAAAATTAGCATTATTGAAACTGTTAAACGAAAAGAAAATTTGTTCGAAGCATGCTAAGATCGAACCTGCAAGTTCAAGCTAGTGATGCGAAGACTATGAGATTAAATTCTATAATCTAAATATTAACTCTTTAACGTTGAATTGAAATTTAATGTTGTCCCCATTAATTACAAAAGATAATTAAAAATATTTCAAAAGATTGTGTTTCAAAATGAAATTTCAACTTAAATAATTAAAAAATAATTTATTAAAATTTGAAAAATTACCTTTTATAAAATTGAAACATTTAACTATTGTCTTTACAAATCATCGCATCCAACTCGAAATTTTTTATTAATTTGATTACTATGGTTATTTATAAGACTAATGATGATCTAACTTGAAAATTTTCACTCGGTCAACATGGCACGTGCACAAAATTGTAGATCTTTTTCCTTGTGCACGTGCCACATCGACCAAGTATAGACCGAGTGAAGATTGTAAATGCATTTTAAGTATGGGTCAAGATCCATTGACTCAGCAAAACTACTTGATTAAAAAAATACGAAATCCCAATTAATAAAACAAAATTCAACGACCAAAATAAAACATTTCAACCTATTTAAATTGATGTTTTATCAGGGATTTAATATTCAACCAACTAGATTCCATATTTTTTATTAGTCAATTTTCTCTAACCTTTTAATTTATTCGATTACTGAGGTCTTAGATGACTTGCACATTTAATTAATCATATTTTTGAGAATTTGAATTTTTCTTCTAAAATATGATTAAATAATAGTATTTATGTATTCAGTCTCTCTTCTTGTCTACATTGCACCTTTGGAAGGATGTTTTCATATTAATATATATATATATATATATATGGGTCACGTTATTACGACCCCCTTTTGGACCCCCTTTGCGACACACCTTTTTGTCTTATATGGGCAAAAAGGTTTGGAATGGGCTGATTTTTTGTGAGGATGATCTCTATGGTGAGGGGATCATCCTGGCAAAAAATCATCCCATTCCAAAACTTCTAGACCGTCCGATTTTTGTTGAAAAATTATAGACCGTCCAATTTTTGTAAATCAATTTTGATGGGGTTAGAAGTTTTGGAATGGGATGATTTTTTTCGAGGATGATCCCCTCACCATAGAGATCATCCTCACAAAAAATCAGCCCATTCCAACCTTTTTGCCCATATAAGACAAAAAGGTGTGTCGCAAAGGGGGTCCAAAAGGGGGTCGTAATAACGTGACCCTATATATATATATATATATATGGGGGGCGTTCAATGGCCAACTTTTTAGCAAACTTTTTGGCAAAACATTTTTCAAAACATGAGTTAGAGATTTTGGAATGGGCTGATTTTTTGTGAGGATGATCTCTACGGTGAGGAGATCATCATCACCAAAAATCAGCACATTCCAAAACTTCTAACCCCATCAAAAACAGTTTACAAAAAGTGGACGGTCCACAATTTTTCAGCTTGTAAACATGGGTTAGAAGTTTTGGAATGGGCTGATTTTTGGTGAGGATGATCTCCTCACCGTAGAGATCATCCTCACCAAAAATCAGCCCATTCCAAAACCTCTAACCCATGTTTTGAAAAATGTTTTGCCAAAAAGTTTGCTAAAAAGTTTGCCCTTGAACGCTACCCTATATATATATATATGTGAAAGCTTAAAAAACAAAAAATTGGAAAAATAAAGAGGAAGAATGATTTGAAAATTCAGAAACTCGATCTGCGGCACACAAAAAATATCGTCATCTTTTAATCAATATACCTCAGCACATAAAAGGTGATCGATAATGGATTGTTGACAAAGTCGATTATAAGATATAATTAATCAAATCTGAATTCTTGTAATTGACTTATCGAATCTCATCACACTCTTTTTCTTCTAAACATCATTTAAAAATTTCTACGAAGGAGTCAATGGCACACCACAAAAGATTATTAGAAGATTTCAAAATGAAAAATGCTGATGTTGATGTATCGATAAAACCATAGATACTTTTCATTGAGATTCGAGTGAGGAGCATTTATGGTTATGTGCACACCAATGTCCCAGACGTGGTCAAGTTGAATTACTCGGCACGACTCTTTCAAAATTTGTTGGTGTGTGTGGGGGCCAATGACTAACGTTCAACAAGAAAATTATGACGTGGCAATTGGAGATGGCGATGGATGTTTCAAATTTCGAAGTAAGTGAGACAGCAAAAATTTACTCTACATGACCAAAGCGTCCAAAAGGAATCATAGAAAGAAAAACAGCTTTCAAGACTAACAGCAAAAACAAACAACTTTTGAGTTTCAGATTCTTGGCGAGATTTGAAATTTGATCGTTCTCTCGATGAGATGAGATGAGATGATTCTCTTTTAGTTCTTCGAGCGATTACCTGTTCCATTAATGGCGTCTTCGTTGTCGTTGTTGGTGTCGTAGAGATTGGTTTCTGTGTTTCTCTTAGGTTTAGTTTGAATTACTAATCGAATCGGAAGTGTAAGGTAGGGTTTCATGGCGACGGAGTCTGAAACTGCATCATCGATCGATCACCAACTTACTTTGGGGATCGCAACTGATACGCGAGGGAAGCATCGGTTTCTCGCTGAATTGAAGCGCCTCGAACAGGAAACTAGATTCTTGGAGGTCAGTTCTTTCTCTCTCTCTCTCTCGATTTCTCTCTATATATTGATTTCTATTTCAAGATTCTGAAAGTTTGACGAACTGATCTAATCGATGAGAAAGAAATCGAAATTTTCCATTTTGAATTTGAATCCGCCTATATACTTTTTGTTGTTTTTATTTTGGATTTTTTTTTTTCCTTTTTGGGATACTTTTGTGAATTTGGAAGAAATATTTATTTGTTTATGTTCGAATAATATGAAGTAAACTGTGCGGGATTAATCTAAGATGAATTCAACCATAATAGAAATTACAAAATTAAGAGGTTAATTCTCTAAATTCTTTAGGAGTAACATGCATCTCAAATACTCATAGAAAAATTAAACCTTTTATTTTTATTTTTTATAATTATCTAAATTTAGATAGAAAATAAATTAGCAAAAACCTTCCATTGGGAAATTTTAGAAGTCCCGAGGCATGTACACGGCCCAATATGGATTACTTTGCGAAATAAATTTAAATAAAAATGATAGAAAAAGTTATCTTTTTTTTGTTAGTGAAGACATTGAGGCACATGTTTAATACGATCTCCTTAAGATGCTAGTTTCCCCCACTTGGGTGTAGTTGTTGAGCCCATTAGGGTTGTGGCGGTTTTGAAGAGAGGAAAAAAAACATTGAAATGATTGAACCTAATAAATCTTTTGTTCAATTCTTTGAATCTCTCTATCTTGTGAGTTTTTGGAATATTAAGAGGACTTCTCTTCTCTCATCTCCTTTAGAGAACGGAAAATCTTATTGTGAAATCCAATGATCCCACATATCCCATTAAATATGTAAAAATAATAAATAGCAATAAAATTCGAGAAAAAACTATCCAAAATAAATAAGTATTGGTGAATAGATCACAACTAATGTTAAAAGTAGCTACGAAATGAATATATAAAATCCATTTAAAATCATGTGGGCCCCACTTAGAGCAACTCCAACGCAAATAGGCATATCTGTAAGGCATCTCTGCTAGGTATTTTATTGTGGAGAGTCATTTTGCCTATTCAAGAGGTCCTCACTCCAACCGTACTAGCAAAAATACTCTCCACAAATTCAGCTACAGTAAGATGTGTCACAATTGCTATCATTTTTTACCGCCAACAAGTAGAGAGAGAAATCCACTATCTTCTTTTGTCTCTCGCACTTTCTTTCTCTAGAAAATTTCAAAGTAGAGAGCCCAAGTGCATTGGAGCTCTTTTGGAGGGCTTTGGCTCTATATAACGATAGTTGGGAAAGAATACGGAACGAGAGTCCAAGTGCGTTAGAGTTGCTCTGAGTATGTCATTAATGCTTCCGGACACTAAAGCCTCACTCAAACTATAAAGTTTATGGATTGTAATTTAACTTATTATAATTTTGAACCAGGGGAGTAGCCTTATGAGTTCGTCATTGACTTGAATTCGGAGATTTAAGCCACTAAGAATCATTTCCATGGATAGTTTGATTTGAATTAATGCACAAAAGCTTTTTATTGATGAACGGAAACTAGAATTTCATTGGATCAAGGGCGACCATCTTTTACTACTATGGGTGTTGTATTTGCCTGGTTGGGAAGAAGTTGTCAATTTCCTCAGTCCTGAGGTGAAATTGCACAACGGATGGGTGATAGGAAATATACAATTGATGTGCATCGTATGCATTATAATAAGGTTTTCATGAGATACACCATAACTTTATGGGTGTATCTCATCCAAGATTAGGATATTTCACAATGAGAGTAAGAATAAAATCTATATATATATATATATTCCTTTCTAGATTAGGATTAATTGCTATTTTTCCTATAATTAAACCTGTCTTAGTGTTATTGTAAATCATCAAGAATTAATGGAACTCCATTCTGTACATGCTATTGGAGCCATGGCAGCTCTAATCCTACGATCGGATCAGTCATTGTCTTGCCGAATCCATATGGATTTTGCAATCCATCTCTCATTGCCATCCGACTTTCATTTCCATTAGACTTTTTTTCCTCCTTTCATTCAAAAAATAAAACCCTCACCTATTCAACAATTTCAACCTCCCTCAATAATATAAAATATTTTCAATCCGATGATCTCTACTTCTCATCATCATCAAGATATAATCAAGCTGAACAATCCAATCAAATGCCCTTGGGAGAGATCTTGATGACCTAATCTAATAGGTTGTCTACATCACAATCTTCAAGATGAGCTGGATGTGGCAGTGATGAGCTTTGCAGATATGCAATGGTCAATTGATCACCACCACTACGATGGACATTTTCTGGCTATGTCAGCCATTCAACCAATGTGAGCAATGGATAATATTACATATAACCAATTGCATGTTCCTTATTTAAAGGAACATACAATTGTGGGAGGGTGATTGAGAATGCATCGTAAACTAATAAGTTATATGTGAGGTACACCATACATTAAGGGTTGTATCTCATCCCTTTTTAAGATAGGATATTTGATATTAAGATTAGGATGTAGATATATTCCATTCTAGATTAGGACTGATAGTTTTCTTCTATTTAATCCCTTCTCAAGGTTGTAAATCATCCATAATTAATAAAACACCATTTCTCTCCAAAGAGGGCTGCTTAATTCAACTTGATTCAGTCGTCAGGCTTCTTAGATGATGTTCGTGAAAAAAACAAGTGGACTTCATTTTACTCTGTTACCAGTTCTCTCAGTCTAGTTTCTATAGAAGCGTTGCTGATGGCCAAGAAAAATGTATTCAATGAGAGATGGCTTTGGAGAGCATAGAGGATTGTTGCTGGATGGCATGTGAGTACCACTATTTCAGACTGTAGGCTGTGTGGAAATTTCCACTCTTAGTTTTCAACCCCATAAATACAGATCGAGAAAAAGTTAATTCTAGATATTAACCTTCCCTGCACTTTATTGGGTTAAGGAAGGGTATCTTGCTCTTAGATGTCAGGTTGTGTGGTCACTTCCTTGAGGAAATGAGACATGAAAAAATCTAACTCTTTTAGGTTGATGTTATTGGGGGTATGAAGAAGATGTTTCTTGAGGATGAGAAACTCATTTTGTATCAGCAAATAGAGGGGTTACTGAGGGGTTGTACTTGAGATAACATCTTCAATTGGTATTCCATGTACATAGCAATCAAACTTAAAAAAAGGGCTTCCCTAGTCTTCTAGATGAGTGACCAAGGAAAAAGAGGTCAAGTTTAAGGATAGAGTTGTGTTGGCATACTACTAAACTACTAATGCAGATTCTGGAAAAGAAAGTGTGCATGCCGTAACGGTGATGAGCTTCCCTAGTCTCCTAATAAAGGCTTTCTCTCAACTTCTTTGTTAAAAGAAGCCAAAAACCTCCCATGGCTCTAGCCCATATAAAACTGGAAGAAAACTGTTGTGGAGGAGATGAATGCTTTTGGACTGGTATAGTAATCGTCACAGATATTTATCAATTTTTTATCCACTTCCGTACTTTATAAATATAGATCTAAATCCTTTTGTGCAACTTCTCATCAATGCCGCAGCTGCAGTAACATTGTTATATATATATATAACCCACAAACCTAACAGAAGATTTATTGCTTCCATTTATCTTCTTGAAAAGCATTCCAAAAGAGAGCATTATAGGTGAATATCAACTTAAAACATTTAATCTTCCAAACAAGATATGAATTTTAGCTGTTGTTTGGATGTGTCCGAAACATGTTGTCTCATCAATCACTTCTGATACTCTACAACTTTCATGTTATCTAGATTGTGAACTCATTTGTCTTCTATTCTACCCAAGCATTTCTGGTTTGATTGTTTCCTTGGAGTTATGTAATTCCTGAACCAGCTGATTCCTTGAATCTTTTGTTGGTTTTGTATTTGACTGAGTATGCGTTGTTGTTTTTTAACCATATAGTATTCAGCATATTTCAATAAGGACGGTATGGAAAAAATCTGGTGTTCGTTCGGCTATATAATAAAAAATATGATCAGATAAAGCAGGCATGATTGATATACAATTTATTAAATTCATGTTTAATTCAATTTTGATTAAAAAATTCGGGACAAAAAATACATGTCTATATGCACGTACATATATAAGTTAATATGACGTTAATATCATATATCTTGTAAAGATAAATATTACTTCATTCATTTTACTTAATTGCAAAACATTTTTTTTTAAAGTAACACTATCCTAGAAAAGCTTATGAAATAAGCATAAAACAGCAGGGAATAGTGATGAACGGCCATTACTCGAACCGAAGAAGTATAAACAAAGAGAGAGCAGCACAACCTTCTTACAATCATTGCCTAATTGAAAACAAAATTGGTGAATCTTGGACCCCAAAAAACATAAAAATTTGTAATCCTCTCCTTCTCTTGGCAATGTCTCAATTTTTTTTATTTTTTTTAAACCAAAAAAGCAGAATTCCTGTTATTTCACGTAAGAAAAACGTTTAGTACATCATCGCTTTTGAGATCACACACAATGGACTATCAAAATACTAAAGGGCTGGCAAATGGGAAAAAAGTCATGCCATTGTGGAGGACCAAAGAAGAGGGATCAAGAGGGAGCGGTGTTTAGCAATTTTTTAGGCCCATTAAAAGGCCTTATCCCAAAGGGCCAGGTTCAACAAAACAAATCATGTTCATCTGTTCCACTCTGTCCAGAGCCAAGCAGAGGACACCCTAGTTAACCCTTCTCTACTCATTGCAACGTGATCCGTTGCTACATGTTGCTGCAGGGAAATGCCTAGTATGAATGGAATGAAATGTTTGATCAGGATTCATTCTAGAGGTTGGCATTTTTTTACGCTGATTGCCAACCTGATGCATCCCTTTTTATCCAAGCTTGGCATTGGCAATGTAGTACACAAAAAACACTGCATATTTAGGAAAATGATTTTTAAAGTTTTGATTCAAGAATACATATTTTATAACCTTCTTGAGAAATTTTGGGAACTTAACCCTTTTAAGAATATGCCAAAGTCGTATATTAACTTGCATAGTACATGGCTAAGGTAACTTGGATTGTGAAGTTATGCAATTGTGGATCTTTGTATCGTTTCTCAATTAAATATTGGCTTCCTTTTCTTGCAATGTTTAACAAGCATATATATTAAAATGCATTTCTTCGTCTTCATACCTTTATTTGCCACTACTCTACATTTTTCTTAGAGATTTGTTGTCATCAAATTTTATGTCCACAAGGTACGTACACAATTGAGTTGTGATTACTCTCATCCTTACCTCTGAACAAGTTGCCTTGTAGTTTGTCTCAAAGTCAATTTGGACTTGGACTAGTATTTCTCTATAATTTCATCCAATGCCTTCACACGTGGAAGCATTTTGCACCTGGTACTTACAGAGAAAGAATCATTGTACTTATATATAAGAATAAATGAGACATTTAGAGTTATACCAACTATCGAGGTATTAACTTACGAGTTACATTATAAAAAGATATGAAAGAATGATCGAACAAAGTTTAAGAAAAGGGCTTAAAGCCATAGCACAGTTGGTTTGACACATTGCAAAGCAACTCTGAAAGTCGTGTTTTCAAGTCCAGCTTACCCATAAAAAAAGAGTTTTAGGCAAGAAATGAATATATTGGAGATCCAATTTGATTTTATCTCAGGTAGTTCAACCATCGAGGCAATCTTTCTACGATGACAAATGATAGAAGAGTATAGAGATAAAAGAAAGAATCTCCAAAAAAATTTTGCCTCCATGATTTTTATTTATCTAGAGAAAGCATATGACAATGTACCTAGAGAGTTAATTTGGTTGGTATTAGAAAAGAAATGTCTCAAACGAATATATTGAGATAAGTAAGGACATGTACACGTCTATGACTAGTATGAGAGCAAATATAGAGGAGACAAATGAGCTCCTAGTACAATTGGTATACATAAGGATCGACTTTTGAGTCCATATTTGTTTGCTCTAGCTATAAATGAAGTAACTGCTCATACTCAAGAACACATGCCTTGGTGTATATTATTTGCATAAGGATGTAGTATTAGTTGATGAGTATAGAGAGGTAGTCAACACAAAGCTAGAATAACAGAGAGAGGTGTTGTTAAAGTCCAAGGGATTTAGAATTAGTTAAAACCAAGACCGAGTATGTTGAGTGTGTTATGTATTTCCGTACTTGGGGTGTATTATGCATAAGGATTGATAGATTGAGGAAGATGTTGCCCACAAAATCAAAGTTGGATGGTTAAAGTGGAGGTGCGCATACGGAGTTCTATGTGAGCAACACATACCAATCAAATTTAAAGGAAAATTCTATAAGAAAGAAGGTTGTAAAAAACCAGCTATGCTTTTCGGTATTAAAAAAAGCTATGCTTTCTGGAGTTGAATGTTTAGCGGTTAAGGACGTTAATAGATTGAGTGTGTGTAGCAAATATGAGGTTGTTGAGATGGATGAGTGGAGAGACTCGGAAAGATTAAATTTTAAATGTACGCATTTGAGGAAATATGGGAGTAGCTCAGAGAAAGTTGATTGAGATGGTTTATGACGTTCGACAAAGGCCGATTAAATCCCCCGTTTATAGGAATATACAAATTGAAGGTTCTATAAGAATAAAAGGGGAAAGCCCCAAAGAATGTGGATGAGATAATGAAAGTGGATATGAGTCACTTTCATAACTGGCTCTGGGCAAAATTGAATGGAGGAACACGATTCATTTAGTCAACCCCAAATCCTTGGGATGAGGCTTCATTGATGATGATGAGGATGTCATTAATTGATCTGAAAACAATGCACTAAGTGTTAACTTTCACCTAATTGTTTATGACGAAAAGGCCATTTCAGGAATGGTCGTCTCCAAAGTCACATTTAATTCCATTAGTGCTGGTGTTGGGTCAATAATTTTGACAAAAAGAAATCTCATTTTTAGGATATAGTCAGAGGTTTTGCATTTTCTCTTTGTAGCTTTATTCCCCCTTTTTTATGTTTCCTGATGTTACTTGGGTACTGCAGAGACACATCTCAGGTATGTCATGGTTAGTTCGTAGTTGGGTACTTTTACACTTAAAAAGAGTTTATGTATAAAACATGGGTATGGCATGTGTTTTAGTGTCTGATTAACATAGATGTCTCATTTCTCGGGAGGGCTCTAACTAGTACACGTTATCAAAGTGATGTTAGGTTTGGACACTTGTGAGACCCAAAGCAATAGGTGTATTTAACGGGTATGGCTGTGGATCAAAGATTAATAGTCATCTCCTGCCACAACGTATAGATATCAGCATATGAGGTCCACATTGTCAAATGTCATCAAACCTAGACGTTGCTAACTTCTAAGATGCATTTTTCTTTACTAAAATATCTAACTGAGAAGCCAATATACGTGTTGTAAAACTTGTTCTAGAATCTACAACAACTATTTTCAATTTCTTTCGACATCTGATGCCTTTGACTATTTGATGCAGCTCTATCTTGAACACTACCATCTTTCAAATTCTTTCTAAATCAGTAAATCTTGATCTCTAATACCACTTTCATAACCGTAGCTACAAACATTAGATCTTTATTGAGATCACGTTCTTCACCTAAGCTACCTCTTCTAACCTATGGTTTCTGTCCTAGATGACCTAAAACGAAGCCAAGAAAATGATCCTAGAGAAAATATGCTCCAAAGGTTAGAATTCAAACACACCACCTTGTCAATTCAATTACACTTCCCTAATGACCTAGCCTATTTTACCTAGATGTAGTTAGGTAATATCAAATGCATAAACTAGCATCTCTCGAAGAACAAACCCACCCACCACTCACACATGGTGTTTCTTGTTTCTGGGAAAATTTGTAAACTACCTACTATTGTTAGCAGCTTAAGACTGCAAGTCATGTAAGTAAATAGAAATAATGTTAGTTAGCATTACAAGAACAAATCATGCTTCCTTTTAATTTATTTTTTATAATTTACTGAATTTCTATGTAACGAGATGGGAGTTACTGTTCATTGCCTCTCACACCATACACACACACACACTATATATATATATATTCTATTGCAATACCCATGGTTGCTTTTTTTAGGAAAAAAAAAAGTCAGTGATTTTCTGACTCCTCCCTCTCCTCTCTGATATGCATGCCTGACGTAGCATATGCCAGAACCATAGATTTTTCCTTGGGATACACAATGGCACATCCCCATAAACATGTGCAGTTGTGTATCCCGAGGAAAGCTATGGTTCTAACACATGCGACGTTAGGGGTGTATGACAGAGGGGGGTGTCAGTTTATCGTTATTAAAAAAAAAAAAAAATTGATTAGAATGAGTATTCTTGACTTCTGGTGGGTAACATCTTTTCATAAAATTCATTCACAGGAAGAGCTTGAAGAGCTAGAGAAAACAGCAAAAGTCTCAGCTGCATGCCAAGAGTAAGTGTGGAAGTGCAACATAGAGAGCCAAATAAGACTTCATCTCTTTTACATGGCTTTTAGATTTTTGATTAGAGACATTTTTTATATTTGGAGACTGAATTTGCTTTTGTTTTCCTTTCCGCCAGATTACTGATTAATGTAGAAACCAGACCGGATGCACTGCTGCCATTGTAATGACTCTTTCATCCTTATTTTGAACCCGAGAAAATGATCTGTTAATCCCAACTAATTTCTTTTGTTTTATACGATATGACAGTACAAATGGCCCTATAAACCCAGGATGGGATCGATGGTTCGAAGGACCCCAAGATTCAAGAGGTTGCAGATGTTGGTTTCTCTAATTCTCATTGTTTCCAAGATCTAACCATTGCAACCATCTGAATATTTCTTTCATTACAGACTAGTTGGAAAATACCTGAGAGTTTAGTGAATGATAGACCATTTGTCGAAGCTTGAAATTTTAGTTAATTCAATCTTTGTTATCTATAGGAATAGATATCTGCAAATAACAATGGAGATCTGGAAATACTTTTTATTGTTTCTTTTAATAGAGAGCCTGTATTGCAACAACAAAAAACATTTTTGTACGCCAAATTTGATCTTATAACAATTGAATTGTGTCAAACCTGATTCGATATTCAAAACCAAGTAAAGTTCATATATTTAAACTACATATTATATATTTTCTCTCATTTTATCTGATGCAATCTTTATCAGATCATCCAAGAATTCATCGGATCAGGTCCTCAACAAAATCCAGACCCGAAGTTATAATTTGATGCAGTTTCCAACTGATGGCTAAGATATTCATAAGAAAAAAAGTTGGGCGCGGCAAAATATTTTCCCCAAAAAATTCCAAGAAATGGTTTCCACATGAAGGCCTTTTCCCATTGCACACATAGACAAGGAATTCATTTTTTAAACCAATTGAAATAAAAATACAATCACACCCTCTCATGAAGGCATCCCACAAACATAGATGGAAGCTTCTATTTTCCCAACCCACCTTCCAACAAACTCAAGAATGAAAATACTTTTTCCTGGAAAAAAGTAAAGATATAACTGTCCGTTGATCACTCTTTTTTAACTGGTAGCCTTGCCGGTGACTCGCTGAGCGATCCATCCCAAACCATCATATAAACCTTCACCGGTGAGGGCGCAGCATGCTTGGATGTGCCAGTCATGGTTCTTGATGCTGTGGAGTGAAAGTGCGTCAGTGATCTCAGCTGGGGGCATGGCATCTTTGAGATCCTGCTTGTTAGCAAATACGAGTATAACGGAATGTTCAAGATCCTCATGTTGAAGCAGCCTGAAAAGTTCATCTTTCATTATGGAAATCCTGGCTCTGTCCGTGCTGTCGATCACTGCTATAATTGCGTGAGTTCCACGATAATATGTTGCCCATGACGTCCTTAATCGTTCTTGGCCGCCTAGATCCCATACCTGATCAACAAAATCAGAAATAAATGAATAGATCTAGAGAGCATATATTCTCTGACTGACAGTACAAAGATGTGTGTTGATCAGGAAAAGCTTATATGCACAGGCCGCGAAACCAAATGGCAATAACTCAGATAGAGCAAATAATAAATTCATCCATATTGACAGAATGAGACTATGGTTTTCAGTTACACTCTGGCGGGTGACAAGTGTTCAACTAAATGTAGGCTTCAGGAATATCAACGTTTCACGTGTACATACTTGAAATCGTGTCAAAAATAGTTATGCGGTTTTTTATCCAAGAGAGATGATTAATCTTTAATTAAGCACCATCTGTAATCTTTAAATTTATTATCTATCCTTGTTTACCATGCCGGCACATATATATATATTAACACGAGAATTGGAGAAGGTTAATTTGGGAGCTATTGTGGGAAGAGAAGGAAAATGAATTTAAGAATGAACATCTCCAATGTTCTTTATGATTTCGAAAGTGGAATGATATTTCATGTAGGGATCTGATAGATTCAGGGTGCTTTGGAGAAAGATATTTCCTTCCATCTTCATTGTTTCGAATGTTAAAGCAGCTTCGGTGAAGGATTGTTGGTCCCCATTCATCAACCAAGGTCACTTCCCCCACATTTTTTTTGACACAATGTCTATAAATAGTTTATTGGGAAAGATGGAAATTAATTATTTCAGTTGAAATACTAAGTGCTTTTGACAAAGTTGATCTAGAGCTTTAAGTTTAATGAATTCAAAGCAGCGAACGAAATGTGAAAAGAGGATAGATCCATGCTAGCACATGCATAATCACCAAGTCAGTATACAGGTTTAAAACGGCAAGGGAAAACTTCGGGAAAAAATGGGAAAAACAAGACTTTTACACACATAATTATACATTTTATGATAAAAACAAGTGCAACCATCAATGCACTTTTAGAGCAAAATGACACTATATTGAAAAAAATTTAAAAACCATAACATCAAGACATTATTATAAAATCCACATTAGATAACATTTATGAACTAAATCACAAACAACCATAAGACCATAAAAATTAATCATAGGCCAACAAAAAAAAATTGGTTCTTATTATTATGTTTTAAGAAAGCGTGTTTAAAACGAAAAAATGCATCTTTTGAAAAAGACAAGTTTTTTTTATTGTTTTAATCGTTAGAGGTGTGAGATGCATTTTAAATGAGACTTTTTCTAAAAAAATGTAGCTTTTGTTACTACAAGGACATGTACACTTACTTCATTTCCATTAATGAGCTCTCCAAGTATGTTTGTTTGTTCCCTCCTTCATTACCATGGAAAGTCTTTGAAAAATCACTCCAATGAGAAGGAAAAGCACCATAAGTTCTTATAATTTAGATGGAGAATCAGCGATTAGTTAAAACATTCCTCTCCTTTTTTTATGGATATAAAGGTCTGATATTTAAAGATTTTCTATTTATATGGCAAGCAATTGTTCCTCCAAACTAGCAAAAAATACAACAAAATCAAAGCTACAATAAACAGATAAATATATTACAGATAAAAATCATGAATTTTACTATTCGAAAACCAATACTAACAAGCAAGAATGATAATCTCACCTCAAACCGAATGTTCTTGTAGACAAGTTCTTCTACGTTGCTCCCGACTGTAGGATGCGTAGTTACAACCTCTCCTAGATGCAATTTGTAAAGCGTCGTCGTCTTTCCAGCGTTATCTAATCCTACAACCACAATCTTATACTCTTTCGCAGGAAACAACATAAACCAGAATCTCGATGCAAACGCCCCCATTTTCTATCAAATCGATCTCAGATTTCAATCTAAGGAAAAAAAAATCAAGGAAATCTCATCAAACAAGAGAATTTAATCCAAAAAAGTATTAATTTAGGAAAGAAAAAGTTCAGATCATGATGAATCGCATATATAAATCGAAAAAATGATTCAATCAAAGAAGATCTTCATTTCTACTAGAAAAACGTGCAAATCAACATAAAACACAGATCGAAATCGAACAGAATCTAATTCCAAACCTAAGTTTAGATACGAGGGACGACGCAAGAGATGAGAGTTCTTGAATTACTCTTTAATGGCGGATCTTTGCGGGACTCTGAGAGAGAGAGAGAGAAAGATTTCTCTGGTTTTTGCTTCGAAGAGAAGGAGAAAAATATAGAAACCAGAGAAACCCTATTTGGAGCTGAAACTTCTCCCCCAACCTCACAGAAGAAATCTTTTTTATATCTTCTGTTGTCGGTTACGTGTTGCTAATGGTGGGACCCACAATAATATGGCACGTGAGATCCGGCCCCGCCATCCAGAGTTGAAGGTCAAACTAATTGACCAAGCTTTTGTCAACTAATATCAATATTTTTTTAAAAAAATATAATTTTATTAAAATTAAATAAAAATTAAATATTTTTTATTGAACATTAAACCATCAGTTTATTTTCAGGTAAGCTTCGGATAAGGAAAATAAATCTGAATTACATTTTTGGGTGGTAGCCAAGGTTAGGGCTGTCAATGGACTGGGCTTTTTTAAAAACTTCACCTGAACTCAACCCATCTAAATATCGGGCCAGGCGGGGCTGGGCTTAAGAAATGAAATCATAGTCTAAGCCCTGTCCACCTATATTGAGGCCATTTGCGGGCCGGGCCAAACCTATTTTAAACTATTTTTTATTGTATCAATTACCAAAAGCATACCAAATAACAATAAATCGATTAAAATAATATTTTATAATTAGATTTGACAAAACTAATTTCATTTTATACAATAAAATACAATAATATTTTATGATAAAAAAAAATTATTATGCAATATATTTTAATATAATATAACGGGTCAGGCCGTCTAACAGGCTTACACTCAAAACCAAAACCCGATCCTATAGTGAAACAGGCTTAGTCCGGCCTGATACCTAAATGGACTAAATTACTAAATCCAAATCTGATCCATGTCAGACCGGATCAGGTCAAAACCCGAACCATTGACAGTCCTAGCTAAGGCCAGATTAGTGATTGGTAATTAGTAGGTGAAGGGGAATTTTGAACCCAAGTCATGGTATCACCACTCATAGACTAACCAACTTAATAGACATATTACAAGAGATATTCAAGCCTCATAACACTTCATAGTCAGCACATGCAAACCAGCAATGAAACTTTTAAATAAAAAACAATTTCCAATTGTAAATTGATCTCATAATCTCAATTTCTAGCAAACAAAATGTATTTCAAGAAAACATAGAACAGAAAAAAAAAAAATTATTTCAAGAAATTTAAGACTACTTGAACATAGAACTATAACAACTAAAGAAGCAGACATTTTATTAATGCAACATAAATTTACACGAATTAACATTCAGGGCATGGACTGCTTGATGGTCTAAATAACTAAAACAGTAGAAACTAGATTTTTTTTTTTTGCAAACATTTACATTTGGATGGCAATCAACGATTGCCTGAATATCTCATAGAATTCATTTGAAAATTGATCTACCCTAACCTGCTAAATGGTTCCTGCTTCGCCGCGTAGCATAACAAAATCAATAAATAAAACAAGACAACCATTTCAAAAAGTGTCAAGTGATGATCGAAGTAGAAAATTCGAACATTGGTAGGGATGATCAAAGAACTTGAGCAGATAAGAGTTGCCTCAACTGAAGAAGATGTTCCTCATTTGAAATGTTAAGAGAGAGCCGAAGATTTGTCAAGAGAGATTCCTGTTCCCAACTTAAAGGACCCGAAGCATAAAGAGCTTGTACGGTTGTTTTATATGCATGTAACTCTAGTTTATGGACTTTGGCTTCTGATTCGTCTTCAGTACATGAAGGTAAGTACTTTCTCCTCGATACAGATGGACACATTGATTCAGCATCATCAAAAGAACTATTAGCAACATCCCTAAATGATTTACGGGAATTTCGAGTAGTGTATTCTGGCAAGTCAGTGCTACTACAACTAGCAACGGAGCACTCGTCAGTCTCTTCAGAAACCCGAAAAATGGAAAATGGGTGCAAGGAATAATTGTTTTTTTTCTCTGTTTCGTCCATTTCGGAAGATCCAACTGTGCATCTCTTACCCACTTTTGCTTTTGGGTTAGAAACGCATCCTCCCACTTGTATGGTAGTCTTTCTTTTCCGATCACTTAAACCCATTACTGCATCGTTGAGTGACGAATTGAAACGGTTGTCAAGATTTATTTGCAAGGTACTCGTATTGGGGAAAGTCTTGAGTTGTTCTTGATCCCCTTTTCCTCTTGGAAAAGTTTCTTCATGGATACTTTGTTGTGGGACCCCATAACCCAACGCTCGGGAATATTTTGAACCATTTTGGATTATATTGTTATCGATTAGTTTATCTCCACCAACCTGCAAGTAGATATACTCATTAACTTCAAAACAACAAGAGAAGCCCAAATACATGTGAGATTAAAATTGGACACGTAAAACTTAACCAGAAGGTATAAGAAATGAACAGAAAATCCAACAGTTACTATCTTTGTGAAAGCCAATAAGACATGAGTTTTAGAGAAAATACCACCAAGGAACACCATATCCTAATAAAGAGAAATCACTCCGTTAACAATTAAATAAATTATATAAATAAATTTCACAGAAAAAATGAAGATTTCTTAGAATTCCCAAATCAAACAAAATTAGTGGAACCCACCTAACATATTACGCGTATTGAACTTTGGGACATCCATAAACTGTTATGGTGTTGCTAAACAACTCCTGTACCTCCATTCAATTTTGTCCAAATCTACATTTTGTTCTTGAAAGTGTGTTCATATTCGCTTTTAGTATCTAAATCCATGTTCTTTTGGGCCTTCCTATCGCTCCTTTATAACCTTCAACTTGTATATTCCTTCTAACTAAGGCTGTAATCGGCCTTTATTGAATGTGCCCAAACCATCTCAATTGACTTTATCTAAGTTTATTACCTATTGGATCTAATCCCAAATTTTCTCAAATGAGTTTATAAATCTAATTTTAACTTTCCTAGTATTTCCACTCATCAATCTCAACATCTTCATCTTTGTTACACTCAATTTATTAACATGGTGCATCTGGACTCCCCCAACTTTCAATCCCATAAACCATAGCTGGTCTTATTGTCGTCTTATAAAATTTTACTTTTGGATTGGTATTCATCAATCACATAGCACTCCAGAAGCACATATCCATTGTAACCATCCAACTTTGATTCTATGGGCAACATCCTCCTCAATACCTCAATCCTTATGTACAACAATTGATTGAGGTACCACAAATGGTCGTTTTAGGGTATTTTTAGACCATCAATATTTAATGTACATTCCACATGGATGTTAGTACAAAATTTACACTCCACATTCTCAATTTTGGTTTTACTTATCATAAAGCCCTTGGCCTCCAATGCCTCTCTCTATAATTCTAGTTTTGCATTGTTTTTCTCTCTATTCTCATTAACTAATACTACATCATCTGCAAAAAAAACATATATCAAGGAATATGCTCTTGAATATGAGCAATCACTTCATTTATAACTAAAACAAACAAAATAGACTTTAGGTCGATTTCTTGTGTAAACCAATTTTAACTGAGAACTCATTTGTCACCTCTCTACATGATCTCACCTAGTCACAAGTACATGTCCTTAATATTCAAATCTGTCCATTTGGGACTCCATTTTTCCAATACCCATCACAAATTAACTCTCCAAGTATTTTGTCATATGCTTTCTTTAGGTCTATAAAAAACCATATGCATTTTCAACCTGGCATAATGCATTAAAAACGCAAAATTTTGGGATAAGGTTTTGTTGCTTCGTGTTGTTTACAATTACAAATGCATGTCAAACAAAAATTTCAATGGGTGCAAACCAAGGTAATTTCATCAAACCATGAGACTTTAAAAAACATTAATTTACATAACAATAAACACTCATCATCAGGATTTCAGGCAACGTTCTTGAAGGACTTAATCCTCTCCTCCATATCCACCAATGATCACTTTGTGATACCCATAAACCCATGAGGGGCTCTAGTTACTCCTACTAAGAATTGTGCCCCAAGGAACATTGTGAAATTCCTTTAGAATACCAAGACCTTTTTATTAGTCTACTCAGAGGTCAAGATCATATTCAAATGGCTTTTTATGTGATATTGCTTTCTTAACAGAAATAATGGTTGGATGATAGTTGCTAAGACTACCATAGAAAAGCAATCAAGCCCAGAGCTGAACCTTGGGACGATATAACATGAGCAACAAGAACAAACAAAATTTACCACATGTGCTAGAAGTTGAAAATTACGATGGAATTTCACAGTTCCTCTGCAGTGTTAGATCTATCTCTCTAATAAGTTCACCTTACTGAACAAACATCAAAAAAATTATATCCTATTAATACCATACCCTAGCCACAAGAATGTATTTAGATAAGATGATGGACAATAGAATCATTCAAAAATTTCTTTGGTGAAGTGAAGTGAGTTCTAGTGAAACACATGGATACGAAAAGGTGCCTGATCCAGAAAATGAAGTGTCCTTAACAAATAGGTACAATTGAGCCACACGTGATATAGAGAACATAAACATACCTGCATGAGAAATGAAAACAAATACATGACACTCTTGATAGGTTGATAGGTCAAAGTGTAGGTCCTGGGGGAGTGATCAACCACTTAGGAAAAACCAATCTAAGACTCAACCGTGTTTCCATTAAACACAAATTCTTCACCATGATCTCAATCCTTTCAAACAATTATTGGACTTCCCAAGTGTCAATAGATATCATAATCTTCATCATCGTCTCATTCCCTATCCCGAACATTGGGGTCAGCAGCATAAATCCTAATGCACCATTCCACTCTACCTTAGGCTGTATGTTCAGTTAAGACATTTCATACCACCTCCATAATGATATTTTACCTCAATTTGCACCAAAGCTTATAACTAACTTAAATGAAAATGTCATAAAAAGATATAAATCTTTGAATAATGCTATAATGTTCCACGAAGTTTTATTTAAGAGAATTAAAGAACCTCTATACGCCGAGGCTTCCTACCCAGTACAGAACATACTGTGAGGCTTGACAATGGAAAATGAGGGACTAGCAAATTTGGACAATTTCCGGGTAAATCTTTTTTTTTTATATATATAAAAAAAGACCTATCAGGAAGACTATCAACACCGGGAAGTCTTTTAAGTTCATCAAAGTTAATAAAACTATTTAGGGGAAGATAAAACAAAAAACAATTCATGTGGAGATTGTTTGGCCAGTTGTGCAAGTAAGCAAACACACAACAAACAAAACAAAACCCTGATTTGAAAACCATAAGTGTGTTCTAGACAAAATTAAACAGTAATTACAGAAACAAACCGAGAAAATAAACTTGATTAGAAATAAAGAACGACTATGATAATATTAGCCATTGGGCGATAAAGATAATTTGGTCTGTACCTTCCCGATCACAACCCACTTGTTGTTGTGCCAAGCTTGCCGAATCCTTAGACTAGATTTGTGAAATTCTTTTAGCTGAATAGACCCTAAAAGTCTAATTACAAACCGATTATTCTTCAAAACCTTTGCAATCTTCCCGACCCTCCAACAATGAATATCGAACACCTCAGCTATATCACCAAGTACCCATTTTTCTTCTCCCTTCAAAGGTGGTGGCTGAGGCCTAACATCTACCCGCCACACATTTTCGACAATTGGATCACCTTCACGATTTAGAAACATCTCGTATCTAACAGTGTATTTATCTCCATTGGCTGAAATTATTTTACCAGGAAACCAAGCACCACACTTCTCCTTTGTTCTTCTCAACACCTCCACATTATTGCCTTCTTTGAACTTCATGATTCTACAATCCCTTACTCTTGACTCTGCTTAATGAAATAAATCAGTATAACGGTTAATGGAATCTACATAAGAACTTATTTGATTCAAAATATTTTAACAAAAGAAAATAACTACTTTTTTAATGCATCGAAACACCAACGCCGATAACTAGCTCATACAATAAGAATTCCTCCCAGAACAAACTTTAGAAATACCCAAAAAAATTGGACTTTGCACCACAAGATCTCTTCGAAGAACCCCAAATTAAGAATCACTAAGCAAAGTATGATCTTACATTTTTACCAACTTATGAGTTTGATAGACAAAACTAGCTCATACTATAGCTTTTACATATAATTAGATAGAAATCTCAAACACAATCAAACTAAGAAAAGATATATCTGACTCAAAAGAACCCATAAACCTCTGAAAAGTTAAAAAGAACAAAGAAAAAAAAAAGAAAAAAACAGCAAAACCAAGAACCATTCACCAAACACTCAACTATAACTGGTTCAAAACCAAACTTGGAGAAAACCCATAATATTAACAAATAAATTATTTACTAGTAAAATCAGCAAATAAAATAAAATACAAGAATAATGCAAAAAATCAAAACCACCAAAGCATCAAAACTACCACAATTTTAGCTCAATTTGATAAATACCCAACAACCATCTCAATCAAAAATCACTATATATCTTCCAAAAAGAACACCAACCCATGATTGAGAAACGTAAAGAACATCAAAAATCAAGGATTTCATCCAAAACTAAAGTTACCCATATAAGTTCTTGGATTTAAACAAAAAGTAAGGGAAAAAACTACATATTGAAATGTAAGAATAAAACTTACAAATTTTCAGCCATTTTGACTGCTAAAAAAACTGAAAATTCAAGAAAAATTAATTGGACTGACCTGGGTTGGATGCAAATAGAGGAATCATGGTTGAAAACGGATTCAACGTTGCTTGTTGTGTTCATGACCACATCTTTTCGATGAATGGTGTGCTGTTCTTTTACATGAATAGTTTATCTTAGTAAATTCTAAATCTGCTTTTAATTAGAGATAATTACCAAATTAATTTTCTCATTTTGCGAAATTACTAAGACCACCTTGTATTAAACATTTATCACGTTCATACCCTCCTATGTTTTATTACCTTTCCTATTAAAATACAACTCTATATATATGAGTCAAGTATACATCGATCGATCCTGACCGTTAATGCGTAGAAAACTATGATATCTATGATTTTAACCATCTTCCAATAATTTCTGATGGTTTAGTGTGGGACCCACGTAAAGGTGGCAAATAGCAATTTGAGGAATCTGGATTAGATCAAAATTTGGAGTCTGTGTGAGGTGTGCCACTTCAACAACAGATAGAGTTGTGTGACACACGTGATAGAGGGCCCAAATGAACCCACAATTAGCCACGTGGCTAAATTGGTGCTTCACTCCAAAGTCAGGTTTGGCATTATTCTTACTTTAGTATTTGATCTTGTACTCCAAGAAGCTGGATAGCTACACAACTCCAGGTCTCCTTTTGTATTTTGCATTATTCATAGTCTGGGCCCACTAAGTAATGGTGATTTCTGACCTCTAGATTCTACAAAAGATTCCATAAGATGGTTGGCATCAAACTTTTAGTGTCTACGACTTACAGTAAAATTGTTGTTTGATTATGTGTCAATCTCTTGGCTCTTAATACAGCTTTTATATGAGGAGTGGCTCACACTTGGTCGAATACATTGTTTGACGTTTGTAAATGTAAATGACTTATTATTTTTTTAATTGCACTTTCGGGAGTGCTTATTGGCACAACAAAAATTCTCATGAACCACCTAAGACTTGAAGAAATTTAAAAAATTATCATAAATTATTTACAAATGTTACTCATCTTCAATTGCTGCATTATCTTACTAATTAAAATTAAAGTCGGCTTCGACCTCATATCGCACATCTTGACGTGAAAATGGATAGAAATCATAAATGTTTTCACTGTATATCTCAAAGAAAGCATTTATGGTTCTCATGCACTTTCGTGCCAGGATGTGCGATGTAAGGTCCAATCTTGAGGTCACTTCAGCATTATTCTTAAAATTACCATAATTTGTAGAATAATTTAGATGCATGCAAGAGTGTAATTATTGCCATACCATCTTTTACTAATATCACACTAAGGGTATGTTTGATTGCATGGAAAGTCACTTTCCATGGAATTTGAAATCCATGAAAATTTAGTTGTGAAAAATAGATAGGGTTGGAAAATCAAATTTCATTGTTTGATTTCACTTGGATAAAATCATAGAAAAATATGAGAAAAAAGAATAAGAGGATAAGGAGGAAGAAGATGAGAGGAGGGGGAAAGGAAGAAGAAGATGTAGAGGAAGAGGGAGGGGGGAGGATGTGGTGATGAAGGTGGCGGCGACGATGACGATGACGACTACGGCAGCGGCGATGACAGTGACGGTGGCGGCGACGACGATGGCGACAATAGAGGTAAGTGAGGAAGATGAGGGGAGAACGTCGTGGTGGTGGTGCCGGAGGAGGTGAGGGATGGAGAAGAAGGAGAAGAAGAGAGAGAGAGAGAGAAAGTGGTCGGAGACGGAACCGACGGCTACGGTGATGGTGACGACAGCGAGGTTAGTGTAATGGTGGTGGTGGTGGTAGGGAAGAATTGAGGATGGAAAATATTGGTGGATTTCATTTTCCCACCCATATGGGTGGGAAAGTGAAATCTATGATTTAGTGGACTTTTTGAATGGGGTGGAAAATGAATTTCCATTTCCATGTGCAATCAAACACTTGAAAAATGTCATTTTCCATGGAAATTAATTTTCCACCCTATTTTCCATGTGCAATCAAACATACCCTAAGTGTGGTAATAGCAGCTCTCTACAAAACATATACTATAACTTTTCTTTAATGATATCTCACGATGGAGATAATCGATTGAATCCCGTGAAATTATTTCATTAATTTTATTTTTCTAAAACAAATCGACTTTCGCTGATAACTTTTGATTTTATTGTAACAAAAGAACCTGCTTTTATACTATTAGATTCAAAATTATTTATTTTTGAAAGAAATTATTAAAGTAATGGATCTTTTAACTCCTTATCGCCATGGAGGAAAAATTGGACTACATGAGGAAAATAGTAGTCATAATAGAATTAGTCAATAACATTACCTAAACGAATGATATTTATTATCCTCATCCTCAACCTTGAGTATTATTTTTTGACCTTCAAACCTTAATAAGAATAAGTTAGGATAATATGACGACAATGAATTTTTAAAAAAGAATACTAAGAATTTCTAAAGAGAAATTTCAGAAATTTCAACCTTTTATGTCATACTAGCACTTATACATCGGATCCCATCAGAACTTCGCAATTAAACGTGTTAAGACAAACGAGAGCAATAATAGAATGGATGATCTCTTGAGAAGTCCTCGTCTTGCATCCCTCTAACACATTTTAATATTCAATATGAGCATTAATTCCTCATAAGCCACCTACAAAGACCCTCACTTACCTGTACGTGTGATGTGCGAGCATTGCACTTGCCCCGCCTTGGACATGATCAGGGTCTATGGACTGGATACGCCCGGTTCAATGTCTACAAGGATATCCGATTATCAAAAATAAAAATAAAACACAACAAATTTTTATATTGCAAAAAACAAGAAGTACAATAAATGGTTTTGTAGGTCTTCTTATGGCCACCAAGCAATGGTAAATATTACGATGCAAAACTTTGACATGCAAATCATTTTTATATACGGATTTGCTTGTGTACTAAGTGATAAATAATGCCCAAGTATTAAAACTTGGGTGTAGAGAAATTAATCAACTCAACTTAGAAATTAAATGAGAGAACTCATCAACTCAGATTAAAAAACCCAGCCAGAATTCGGGATTATTATCAATATATATTTAATTTAACTCGCTGAGGCAACTAATTAGTGATCACGTTGACTGTACACCAGGGAGTTGGGCCCACGCATTTTTGCCAACTCATGACCTCAGCATCATCCCACACAACAGGTATTACCCACAGTGTCAATCCTGAAGACCAGTATAAAAGATCAATGGTTACGATTCACCACATCAATCCTTCACACTCTTAAAGAAAAACCCAGCATTGCAGTGAAGAGGTCTAATGTTTAAAAAAAAAAAAACACCAAAATAAGTTTTAAATTAGCTAACAATTTTCTTCTTCTAGACAACAAACTACCAGATTCACATTAGAGAGTGTTAAAAGTAAAATCAGAAACAGAAAGATAGAACCACAAAGTGTCCATCAGTAAGGAATAATTAGAGAAACTCAGCAGAAAACCAAGCATTTAATCTTTAGAAGACTTGTTGATGAGTGATTTGTGGATGTGAGGGATCACACCACCTCCCGCGATCGTTCCTTTTATCAGTGTGTCGAGCTCTTCATCTCCTCTGATGGCCAACTGCAGATGTCTTGGTGTAATACGCTTCACCTTCAGATCTTTGCTTGCGTTCCCAGCCAACTCGAGTACCTCTGCAGTCAGGTATTCAAGTATTGCTGCCGAGTACACCGCTGCGGTCGCTCCCACACGACCATGAGCAGCAATTCTTGATTTCAGATGTCGGTGAATCCGACCCACGGGAAACTAGGGTTCCATGTATGACATTGAGAATCAGAAAAGTTTAATCAGAACTAACAAAATCCTTCACAAATGCCAGGAAAAAATTGGCCCCGAGACCGTTTAAAATATTAATTATCATCATTGAAGAGTTATCCCAAAGGTTTGGGTTTGGCTAAATAAATCATATTACTTCATTCAATTACGTGCAGAAAAAGTCTTCTACAAAAAATAATACAAAATTATTAAAGAAAAAAAATGAAATAGTGATAGATGGGTATGGCATGGTATAATCATATTCAAGCAGTCAACACTTAATTTCTAAATGTAGGCAGCAGCCACCAAGCCATTTAAGAACCAATATATTTAATGGTTTAAAAAACGAATAATAATAACAATAACAAATAAGCAAGCAATCACAAAGATTATCTAACATAAAGACAATATCAAGATGACAACTTAAAATACAAAATCTAATCACATATGCCTATGAGAATTAATAGTGACGTTCTTGTTGTGCAAATATTAAGCAAATAGCAACTAACCATTAAAAAAAAAAAATTAATCTGAAAAGAAAAGGTGCAAGAGTAGCTTGTATCGTTACCATCATCGAAACATATAATCATAATTTGCATTCCCAACATCAGATGATTTGTCACCTACCCCCAATTTATTCTTTCCTATTTTATCTTTTATCAGCCTCTCAAGGGACCACACTAAAGCCCTTGTTTTGTCTTTTGTCTTTGCCATTGAACTTGATTGTGGTCTAGTTCATGCTTGGTAATGCAACAAATAGTTACATTGCAGCATAATTACAGTTTTATAATGCTTGGTGTTGTGTCACGAAATCATATTGCTGTAAAACAATTGCACCTAGGGCCATAATTTTGAAACAAAATAGTTGTTAAATACTTGCAGCCAAACGTAGCTTCAAATATTTTCAAAACCTCTCATGCTTGATGAAATTATATATCTCCCTCTACCTTCGGAGGGCAGGTTTACCCTCCACATTTAGGTTTATGTATCTATAAATAGAAGAATAATGATCTCCTGACGCCCCCCCCCCCCCCCCGGCCTACACCCCATCACAGAACCATAGATCATTTGCCTCGGGATACGCAGAACCATAAATCTTTTCTTGTGTATCCCAAGGCAAATGGTCTATGGTTCTGTAAAGGGGGCGTATGTCAGAGGGGGGCATCAGATTATCACAACTCTAAATAGAATTAAGAATAGCCAACTACGATTGATAAGCTAACCTAATGTAATGAATGTACAAGGAATTTGCTCGGATAACATGACGAATTAAGAAAACAGGTTGATCAAACTTCTACCCACAAAACTTATGGTTGTTTGGTTGTTGTGACACTAAAGAGAACATGAGGGAGATAAGTCAAAGTTGGTGGGAGGAGAAAAAAGTGGGTAATACCTTTGACAGAGGCTAACATTCCACCACATTTGAGCTATGAAAAACTAGT
Source organism: Akebia trifoliata (assembly GCF_017979445.1). Classification (NCBI taxonomy): domain Eukaryota; kingdom Viridiplantae; phylum Streptophyta; class Magnoliopsida; order Ranunculales; family Lardizabalaceae; genus Akebia; species Akebia trifoliata. Next base: position 31,707,115 of record NC_141379.1, on the reverse strand, counting down.
TCTAGCCTACTTAAAACCCAAAGATGACCTAATGTAATAAACAGATAAGGTTGTATTAAACAGATAAGGTGGTATGATTAACAAGAGAAACAGGTTCTTCTGACTTCGCCAACCAAAATTAATGGTCATTCGGGTCCTCGTGACACTAAACAAAGCATGAGGAGAAAAGTCAAAAGTTGGGGAAAGGAGAAGAAAAAAGTAGGCAACAACTCCCATCTTTCCGTGGAAAAATGTCTTTTGTAACTAAGGAACCAGGTATTCATACCTATCGGTGACGTGTGAATGTCAAAAATACCCATGGTGGCTGGCTATTTTTCTTGTTTTAGCCGTTAGTTGAATTCTGTCATAAGAATGACTCCTGAATCAGACATCTGCATAGGTCCTGCATATGGAACTCGTACGATTCTATCAAACATTTTGCACTTCCTCAGGCAACTTTTCAAGGCTATTTTTGCTTCTCAAGTGCCATAACAATGAGCATTGCCGCATGGACAATGGGATTCCATCTTTCAGGTCCTCCTAATAGACTCCAAACCTTGATCCCTGTTATTCCCAGGTTCCAAACAGTTGTGCCTTTAAGCAGAGGCACGTGATGCCTCGTCAATAGGTGTCGCATGACCATGTGGCATATCACATGACATGACACCCGGAAGGTCATACTTTCCCCCAACAAGAAGGTGCATGTGGTGAAGGCATCAACACCTGATTCAGTAAAACTAAAAATCCTACAAAGTAATCACCTAATACATAAGTAGAGAACGTAGATTCAATGGACCTAAAACATATCCTAAATTGTCTTAACTTAGCCTTAAAGTTACCCAATCAGCTAGCTTGGTGTAGGAGTTGCAAGATAAGAAGTGTTTGGATTATAGTTTCAATAGTACTTTTGTGGCTCTAATCCCAAAGAGAGTAGAGGCGAATAAGCTAGGAGATTTCAGACCCATTAGTTTAGTGAGTTCGGTGTACAAGATAATATCTAAAGTGCTTGCTTCGCGGTTGAAAGTAGTTCTCCCGAATCTTATCGATAATGAGCAAGGGGCCTTCATTAAGGGGAGACAAATTCTGGATGGAGTATTGATGGCCAATGAATGCCTTGACTCGAGGATTAAGGACAATAAAAATGGGATAATTGGGAAAATTGACTTGCAGAAGGCTTATGATCACGTGAGTTGGAATTTCTTAGAATACATGATGGGTAGGATGGGTTTTGGAGTGAAGTGGATCAGTTGGATTATGAAATGTGTTACAACAGTGTCTTATTCGATCCTAGTCAACGGGAGTCCAGCTGGTTTCTTTAGGGGTTCGAGAGGGTTGAGGCAGGGGGATCCGTTATCCCCATTTCTATTCCTTATTGTTGCAGAAGCTGTGGGTAGACTGTTTAGAAGAGCGGTTGAGTTAGGTAAGCTTTCGGGGTTTAGAGTGAATGATGGTCCTCTAATTTCTCACTTACAATTTGCGGACGATACTCTGGTTTTCTTGGAACACTCGAGGGATCAAGTGAGAGTTTTGCGGGTTTTACTTTGCTGCTTTGAGGCTATTTCAGGTTTACATATCAATCTGCAGAAAAGTAAGCTGTTTGGAGTAGGTGAAATGAATGACATGCATTTGATGGCCGCAACTTTGGGATGTGGGTATGACACCTTACCCACGACTTACTTGGGATTACCATTAGGAGCACCCTACAATAGTGTCAAAATTTGGGAAGGGGTGATTGAGAGATTGGAAAAGAGATTGAGCACGTGGAAAGCCAAATACCTTTCTAAAGGAGGGAAAGTTACATTGATTAAAAGCACTTTGACGAGTATCCCAGTGTACTTTCTTTCCCTTTTTACGCTTCCTAGGTCCGTTGAAAATAAGTTGGAAAAGCTCATGAGAAATTTTCTGTGGAATGATAAGAATGGTAAGAAGAAATATCATTTGGTTAGATGGAAGGTTATTTGCACGCCCAAGAAGAATGGAGGTCTGGGGATTAGGGGTCTTAGACTAGCCAATAGAGCACTTTTAGGAAAATGGCTTTGGAGGTTCGGTGAAGAAAGGGATAATTTGTGGAGGAGGGTCATAATGGCTAAGTACGGGGAGAAGAGGCTAGGTTGGTATAGTGGTGAGGCGAAAGGTTCATACGCGTGTAGCGTTTGGAAGGGGATTCTTAAAGTGAGTGAGGATTTCGAGAGAGGGATTAGATATAAAGTGGGCATGGGAGACAAAATCAGATTCTGGGAGGATAGGTGGTGCGGCACATCGTCTCTGGCAGCTCAATTTCCGTCCTTGTACGCTTGTTCTTTGAAAAAGAACCGCTCGATCCAGCAGTGTGTGATTCGCAACGATTCTAACTCTACCTGGGACCTGGGTTTTAGGAGGAACTTCAATGATTGGGAGCTAACTGAGGTAACATCTTTCCTTGATCTCTTGCATTCGTTTCAACTCAACGAGAGCGAACAGGACAGGTGGGAATGGACGAGGGCTAAGGATTTGAGATTCTCTGTCAGATCATTTCATAGGTCACTCATCCCTTTAGATGAGCGAGCATCCTCGAGGTCCCTCATTTGGTCCAAATCAATTCCTCCTAAAATCTGCTTTTTTGTTTGGTTAGTTTCCCTCGGGAGGATTCTTACTTTGGATAACTTGATTGCTCGGGGTTGGATCACTCCAAACTGTTGTCCACTTTGTCTAGGGGATGGGGAATCTGTTGATCATATATTAATTCATTGCTCTTATTCTTATAATATTTGGTCTTTTTTCCTTGATCTTTTTCGAATCAATTGGGTCTTTCCTCGTAAGTTCTCCTCGTTGTTAGAAGAGTGGGATTGTAATGTCTTTTCATCCAAAAAAAGATTCCTTTGGGTGATGCTTCCATCGGCTATTGCTTGGGGGGTTTGGACCGAAAGAAATAACAGGGTGTTCAATAGTAAGAGTAGAAGCTCTCACGGTGGTTTTTTGGAGATCTTGGGCCTATTGTACCATTGGTCAAAACAAAACATAGACTTTGCTGGGATTACTTTTGAAGACTTTGTTTTTAGATGGAACACTTTTTTGTGATTTTTGATTTTTTTCCTTGTTTGGTTTCTTTTAGAGGCCATCTCGGCCTCCTTGATTGTTGTTTCTCTCCTTTTTATTAATATATTACAATTATAAAAAAAAAAAGTTGATTGCGACTCTTCATCAAAAACCTCAGCATTGACAATCCTTTTGAGGTGCAAAAGGCTTGTCAGATTTGACGTCCACAGATTCTTTGTTGCGGCCATTTCAATACTGTTTTATTGTATGTAATAGTGTTGCAACATTTGATCCATCACACAAGCCAAGTCATCAACCTCCAACAACAAATCTTTTTCCATATCAGCTTTCTAGAAATTTGGATCCATATTCGCAATCAACTAGTCATCACTTTTATCAACATATTTTAATCAATTACACCTCAATTTCCAATAGCATTGCAGTGAGATTTTAAGTTATAACTGTAGCCAACTCATTCAAATATTATCTTTCAATCAAATAAACTACAGTAAAATTAAACGGTTTTAATGCTTCCTCCAACAATTTTGATTGATCTCCCCCCCCCCCCCCAACTAGAATATGGTAGAAAATGTCTTCAAAAGAGACTGCCTTATAGCTCTTACACATTTCATTCTCTTTTTTATCAAATGATTGGATTGTAACTGCATACATATATTTAGATTTTCTCCACATAGTTACATATTAGAGGGTTATTATTTCTTTATATTAACTTAATTCTCACAAAAGAATTGGAAGAACATCTAGGTTTAGGTCTATATCCTTTTCGACAATACCTGTCTTTTATTCTCAAGTACAAATGAGAAAGATAAATGGCCTCTCCAATACAAGGACGAATGAGACTAAGCAATTCCTATCACCCATTTAAACAAAATAAACAATTGGATATTGTGGGACATTTTTTTTTGGATTCCCATTGATGCCGCAAGACATGTCCCAATCACAATCTCCAATTTCATACCTTCATTCACTCATAAAAAATAAACACAATGGGGGAGAAGAAGAGGTAGTGAGAAAATACCTTTTCTTACATATTACATCGCCTATAAAAGCAACTACATCCACAGACAGAACAGAGCCAATTCACTAAACAACCTCGTATTACAAACTTTTCACCACAACCCTTACTAACTCTCGAGGGACTAAACTTAAAAACATTATAAAACTATAGGAAAGAGTGATAGAACAAAGGCTACGGCAAGAAACAAATATGTTAGAAAGTCAATATGACCACTTATAATAGTTTCCCCTAGATCAATGAATGACCCATTTTCTAAAACAATCTCCATCAGTCAAGTTTCACTTCTTTTCTTCCTTACATGTCACACCATTTCCAATCCCCCAATTTCAATTTTTTGAAATCTTCTCGGGAGTCTTTGATGCACAATGCACTTATATCTAGTTTACACTTACCCAACATAGATTGCACGTAATTTATTGAACCCAGAATATAGTTTATTCAAATTTTAACATTTTTATAAGAAAAGTTGACATCTTAATAGTAAAGTGGACTTGAGTTGAAGATGGGTATTTTACTTTCTGACTTATTTTTCTTGAATTTAGGTCAAATCTCTCATTTAACAGTATTTAAAAATTAATTTCGTATCTCTCCATCAGATTGCCCTAAGCATTCCCTTCAAAATACGCAAAAATTGTTCCATAAACTTCTGAAAATTTACAAATTTAAGATCACAAGTAGCAAGAAATACAGTCTAGATCGGAAGTATAGATGAAGTAAAGAGAGAAGTTGTTTGGTTACCTGAAGACCGGCACGTGATGACCGAGAAACCGGCTTCTTCTTATCTTTATCCTTGTTAGCAGCTGTTGTCTTTCCCGCCAAAAGCCCTTTCCCTCCTTTTCCCGCCATTTCCCGCCTAAAATCACACCAATAAGGGCAAAACCCCATTATTTCCCATAAAAAAAATAAGAAGAAAAAAAAAACTGGAACAAAACCCAAAAATCAAGGACTGAGATCTCTTGATTCGATCATGAAATCTGTTCCAATAAGCATTTTTATGGGCAAAAAAAAACCTAAAAAGTACAAACTTCACGATCGAAAAACCATTACGGAAGCTTGAATCAACGTTTCAGATTCAATGGAAAGATTGAACAACAACTAAGAATCCTTAAACCTAGATTTGTGAGAACTCGCACGTGAGAGGGGGAGAGGTACCTGGTAAGGTCGCACGCAAGGAAGAAAGAGAACTACGGAAACAAAAGGAAACGAGTTCTGAGTCTCACAGAGTCATTTTATCACTTAGAAGAACTCTTCAACTTCGTCTTTCAAAATTTACACCCTTTACCATACTACCCTTTGCTTTTTCTTTAATTACCATTTGCTACAACTCTATGGGCTCGCTTTCAAATATTGGACATACTCCTTGACGTCGGTCTTCTTATATTGATTAACGAGAAATGACCTAATGCCCTCATCTTCAATACCTATGAAAAAACTCTTTATTTTTCTTACAAATCTAGTCATTTTCAAGTTCTTTGACCTGAACTTCATTTTCAAATCATCCCAAAGTAGAAAACAGTTGATTTTTCTATGGAAAATTCCATCTTTGTATATTTCAAAAGTCCTATTTTTTCTTGAGGTTTGATTCTTATATTTATATAGTTGATGAAGATACAATATTTAGGTTGAAGAGTGGGGTAAAACTATTACTTGGGATATTAAATATGACTAGTTTTGCAAAGAAAAAATAAGGATTGTAATCAGTTGTTATTTGTTGAAGATGAGGGCATTTGTGCGATTTTAATTTGTCTATTAAAGAAGATGAGATCCTTTGTTAAGTGAAAATTTTACTTTTTTAATTTAGAAAATGAATAAAAAATGATTTTTTGAGGAAACGAATAAAGTAGATTTTTTTATAAAAATTATAATAATTGACAAAAAAATTTTGATATAAACCAACAAAGTTCCAGTCTCATCCGCCGGTTGGACTTATCAATCTCTCCATCATCTCCAATCTCCTAAAACTCATTAAAAAATCTCCTTAACACACATTCGAGTTCAAGGGATGTTCATATATTTTATGGATTTTTTTTAGTTTATTATGTTTTGGATTTTTTCGATCATTGCTTGAGATCTAAGTTGTAATTTTTTTAATTAAATTTAAATATTTTCGATTGTTCAAATCTTTTCAAAGAAGAGTCAAGATCTAGAACGGTGTTTATGTGAGAAGATTTGATTAGTGTTTAAAGCACTCTTGTGAGTTTTAAATCCAAACAATGTCTATCATGTAGACACCGGTTGTTGCTGTTAGAACACCGTTTTGGACTGTGACTCTTCCAGAAATGATATGATTAAGAATTTTATAAATCTTATATTGGATTTTTAGATTTATTATTAAATCATTCTAATTGTTTACTCAATTGCTTAAGTGGCAGAAAAATTAATTATTTTTTTAATTTTAAATTTTATTATATGTATGCTATGTATTTTAAAATAAGAAAATTTTGATAAATTAGATAAATAAAAAAAATACTCAAATATACTCAATCGGCATAGACATAGATTTTTCCTTGTGGATCTCAAGGAAAATCTGTGATATTGTGCACATGTCATGTCAATTGAGTTTTTTTGTTTTTTGTTTTTTTTTAATCGGTTAGTCACGACCCGAAGAAAAATTAAGGATTGTAGCTGCTATTTATTGAAGATGAGGGCATTATGTAATTTTAATTTATCTATGACTAATGATAAAATGACTCACTAAAACATATATTCTCAGTATGTGGTTGGTGTGGCAAGTGCACAGAATCGTAGATCTTTTTCCTTGTGTATCCCAAAGAAAAAGATATATGATTTTGTGCACTTTTCCAAGTCAAGGGCATACAAATCAAGTACACTTTTTCGAGTCAGTATGTCACGACTCTCTGTCTATTAAAGAAGAAGAAGTCAAGTCAAGGGCGTGAAAGTCAAATCAACAAGACTGGTGGCTGACTCATCATTGCGATTTATAAGAAGAAAATCCTAATTAGTATACCCAAAGGCGTTTTTTATTTCCTAACCGAACGAAGGGGGCAAAAAGTAAGAAAAAATCAGACCGTAAATTCTAATAGAGAATATGTGATCTCTTAAAATATTTTTTATAAAAAAAAAATATTTATAAAGCTTAGATTGTTTTGGACATGGATAGTCCATTTGATTTGGGCTAGCCCATCTACAATATGGATAATCAAACCAAAGATTCTAATAGTTTTCCTCCCATGGTAGTCCCACCACGGCTTAAGACAACTTAGTCATTTGCAAATCTATAATAAATTGATACTTGTAATCTTTGTTATAAACAAAAGAAAATTCAAAATAAATTTAATCCAATTGCCCTCTCTTTTTTTCTTTTCTTTTTATGATGGTGGTATCCGAGCTTGCATCCGACTAGTGGGACCAAAAGGGTCAAAGGCTGGGCCAAGGTGTGTGGGTCTCATCCCCCAGGCACGTGCAACGCCCACACATCACACGAACCAGGTAGGGCTGCAATGGGTCGAATAAGATTTCTACCGACTCCACACCCAAAATGAAACATACACACAAATACCCAATTTCTTACCTGAATTTTAAGATGATACTCAAATCTAAATTTTACCCAAGTTTTAGATGGATAATCATACCCGATTTCTTAACCGATTCTTATGTCACCCAAAATTTTACCCTCTCGTCTGAACTTTTTTACTTTAATAACAAAAATTATATAATTATATTTTTGTTATTGGGTAAACAAGTAATCAGGTAGGATATGACGTATATTCATACTCAACCCTACAAAACTTTTAGGCAAATGGGTATCGAGTAGTGTTACCCGAATTCTTAATTGGGGTAAAACCTTGTCCATATCCGATATATTCAAGTCGAATGAGTCGGGTAGAGTGATGTTATCGGACACATTGCCAGTCCTAGCACCAGGTAAGTGAGGATGCGCCCTTTTGGGTGGCCCCGAGGAATTATTGCTTATACTGGGAATTGAACTCACAACCTACAGGCACCAACCTTCAAACCAAGAGTACCGATAAATTGCCTCCTTTCTTACCAAGATTCTCATCATTCTACTACCATCAATCGTGTTTTTGGAGAAATATTCATCATTGATCACATAAGATGTTGTTTTTAATTCGCTATTTTTTTAAGGGTATTAAAATATATAAGTATATAATTTCCTTGGAAATTAATGTCAATTATAGACCTAAGAAATTCAATAACATTATTTCCAAAGATGGTAATAGAAGAGCTTGATTATAAGTGAAAGATTCCAAATAGAATCCATCAATAAAAAATGTCACATTCTTAAAAAAGAATTAGAAAGTTTTTTATTATTATTTATGTATATTTTATTTCAATCATTAGATGAAGTTTTAATCTAGCTGTTGGGATAAGTTTCATTTTAGTAACCCTACAAATAACATTATATGGGACAGCTTCTATTATCGATTATTTTTCTTTTAGTGTTTGAGAGAGACAAGAATAGGGGTATACAAGAATTTCAGGGTTTGGGTTTAGGAGTAAACGTAATTTTTTTTTACAGTATTGCTCTCTTTTGATTCTCATTGCGAAGAAGATTTAATCTCGTCTCATGGACATAAGCTTCAAAAGTGAATCACGTAAACTCTTGATATTCTTTGATTTGATCTTTATTTACGTTTATTAGAATTGTGCATCATGTTGATTAGGTTGCCTCAAAAGTTTCAGTAAAAAACATAATCTGAAATATTAAAAGGAGATGAACCAAAAAGACATAATTGTATAAAAGAATGAAAAAAAATATTCTAGAGTCAATGACACTATCTAAAAAAGTTCAAACCCAAGCCACCCCCCTCCCCCACCAAAAAAGCAATAAAGGACAAGTTTAACAAACCAAAATATAACACATTTAAACAAAAATATAATCCATGAAAGATTTATTTTAAGAACTTTTAGCATACTCAATGCAGGGCTATTTGTTACACTAAATCATATTTTTGGACAGTAATACCCCCATCTACAATTTCTTTAATAAATCCTAAATTCTTCTAAATTATAATTTCCTCCCTCCCAACTTTTTATACCATGGACATAGAGAGAGATCTTCATTCTATCAACCAAAACTCACCAAAAAGTCATTTAAGTTCATCAAAGATGCTCTAGTTTTGAGGAACGACAATGAATCTTGTAGATCTGTTCACTCTCGTGTTCAATCCACGATTTATTGGAATTTTTCATCAAATGTTATCATCCCTTTTTGCCAAGTTTTAAAAAATCTTTTATATGTTCTTATCAAGTTTGATATATTTTCCTCCATAAATGAAAATGATAGTCAAAATTCAATAACTTTGTGAAACCTTTATAGTTTAGTTCATAACATTTACCCAGTGTCGAACCTCAACGTTGGAATGTATTACAACATCGAGGATCAAAATTGAACCTCGATGAATATAAAATAACATATGTCGATATGTCGAGGTTTGATGATAGGTAAAGTTAAGCCTCAAAACAATAATATATTATAGTGCGAGGTTTGAGACTGGGTAAATTTTATAAATTAAACCTTAAAAATTCCTTGAAATCAAAGAGTTTTTTACTATCATTTTTCATTTATATAATTTATAAAGGAGAAATATATGAAAGTTGATAAGAATATATAAAATATTAAAAAAAACAAAAAAATGAAAGAATAGAGAGGGGGAAAAATTAAAAGGTTGTGAAGGAGGAAGTTACAATTTAAAAATAATATTTTTCAAGAATTTTTTAAAGAAATTGTAAGTGGGGGCATTTCTGTCTAAAATCATGAGTTACTATAGCAAATGACCTGTTTTGAGTATTAAAAAAGAGTGGCCCCTTTTTGCCATTACCATAAACTTATGGAATTTTTACGCTAAAAGTACTTGTTTTTTAGAATAAGTTGTTTTTAAATACCCACCATATGATAAAAATAGGCATTTTTTGGAATCACTTTTTTTTTTAATTTTCTGGTTAGGAGCTATCATTTGTAAGCCTGTTTTAAGGGGATGAGTGAAGCTGAAGTGAAATGAAATTCCAACACAAGTATAACTAACAATTTCAGCCCTATAGGTGTGAACTTTTCAATTATTTATTTTTCACTTTCTAGCCTCATATTGTCGGGGTTGAATCTCATTAGGTAAAAAATTAAAAAAATAATAATAATAATCAAATAAAAATGGAAAATAATAGTAAAAGTTAAACTATCCACACCGAAAATGTATTAAGGCGTAGTAGCTAATTGGGCAACTAAGGTTAAAACATTTGAGAATGGGATTTTTATTTGTATAAATGGTGCATCTAAGATTCGATTTTGAACCTTGATCGGAAAAAAAAATGCACCACCACCTAAACTTTTATAGTTTAATTAACCTATAGTCTTTGTGGCTCTTTTTACTAGTTCGAACCATGCTCTCTAATCTTCTTTTATGAGAATGGGGTTATTCCTCCAAAAATCAAGTTGGTTGAGAATTTGATCGAATTTCAACTTACAATCACGAAGTTCGCATATATTTTCTTTCAAAAATTACTTATTTATAGGATTGGGGTTTCTAGTTGTATTGTACGTTGACTTGGTCATATAGATATCAATTGTGAAATGACGACACCTGATAGAATGAAAATTTTATTTTTGTGAGATTTATGAAATATCAAGTCGCGTGTGTCCTTATCAATATGCAATATTAGTGGCTGGGCTGTTAAGTCAACTTGTAGGATATCAGATTGCATGAGCTCAAAGAATCATGACACATGCAAAAGGTTTCGTTTTATGGGTATGTGATTATCAACTTCACACTTGAAACTATGCGTACTTCACCATTCCTCGAGATATGATCCTCTGAATTGTCTTTGTATGCTTGAGTGAATCGACTTGCCGTCTTGTAAGTTATGGGAGTGCATATCTGGGAGTACCCTATCTGATGTTGACTTAGATTCGATGTGATTTTCTCTTGCTCTCATAGATTAGTTGATTCTTGTGAATATTTTTTTTAATATAAGTATTATATAATAGATTTGATATTAAAAATAGAGTCGTGATTTTTTGACTAAAAAATTTTCACTTGATTTGTACCCGGCTGATGTGGTTAGGGCACAGAATCATAGATCTTTCTCTTTGAGATACACAAGCGGAAAATTTGAGTCAGAAAATCATTAGTGTTTAAATTATTCCATTATTTGTCACTATCAACATACCCTACCCGATGCCATACATCCTGGACTGATAGCGAGGACTACTTTGTCATGACCCACCACCTTAAATTATATTTAAACCGATATTAGATATCATCGTGTCGGTATAAGCAAGTATTATTTTAAATAATAACTTAAACTACATCGATAAGAAACACATTAAAATTTATATTTTTTTATACTAATCGAGATGAAAAATGTCATAATGTGTACTATAACCCGAAAGAGATGCTTTAAGTGTGGGGACAAAACCATCTTAATTAGCTTTTATTTTCTATCATCTTTACTTCCTCATCATCTTATTAATAAATTTAAAACTCTTTCACTAAACTTACTCATTATTTGTAGGAGAATGATAATGTTGGCACTAGTAAGGCACTATTAGAAAGGTCATCACTAGTTCTGGACCATTAAATTTTCCTCGAGACACGTGTTTGATAGACTGTTGACCATTACTTTTTCTACCAGTAATAAAGATTATTAATGCAGACGAGTATGTGAGACAGAACGTAAGTAATCGATTGCTTTGCTTTTCTCGTCTTTAATAAAAGTAGCTATACTTCCACCTACAATTTCATTGATCATTTCTCTCTCTCACTCAAGTGTCTAGTATGGCCAAAGTAAGAAAATAATTCTAAAAAAATAATTCATTTAAGCTGGGTCAGGTGACTGTGACCTAAAATAATTCCACGTGGCATATCCACGTAAACATGGGATATTAATATTTGGCCACTATTTGATAAAAGATTTGGCAAAAAGGGTCCGGAAGATTTCAAAATTAGACTTCCATACCTATTTTTAAAAATATTTAGTATTACAATGTGTATTTATTTTTTAAAGAAAAATGTTGAACTGACTTCCTTCGATAGTATGCTGAATGTGTCAATGTGCAAAGAATTATAGATTTTTTGTCAAGTCATTTCAAAATGACTTCATTGGACATTGCACGCAACACTATGTTGATGTGACAGTTGATAGATAACCATAGATTTTTCCTCGAGATACAAGGAAAAAATTTATGATTCTCTACCCATTGCCACACCAACGCAATGTCTAACGAAGTTAGATCAACATTTCCTTTATTGTCTTGTCTTTCGAGAAATTTTTTTTATAGTTCTTTAGACACTGCTTTGTCAACAAATTGTTGAGTGCAGTGTCGAAGGAAGGCAACGACTTTTCTTAAAATGGAATGTACTAAGGAAAAACTTAGGATCATAGTCGTACAATTGCAAAATCCAATAAGATTTTGTTTAACCGATCCAAATATTTTGCATAAACTTTACTATTATTGTTGTAGGATATGTCCTCATTTTTGTATTAAATTTTTTAAATTTATTTTTTACATTTTTCCTAAAAATTTCAAATAAATGTCATTGGAATAAAATTCAAAAAAGGTAGATCTAGTTCGATCGATTTAGCATTCTTAATCCTTAACCCAACTTGAATTTAATGGACTGCAAAATTTCTAATCCAACCCTATTTTTGTGGTTCAAGATTAAGGTCCTAAAACCCCCAACCCCCATCAAACTCTTTTTTTTTTTTCCCTTAAAACATCTTCTCCCTCCAATTGAAAAATCCAGTTAACTTTTTTTTTTCCTATTGTTTGGCCGGGTTAGTGGTTAACAATTAGCATTTAGTATAAAGGAGGGGTTCAAGGGGTTTGAACCTAAGACTTGGAACAACCTCTACAAAACCTTACTATTTAGCTAAGTGGTCATTCTTACAAATAATAATGAATAAATAAAAATGAAACTAATTGATTACATCTATGACCACTATGTTTTAAGGGTTTTTCACACATTGGGTGTAAAATGCACAAATCAAAGGATAAGAATCATTCATATGTCTCATTGTTTTTTTTTTTTTTTTACTTACCGAGTGTCCGGGCCAACTTGCGCGCACCACAACTAATCTCGGAGAGGACTACCACAGCAACCCACCGCCATGGTCCCCCAATTAACATATGTCTCATTGTTAGCTTATAGATTCATTAAAAAGTGGACTCCACATTTTTTTTAAGCTGCTATTACCATATCAATTTCTAATTAAATCACGAAAGACTTGGACAAAGTTTGGTGTAGCATTAGTAAAATTTGGGGTGGCAATAGTAACTCTCTTTTTTCCTTAAAAAAACCCTTTGGTTAGCTCCTGCTTCACTATCTTAGGCTTTTGGGGGGGTCCCTTTATTCACCTAATAATGAATTTAGGAGGGTTTACATGAGATGACATTATTGTGTCCCTACATGGATTTAACAGCTAATCTATCACCAAAACATATAATTAATGAGGGCCCAAACCATCACCCCTTATTTTATCAAAGGCAATGACATGATGAAAGAGACACAACAGATTTATAATCTCTTCTCCTCTTTTTCTCATCCACTTATGATGCAAGTAGGAGAAGAAGACAGTACTATAGAGGTCTTAATCAGATTAAAAATATATATAAATTATAAAGAGCAGTTTTACTTAGCTCAGTTATTTCCAACACAGTGACAAAGAGACCATTTAAAAGTATATAAGACTATACATGGGGCATCTATGATTTATCTACCTAATAATGCAATTAATTGATGCTTTCTTATGTTTTGGATTATATATATAGAAGTTAGTCTATTATTACTCCTTACTTTTATTTCATGTTTGTATTTATATTTGTAGGGTCATATGGATGTCAAGATGAATAATGATTCAATCCTTTGCCATGTTTTTTTTTTTAAATAATGCTGGAATGACCTAAAGAGTGTACCTCATATCATACATCTTAACGTGAAAGTCTGCAGGAACCATAGATACTTTCATGAAGATACAAGTCAAAAAGCATCTATGATTCTTACACACTTCATTGAAATTTAGTTTAAAAATTAAAATTTGGGATTGTTGAATTAAATTATTTTAGTACCAACTTTTTTACCGGGCTGTTGGGATATAAGCATCCTCGACAGTTATGTTTTTTCGTGAAAGAAAAATAATTGTGGAGGATGTTAATATCCTAATAAAGGCTTAGACGTTACATAAGTATATGATTTTATTTTGAAAATAAGATTTTTTTTAAACTTTCAAGTTAACTATTTTGAGGTTAAAAAGATCATGATAAATTCATACTGTCGAAGATGGTCTCCATATCATAAATAACTCAGTAAAGGATTATATGCTCAATATTATATCTATGTCTATATGGGGCCAAATCTTAGGGATAAGGATTTACTATTGTTTTCGTTTTGCTCAAATTGATTACCACATCATTAATTCAACACCACCCTCTAAGTTTCATCGAAAAACTCATATATAAAAAAGAAAAAATTTAAAAAACAATTTCTTTTAAGTTTGATCCAAGGTTTTGAAAATTGACAGCTACAGAACTTTCACATAACTCCCAAACTTAAAATAAAGTTGATAGAATTTTGTGCTCTAAAACCATGAAGCAACGGATCATGATTTTGGATGACATTAGGAGAGTCCAAGGGCCACCCTTAGTAAGGGTGAAATTCTTACTAATTTAGTAATGCTAGTCGGATTCAATTTCGATGTAGTGTGGGTCCCCTACAATGAACACTAGTGGGCCCCGAGTCAGTAGGCAATCGATTATCATTTGATCTAGACTAAATATTTATGACTATTTTGCTAATGTATAGTTGTTATCTCAATCAAGTAAATTATGAGGACTCCTCAACGTCATTCACAAGATCATGTCTTAATCAAATCAACTTTCCTTTATGTCAATTTCATGGTTTCCTTGGGATATGTTGATGATCAGATGCTCCAAATATCACAAATGATCTGACTGGTTGTGAAATCCAGACCACATAATGGATCATATCAAACCCAAAATTTGATCTATAACCTAGGATCTTGATCAAGGATTTGGGATCACTATGGATCAAACATGGTTATTAATATGATAGTGTGTAAGAAATATATAATTTTATATTACACATTTTATTAAAATATGGTAGATGTTTTTATTTTTATTTTTTATAATATTGTTTATCAACTTAAATTTGATCGGATTTGAACCCGATCGAATAAGTTATCTAATGAATAATGCTAAAGTGACCTCAAGATCATACCTCAAATCACACATCCTGACATGAAAGTGTGTAAGAACCATGGATGCTTTTCATCGTGATACTCCAGCATGACTCTTATCTAATAAAACATAGATACAATTTTAATCGTATTGGACCGATTTCAAATTGATCTCAATCCAATCCAACCCAACCCAATCCAATCCATTGACAACCCAAATGGAGAATTAATATGGTGGTTGGTGGATCATAGGGACGTGAGTATGCGTCGTAGTCTTAAAACTTGCAAATCGGATGGGTCAAATAAAAATATATTAAATATATAAATGTTTTAAAAAAATAAATGGGATCAACTAGTTGCACACCAATCTTAAAAATTCCTTATTTTTTCGTATTTTTATAACCTTTATTTTAACCTGTTACTTGCACTCCAATACCTAAACTTTTAGGGTTTAAACTTTTATTTTAACTTGTAATTTTGTGTTTTTTTCTCATGCTTTATTTGATCATATTTGTGTTTAATTTTGATTGTGTTCTCTTTTGCTCCAACTTAATTAAGACATTGATTTTCTAATATATTTAGAATTTTAATCTGAACCCGTGTATTTTATGAGAACGTAACTTTGTAAACATGGTTCTGAAATAATAAAAAAAAATTATTTCTTGCAAAAATTACTAAACTAGCAATAATTTCTTTAGGCATAATTGAGGAAGAAGAATTTTTCATTTACAAAAAAAAAAAAAAAAAAACGAAATGCAACATTTTTTAATTATTTTTGGAGTGTAATCATCCAAATAAAGTGCAAAGGGGGATTTTTAAGTGATGAAGTGCAATTGATAATGGGTGGTGTGCAACTCGTTAGTCCCTAAAAAATATATATACATAACAAAATATCTCGATTGAGTTTCTAATCTGATTTGTGGCATTTTCAAGTTGACTTGACCAAATTGGTAAGTTGACTCAATGATTTACCAGGTGGCCTGTCAATTTTGCTCCCTCGAGTTTTGACGCCAAGTCACCTTGAAATTCAATCCAGTCAAGTCAACTTAGCCGAGTTTTAGTTGACTTGATGAGTTTTAAAACTATAGTATGCACTATGATGAATAGAAAAATAAATAGTTTAGCTAATCACAAGAACTATTGATGGATGCCAATTGGTTAAAGATGATGTTTTGAGATAAGGGTTTCTAGAGATTTGAATCCCCAATTCAAATCAAATTTTGTAAAAAAAATAAAAATTGAAATTCCCAAAGTTTGTGACGTATCTTGGTCCCATAAAGTTGAATCATATAGGGAATTTAAAATATTTGTTACCCATTTTAAAAAGCTTTCAAAGGTGATTCAAAGTTAAATAGTTCCAATAATTTCAATAGACATCATTGAAAGAAATCCATCACTGAACATTGGTTTTGGTCCCATAATAAAGTTTAAAAAGAAAGGAACAATAGATTGTGGAGGAAAATATCAGGTAGTCCTTGTACTATTCTAAATATGATAGCTCTTAGTTTGTATCATTTTGATAATAAGTCACATCTAATAGTATTTCCTCACAAAAAATCAGTTTGATTGGATGATCTAACCATATTTTCTTTTCGATCTTTCTTGTTGTTTAAATGATTACATTTAATTGGGTGATTACTTTGTCCTCATTTGAGATAGAGGTGCGTTCAACGGGAAGTGCTTATATATAGAAGCACTTCTAAAAGAATTGCAGTTGATAAATTGGTCAACGGGGGGGATTTTTTTTTTCTCACTTGTTTTTTGGAAAAATAGTTTCTTTGGTTATATAACTGGTTTTGGCTTTCTCATTATTGATTTAATACCTTAAACGATTTTATTGGTTATTTAATCATTAACGAGAAGAAGAAAAAAAATTTCTTATAACAATTTTTTTTCTTCTAAACATCATTAAATTCTCAAAAATCTAAAAGTAGGAAGTTAATGTAAAAGGTGAGAAGTCGAACTCTTACCATACCAAAATTTAAAATCATAAGGAACTTATCAAGGCTCGGCTTTCTCGTTCCTGAAAATCGTGTTGGTTAATTTTTAAAATTACAAAAAAATATTTATTTTTCAGGACATGAGATTGTAATTTTCTTAGTTCTTGATCAAAATGATTTTGATTAT
Source organism: Akebia trifoliata (assembly GCF_017979445.1). NCBI lineage: Eukaryota > Viridiplantae > Streptophyta > Magnoliopsida > Ranunculales > Lardizabalaceae > Akebia > Akebia trifoliata. The sequence goes on along the minus strand of NC_141379.1, from coordinate 31,689,783 downwards.
ATTAAGTTTAAATATTAAGATGGGGGGTATTTTTCGAATCCAAATTTTGGTGTTGAATCACTTCTACTGTAACTTCTCTCATTATAATAGTAAAGATGTGTCGGTAAAATGAAAATTTTTAACAAAATTAAAATAAAAAAAAAAGAAGATTTGCATGAAGTTAATTTTATTTATTTTCGAAAGACATTATTGTTAACTTATGCCCTAACGATGCACTTTAAGATGCATTAAATACACCTCCAAAATTTATTTTACTACCTAAACAGTTCTCAAACAAATCTTTTCCTACTAAAAATACTTTCAAATGCTTATTTTGAAGGTGTTTTAAATGCATCTTAACACGTGTCCTAAATTTATAAATTTATAACAAATCCTAAATTTATAAATTTTCCTTTGTGTCCTTAATTGAATGGAGGTTTGTTGGAAAGCTAAATAAATAAATAGCAAATATGTTAATCATACATTAAATAATCATTTTTGTAAAATTACTAGTTATGAAAGAGGACATATAAAAAGCATGACTCGTTCAACATTTGTAGTAAAATAATTACTTAATATATTTATTTATTATCTTTAGTTTTATTATTATTAAATACCGTACGACTTATTCAAGGATACGGTACGACTTCTTCTTTTTTTTTTTTTTTTTTAAATATACTATGTATAAGATCTCTATCTATCTTGTCCAACTGATCATGTGTCTCCCCCTGATTGATCGATCGATCGATCATGGTCATCTTGACTAAATCTTCCGTGCCACGTAGCAGGGCCACCGTGCGCTATGACTTAGAAGTTAGGACTCGGGACCCTCTCTGTGCAACCTATATGGCTCATATGTGGTCCGCATCGAATTCTTACTAAATTGAGTCCGACTAACCTCACTAAGTTAGTAAAAAATTCACTCTTAGTAAGGGTCCTTGGTAGAAGTGGATTTAAAGCGAGGGCATTTGCTCTCATAAAAATTTTCTAAGTCTATGGATTAGTGAGTTATTACATAAGATTTTAGCAACGAATAAAATAATCTGTCACTATTGCTCTTACAATTTTTTTTTTCTCATTTTTAATTACCTCAAAATTATATATTTTTCACTCTTAATTCTCTCTCATAATTTTTTTTTCTACTCTTGGTTGCCCCCAAATTGGCAAAATCTTGGCTCCACCCTTACTTGGGCCCATCTTGAGACATCCAAAAGTGTGATATGATGCTTTAAGGTTATAAAAGACAAAATTTCATGAGCTTTGATTTTTTAATTTTTTTTTTTCAAAAATGATTATTTGTTCATCGTTGAATTTTAATTTTAAACTTTTGAATTAGATGGAAGTTTAGTGGCCATCTATTTTCAAAACTTTGGATTGAGTTCAAAATATTTGGGTTTTTTTTTTCTTCTAGAGTTTTTCAATGAAATTTAGAGGATTGTGGTGTTGGATTGCTAATGTGATTAGCCATTTGAGCAAAATGGCTGTTAGTAAGACGTAAAATCTTTACTGAGTTTGTAAGAAAATTATTTCTCTACTCAATTCAATTGTGATTCGAGGGGTCTACTTCTACTTCCTCATTTGTTAGCTTTATCATGTTGTGGGGGCATTTCTATGATGGTGACGCTTAGCATCCATGAAGCTTTATGATGCTAAGATACATCTTATCATGGCCTTGTGAAATTTCTAGAAGTGTTATAAAGGAGGGGTAAAACCTGAAATACTAGAAATTATTTGATAATAAATATTAATTTTTTTTCTAATAAAAATAATAATATTTAAAAATAATTAATTATCAAAATAAATAAAGATGATACCCAACAATTTTAAAACGACCAGGGCGAAGTAAGTTGTTTCATTCCTTACATAATAAGAATGATATCTATGTGACATGCTTTAATTAGTATTTAAAATATATTGGACTCCTAATCAAATTGTTTTCTACATCGCCAGTAATTCAATGTATTTAATTTTGAATCAAAATAAATCCCGTAAATACCGTATGGTTCTATAGGAGTGGAATACGGTTTTGGATTGCTACTATATTTAAAATTTATTCGAATTTCTAATTTTATAAGTGTCATGTTGGAATAACATTAAAATTTACATCGATTCTCACATTGCTAATGTGGAGGTGCACACATAACCATAAATATTTTCACTCGTATCTTGATGAAAATTATCTATGGTTATGTACATACATCCATGTCAACAATGTGAGAATTGATGTCAATTTTAATGATATTTCAATATTTTTCTTTTTATAATACTATTTGTATATCTTTAGACTTCTCAAGAATATAAAAATTTTGGTGGCCACGCACCGTTCCACGTAGTGGGGTATAGCCTGAGTGCGGGACGTAAGGACTAGTCTGGTGCGCGCAAACTGACCCGAATATCCTTCATTATCAAAAAAAAAAAATAATAATAAAATATATATATACAAAAATATATGGACATCCTGCCATTTATATAAGATTATTGTAGATATATTAATTAAAACATGGAATCATCCAACTATTTCAGACAATATTCGAATTATTTGTGAGAATTAATTTTTAAATAATAAATAATAAAATCAAATTTCTATTAATAATTTTCTTCCATTAAAACTACGGAGGTCCCACAATATATTATTCGTCATTTTTTGTGGGGTCCACAAATAGGTTAATCGAAAACTAGGGAAATTTGCTTGTACAGTACTCGAATGCATCAGCGTTTCACACATTAAAGTAAAGAAGTGTACGATACACTCCGACACGTAGCCAGAGACATTAACAATGTTTCCATTTGTCGTATTAGAAAGGGTAAAAACGTAATAATAATAAAAAAATATGGAGGGTACTTTCGTAAAGAGAAAAATTGGGTAGTTTATCTGATGCTCCAACGCCTTTTAAATATTTTTTGAAAATTGAAACGTGGCAAAATCTTGTCTCCCTAGGACACTACGATCCTGTCTCACACCACGGTCTGTTAGCTTGCCGCGTGTCAGTTTAAAAGGACAATAAATAAACTACTTTAACGAAAAAAGGCAAAATCCCAAATACCCATGATATCCTTTCTTTGTTGAGAAAGTGGACACGCAATGAGCATGATTCCCGCTGCAAATTTGTTTAAATGCCTCAGCTTTTTAAGATAATTACGTAAGTACCACACTGAACTATAAAACAGTGAAGGGCATTACTGTCAAGGAAATCATCTTGGGAAGCAATTAATAAAATCAGTCACATTTCCAGATTTACCCCCTACCACGATCCCAAGGCGGTTTATACAGTTTTTGAGAGTTAGAGGCTTTATTGACATTAAGGTAAATTACAAGGGTATCTGGCGTAATTGGAAGGGTACCTCGATTCACATGTAACAACGTGTCGTACGATAACACCCCATGTGACACAACCGTTTCGCCACGTACAGATATCCAAAACAGCCTGTTTTGCCACGTAAGATTCCAACGTGGCATATTAATCCAAGTCAGCAGTCTCCTAAATTTTCTTGGCTTTTTTTTGCCCTTTAAAAACTCTATCTTGGTTCTCTATTTGTTCCTCAAATCGCAGAACGAAAACGACTCTCGTTCTTCTTCTTTCTGGTGAAATTGCCGGAAATGAGTATTCCGGCCGTCGATTCAAATACATCTCGTCTGAAAGTTTGCATCTCCGTTCCTCGCAATCACGTTTTTCATGATCTCTGCTTTAGCCGATCAAGAAACCCTAACCACCGAAACCAAAGTCTCTTACTTTAGCAGTATTTTAGGGGTTTTTCGATTTTTGAATCGTAAATCGGACGGTAAAACAGTATAGAAATCTGAGAAAGAGCTATTGATTTTGTTTTAGATGTTTGAATTTCGTCATCTTTATCGTTTTTTGATGGAGCTGGAGTGTTTGTGTGATGATCGAATCTGGTGAGGCGTTCTTACGAATGAGAAGAACGATCGGAATCCATTAATGGCGTCGTTTTGAATGATATCTTGTTTAGCTGAAAAAGGGAGGAAATTTGTAGAATCTCTACTTTTTTTCAAGTTTAGGTAGAATTGGAGAACTTAGGGTTTTAGTATTTCGAGGATTTCCAGATCTTTGCTTTTGTTTGATCATTCTAGGCTCTGAGAACAGAGAAGTAGATAACCTAAAAAAACCTTGAATTTGACAGCGATTTCTCATTGTTTGAGAATGGAGAGAGGAAATTAGAAGGCAGGATTTTCGATCTTAGTGTTTCTGATCTTTCTACGGATGCCTTTCACAATGAAAATCCAGCCAATCGATTTTAACACACCAGAAGGATCGTTCCGGAATGATCCAGTAAAACCTGTAGCGAAATCTCGGTTCAAGAGGCTCTTTGAACGGCAGTTCCCAAACGTTCTGAAGATTACATCTGCGGAGAAGCCTGGTATCAGCGAATCGCAGTGTAACAAAGATGGAAATGGTGATTTCGAGCCGAGCTCTGTGTGCTTGGCGAAAATGGTGCAGAGCTTCATCGAAGAGAACAATGAGAAGCAAACAGCGTCATCAAAGTACGGTCGAAACCACTGCAATTGCTTCAATGGAAACTATAGTGACAGTTCGGACGATGAATTAGACGAATACAGCGGTTTCGGTGAATCGATCACTACATGTTCATCTTGTGGTGCGTGCGAAATTCTCAAGGTGAATTTTTCTTAAATTTTCTCAAATATCTAATTAGGCGTTTTAATTAAGAAACTAGTGACTAACTTTTTTCCCCTAAAAAAATTATTTTTTTTACAGAGCATAGTTTCTTGCGTCAGCGTCGCAGAGAGGAATCTCTTGGCTGATACTGCAAAAATAGTAGAGATGAACAAGAACTGCAACCGTAAAGATGATTGCAGAAAGATCGTAACTGAAGGACTCTCATCTCTCGGATACGACGCTTCGATTTGTAAATCGCGATGGGAGAAATCTCGTTCTTATCCATCTGGTACTCTCTCTCTCTCTCTCTCTCTCACACAATCAGAAATCAATTATTGTGGGAAAATTAATGAAATTGATGTATTTTTTTTCGATATTTTCGGGTAAATTCTTATTTCTAAACGGTTTCTTTTAAAAACAGGAGAATACGAATACATTGACGTGATCACTGAGCGTGAAAGATTGCTGATCGATATCGAATTCAAATCAGAATTTGAGATCGCTCGATCGACCAAAAACTACAGAGCTGTCCTCCATTCGCTACCGTCTGTCTTCGTTGGCAAAGCCGATCGTCTCCAACAGATAATCTCCATCGTTTCAGAGGCTGCAAAGCAGAGCTTGAAGAAGAAAGATATGCATTTCCCTCCATGGAGAAAAGCAGAGTACATGAGAGCTAAATGGCTCTCTCCTTACACCAGAACAACAATCAAACCAACCGAATCGGAAACAGAAATCGTAAATAAGTCCTTTTTGGTCACAACGGAACACTTTTCTGGTGGTACTTTGGTAACAAACCAGCTAACCGAAACGGAAACGGAAACGGAAACAGAAATCGAAAATAAGTCATGTTTGGTCAAAACTGAACACTTCTCTGATGAGTCCGGTCTTATTTTCGAGGAGAAAACCTCAACCGTGGAATCAGTTTCCGGCGAATCTGCGTCACTTCCGGCAGAAAATTCCGGCGAAGAGAAAATTAAGGTTATTGTGTCACCGTGGCAGCTTCCAGCGATCAAGCCAAAAAGCTACCAAAGTGGAGCAAAGATCGTTACCGGTTTAGCTTCAGTCCTCAAAGAAACCTAAAATTTTGAATTTTTTTTTTTTTATATCCGTTTTGGAGAATCTAAAATTTTGTATAAGCGTATAGTACAACCTCTTAATTCCCTTCTCGTTTTTTGTGCAAGGGTTTATAAGAAGCAAAGCTTTAAGCTTTCTACTGATATATAATAAAAACTGTTAAAAAAGAATATTAAAATAGCATGAAAATCATATTTTTCTTGCTTTTTCTTCTCTCTTTAAATCTTAAATTTTTCAGAAAATATGTTAGTCCAAGAAGAATCTAAGAGAAAGACTCGTTGAAGCACGCAATCTTTCTCGTTTCTCTGGAAAAAAAAAGAAAAGCTTGAAATTTTGTATTTTTTTCTTCAATTTCAAGCTTTTGCAGTGGCGGTCCCCCGAAGGAAAGAATATCTCTATATATTTTTATTAATTTTTAATTTTATTTTTTGGAATTTGTATGACGGCAGGTTCGTGTCATCTAAGAATTCGTGTCACGGAGACAAACCCACAAGTATTTCGTGATCTTCTCTTTCTCCTAAGCGTTTCTAAACCACTCTCGGGAAAACCACCATCTCTAAACCACTTTTGGTTTTCTGGGATTCTCAGTGGGCCGTAATAATGAGACTCTACGCAAAGGTAAAAGGTGAAGAGTCAGTGGCGAACCGTAAAACGAAGTAGAGAAGAAGAAGTCAAAATGACATAATTGCCCTTCTATTTTTGTTATATTAACCAAGTTAGGTAAGCTGTAAAAGATTTGCATCGAAACAATGATGAATGACCCTCCCACAGTTGTTGAACCACCACTGAAACCTACGGAGAAGCCACAGGCCACCAGAAGCGTCTTAGAAAGGCAAAAAAAAAAACAAAAGAAGGATGACGTCATATAGACGAGGACGTCTTCCCTGGGGTGTACTTTTTGATTATTTTGGAATCTTTACGGATCTCGAGGATAAACAAACGGTGCATGATTAGGGAGAACGTCGTCCTCCTCTCACGTGCAACTGGACAGTTTTTTAGTTGGGGGTATTAATCTGCGTTGCGTCTATTTTTGGCCTTGGATCGTTTTAGTTCTGATTTTGAACATAACTGGTGACAAAAGTCACTTTCTTATTTAAGGGCTTACTTGCAATATTAAAAACATGAAAGATTCTATTGCCACACCAACTTTTGCTAACGCCACCTCAATTCATATGTAAATCACCAAATTAGTTTCGGTTATTGGTCTTGACTGATACCAATTAGTATCAACCAACACATTCTGATATAGAAGCTCTCTAAAAAATGGATGCATATTGAATCACATGGTTTGTTTCACGTTAATTTAGATAATGAAGATTTGATCGTGGGTTAGGTTAGGAAAGATTCGATGAAGTTTTAAACGAATGCTACATTAGAGATGCCAATGGTTTGGATGCGATTTTCTTCCTATAGGAACTCGTAAAGCGTTAATTTTTCTCTATTCCAATTCTCAAATCAATGGAACCAAAATTGTAACCGTCAAAAATTCTCTTTAAATGATTTTGATTCTTGATTTTTATTGATTGTTATCGATTTTGGTTCTCAATTGATTCGATTCCAAAAGACTTGATTCAAATCAATTCCAATAAAAAACTGATTTTGATTCGATTTTTGATTAAATGGATTATCATTTGGCAATCACTAGCTACAAGGCATTGTGATTCAATCACAGGTGGTCTAACTTATAGCTACCACAATACATATTCGACCAATATTATGTATAACTCACAACTTTCAAAGGTTTCGACGATTAAGCGAATTTTTTTTTCAACACTTCTACAGTAGGGATAGGGATTGTTGGGCGAGGGTCACTTTTTTTTTTTTCCTTTCGTCGGGGAACATTTCTTTGACAATCTCCCAAAGTACATTCCTTGGACAAATTTCCCTTCCATGTTGGGGGGCATGACTTGACTATTAGATGGTTATGTAGCAATCATCATGATATAATAGACTTAAGCCACTAAGACTCTAACAAGATCCAAATCAAGTCGTTCGCCAAATCATGATATAAGAGATTTGAAGCGTTCGTATTTGTCAAGATTGAGATCGATTAGTCGCTCAAAGATTTGGTCGAACCATATGATGCCCATTTATGTATGAGGTACCATCAATGGAATCTTTTTTTTTTTACTTCATATACACAATAGGGATTATATTCTCTCTTCTACTTTTATACTTTTATTGGTGTTTAATGTTAATAAGTTTTTAAATAAATTTCTTTTTAAGAGAAATAAAAGAGATGTTACATTTTTTCTTTTTAATCTCTAAACAATATTTAACAATCTATTTAAATTAAATTAATGAATAGCTATTTATATTACATTACGAAAATAAAATTTTCAAATGAAATTATAATTTTTTTCTTGATTTCTTTTGATCTCTTCCTACTGACCTTCAAGTTCGTAATAACCCAACCCAACAATTAACTCTAACCTTATTCTCTTTCGCATCCCCTTATTCCCCTTAAAAAATTAATCGTAATTATTTTGTAAATTTGAGATTTTGATTTAACCATGTTACTTATGATTTGGGTTATTATCTCCCCCTTAAGGTCACGTGGTTCGTCAATTAATTTGTAAAGATTGTTGAGACCTGACTTGGATATGATCTTAACTCGCTAATTAAGGAATAATTTTTTTTTTTTTTTTTGGAATTTTTCAAACTGATACGTGTCTGATGGAGGAGAGGAGAATGAAATTTCACCTTCACATGATACATTCATTTTAATTGTTATTTTAGTTAGAGATCGAAAGATATCTTGATCAAATTTAGGTGAGGTGTGAGGTCAATTTCTAATCGAAATAATAAAAGAGATCGCTAAGATAAGACAACATTATTACGTTTCGCAAAAGCGATATCCCACCCACTCTCCTATTTTAATCAGTGTTCTTAAAACCAAATCAAGCCAGTGGTCCAACCAGCTTTTTTAATAAAGTCAGTCCAATTCAAGTAAAATTTGGGTAATTTTTACATAATTGAACCAATTAAACTTCTAATTTTTATAAATCCTTTTAATGCACAAATATTCAAAATGTTACCTTTCTAAGACAATGTTCTTGAAAGAGTAGTTTCCATAGTAGAATGATTCTTATATAACCAAATCTCCAAAAATTTATCTTTAATATTATCTTCTCATTAAATTACAAGAACATAATATAAAAATTATGATTAGTTAAACATATATTTTTTTAATAAATGTAAGTCAATCTAACCACTTTGACAACTTTTTGTTCAATTAAATTGTGTTTAATAATCCTTGATTTGATAATTAGTAGAGGGGGGGATGGGTAATGCGAATTTCTTACGAAATGAATTCCATTGTTTGATTGCACCTAGGAAGATGTCAATAAGAGACTTTTTTTATTTGAGTCGTGATAATCTGACGCCCCCTTTGACATACGTCCCATCACAGAACCGTAGATCATTTGCCTCAAGATACACAAGAAAAGAGTTATGATTTTACATATCTCGAGGCAAATGATCTACAGTTCTGTAGTCTCGCGAGGGGGGTATAGTAACTAGCATAAGTGATTGAAAACAAAAAAATATATTAAAATTATTGACTAAAATATGTAATATTTATATTTAATATAATTATATTTTCAATATATATGACAAACAAACTCAACTATTAAAAATTATAGTTTTTCAACATATATATAAAAGATAAATAAAGATAGTTTGCTGGTGAAGGTTGTTTGCAACAAAATAATATTATCATCATTCATCATTATTAATTTAAGGAACTTAAGAGTTACTTTCATAAAAGAGGTCTTGGTAAATTAAAAATATATATTAAATATAATAACATCCTGATTTAATAAAGTATGGGGTATTTTTGGAAAGAAATGGCCAAATAATATACTCACATAGGGCAGTTGGATTACTTACCCTACATAGATAAAGCAAACCATCCAAAAAAAAAAAAATTTGATAATAATAATAATAATTTTCTATAAATGCTAAGCATATTCATGAGGGTAATTTGAAATAAAGATCACTAGATTTTATCGTTTAGTAGAAAAAATAAATAAGAAAATACTTAAGTAACATTAAAATTGACACCAATTATCACATTGTTGATGTGGATGTGTATACGGAACCATTGATGATTTTCATCGACATACGAGTGAAAAGAATCTATGGCTATGTGTGCACATCCACATCAGCAATGTGAGAATCGATGTTAATTTTAATGTTACTTCAACACAATTCAAATAAATAAGAGCCTTGATGCATTGACTTGAAATAATACTCACTATGGTAATGTCTGTGATTACGTCCTGAATTATTAGATAGGAATTCGAAAATAAAGAGAGAAACAAAGTAAATCACTATCGTGTAAACAAAGAATTTGAGAGTAAGGATCACACAATCTCCAAGATCATTTTTTTTGAAAACGGGGAATATAAAAGAAATAAAAGCTGGTTATCGTAATCAAGCCGATGACCATCGCATTTCAAATGTGATACTCTAACCTCTAAGCCAAGCAAGGTTTTTTCAACACTCAAGTAATACTCTGAATCTCTATATATCTTTTTTCAATTAAAATTTTATTTCTCTTCTAAAAGCTCGCCTCTGTATTTTAGAACTGATTACATACCCTTAGGCCGTAACCACTAATCATAGTCATCTCCATTGTGACTCATTAAAATAACTTAAATGACCTCTTCTTCACCCTCTAGTTGAAAATCCTTTAATTTTACCTAAAACTGCTTATCTTCAACTTCTAAAGTAAATTTTTTTATTTTTTTGGCCTAATCTTCAATCTCAAGGTTGTCTCTTTCAACCTCTAAACCTCAAGGATGAGAGATGAATTATTATTATTATTTTTTTTTGGTAGTTGAAAACCATGGATTTTCGAGTTAAAAATCATTAGTTCTAAAATTTAAAAAAAAATGAGGGTATTTAGGTCATTTTAGAAGAACTAGCCACAACTAGGAGGGGAAAGGACTAATGTGGATGTCAAAAAATAAAAGGTGCCATAGTGAACAACCATCACAAAGTACATAATCATGGACATCTACGAAGAAACGACATGGGGAAAGGGCTACATGTAGGCCCGAGAATGATACTAGAGTGAAAGTCACCATAGAATTTTGAAGAAAAAGTTACTCGAGCACTCCAAAAGAAGGGTACCAAAGTGAAAGTTGACAGAAAGTAGATTATTCCTAGATCTATGTTATATGATTCGTCGATTTGCTTGGTTCAAATTCAAGTTTGCAATTCCCAACTTTAGAATTAACCTGTTTCGTTAAATGTAATTTCATTAAGTGCATTTAGGTAATTTATATTAGTCTCAGAGAAAAAGATTTAGTTCAAGGGGGCATGTCACTGGTTTGAAGACACAAGGATATCTCTAATATCGAACAAAACGTGGGCGGCATCAAAACATTAACAAATTCAATACTAATCGAACCGTGTGGTTCGACATAGTAGGAACGAATCCGATAATAGTTCTAGACATCTGCTAAGCCTTAACTTTCCACACGACGTCTATCGGGTATGTAGATGCAAGGATTTGCTCTATACTTTTTCTCTCTCCTAGTTCGGGCGGACCTGCAAATCAGCCCACTCTGACGATCAAGTTAGACAAATTGATCAGTGTAGTTTAGATTTTTGAGAGAAGAAGGATTCCAACCTTTTTTTACCTATAATCCTCTTCCTTTTATAGACATTAAACTTGATCGTTTTCTGTGCCATCCTTTGAAATGACCCAAGGCAGTTAGGTTACTGAGGGTAGTTAGCACACTCCCTGACATGTCAGCGACAAGGTTTTTGCAACTGCCCTGCCACTCCTGGGATAATCAGAGCTGATCTGACATGATGTGAGTTGTTAGAACTGTCAATCAATGGCACATCTGTCAGATCCCTCTTGCCGACCTAGACTATTATTGTAAGGGCTACTTAATGGATAGGTGGCTCATGTCCGAGCTTATACATCCGTGCAACCGAAGAGTCTAATAAACTGGTTCTACATAACAGTCTAACCGAGCTTAAAATTATTACTTCCGGGCTTTGCTCGAGCCACGTGTCTATGTTTAAGAATTTCCCCCACAGGGTATATTGGTTAGGCTCATTTACCACTCATAAAGAAAAAGTCAATTTTCATATCCTAACGTTAGGCACTTGAAAGTTGAAAATAAAAAAGAGTTGTGATTTTCTAACATACGCCCCCATACTGCCCTGTGGGATGGGCTAGAACCATAGATTTTCCCTCTTGAGATACACTACTGTACATCCCTATAAATATGTGTAGTTGTATATCCTGAGGAAAAGAATCTATGATTTTAGCACATGCCACGTCAAGGGGTGTGTGGGTCAGAGGGGCGTTAGAAAATCATTATTCTATCAAAACGTTGTTTCAGTGAATTTTTATTTTGGGAGTACAGCTCTTTGACGACCCACCTTTTTAGCAAGAATGCTCCATTCTATCTTTATGATAGTCTAGAAATACTTGGAAGTGCTCACTTTCGTCATCTCGAGTCTATTATATATAAGAATAGAGAAATTGAAAAAAATGTTGCCCATAGAGCTGAATGTTGGATGATTAAGAAACATTGTCCTACTAAATTGAGCGTAAAATAGATTTGGATGTGGATATGGATGAGTGGAAAGATCGAAAGATAAAATTAAAAATAAAGTCATTTGAGAAACTGTAACAATAGCTCCATTAAACAATAAACTAAGAGTCATTTAGATGGTTTGGGCATGTTCAATGAAGGCAAATTCAGTTGAAGGCCACTCTAATAAAATTCTATCTGATCTTATGGAACCATCGCAAGCGCCACAAAGCAGCTCTACGTTTGTAGTGAAACATCATTAAAAAAAACTAGAAATCGAACTATTTTATGACCAAAATCAACATGTTAGGTGGGTCACATAAAAATACCAGCTAAAGTTCTTTTCTAACCTTGGTTTGCAAATTTCTTACTTCGACTCGCACCTTCCTTATATGACAAGGAACACTATTGATCATAATTCTCAAACCAAGAGTTATCATTGCTCGGAGTTCAATTTTTTAGGTGTACTTATTGTGGGTATCCCCACCCTTTGGGTGAGACTAATCCCATGGTCACACGCAGTGCCTCCTTGGAAAGTCCTACGTGTAACTGATTGAGTCGAGGGTCAACCGGACCCTAGAGGGTGGCCCCAAGGAATTCATAACTTCGTGGGGTTTCAAACACTTGACCTACCCTTCCTGAGGAGCTTATCAAGGTTCGGCTTGTCACTAGGCCAAACCCTTGGGGTTATGCTCGAAGTTCAAATTGAAACGAAAGGTCTCAAGTGAAATACTCCAAGACAATCTGAAATGTTCATAATGTTTCAGAGTCAATATTTCATTCAGGTGGTAGCCAAAACTGGAATGTTCATAGCTTTGCTAGAGAGAGTCTTGCATGAGGATTTTATTCAAACGAAAAGAAATTAGTAAGTAGGAGAGATACAAATAAGCTTTGCCATTTATCATTCTATAACAAAGGCCAACCACAAAAGCTAGAGAAAAACATAGGGAGTAAAAAATCATCCCTTTTATGTATCAAAAATAACAATAGCTTGCAATCTAAACAATAATTCATACCCAAATAGTATAATGGTACTTACCTTAACACTTCAATTTGCATCTTCGACTAGAAGTACAACTTGGTTTCATTGCTTCATTCTTTGCCATCAGCGGCACGAAGTGAACCAAGTTGAACCGGTGCTTGTGTCCCCACAACTTTGGATGACCCATAGACCGAGAGATCAATGCCCTTCCCCTTCTCTTTTTCAATCTGTTCTTTGATCCAAAAGTATGTGACCCTCAGCCCATCCTACAAAAAATTAAGAGAAAAAATGTTGTCTAGTTGTTAAAAGCAAGTTGAATGAATGAACATGAAATGAAAGCCAAAATACTACATGTAGGTACCTTGAGTCTCATAGTTGGTGCCCAACCAAGCTTCTCTTTAATAAGAGTGTTGTCTGAATTGCGACCACGAACACCCTCTGGCCCGGGAATGTGATGGATGGGTAGCTTCTTGTTATCAAAGCTGAGCACAATCTCAGCCATCTCATTCATGCTAACCATCTCATCACTTCCAATGTTCACGGGCTCCCAGAAGTCTGACTTTGTCAACCTACATAAAATATTTGATTCCAAGAAAATAAATAGTCAGGATGTTGAGCAAAACTTCAACATGATGAAAAATAAAATGAATTTTGATTCCAAGATTTCAATCTGATGAATTACCACCCGGACTTCAGTCTTTAATGAGAAACTAACAAAAAAAATGTCTTGTATTTTGTTGTGCTATGCAGAGCTGCGGGGTATGAAAAGGGCACCCGTGTAATATTTTCTTATGGGGTTTCTGTTTTGGGGAGTTTTTACATGTTTTGGTAACTCCCGGTTATATAAATAGAGATCTCTAGGGCCGTAAAACTTATGAGAAAATAGTGATTGTTCTTCTTCTGTTCTGTGGACGTAGGCACAGTGCCGAACCACATAAATCATTGTGTTTGTGCGATTGTGTCATCTTTGTTATTTCGATTATTTCACACCCTCATCTTCATCCTCAATATTCTCTCTCCTTCACAACCTTCAAATCTAAAGGACAAGATATGTTTTTTGGGAGGTTGAATGATGTTGGGTTTTCGGAAGAAAAATCAAAGGTGTTTGGCAATAGGTTGAAGACAAGGTTGGAAAAAAAGCTACGCTCGAGACTGCAAAAAAATCCGCAGAGGTACCTCAAAATTACCCTTTATTTACTTATTTTGTGTTGGGAGGGAGCAAACACTCAACCTCACAGTTAAAGAAGGGGAAATAAGGCAACATCAAGTTGAGTTGGGGGGCTAAAACTCAACAAAATTTCTAGTCCAAAATACTGAAGCGTTATAAGAAGACGACGAAGAAAATTTTCATTTGAGATGCTAAACAATTACCTTAGTACACCTTCTACACATTCATCAATGAAGGTGAATGATCGGGTCTGCAGTCCATCTCCCCACATCTCAAACTTATCAGTAGATGTAAGTGCCTTCCTACAGAATGCAGCCGGTGCCTTCTCCCTCCCACCTAATAGTGAATAAGAAGGAAATAGCATGTATAAATAGAAAGTCAAAACAATAAAATTATATGGGGATGTAAGAGAATGTAATCTACCACAATTCGTAGCTTACCTTTCCATGTTCCGAAGGGGCCGTAAATGTTATGGAACCGTCCAATACGACACTCAATTCCAAAGTCCTTGGTGTAGTGCTTGCACAATTCCTCAGTTGCAAGTTTCTCTAAGCCGTAAGCATCTTGAGGCTACAATATGACCACATAGATTATGTAATAGAAACCAAATCAATGCAAGGAAAGTGACTTATTCATCCCGGAAATATCTTCCTTTGATCGAGCGGATCATACAAGAATTGACATCAGTGAGAGGATTCTTAAGAGATGCACTAGGAACATAGAAAGAACTACAATATGGGTGGAGGAGGCAAGAGTCATCGTCAATGATGCATAGGCTGTCAAGGATAGCTTAAAGGTCCTAAAAGTTCACAAGAGGAGAAAAGGAATCCTTAAGAGGTATGCTTTCTTCTTCAACTATAAATCAATCTACGATTTGCAAGTATCTCAAGTCGATCATGAATCAAATATGTGAGCTTTCTTGATATCAACCATACAAAGGTAGAAAAGAGATGAGATCTTTCGAAATTTCTACAAGAGGGCATCTTATATTGTTAGTGAATGTGATCTTGTCAATTGGGAGGAACATATAAAAAGGCGATTGAACAAACGTTGATCACGGGGGATTGGGGTCTCCTCAAGATTTTGATTTTTAGTATCGTATGCTGGCATGAGTAGGACTTTTCTTGGTAAGATACTTTAAAACCCTGATGTTGCTGCAAGCTATTTTGAATGCAATGCTTGGGTTCATGGATCTCTACTATCAGAGTGTTCTTACGAGTCACAATCATTATCATAAACCTATAGTAAGTCCTCCATGATCAACGTTTCTTCAATCGCCTCTATAACTTCCTCCCCACTGAAAATATTGCGTTCGCTATCAATATAAGAACTCCGCCTCTTGTGTAATAGAATTTCGAAAGATCTAGTTGTTCTCTTCCTTTGTATAGCCAATGTTCAGAGCACTAACGTATTTGATTTGTGATTTGCTTGAAATTCTAACACACTTCAGCTTGAGTTCTGGAATAGTTGAAGAAGAAAGTAGACCTCTTAAAGATTCCCCTCATCCTTTGACAATAAGTAATGACCTTTAAGGTACCAATGACATCCCCATAGCATGAACAATAACTCTTGCAGCTTCCACCCATATCTTCGCTCTTTCATCTAGTTCTTGACCCATCCCTTCCACATCTCTCAAGAATCCTCACATTGATGTCAATTCTTGGATGACCACCCTCTGAATCAGGTGTGCCCCTTGATCGAAAGGAAGTTATTTCTCAAGAAAATTTCTTGAACGACAAACCTCGGCGGGCCAAGCATCGGACTCCTTCAAGCTAACATTAGTCTCCAATTGCTTAAATTCAGGATAGATGCATGCACTAGAGGCATAAAAGAACCTGCAGAGCAACACAAACAAGTTAATTTTCAGATTCAAGAACAAAAAACATATATATAGCCACGATGACGAACCTCTTCACACCGTTAATTCTAGCAGCCTCAAGCATGTTGAAACTGATCATCGTGTTGTTATACATAATGACCGAATGGTTAGATTGGATGAAACCCATTCCTCCCATATCAGCGGCAAGGTTGAAGACATGGTCAACCCCAGAGGTGACCTTTAGACAATTATCCATAACCCTGAGATCGACAAGATGGAACTCATGACAAAACATGTCCTCCGTCATGTGTTCATTCTTCTTCCAGTCGGATGCAATGATGTAGTGTCCCTCGCTCTTCAAACGGCGGGCAATGTGGGAGGCGATGAATCCGCCAGCCCCAGTTATAGAAATTCGGAGCTTCTCGGAAGGCCAGTAAGGCTCCCTCTCCAATTCGGCGTAAGTGTAGTCTCCGTATTTAGCGCCATCGGCACTCCCCATTCTGCAAAACTCAAATAATTCAGAGAATGCAGCAAGAATATGAGTAGAAAATTAATGCTAATCGACATCTAATGGGGAAAATTAACATATTGAATCTAAAAAATAACATTAAAAAAACCAAATTTTATCCCCAATTTTCAATAATAAAACACTATCAAACACTACCAATTTAACCAAATATAGATTCATGAAGAAAAAAAAATCTAAATGAAACCCAAATTCATATGAAACCAAATGAAGGGTCTAAATCATAAAAAATAACTTAGAGAGATAATTGAGCCATTAGAGCTAGCAGAGAAAAGCAACTAATCAAGAAAATTGACAAACAAAAAATACCCATTAGAAATCAATGAACCTAAAAATCAGGGTTTCTTCATTCCAATAAAATACATCATAATTACAAGATAATTTAATAACAAAAATCCACCAAACCAAAGAAAATCATGAAAAAAAAATGAGAGAACTTGAATAAGAAAAAACAGAGCATTTGTATATGTCAAACCTTTACCTCCATCAAATCAACAAATAAAACAAAACCCACGACTCCAAATCACGCCATAAACAGATCATAAAAAACCCATTAAGCAAACATTCAGAGAAACAAATAAAACCACTTAAATTACAAAAATAATCACATAAACAGAGTAAATGAAACGAAATTCAAACAGAAACCACAAACCATTTTCTTTTTCCTACCTCAATAAGCTCGAATTCAAACCTCCCCACTCAAACTAAATCAGAGAAAAAGAAAAGAAGAAGCTTTATCGCTTGGAGATGATTGATCAAGTCTCAGGCTTTCAGCTATAACGTTCTTGCTAATTTATAGAGCAATAAAGGCCTCTCCTTATTTTCTCTTCTGAAGATGATAATTTACAAAAAGGGTATAATTCGACACTATGATCCTCGAGATACTTCTCTAATAGGAAATTGAACGGATACGAACTAAGGTGTGCTATACAGATTACTGTGAAATGTGAATCTTCCAGTTTACTCTAATAGTTTCCACTTTTGCCCTTTGTTTAGTACAAAATGTCCGTTCTTTTCTATTTTAATTTAAAATTGCGACCGCTTACCAATCAGCAATCATAGGCCAAATTGATTGGATTGGAAATAGCCACGTCTTAGTGGCCCCATTCTGTGATGGAGTGATTGGTGGGAATAGAAAATGACAGGTCTCAGGGTGGGACCTCCAAAAGATGGATATCTACAGTGAGATTTTAAAAATTTTAATTTATTAGTATATTCTATATTTTATTTTATTCAATTAAAAAAAAAAAACGAGTAGATGTTGAGTAAAAAATAAATATTCAAATTTTATTAAAATATAATTATTTTATTATAAAAAGTAAAATCAGTCAATATTTTTAAAATATTACACTCATCGTCTTGGATATTAGACGAAATGATGGGCAATTTATGATGACTCATTTCAGTCATCACGACCAGTTTTTAAATCACGTTTTATTTTTAATTAAAAAAACAAAACAAAAAAAAAGATTCTTATCTTTCTTGACGTGGGTTGTTGGATTTGGTGAATCCACTAGCTATATTTTAAATGTGAATAATTTATAGAGTCCTGCTAGGCGTAACATTGTGTGACATTTTTGACGTGAAAATGTGCAAGAATCATAGATGCTTTTCATTGAGATACGAGTAAAAAGTATTTATTGTTCTGTACATACCAATATCTTAAACTATGTCAATTTCAATGTTATTCTAGCACGACTCAATACATTAATACCTATATTTTCATAGGAAAATGTTGAACGCTAAAATATACATCGATTCTCACGTCACTGACGTGAATGTATGTATGGAATCATAGATGCTTTTCATGGTTATATGTGTACCTCCACATTAACAATGTTAGAATTGATGTACATTTCAAAGTTACTCTAGGACGACTCTTGTTCATATGATCCTTGGTATGGGTATTAGTTTAGGACTAATTTGCCCTTTTGTAATGAATTTTTTAAAAAATTTGAAGTGAAATTATCAATAACAGAAAAGGATTTAATATTATTATTATTATTATTATGCATATAGATGTATTATTTGATAATAATATATTGGAAAAGCTAATAAGAGTATAAAGCAATCTTTCAAGTGATTAATTATGGAAACAATAAAGATGATTTTTCATGGATAATTTTCCACCTTTAATCTGAATTACTTTGGTAAATAGGGTTTTGTAAAAGTGATCCCAACTAATGACATCTAATATTTGTCATTATTTAATGATTGTAAAGGCCATAATTATTGTTTGAATAAAGTTGAAATGACCTCAATATTGCACCTCTTATCATATATCTTGATTATACCTTGTATCGTACCTCATATCATATCGGTCAAAAAGTATCTATGGTTTCTACACACTTTCATGTTAGGATATGCGATATGAGGTACAATCTTGAGGTTATTTCTGTATTATTTTTTTCAATTGAGTGAAAAAGATATCTATAATTCCAAGGGGCGGAGTTAGCAAGGAGCTTGGAGAGCAATTGCATGCCCCCATAGGAATTTGAGATGGTCCTGTATTTTCAATTAAATTTGTCCCCCACTCCCTCATCTCCTTTCTCATTTGCCCCCACCCCATCACCTCCCTCCAATCCCATTGATCGGTTGTAAAATTTGATATATAAATAAAGATGTAAAATAAGACTTTGGGTAAGTCGAATTCGTTCCACAGGGACAGTGAAGATTCAAAGATTCATTCGGATTAAAACCATAACAGAGTTTTGAAACAGATTGATTTAAAAACAAACCAGATTTGTTGCACAAATAAAATGAAAATCAACTTGTAAATTGAAATCTAAACAGAAAATAGAGATTGAAAATATAAGAAAGAAGCTTAGAGAATTCAAGTCTACCATTGCAAGTCATCCAAAATACTATTTAATTATAAATATGACTCAATCCACGTAGCAAGTCATTGCTCATGGATCGAAAGATGATTCGATGTAACCATTGATTGGAATCTAAAGGTATCCATGAAGATCTCTAATCTAGTTATCCGACTTATACTCCTATTCGTCACAGATCATGAGTGTTCTTGAGCTTATCTAAGTAACACTCATTAAAGTTAAAATAGAAATGTAAGTTAGATGATCTTATCATGAAGAGTTTCACAGAATTAACATGTAAAATAGAAATAACGAATTAAAACAACATTAATAGAGTGAACTTGCTCTGGCATTCTTGACTTCTCTAATGAGAGTTTAGCCGATCATCGCAAGGATTATAATTGCAGAAAATAAAAAAGAAAGGAGAAGATGGGTGAAGAAGAAGATGCATTTTAGTCCTTTTTTAATAACTTCCAAAAGAACTACAATAAGAAATAAAAGAAACAATTGATCCTCTCACTACTATACAAACTCTCTCTAAAAGAAAAATCAGGAAAAATACAGAGAAATTAGGGAGAAGAAGAGGGTCAAGAGGGACCCAAGAGGGGACCCCTTCTCTGAAATCAACCTTCCAATTTATAACATTCGTATTTGGGTAATGAGGTTGATTTGGCGGATGATTTGATTCAAAGGACCCATTCAGTTACAACCATCGAACCTTCTCGAACATCTCATGCAAATCTCGAGGACAAATTCCTCGAGATCACTGCGGAGCACCCAAACCCAACCGCGACGCAGTGACGTGACACCTTTTTCAACTCATTTTCGATCATTTTTCTTCTTTTTTGCACGCACATTGTAATCGACTTTGTTAATCGTTTGGCAACTTTCACGTGCACTTTATTTATCTGCATTTAGCAATAATATCTCATTCGTTCTATTAATTTGGATAAATAATTTAATTTTACAATTATTTATGGGAACTAATAATTATATGATGATAATTTTAGTGTAATTACGGTCCCAAAATCGAATAATTGGGACCTTATCACCCACCCCCACTTCCTTCTAATTTTTGAAAATGACATTGTCTCTTGATTGGACCTTATCTTATGGATTAATTTGAAAAGACCTAAATAATTTTTTCTTCAACTTCTAACAAAAAAATCTTTGAATTTCTCTCCAAAACTATTCTTATTTAAGCTTTTCAATTGTACCATTAATTATAGTTTGCCCCCATTATAATAAAATCTTGGCTCCCCCCTGATGATTCCTACACACTTCCACGTCTAGAAAGTGTGATATGAGGTACAATCTTGAGATCAATTTAGCATGACTCTTAATTATGTTTTCATGCTTAACACACCAAAAATTGACAAATTATTGTCAAGCTTCTAATTAGCGCAAAAAGCAGGTGAAGTGATTGAAAAGTATATCCAAGAAGAATTGAACCTATGAATTTTTGGGCACTAACAATGTACGTCAAGGAAATCAAAGAAGTTTAAGACATAGAGAATCAAAATATCATCATCTATACCTTATCTCAGTTAGGAATCATATTCAATCAGTTAAATTTATAATGAATCATATTTTAATTTAGGTCATAGTATGATTTTTGATGAAAAAAAATGAATAATGTTGAAGTGACCTCAGGTTGGAACCTTATATCGCACTTCTTGATGTGAAATTGTATGGAACCATAAATAATTTCATCGATATACAAGTGAAAAAGCATCTATGATTCCTATCTACTCTCACGTCAAGAAGTATGATATGAGGTTCTAGGTCACTCCAGCACAACTCTAAAAAAACATATGAAATATTGACTATCAATCAATAAATCCAACAATTGAAATAAAACACGTAACCTTTGGGATCAGATATCTCATTTATCCTTAGGTTAGATCCTTACCATTGGATTTCTCAAGTCAATGAATCACTTTAAATACATTAAGGTTTTGTGTTTTAAAAATGAATTAAAAGATGTTCCATCATACATGTGGGGTTTCATCATCCTTAAGACTTTATTATTCCTTTGGTCCAACTACAGAGGATCACTAAGGAGACATATTGTTTTTTTAGGCCCTACAAACTATCATTTATACTATCGAAGCTTTGAGTCGTAAAATGTTGTGCCACACAATTTTGAGATGATATGTTTTGCATCATTTTTAAGGATAATTTGTGAGATACATAAAATTTTGCAATAATTTTGTGGATATAATATCACAACAATTCACATAGTAAGAATCAGACACTCGACGACCATAAATCTCATTTTAGACCGAATCACGATGATAAGAATAATTCTGAAGTGACCTCAAGATTGTACCTCATATCGCACATCCTAACTTGAAAGTGTGTAGGAACCATAGATGCTTTAATTGAGATACGAGTCAAAAAGCATCTATGCTTCCTACACACTTTCATGTCAAGATGTGTGATATGAGGCACAATCTTAAGGTCACTTCATAAAAAATAAAATAAAAAATGAAAGCCCCATCACTAAAATATTAATCAAATGTCGGGAGATTAAAAATACATCATAATGTTATGTTATGTAATCATAACTCTCGACTATCATAAATCTCGAAGGTTTGGATTACGTATTGACTCCAGATCCAATGCCGTGTGCCGTTTCTATAAAATAGGATAAGTGTCTACATGGCTCACTTTAGTTGGTCTTTAAAACACCTCAGTCTCCTAATCAAGCCCCTCATGCAATCCAATGTATTTATTTTCTAATCAAAATATGCCACATAGACATTGTTCCTATTTATAGATATGGGACATAGTAAGGGATCTCAACTCTTACATATATTAATGAATGGGATTGAGGTTTTTTTTTTTTTTTACAAACTTAAAAATTCACAGCTCGCAAGTAGGATTCTATGTCATGAATATATGCAATTATATAAGGGTATTATAGTCAATGCACAAGGGATTAGATAGGCAAATCATTGTTCTTCTTGCTACCATATGAACCGCACACGGGTGGGAGCCGAATATTCCTTTCAGATTCGACGGATTCGATAGAATATGTTCTATATACCGAGAAAACCATATCTGGTGGGATTTTCGCTACAATACAAAATATCCAGTGCATCGCAAGCTACGAAAACATCTCATTGGTTCCATGACCGACACAAACTGTCTCTTCGATCTAACGTTCTTTTGTGATTAACGGTTCTGAAACCCCACTTCAACATATAAGTGATAGCCTACGAAGTCCATCAAACTCTATCAACGGTACATCAAAAATGTTAATTGCACAAATGGGACCCACGTGTAGTTGAATCTTTCTAGAAGAATTCTTACAAGAAAAGGAGAAATTCTATTACCATCCGAACTTTAACTAACCGCACCCCAATTTATTGTAAATCAGCACATCTTTGGGTGGCATTAGCAAAAGTTGGTGTGGCAATAGCATCTCTCAAAAAAACAATTATTGATGATTTAGACATACCCCTCAACATTTTTGTCAATATTTGAAATACTCCAATGTCTTTAAATTGATAACATGCCACCCTTTCCTTCGTTTTTTTATATTATGAAATCTAATTAAAATGACATAAATACCTTCATCTTCAATTTCGAGAAAAAAACCCCTGAATTATTCTTCTCACCAATTACTCTGGAGTCCTTCAACCCCTTCATAAAGGACTTTTCTAACCTCAACCCACAGTTGAGGCTCTCTATCAACAATCATTAGGATTTGAGAAAAAACATAGATTTTATAAAGACCAGTTTTGATCTTTTAGTGATTAATACACTTTTTCTTAGGGATACATTTTTCTTGGGAATTTATAACACTCCAATGGAAAGTCTCAACCCACAGGTTGTCATTTTTTCGAATGGCTTTTGCCCAATACATAAACACAGTCTTGCCAAAGGACTAGTCCCGAGGCACGTGCAATGCTCACACATCACATGCACCATGTAAATGAGAGTGCGCCATCGCGGGTGGCTCCTAAGGAATTAATGCTCATATTGGGTATCGACCTCATCACGAACTTTCCTTAATTCCTAGTAGAAAATCAACCCTTGATTTTTCTACTCAATTTTCTATCATCCACTTCTCACGCTCTTCAACCTCTCTCATCATAATTATTTTAATATGTTCAAACTCATTTTCAATCAAATTTTTTTCTTTTTAACCTCACCTTAATGCTTTATATAAAATCCTTTAATTTTTCTATCTTATCCAAAATTCTATAATTTTCTACTTTAAAAAAAATCATATATTTTTCTTTAGACTTGAAATTTGAAGTAGGTAAAACATAAAATTTAAATATGAGAATAAAATATTTTGCCCAAGAAATTAAAGATGATTGGTTTGGAGAAGAAAAAATAAGAATTTTTAGCTAAAATTTGAAGTCAATGGCATTTAGGACACTTTACGACTACTCTATAACGAAAGATCAAGGTCAAGGGGCAAATATTTGATTTGAAAACATAAGGGTTATGCTCTAATGTTGCTCAGAACGTTGAGGTGTACGTTTAAAACACCCTTATTTTATTTATAGTGCAATTTGCAAGCTAATTATTGAGTCAAAAGTCACATGTGTATCACGTGGATCTGGAGTTGTGAAGGATGATAAGAGAGAGAAGGTTGAAAGATGAGAAGGACAAGCTACTGCTCCTATTGTACTATTGTATCCCATTACGAATTTTCTTCTTTGGCCCACACGTTTTGGAAGACGTCATGAGACATGTACTGCCTTATCACAATTATGTGAAAATGTGCCTCTCTTATATGGGAAGTGTTAGACGCCTTAAAGAGAGTTAAAGATTTTTTTAAATAAGGGTTTGAAGTTTCGAAATTGGCTGATTTTTTGTGAGGATGATTTTTATGGTGAAGAGATCATCCTCATCAAAAATTAGTTCATTTCAAAACTTCTAACCCTAATTTAACAGTAGAAGAATTGTGAATCGTTCGATTTTTATAAATCTATTTTGATGGGGTTAGAAATTTCGGAATGAGCTGATTTTTTGTAAGCATAATCTCTTCATCATAGATATCATCCTTATAAAATATCAGCCCATTCCGAAACTTCTAACCCATAAATTGAAAAAATATTTTATATCTTTAAGAGTTCCGAACGCTACCTTATATATATATATATATAAGGTGGCATTCGGATGTCCTAAAGAGAACCAAACATTTTTCAAAATAGGCATACATAGGGTGGTGTTCAGGAGACCTTAAAGTGAGTAAAAACATTTTTTCAATGTATGAGTTAGAAGTTTTGGAATTGATTGATTTTTTTTCTGAGGATGATCTCTATGATGAGATCACCCTCACTAAAAATCAACCCATTATAAAACTTCTAACCCCATAAAAAGTGATTTATAAAAATTGGACAGTCCATGATTCTTCAACTTGTAAATCAGGGTTAGAAGTTTCAGAATAAGTTGATTTTTGGTGAAGATGATTTTTTTACCGTGGAAATCATTCTCGCAAAAAAATCAACATATTCCAAAGCTTCTAACCCATGTTTTGAAAAATATTTGACATAATGTTTGACTCTCTTTAAGACCTCTGAACGCTTCCCTTACAAAGAGAGCCAAACATTTTTTAAAATAAGGGTTGGAAGTTTCGGAATGAACTAAGTTTTTGTGAGAATGATCTCTAAGATGAAAATATCCTCCTCACAAAAAATCAGCTCATTCCAAAACTTCTAACCCTAATTTAACAGTTGAAGAATTGTGGACCGTTTGATTTTTGTAAATTCCTTTTGATGGGGTTAGAAGTTTCAGAATGTGCTGATTTTTTGTGAGGAGGATCTCCTCATCATAGAGATCATCCTCACAAAAAATCAACTCATTTTGAAAATTTTAACTAATACATTGAAAAAATGTTTGGCACAAAGGTTGGCTCTCTTTAGGGTTCTGAACATCACACTATATATATATTATATATATATATATATATATGGGAAATGTTCAGCACCCTAAGTTTTACCACACTTTAACAAACGTTTTTTGTCCTACATGGGTTAGAAGTTTTGGAATCAGCTGATTTTTGGTGAGGATGATCTCTATGATTAGAAGATCATCCTCCCCAAAAATCAGCCCATTCCGAAATGTTTAGCCCCATGTTTACACGTTGAAAAATCGTGGACCGTCCATTTTTTGTAAATCAATTTTGATGGGGTTAGAAGTTTTGGAATGAGCTGATTTTTGGTGAGGATGATCTCCTCACCATAGAGATCATCCTCACCAAAAATCAGCTCATTCCGAAACTTCTAACCCATGTAAGACAAAACGCGTTTGTTAAAGTGTGTGGTAAAACTAAGGGTGGCGAACGGGACCCTATATATATATATATAGGGAAATGTTCAGCACCCTAAGTTTTACCACACACTTTAACAAACGTTTTTTGTCTTACATGGGTTAGAAGTTTTGGAATGAGCTGATTTTTGGTGAGGATGATCTCTATGATTAGAAGATCATCCTCCCCAAAAATCAGCCTATTCCGAAATGTTTAGCCCCATGTTTACACGTTGAAAAATCGTGGATCGTCCATTTTTTGTAAATCAATTTTGATGGGGTTAGAAGTTTTGGAATGAGCTGATTTTTGGTGAGGATGATCTCCTCACCATAGAGATCATCCTCACCAAAAATCAGCCCATTCCGAAACTTCTAACCCATGTAAGACAAAATGCGTTTGTTAAAGTGTGTGGTAAAACTTAGGGTGCCGAACGGGACCCATATATATATATATATATATATGGGTCCCATTCAGCAACAAACATTTTGGCAAAACATTTTTCAAAACATGGGTTAGAGGTTTTGGAATTGGCTGATTTTTGGTGAGGATGATCTCAACGGTGTAGAGATCATCCTCACCAAAAATCAGCCCATTCCAAAACTTCTAGCCGCAGTTTACAAATTGAAAAATCGTGGACCGTCCATTTTTTGTAAACCATTTTTGATGGGGTTAGAAGTTTTGGAATGGGCAGATTTTTGGTGATGATGATCTCTACTCTCACCAAAAATCAGCCCATTCCAAAACCTCTAACTCATGTTTTGAAAAATGTTTTGCCAAAATGTTTGTTGCTGAACATTTCCCTATATATATAGGGTCCCGTTCAGCAACAAACATTTTGGCAAAACATTTTTCAAAACATGAGTTAGAGGTTTTGGAATGGGCTGATTTTTGGTGAGGATGATCTCTACAGTGAGGAGATCATCCTCACAAAAAATCTGCCCATTCCAAAACTTCTAGCCCCAGTTTACAAGTTGAAAAATCGTGGACCGTCCATTTTTTGATGGGGTTAGAAGTTTAAGAATGGTCTGATTTTCGGTGATGATGATCTCCTCACCGTAGAGATCATCCTCACAAAAAATCAGCCCATTCCAAAACCTCTAACCCATGTTTTGAAAAATGTTTGTTGCTGAACATTTCCCATATATATATATATATGGGTCCCGTTCGGCACCCTAAGTTTTACCACACACTTTAACAAACGTGTTTTGTCCTACATGGGTTAGAAGTTTCAGAATGGGCTGATTTTTGGTGAGGATGATCTCTATGGTGAGGAGATCATCCTCACCAAAAATCAGCTCATTCCAAAACTTCTAACCCCATCAAAAATGATTTATAAAAAAATGGACGGTCCACGATTTTTCAACGTGTAAACATGGGGTTAAACATTTTGGAATGGGCTGATTTTTGGGGAGGATGATCTTCTAATTATAGAGATCATCCTCACCAAAAATCAGCCCATTCCAAAACTTCTAACCCATGTAAGACAAAAAACATTTGTTAAAGTGTGTGGTAAAACTTAGGGTGCTGAACATTTCCCTATATATATGGGTCACGTTTAATGACAAACTTTTTAGCATACTTTTTGGCAAAACATTTATCAAAACTTGAGTTAGAAGTTTTGGTTGA
Source organism: Akebia trifoliata (assembly GCF_017979445.1). Classification (NCBI taxonomy): domain Eukaryota; kingdom Viridiplantae; phylum Streptophyta; class Magnoliopsida; order Ranunculales; family Lardizabalaceae; genus Akebia; species Akebia trifoliata. The sequence goes on along the minus strand of NC_141379.1, from coordinate 31,662,322 downwards.
TTTTTGGTGAGGATATTCTCTACGGTGAGGAGATCATCATCACCAAAAATCAGCCCATTTCAAATCTTCTAACCCCATAAAAAACAGTTTACAAAAAATGGATGGTCCACAATTTTTCAACTTGTAAACATGGGTTAGAAGTTTTGGAATGGGCTGATTTTTGGTGAGGATGATCTCCTCACCGTAGAGATCATTCTCACCAAAAATCAGCCCATTCCAAAACTTCTAACTCATGTTTTGAAAAATATTTTGCCAAAAAGTTAGCCATTGAACGCTACCCATATATATATATATATATATATATATATATATATATGGGTCTCGTCCAAACATTTTGGCCAACATTTTAGCCAACCATTTTTGTCCTACATGGGTTAGAAGTTTTAGAAAGTGCTGATTTTTGGTGAGGATGATCTCTATGGTGAGGAGATCATATTCACCAAAAATTAGCCCATTCGCAAACTTCTAGTCCCATGTTTACAAGTTGAAAAATAGTGGACCGTCCATTTTTTGTAAACCATTTTTGATGAGGTTAGAAGTTTTGGAATGGGCTGATTTTTGGTGATGATGATCTCCTCATCGTAGAGATCATCCTCACCAAAAATCAACCCATTCCAAAATTTCTAACCCATGTTTTGCCAAAATGTTTGGTGCTAAACATTTCCATATATATATAGGGTCACATTCAAGGGCCAACTTTTTGGTAAAACATTTTTCAAAACATGAGTTAGAAGTTTTGGAATGGGCTGATTTTTTATGAGGATGATCTCCTCACCGTAGAGATCATCCTCACCAAAAATCAGCCCATTCTAAAACTTCTAACCCCATAAAAAACAGTTTACAAAAAATGGACAGTCCACGATTTTTCAACTTGTAAACATGGGTTAGAAGTTTTGGAATGGGCTGATTTTTGGTGAGGATGATCTCCTCACCGTAGAGATCATCCTCACCAAAAATTAGCCCATTCCAAAACTTCTAACTCATGTTTTGAAAAATGTTTTGCCAAAAAGTTAGCCATTGAACGCTACCCATATATATATATATATATATATATTAAACAACACTTTTTTTTCAAAAGGGAAAATTTTCAAATAATTACAAGAATTTTATTTATTTTGAAAGTGTTGACAAAGTTATTATATAATATTGACACTTTGAAAATGATTTGTCAAAACTATTTGGTAACTCTTACTTGCACATTTTTAAAATTTTCAATAATTATTTGAAAATTTACCCTTTTCAAAATACTATTTTTTATCTTCTAAATTAAGAAAAATAATATTTTATTGTAATTATTTTGTAATAATTGCATAGCTATCAAAAAAATTTTACCTTAATTTTATCTTTTTGACAATATTTCCATAAAGTACTTTTTTTAATCTTTTAATAAAATATTTTGTTCAAGAAATTGAAGATGATTGGTTTGGAGAAGAAAAAATAAGAATTTTTAGCTAAAATTTGAAGTCAATGACGTTTAGGACACTTTACGACTACTCAATTACGAAAGATCAAGGTCAAGGGACAAATACTCGACTTGAAAACATAAGGGTTATTCTCTAATATTGTTCAAAATGTTGAGGTGTACGTCTAAAACACCTTTATTTTATTTATAGGGAAACTTGCAAGTTAATTATTGAGTCAAAAGTCACATGTGTATCACGTGGATCTGGAGTCGTGAAGGATGATAAGAGAGATAAGGTTGAAAAATGAAAAGGACATTGTATTATCTTATCCCATTACGAGTTTTGGAAGAAGTCATGAGAAATGTACTGCCTTATCACCACTATGTGAAAATGTGCGTCTCTTATATAAAAAAACTTATTTTCCAAAATAACTATTATATATGATAAGAGGTATATATATATATATATATATATATATGGGTCATGTTTTGTGTGTATTTATCTCTACTCATATCTCCACAATTGATTTGGAGCGTTGGATTAAATGAAAATCTATAGATGAGATTAAAAAAAATTTATCAAATAAAAATTTCAAAATTAGTTTTACTTCCTCTCTCAACTTCGTCTTTTTCATTTCTTTGCGGAAGAACGACCTATTCTTTACATATGGAATGATTCAAATTTGATTTCTCTTGTATTAAGCATTACAGGTTCACTTTAAAAAGTAAAAAATAAAAAATAAAACCCATTCTATACATGAGTTTAGTCCATCATTAATGATGGTTTAGATATTATTTCTCAAGTATACATGGGTTCAGTTTACATTAATGGCGGACTCTGTCAAGCCTCTAAAAATCCTAGATGCTTTGAAACTTTAGCCAAATCTAAACTTTAGCCAAATCTAAAGAAGAGAAGGAATTGATAGACGAGGGAGATCTTAAGATCAAATCTTGAACAACTTTCAGATTTAATGTTCATCGCGATCTTCTCCAAAAATTTCACTGCACCATTAATGCTAGGAGAGAGGACTGAGCCAATTTCTCAATTATACATGGGTTCAGATCTGATTTTTTATTTATTTTTTGGTTAGAGACATAATCTCTGTTTTGTTTTTGGTTTTAAGGGATTAAGGGATGTGAAATTAAATAGACTCTTTTTAAAGGAGGGCGGAATAAAAAACATATAAATTTATAATTTAAACGAAAAACAGATTTCAATCGTTAGATCAAGCACGATCTAACGGTTGAGCTTAATTGTGGAGATATGAGTAGAGATAAGTGTACACGGAACACAACCTTATATATATATATGGGAAGTAGAGGCCTTAAAGAGAGCCAAACATTTTTCAAAACAGGGGTTAGAAGTTTTGAAATGGGGTGATTTTTTGTGAGGATAATCTCCATCCTTTCAAAAAATCAGCTCATTCCAAAACTTCTAACCCTAGTTTAATAGTTGAAGAATTGTGGACCATCCTATTTTTGTAGACCACTTTTAATGGGGTTAGAAATTTTGGAATAAGCTGATTTTTGATGAGGATGATCTCCTCATCATAGAGACTGTCTTCACAATATATATAGAGTGGTGATCGGAGGCCCTAAAGTGAGTTAAACATTTTTCAAAATAAGTATATATATATATATATATATATATATATATGGGTGGTGTTCGGCGGCCCTAAAGTGAGCCAAACATTGTGTCAAACAATTTTTCAATGTATGGGTTAGAAGTTTTGAAATGGGCTAATTTTTTCTAATGACAATATCTATAATGAGGAGATTTCCCTCACAAAAAATAAGCCAATTCTAAAACTTTTAACCCCATCAAAAGTGGTTTATAAAAATCAGATAGTCCATGATTCTTCAATTTGTAAATTAAGGTTAAAAGTTTAAAAATAAAGAGATTATCCTCACAAAAAATCAATTCATTCCAAAATTTCTAACCTTAGTTTACAAGTTGAAGAATCGTAGACCGTCCAATTTTTGTAAACCACTTTTGATGGAGTTAGAAGTTTCAAAATGGACTGATTTTTAGGATAATCTACTCATCATAGAAATCATCCTTACAAAAAAATAAGCTCATTCCGAAACTTTTTACTTATATATTGAAAAAATGTTTTGCACTAAGGTTGGCTATCTTTAGGGCTTTGAATGCCACCCTATGTATATATATCTTCTAAGTTAAAAGAAATATATTTTTTATTATTATTATTTCGTGATAATTTCACAAATATAAAAAAGCTTATTAAACAACACTTCTTTTCCAAAAAGGGAAAATTTTCAAATAATTAGAGGGATTTTGTTTATTCCAAAAGTGGTACAAGTGCTAACAAAGTTATTACATAATGTCGACAATTTGAAAATGATTTGTCAACACTATTTGGTAACTCTCACTTTCGTATTTTTAAAATTTTTAATAATTATTTGAAAATCTACCCTTTTCAAAATACTATTTTTATCTTCTAAATTAAGAAAAATAATATTTTATGGTAATTATTTTGTAGTAATTTTATAGCTATCAAAAAGTTTTTACCTTAATTTTATCTTTTCGACAATGTTTCTATAAAGTATTTTTTTAATCTAAAAATACGTTTTTTTTTTGTTGGTATCTAATGATAGTTTCATATATGGGTGGCGTTCAAGGGCTAACTTTTTAGCAAACTTTTTGGCAAAATATTTTTCAAAACATAGGTTAGAGGTTTTGGAATGGGCTGATTTTTGGTGAGGATGATCTCTACGGTGAGGAGATCATCCTCACCAAAAATCAGCCCATTCCAAAACTTCTAACCCATGTTTACAAGTTGAAAAATCGTGGACCGTCCATTTTTTATAAACTGTTTTTGATGGGGTTAGAAGTTTTGGAATGGGCTGATTTTTGGTGATGATGATCTCCTCACCGTAGAGATCATCCTCACCAAAAATCAGCCCATTCCAAAACCTCTAACCTATGTTTTGAAAAATGTTTTGCCAAAAAGTTTGCTAAAAAGTTGGTCCTTGAACGCCTCCCTTCATATATATATATATATATATAAGGAGGCGTTCAGAGCCCTCTCTTTTAACAGTCGTTTTAACAAAAGAAGTTCCGTCATTGGATATATATATATGGGTTAGGTTCAAGGGTCATATGAGAAAACATATGTAAAAACTTTCGTTTTTAATAAAATTTTAAAATATGGGTTAGAAATTTTGGATTGAGCTGATTTTTTGTGAGGATGATCTCTATGGTGGGAAGATCATCCAAAAAAAAAATCAGCCCAATCTGAAACTTCTAACCCCATTAAAAGTGATTTAGAACGTGGACCATCGATTTTTTACCAATTTTTATCACTAATTTGTAAATCACTTCTGATGGATTTAGAAGTTTCTGATTGAGCTGATTTTTTGTGAGGATGATCTTTTCATCATAGTGACCATCCTTATAAAAAATCAGCTCAATCCAAAACCTCTAACTCTTATTTTGAAAAACGAAAGTTTTTTCATATGTTTTCTCATATGGCCTTTGAACCGCCCCTATATATATATATAGGGAAATGGTCAGCAACAAACATTTTGGCAAAACATTTTTCGAAACATGGGTTAGAGGTTTTGGAATGGGCTGATTTTTGGTGAGGATGATCTCTACGGTGAGGAGATCATCATCACCAAAAATCAGCCCATTCCAAAACTTCTAACCCCATCAAAAATGGTTTACAGAAAATGGACGATCCACGATTTTTCAACTTGTAAACTGGGGCTAGAAGTTTTGGAATGGGCTGATTTTTGCTGAGGATGATGTCCTCACCGTAGAGATCATCCTCACCAAAAATCAGCCCATTTCAAAACCTCTAACCCATGTTTTGAAAAATGTTTTGTCAAAAATGTTTGTTGCTGAACGTGACCCATATATATATATAGGGTCAGGTTCAGGGGACATATGAGAAAACATATGTAAAAACAATATAACATTTATAAATTTTCAAAATATGGGTTAGAAATTTTGGATTGAGCTGATTTTTTGTGAGGATGATTTCTATGATGGGAAGATCATCCGAAAAAAAAATTACTCCAATCTAAAACTTCTAACCCCATTAAAAGTGATTTAGAATGTGGACCGTTTATTTTTTGCCAATTTTTATCAATAATTTGTAAATCACTTTTGATGGATTTAGAAGTTTTTGATTGAGCTGATTTTTTGTGAGGATGATCTTCTCATCATAGTGACCATCCTTGCAAAAAATCAGCTCAATCCAAAACTTCTAACCCATATTTTGAAAAATCATTATTTTTTCATATGTTTTTACATATGGCCCTTGAACCTCCCCCATATATATATACAAAAGTAGCTTTATGTAATGACAACAAAACTCTTCTTTTGGATTAAAAAAAAGACAATAAATAGGGGTGTCAATGGGCGGATTCGGGTTGGGCTTGGTAGAACCCTAACCCGGCCCTAAAGTGGCGGGTTCTACTTAGTTTCAGGTCTAAATCGACTGAGCCCTAGCCTGGCCCTAAAAGGCTCGGACCACGTTCAGGCAAAATAGAATGACTAAAATTAAAATAAATTAATGAAAACTTGTGTTTTTCAATTTTTTTTTTTTTTTACATGTTTGAAGACTTTCCAATCGAAGTTGAAATTAATGTCATATTAACCAATAAAGGTTATATATGAGAGTTAAATTGTAATTAGATTACATATTTTACTTTTATTAGAAAAATATTTATCTAATTAAATATATTATAAATATTTCTATAAGATTAAGTAGTGGGTCAGGCTGGGTTGGACACTATAAGGCCCTGGCCCAACCCAGAAGGGTTGAAAATTATTAAGCCCAGCCCTACAAGTTCCTCAAATCCCAACATATTTTCAAGATGGTTCTCATGCCATGTGAATTGCCCCATGTGTGGCCCATGGATTTTCCTATAATAGGCTACCATATAGTTTGGATTTTTTTTCTTTCTATTTATGTCGGTTAATCTGTCAATGGATGGGCCTATTATTCGCATAAAAAGCATGAAGCCTAATATTGAGGTCCAACAACGTTTTGATCTAATTCTTATTGAATTGATTCTAAGCCTAATACAGCCCTTATTAGAATGGTCCCAAATCAACCCCAAAATGATCCGAACACGAAACTGACAAATGATTTTGTTTGGGCTTGGGCTTCAATGGGCAAAATCAAAGGAGACCTTTTCTGAAGTGAGCTGGGTTCGAGGGCGCAACCCTTTGAGACAAAAAATTTCGGATTATTTTTGGAAAAAAACCATCTAGGATTTTTGAAATATATTTTTTTTCCTCGTCTACTAGAGATATCTAAGGTTATATCTGTGGAATAATATAGTAATTAGATTTTGATCTGATCCATGGATGAAGGCACACTGTCGAACCATGTAAATCTTTGTGTTCTTGTGTGCGATTTTCTGTTCTTTGCTACTTCATTTTTGTCACAATATCAAGTACGGTTACCGTGTCCTCTAAAAGTAGGGAATCAAAATCCAACAAATTTTTAGCCCAAGACCAGCCCATCTAATGGCCCATCCATCTCATCTAATATATAACATATTATAAACAAGGTTGTCCTACTCCTAGGCCTAATAAAACTAAACGGGTTTAGTAACACTACCCAAATCTGGTCCACATCTGGATGGGCTGGGCCAAAACCCAGCCTTTGTCTGAGTGACTCGGAAAGTGAGCTTGTTGAGATAGAGAAGATGATTTTCACTAGAATCTCATGATATATTTTGTGATTTTCACTGTTTATGAGAAATTGTTTTTTATTTCTTGAAAATATTTCGTATTGTACTTGGGTTTTCATTTTCTTAATATTTACACCTAATTTTTCAACAATTCCTCGCAGATACATTTAATTTCACTTATTATTCAAAATAATTGCAAAAAGTCGCATCAAGTTATTGATGTGCCGACGACATAAAATAAGAGAGAAATTAAATGGAATCGTACAATTAAGATATTTTTATCAAAGCTTTGGTGGCTACGTACAACTTGTTATGTGTCATAATCTTTCCAGTCTACTGGCCTTAAGGGATGTATGACTCAGCATGGAAAATAGGTGGAATTTAATGTTCAAAAACTACTTAATTTTAAAAAACTAGAGCCATTATTTGCTTTGATTTACTGATTTTTATCTCACTTTGAGCTTTTTATCGACTCTAATTAAAGCTGTTAATTGCTTTGGACCAACCTGTATTTGGGTTTTGCCCAGTCCTTAAACCATGGTCTTGTCTAAGGGCTAGTTCTGGGGGTGTACTTTTCGGGTGGCTCTTGTGGATTTGATGTTCATATTAGGTATCAAATTCACAAACTACGGGCATTAATTGTTTATCGGTCTGAAATTGCCATTGAGACAATTCCTCGAGATTAAAATTTACCCTTGTTAATATCCCAGATTAATAATCATCTTGGAATAATAATAATCAATTTATTAGATACCACATTATAGTTTTAGCTCGAATGCTGGTCTCAGAAAAGAAGATTATAACAAGATCCATTAATATTTATCAATTTTCAAGATGTAATCTTGATTTGATTGCACATCAATACATATCTCGAGGATTGGTGATAAAAAAAAAAAAATCCACATTTTTAGTAAGAGAGGCACACCAATGGACAGCTCACAATCTCTTCATGTTTCAGTTGGGGCCAGCTTTCAAGTCCTTATCTAAATGCTCCCCTTACATGTAGGAATACAGTGTACGATCAATTCCCCCAATCAATTATTTCGAAAAGTGGAAAGTTTCACTAACAATCTTAAATGGTTTTGGTAAATTTTTGTCAAAATATTGGTGAGATAGATGAAATAAAGATGAGAAATACGTGATAAAATTAATGGCTTTAAAGCAGTAGGATCGACTGGCAAGAATCAGATTACGATTAAGACTTTGTTATATAAATATAAATAATAATAATAAAAAAACTCCAACATTTCATGAGTCGCAATCTTTGGCGGCCAATTGACCTTATAGAAATTAAATATGAATTATAGTCTTAAAAATAAAATCAATTATTGATTTTTAGTGGTTGATATGTTGTTGAGTTTAGTACCACACATTGGACATTCATTGTCTTGTCTCTCTTCTTCTAAGTTCTTGGGCCTTTCTGTTCATTGTCAATTGGTTTTGAATTGAATCCTTAAAATTTATCATGGTATTAGAGTGAGTCTTTATCTCCTTTACGCCACCTAATTCATATTTGCACATGATTTGACCCAGTTTGGCCCACACGTATGGAGCATGTTGAGTTTAGTTTCATATCTAACACTCATTATCTTGTCTCTCTCCCTCTATAAGCTTCTGGACCTCTTCGCTTATTATCGATTGGTTTTAAGTTAGACCCCCAAACTTATCTTACAAGATATGAGTAGTTGCAATAAGACTCGTCACTAACAATCAAATTCTTCGTGGTTTTGGATTTTTGGCAAACTCATGATAATTATTGATCACCATGAGTTTGAGGGAAAGTGATAGAGTACTAGCTATGATACACTATAATAAGGTGTAATGTGATGCACCAAATAATTATCCATGTGATTAGGTCAAGATTTGTTAGGATTGAGATAACAATAGATTTGATTAGACTTCCTTAAGATTTTGTGTTCTCTGTATAAATCATATTAGGGTTCTTATAATGTATCATTGGAGAACAATCAAATATGATTATTTCACAAATATCATCCAAAATAAATTCTTCAAATTGATAGGGATCCATCGGAGCTAGGTTATAACTATTTATAAGGTTAATGGGCTTGCACACTTTGCCCACTAAACTTCGGTCCACTAGGTCGAAGTTGTTTTTTTGGGAGAAAAGCTTTATAATTACTTTCACCTTCTACTTTCTTTTTATGGAATGATATCTTTTGAGCAATGTTTTAAACAATTTAACTGATGATCGGACTAATAATTTGTAAAAGAAATTGGATCAAGCCTAAATCATGATTTAATTTGGTCAGATTGATATACATTTATTAGAAAAAAAAAAAAAAAGTATTCTTCTTTCCTAATTCCGAATCTACCTTCATTTATTTTCTTAAAAGAATAACTCACAAAGATTTTATTTCAATTCCAGTTGAACAAATTGGCTTTAAGTATACTTTGAGTTCTATCAGATTCTTACAAATATTAGAAGCAATTTTAAGTCATTTCTTGTTTTTGATCATTTTTGACTTCTCAAAAGACTTTTGAGCATTAAAAACATGAAATTTTTTTTTTGAAATATTTAGACAAACGGGTACTTAATCTCTAGATATACTAGTGAGAACATAAGTTTTCTTGTGAAAATGAAATAGAGAGATTGATTATCCCTGCAACGTGGCATGATTTAATTGCACTGTCCATCATTTTTCCATAAATTTGGTATCCACCCAACAACAACAACCATAGTTAGATTTATAGTAAAGGAGGCTTGCACTCAATCTTCTACTTATTTCACAAGTATATATCGACCAATCAATTATTTCATGCAAAGAGGTTCATGTGCGTGTCTAAATATTGATTTGGACTTTGCACCATTAGCTGATGTTGAGGTGTGAACACATTTTACATGACTTCGGCCTTCTCGGCTGTAATCAGAATCAAAACTCATTATATACGACAATTTCGAATCCATCAGATTAAATTCTACATTAATTATTGAAACTGATGGTATCCTACTAATTAAAGCCAACAGATACCTACCATTTCTACTTGTTTCATAAGAAATGGGGAAAATTACTTAAAAGAACTCTCGTGAAATTGTTTCTTTTTAAATACTAGTCCCTAAGTTTTGCATGGTAACTTAACAAGATATTTAGTAAAAAAAAATTCTAAATGGTCCCTCGTACTGTTGAGTTCACAAAATTTTCTATCGAACTCAATGCTTTTTTATTTAGTGTCGAGTTCAAAAAATTTACCATTGAACTCACCACTATTCACTGTCGAGTTCACTACTTTTTATTTACTGTCTCAACGCTTTTTAATTACTATCGAGTTCACCACTTTTTTAATAAAAAAGAGTAAACTCGACACTTGTAAAACTCACCCATTTTCAATTTTCAAGTTTTTTCTGACTAAAATACATGTAAAGATCAACTAAAAACTTAACATAACGACTTGTTTAAATGATTTCAACCTAAAAGAACCATTTTTGATCGATTTTCATTTAAAATCTAAAAAAAAAAAAAAGTGAAAAAACTTGATTTTTCACATACATCTTCAAAATATTTGAAAAAACATTGAAAATGACTTCTTCTTTCTTAAATCCTTTCTTATGGAATAAAAATATAATTTTTAGATGGAAAAGATAAGTTCAAAGGGTAAGGGCATTCAATGTGGGAGATGATGCCATGGACCATTTAGAAAGAAAATGTTTATTATATGTCCCACCAAGCAACCATTGAAAACTTAGGCACTATTTAGAAAGAAACCCTTCTACAAGGGTCCTTTAAGTAATTTTTCCTAATAAATTTATGGCTTGTATAATTGCATGGAATTAAAATTAAAATTAGAGGTTTCCATGAGTGCCTAGTTACTTGATAATCATTTTAGTGCATTTGCCATCTATTTAACCAACGCTAATGATTTACTGACTCAAAAACTTTCACTTGATCTTTACTCTATTGACATGGCAAGGGCACAAAATTATTAATCTTTTTTCTTATGTATCCCGAAGAAAAAGATCTATGGTTCTGTGCCTTTACCACGTAAGTTACATATAAATCGAGTGAAAAATTTTGAGTCAGAAAATTACGATTCTTTAACTAATACTTCGTCTTTATGAATATCTAAATTAAAATTGCATTATTTATTTTAACTTGATCTAATTTATTTTAAAGTTCATGAACGTCAAATATGTCTTTGGAATTAGAAGGATTGTGCAAATTAAAGATTTTGAACGAACGAAAAATAGAATCCAAGAATATGGTGCATTCGTCTAGTCCAAAATCTCATCAACAAACAATGAACCGACCCGTCTTTGAAACAATCGATTAGTACTTCAGATAACGATAAATAAGTATTAATAATTTAATACATAAATTCTTAAATAAAAATGAAAAATATTGGACAACTCTCACAAGTCTTGGACTTATAGACTGCAATTACAGTCTACCACCATAAAATAGTGTACACATTATTTAGACCAGGACCACTATGTTTGGTATTCAAGATTGTATTGCTTCCACCTTAGGAACAAAAACAGGGAACCCATCAATCTCATCCATCCAAGGACTCTTCTCCTTGGTAGGATCAATGGTCTTCATCGCTCGCCAAACCGCACTGTTGCACTTGAACCCTGACCCAAACGCAATCTGCCACGTCCGATCTCCCTTCTTGATCCTCCCCTTAGCTTCGGTGTACGCTAACTCGTACCATAGGGAACTACTAGATGTGTTACCAAACCTATAAAGAGTCATCCTTGAAGGCTCCATATGCCAATCACTTAGGTCTAAATTCTTCTCTAATTCATCCAAGACTGCTCTTCCTCCAGCATGGATGCAGAAATGCTCGAAAGCGAGCTTGAAATCGGGGATATAAGGTTTAATTTTCATTTTTAGGATTTTTCTTCCTACTAAGGTTGCGAAAAATAATAGTTGTTCGGACATTGGTAGGACTAATGGGCCAAGTGTGGTGATGTTAGTCTTAAGGGCTTCACCTGCAACGGCCATTAGGTTTTTCGAAAGTGCGACTCCAATTCTTTGAGTCTCATCCTCTTGTTGGTAGACGCAATTGAAGGAATGATCATCGGCACCCTTATGGGTACGGACGGTGTGGATGAGTTGGTACTTAGAGCGGTAACGATCGGATGGTAAGTTGGAGAGGAGGATGGCGGCCCCACCCATTCGAAAGAGACAATTGGAGACGAGCATAGAACGATTATTACCAAAGTACCAATTCAAAGTGATATTCTCCATGCTCACTACTAGAGCGTAGGACTTCGGGTGGACCTGTAAATCAAAATAATACGACCCGTTATGTTTGAGGTATAAAATAAATCTTAGACTCATGGACGCTTAGAAAAAAATTTCTCGAGAAAAAGTATCCAAAAAGAAATTTATTATTTTGAAAACTCAAAAAAAATTATTGGGATGCAATAAAATTCTTAGGTTATGTTTATTATTATTATTTTTTTAAATATAGGCCAAATTAAATGTATTGCTCAAGTTTATGTGATTTTTACGTACAAATTATATCCAATACTGTTGGATGCAATAAATATACAAATGTCTTGTTACAAACAACCGTCACGATCAAAATAAATTAAGATATATTGCACCGCCAAGGATGGCAACGCGGGACATCGTTATCATTCTTTTTTTTTTTTGCTAACCGAGTGTCCGGGCCAGCTTGCGCGCACCACAACTAATCTCAGGGAGGACTACCACAGCAACCCACCGCCATGGTCCCTCAATTAAATCATGAAAAAAAACCCAAGATGGGAATCGAACCCGTGACATCGTTATCATTCTTACATACCTCTTATGTTAATATTGGGGTCAACAACATAAATTATATGTGATTATAGGACTAAAAGAAAATTTTGTTTATTATAGAAAATAGAAATAAATAAATTATTTTTTGAGATTTGAATGTGATTCTTAATGTATAGTTGCATAGGTTACCTAAAAATAACTACCATGTAAACTAAAATTGTATAATAAAAATGATTATGTGTCGGCATTTCATTTGTCACTTTTGTTGTCCCAAGAGCATATTTAATGCAAAATTGGAAATATTGATGCCAAGGCAGCTAGTAGTTGAGCATGACTTGAATAGAAGAACATAGATCCATCCCACCATGTTTAAGTCCCAAATAGGACATCTCCCAAACCTAAATTTAATATGACCTAATGATAGTAACTAATATTATTATTTACTTTGTGGGCCACGATTTAGTCACTCGTGAAAAAACACGAAATTATGATAGTTGAAACATAAAGTCCAACGGTGAAGATAAAACTTGCATCACAAAAATACAATCATGTATCCCTTAGAAAAATTAAGAACAATTGGATTTAATGTACAAATGAAATCCAAACTATAAGGATTTTGTACTTTTTTTTTTACTCCAAAATGATTTTTTATCATATAAAAAGAACTTGTGATACGAGAAGAAGAGACGTGATAATCTGACACTCCTTTTTCGTATGCCTTCACTGACAGAACGGTACAAAATCATAAATACCTATACTTGTGCTTCCAGAAGTAATGAATCTAAGGTTTTATGAAGGGAACGTACGAAAAAAGGAGCATCAAATTATCATGAGTAAGAGAAAATTGGTAGCATTCTTTAGATCTAGACAACGTTATATATTACATAAAAACAAATAAAAATTTATATTTTAATTGTTGATCGATAAATTAGTTGAAAAAAGAAGAAAAAGCAAGCCTTCCATGTATCATAAAGTGGGCTACTTTAATATTTAAGCGGTCCAACCAAAACACTTTTCTCTTTATTTTATTTTTGAAATATTTTTTTATTGACAAACCTCTATTATCAAAGGATGAAACCAAGCAATTAAAATCTTATGTAAATTAATCCAAAACAATAAAAATAAGAACCAACAAGACCCATTAGAAGAAAAGATCAATATGAAATCTAAAAAATTAACCCATTGGTAGTTATTAATTGGTAGGTGAAGGCCAATTTTGAACTGAGATCGTGATATCAATATTAATAAACTTTTAACCAATTTAATAAATTGGAACTTTGAAATCGAAAAAGAGAATGACTTTTCCTTTCCATGATCGGGATAGCGGATCCAAAGTTTCCACAATCCAATTATCTTTTGGGTTGGGCTTTAAAATGTTTTTAATCCTTAATCTCCATTTTATTTATCAAAAGACCCTTATAATCCAAAATAAAAATAGCAGGCGTGATTTTCTGACTCCCCCTCTGACAAACTCTCCTCACATGGTTGTGCATAAAATCATAAATTTTCTCGGGATATATAACTGCACATCCTCATAAATATGAGCAATTGTGTATCCCGATGAAAAAAAATTATGGATGCGGGACACCTACCACTTGGGGAGAGTGGGGAGGGGAGTCAGAAAATTATTATTCTGAAAATAAATAGAAAAACAGATAAATTGACTTCTCTCCAAGTGGCTCGGCATAGAACCATAGATTTTTTCAGGGGATGTACATGTGTATCCCGAGAAAAGCAAACTGTGCCACGTGGGGAGAGTTTTGGGTGGGGGTTAGAAAATCACGAGTCATTAAAAAACCAACCTGTAAAAGCTGCTTGGCAAGATCAATAGAAATAAGTCCAGCACTGCAACCCATCCCACCAAGATTATAAGTCAAAACATTTCCTCTAAGTTTATAGTGATTCACAATCATGGCTGATAGAGATGGAGTTGGATTAAAAAGACTACAATTCACCACAACAATCCCAATATCCTTTGCTTTCACCCCTGTTTTCTTCAACAACTCATCCACAGCACCAAACATCACTATCTCGGCTTCCTTCCTCGCCTCCCCCATACACGGATTCGGCGGAACCCGTAACACCGCTTCGGGCAAATACGTCGATTGACCCAATCCTGATCTCTCCAATATCTTCTTCTGGAATCCTAAATTCTCCTCTGAAAAGCTTCCTGTAAGTCCTGATCTCTCCATGAATATCTCTCTTGTACACATTCGACTCTGTTCGGGTTTATAACAAGAGAAATCGACTAAGTAGATCTTTCGAGGTCGAGACATGAAGTAAAGAGTAGCAACGAAGACGAAGAAAGTTGAACTTAGGATTATTGTTAGGAGATTGAATCTGAGTTGGTTCCAGAGTTGAGTTAAATCGTTGAGTTTGAGTGTGGAGAGATGGGCAGAGGCGATTAGGAGGAGAGGTATGAGGAGGAGGTACATGGCGTGGGTGATTAAATAATGGTAACCGAGTTTCACGTATTTGAGTTTCACAGATTGGAGGAAATCTGGAAGGTTTGGTTTTGATTTTCTTGGTGGAACTTGGGTTGAAATTGAAGGTGTTTCTTGGTCTTGATTTTGATTCTTGTCCGCCATTGTTGATGGAAGAATTTGAACAAAGTTCAAGAACCCAACGAGAGAAATAAACTAGATTTAAGGATTAATGGAGGGACATAAATGGTGAAACAGTGGTATCTGTGAAAATTGTTTTGAAGAAAAAGTAGAAATAATGGAGAACAGAGCTTTAAAGGAGATTTTACTTAAATGGGTTTGGAGAGATGAAGACTAGGAGCAAAACCCAGATCAGAAACTTAAAATTTGACAATGAGGAGAGAGATTTTCCTGAAGTTTTGGAGAAAATGAACAGATGAGAGAGAAAGAGATTATGAGGGAAAAAGAGGGGGAAAGTGTGAAGTATTTAAAGAGTTTCGGCTATACGAGAGAGAGATGGGCGGATGCAACCACCCGAACAAACAGGTGTAGTTTTTTCAAGAAGAGCTTTGATCTTGTACGTTAGGGAGTTAGTTAGCTACCCAACTCTAATCTTTGATTTACATCATGTGAAACATTATTTGGGCCTACTGTAGATATTACCCCAAAGTGCCAGCTGGGTGACACATGTTGGCCTTTGAAGCACACATCAAAATTAATTTTCCACGTTAACAACGCCACACCTCCACTATCGTCGACACTAGATTTGACGCCAATGTCAAAGATGAGAGATTTTTTTCTCAAATGATTTCCTCATAATCCATAGGCTCTCCATTGGATGACATGTCAAATCTAACAATGATAGTTTTGTAAATTAAGGATATTATTCAATACACGTAAGTTAGGAATATTATTCAATGCACGTAGGCTCATACGATTGGTCGATCTCGAATCTTGTGAGATTTATATTAAAAAAGATTGTGAATAAATAATATTTTGTCAAATGTTATTTGTATTTATAGGCAAAGGAGTGACGTTGTCCAAGAAAACAATTGAGAATTCTCCTTGTTCATAAAATACAATCTACACTCCTTCCAACAACATCATCATCAGAGGAAATGAACGTCTTGCAAAACAATATCTAGTACGAATCGACCACGATAGATATCAAGGAAAGAATATACACAAGCCATCAAAAGACCTCTCCTCACGAGCCATAAGGGGAGCTTTCAATATTAGACTCAACTTAGAAAAAATGATCTTCAAACAATTACCATCGTGATTTAGATGAAAGTCAAAATTACCCAACTTGCATACTTTGTGGCAAAGACCTTATTTGCACAACTTTTGTATTTCTAAACTTGAATAATACCTTGATTTGTGATTGCTATACAATTCATAAAACCAATATTAAAATATGGAGTAAATTAAAAATTCGTGTTGTCAATATAGCTAAAAGAAATACATATGAAGTACCTAGAGTAAGATAGCTACTCAACTCCCAAGACTACAGTATCTGAACTCTTTTAGAGAAGCATTGAATTTGCCAGACCGAGTCACTAGCCGGATCAGTTTGGCTTATATTTTTTACCATCTTTCGCGCTTATAATTTCTAAAATGCCACTTGCATGCTTAAAAGTGAGCTGTTGTTATTTTGTCCTATAATAATTTCCTCGCTTTCCCATACCCCCCATTGGGTCGAGTATTTATGGAAACATTTATTTTCATTTTAAAATGACAATATGGGTAGGGTTCGGATATTATTGATCAAGAACTAATCCAATTAGATAACCGATTGGAACTTTAATCGAATTCTAGAAGCTCAATCATGATCCTAAATTATCAAATTTCCGATTCATTCTGATCCAATGACATCTCTTCCAAACCAAGTGCATAAATTTGAATTGGGATAGACAAACGATTATCTTACTAGATTTTCTATTGACTTAATTGCAAGAGTGTTATTATAGGTGAGCCATCGATGATCAGAGGAGAAACTTAAATTACTTATTTGGAGGTTAATTTATCGAGTAGTAGAGAAAACTTTTTTCACAATATTATTACAACATTGCTAAATAGCAAAAGATTAAGGTGGAACAAAGATTAGGATGACACAAGAGAGCAGGCACATGCCTTGTTATGTTGGGTTGTGGACCAACATATGATCTTTGTCAAGTAATATGTTTTCTAAGAAAATTATTCAAGGCTCGTGATTTTTTGACTCCCCCCTATGACATACTCCACCTCTACTCTCCCGACATGTCATGTGACAGAATAGTAGATTTTTTTTTTCTTAGAATGAACAACACACATCCCCTAAACAAGTGTAGTTGTACATCCCGATGAAGAAAATCTATGGTTATGTCACATGCTATGTCGGGAGAGTATGTTAGAGGGGGAGGGGAGGGGAGTAAGAAAATCCTTATTCATTACTTATGCACGGTGTGGTCGGCACTTCTTTGTAAGTACCCTCTAACTTTTGGATAGTAACTTGATGACTAAACTTATTATTTTTAATGCCCTCTCAAAAATGCAAAAAAATTGAAATCGTCAAGTTTGACAACTCAATGGATGCCTAAGCAAATTAATGAAAGATAAATGAAATAATGACATATATCTAACCACTTTTTTGCACTAAAAGTAATTGCTAAAAGTTATTGGTTGATCCATGCAATCTGTGTGGTCACGCAAGGGGATGCGCCATCCTTGAGACAAAAATGGATGAAGAAACATGATTCGTTCAAATGATCCCAAAGCGGGTAAGGCTTAGATTATGATAATTTGTACGTAGGCCTGAAAGGGTTACTAAATCCATTCTTCCTATATCGAATCAAGAAAGCAAATCAATTTGTGGTATGGTTTTAAAGACACGGCTTTTCTTGTGTTCAATTTCATGAAGAAATGGTTTTAAGCAAAAATAGATGAAAGAACATGTTTCGTATAGTCAACCCCAAACTTTCGGGATAAGACTTAGATTATGACAGTTTGTTCATAATTAAACACAGGGGTTGTTGAATTCGTTCCTCTTATGCCAAATCAAGGACTTGTACCAAGAAAATCAATTCATGGCAAAGTTCGGTCTAGGTTTATGAAATTCAATGAATCACATATAAGTAGATTTGTAAGATAAATCGTTATAGTTCATCGAATTCTTTATTGGGTTCAATGAGCTAAATATAACACTTAGATTAAGAGTCGTGCTGGGGTGACTTCAAGATTGTACCTCATATCGCACATCCTGACATGAAAGTGTGTAGGAACCATAGATGCATCTTGACTCATATATATCTCGATGAAAAGAATCTATGATTCTTACGCACTTTCATGTTAGGATGTGCAATATGAGGAAGTACAAATTATGTTTTCGTGTTCCCCTTTTAATCAAAAAACATATTTGCAATCTCCCAATAAATTTGTTTTAACAAGTTTTTTAAAACATACGTACTTGATATTTTTTTGGATAAATAAGCAAATTGAGAATTGCATTATCTTTTTCTACTTGCGAGAAATTAGTTCTTTTTATAGTGACGAACCACAAACTTATTTTCTAACTGAGCAAAACAATGGACTATGTAATATTACATAGACTAATAATCACATAATGTAGAGCACTTGGTAAATGTTGAAAGATTTACCGAATTATGTGGGAAGAAAATGTATCAAGGCCTTGACTGGTACATTGTAACAATTTTTTTTTAATTGGCAAAACTTTGCAACACAATCCCTTAAGGTACAAAGTTTCATTAAGCAATTCTTTGCACCATAAAATTTGGCAAAGTTTTACAGTGATTTTTATTTTGAAAATGTTGTCTAGGAAATACTAAGAAAAAAGTGGAGGCCTGCAAAAATTTACAATATTTTGCAATCAATAAGGGCAATCAAGCACCAAGAAAAATCTATGACGAAGGCTGCGAACTTTTTGCAAGCATACCAAGCATGGCCAAATATGTGTTAACTAAAGACCGAGGGGGTGGCTCAATGGTAATTTTGAATCCAATAAGTGGTGAGAGTCCGAAGTTTGTGTGTTTGATACCCACAATGAGCAATATTTCCTTGGGGTCACTTGCGAGGACATTCTCTCATTTACGTGGTGCGTGTGATGTGGAGGTGTTGCATGTGCCCAAGGGAGGGCCCCATATGCCTTGATCCCAACCTTGACTCATCTGGTCACCCTAGTCAGACGTATGTCCGACCACCCCCGTTATCAAAAAAAGAAAAGAAAAGATACAAGTCTTTGAATCTGTTTGTTTGCTAGGAAAATTATTTGAAAATCGATAACTCAAGAAAATGCACATTTGCACATGTTGGACTCTTTATTTTTAAATCCAAATTATTCCAAGAATTCAACTAATTGGCCTATATACATCAATTCTTTCAATTCCAAGTTCCATGGGTCAACCAAACCAATGACACTAATCCATAATTGATCATAGGAACTCAATTAGTAGCCTTATGTGCATTAATCTTTTCTTTCAATCGCAAATTCAACCTTTGATTTGACTTAGAACGGTAAACACCATTTGAGCTAACCCTTGACTTATTTTGATTGTTGCATTAGTAGGATCACATCTTGAATCATATTTTTTTGTTTTGTTCTTGATAATGGGGGTGTCCAAACTTTTGATTAGGGGGGCCGAATAAGCCAAGATCGGAACCAGGCATATAGGACCCTCTCCAAGGCAAGTGCAACACCCGCACATCACACACACTCCAAGTAAATGAGGGAACACCCTCGCGGGTGGCCCCGAGGAAATATTGCTCATATTAGGTATCGAATACACAACCTATAGACTCTCATTGCTTATTGGATTCGAAATTGCCATTGAGCACCCCCCTGGGTTCATCTTGAATCATATTGGTGGTGGGTCCATCTTCACAAATCACTATCTTTTTTGGACTGCCATTTATAATATCCCTATTGTCACCATTTGACCTTAAGTCTCCCCAACTGTAGTGATGTTAATTGGAGTCTTTTAGGTAAAGCTAATAATAGATTGGGTCACACCCCAAACTCAATCCAAATGTGTATTCGATCCATTTTCTTATTGGATTGATTCCGGATCCAATATGTCCCAATCTATTATGTGTACATGGACAATGCGAGGCAGTCCATCAACATAACCATTGATGTAAGGGATTCTCAAGAAAAATGTATTCCTAGGAAAAAAATGTGTTAATCCCTAGAAGATCGAAACTGATCTCTATGAAATTTGTATTTTCTTCAAATCCTATCGGTCATGTTCATGGAGAACCTCAACCGTGGATTGAGGTTTCCATGATATATACACAAAATTATGTATCGTGTCCATGTTGTGTTGAGGTAAGGGTATTTTGATCATTTATCCAACCCAAACCTAATCCGTTTAATAACGGTTCCAAAACCTTAAATCTAAACTTGGCTCCTTTATTAAATGGGTAGCATGATCTGTGTAACGCGTTTAGTAAACATGTTGGGTTGTGTCATATTCAAGTTAGCATGTATAACATGGGCACACGACTTGATCAACTCAAATAGAAACACAATTATGACTTACACATAAACATTAACATGATTGTAACCCGTATCTACCAACTTATCGACACAGCGTGAATTAAAGAAAGGATATGATCAATGTCAATATCCAGAAGAAAGACTGGAATCCACCAGAAAATAAAAAAATTCTCACTAATTTTAATGAATCAAAGATGTCTCTACATTGGAGTTATGATACTATTTATCGAAGAATAATTATATTCCTAGAAAACACGAAAATAGTTAAAATAGGAAAATTTGATCAAAAATAGTACAAACGAAGTAAACATGAAAATATAAATGATTTAATTTAGAAGTAAGGTAGAATTGACGGTGTGTGATTTAGACTTCTAAAACGAAAGCTAATTTTTCTAAAATAACAAAAACGCCTAAAAATAGGATAAACGAATGAATTAAGCTTAAAAACAAAAACTCAATCGCAAAGCATTGATGTTAAAGATTTTGATATTTCCATTCAAGAATGGGTATCCTTGAATGATCTTGACTCAGTCACACATCCGGGTCTGTGAGCCTAGGCCTTACGCTTGGACTTTTGACGATCCAAAAATTCCATGAATTCTTCTACCACTTGTCCTACATCACTTACTATTAATATAAATTAAGTATCATAAAACATAAATCAAGTCAAAAGAATACCAAAAGTATTAAATAAGTTTACATATGGATCAACACAACTTGTTAGTGATGCGATGACTAAACATGTTAGATGGGTTGATCTTCCTCACGAGAACATGGCCCGTTTAATAGATGGGTTGACATGATTAGGCTCAATTGAAACCCATTGCCTTCGTATCATTTTCAAGTCCTGTTCAGAGGTCATGTACTCAACTCAGAATTGCCACCCCTAGTTTTAGACCCTTTCACAAGCTTAGAATTTATTTTTTAAGTTTTTTCCCATAAATTTCCCTTATTTTAAAAGTTTCCAAGAATTTTTAAGAGAGCTTCAATAGTCACCTTCTTTTGTTAACACCACCAAATGACGTGTGCTAATTCTTTGGTGATTTACAAATGAATTGGGGCTACATTAGCAAAAGTTGGTGTGGCAATAGAATGTCTCATTTTTAAAATAGTAAAATTCTAAAAAATATTTTGTGGTAAGAGTTTTATTCCATAAAGGGTTTTTAGCTGAAAATCTAAATTGGGGGAAAAAAAAAGAGATACCTTTTCCTTAGTAAGATTTTTAATCTTAGTAAGGGCTGTTTTGCAAGAATGGATTACCACATCAGCAATCCTACACTACAATCCTCTAAATTTCTCCGAAAAACTCAGATAAAAGAATAAAATAAAATAAAATAATTTCTTTTGAGTTTGGTCCAAGGTTTTGAAAATGGATGGCTACCATACTTCCACATAACTCCCAAGCTTAAAATAGAAATTTATTGGTGAAAATTAATATTTTTTGGATTCTTTTTTTCAAAGTTCATAAAAAAAATTTCCTACCCTGAGTCATGGGATCGTGTTTTTGGATGTTACGGAGGTGAGCCCAAGGAACCCTTAGTGAGCAAGAAATCCTTGCCAACTTAGTAAAGCTAGGCTGATAAATAATAATAATAAAAAAAAAAAGGTAGGACCTTGGGCTGTTAACGGATGCTTATCGGTTCGGATAGAGTAATATCTGAATTCGAATTCAAATCCGAATCCAATTATTCTATTGGATATCGGATAATATCGGATTAAAATTTGAATAATTTATATATTAAAAAAACACAAATTTTCCTTATCTAATTGATTTTTCATTAAAATTTTTTTTTATTATATATTATACTATGTATATAATAAATAAATTAAGTAAAATCATATTCAAATCCGTATATGATAAGGATTCGAATATATAAAACTATCGGAATTCGAATTCGATATCTGAAAATTTCAGATAATATCTAATTATTTGAATTTGAATTCAAATTGGATTCGAATTTTCGAGTATCCATTGACACCCCCAGTAGGATCCACCTTGAACGTAGTTCGAGGAAAACATCTACGGTTATGTACGCACCTCTGCAGTAAATCTAATGTCACCCCAGCACGACTCTATCTCGAGGAAAACATCTACGGTTATGTACGCACCTCCACGTCAGAAATGAAAGAATCGCAGTAAATCTAATGTCACCCCAGCACGACTCTTTAAAATTTTAAATGTCCTGTAAGAAAGTCGGTGGGATGGAAGAACATAAATAGCAAATACAGGACGAATTAAGGACTTGAGAGTGTCTATCGTGTTTGGATATATGATTTGCTCTACCGAGCTAACGTCAACCCTGACCAAGCTTTAAACATGAGTCTACATTCTATACACCTCGGGGTTGGGTAGCTATTCAACTTCATGTCTCCTTACTTGCCACATGGCACACTCTTTTTTATCCGGACCCATAAATTTTTTTCCTACCTCAGAAAAACTTTCATCCTAGACCATTCTGTTTGAATTATTTGATTCTGATTCCATATTTTTCAATTTAGGATTCTCACATTCATTCCAAAGATCCAAAATCTCAATCCATTACATTATGTTTGAAATTCTGTTTTGGAATCTATGATCAAATTCACCTTTTTACGATATATCAAAGTAATGTCATTTTAACAAAAAACGTACGAAATATACTTTAAATTACAAGAAACAAGTCAATTGTTCCTGATTTTTCAGATTTTGGATTCTAATTATTGGAAAATCACTTTTTGTAATCCAAATACTTGTAGAAGTAGATTATTGACGAAAATCAAGGTCAAGAATCGTAACCGAACTCCCCCAATCAACCAATTTTCCCATCATGGGCCGTATTAAGAAGTTTGTGGGTGGGTCCAACTCATGATAGAAAAATATTAAATCTACTAGTGGTTAGAAATTAACAATAGAATCTGATTTCATCTGTCAATCCAAAATTAATTAAAACGAGGAGAAGACTCAAGGGCATTCTCGTGATTTATTGGAGTAAGTGGGGGCAATTAACAATGATATTAAAACGTGGTAAGGTGGGGAAAGAAAGGAGACAGGTGCACCGTTGGCTGGTAACAGGTGCAAAGCCATTAAATACTTTGACCACACCCAACAAGCAAAGCAAAAGTCTATCGTCTTTGACTTTGACCTTTGTTAGATGAGTTAGAGTAGAATAAAGTCTCACATGGAAAGCTTTATTATTTGGTAAAGGAGTGTCACACGGAACACTTCTTTCGATAGTATGTCTTCAGGTAACCAACCCATGCGCATTTATATAGTTTATTTATAAACCCGTACAGTGAGTGATATAGTACTTAAGGTCTCATTATTTCTAACCTGCACCATGAAAAATAAATTTGACATCTAGTGTTAAATGTGATTGGATCACATCACCAATCTGATCTTGATTCAACGATGATGATTCGATTTGTGTTCTACAGTATAGTGCCCAAACCAATTGCCATCGATCTTGATTTGTTCATATTATCAATCCATGGCACTATTACACTAAGAGACCTTTTTTTGAGGGGATATTTACGATCAACTGTTGACCAATTTACAATTCTGGCTCAATGTTCATTTTAATTACCAAAATGTGATCGATAAACCTGTGAAATAGTAACTTTAAAACCTTTATCAAATTTGTAACCATTTTGAATTTTTTTAACGGAAACATGATCATTCATGTTTTGGTAATTAACATGAATAATTAGCGAGAATCATAAATAACTCATTTTCAGCTCATGAAATAGTAATTCATCATTTCCTTTATAATTGGGCATCTCTCTAGATAATGGGCTGGGCCCGTATCTGGGCTTTGCCCAATCCATAGATCATGATCTTTACCAAGGACTAGTTCTGGACCACATGCAACGCTCGCACATCACATACATTAAGCAAGTGAGGGTGCGCACCCTAAAGAATTAATGCTCGTATTGGGTATCAAAATCATGACTTATAGGCATTAACCGCATATCGGTTTGAAATTGCCATTGAGCCAACCCCTCAAGGTTACATTAAGAGACCCCTTTCCATACACTTAAAAATGTAATTTCTTTCTTCTTTTTCTTTTTCACTTTTGAAAGTTTAAAAGTTTGTTTATGTTATTTAAAAAAATCTTAATTTTTTAAAAAATAAAAGAAGTTTTTTTTTTTTTTTTTTTTTAACTTTTCAAAATAAATTTTCAAATTATTTTCTTCCACAGTTAGTTTCTACTTTATCTACAAATGGGACCTAAGGGTATATATGATTGCTCATGGAAATGAGTGAGAAAATAGATTTTTCGAAAGAGTATAATTTTCAATTGTACGATTGTATATTTTTCTTGAAATTCATTTTTATATTCAGAGTTATTGTTTAGTTTTAAAAGGAAAAATGGTTCCAAACCCTCTGAACAAAAATGGTCTTCCTATCTTGTTATTCTCCCATACTTACCCAAAAAACTTGCAATCAAATAGTAAATTTATTTTTCCATGATCATTTTCAGGGTGACTTCATATTTCATTGAGATTATGTAGACATGCAACATATAAGTTGTGGTTAGGTTTTATGTAATTATATTGGGTCACCAGCATACTTAAAGACCTTGGAGAATGACGAGTGTATGAATTGAATGGTCATCTTTCCCTTATCTTTGGAGGGTAAAAAAGTAAAATCCATTGGACTATTTCCCCACAATAGATTGAACTATTTGACCTCTAAAGCTAGGAAGCCTAATGGACATTTTGTTTAAGGCAAGGTTACATACAAGGGAGATTAGGGGTTTTAAATGGTTTTCAAGGGGAACGTAATAGGCTTTTCTTTCTTTTGGGAAAAGGACAATTAATGTAGAATTATATCAAATCCTTTAATATGGATTTGAATTCGTCGATTTTCCCTTTTTTTTTTTTTATTAATTTGAAAAGAAATAAAATTTATATTGTAAATCCTACTGATGGAGATAAGATATGTGCCGATACATTGAATTTAATATTAAAAAGTCAAGGACTTCGTGGATAGTTGGCATGTCATTTTCAATAAATCTCCAGTGTGGCACAGCCCAGACTTTGATCGAGTCAGGTTGATAACTTTCCTAATTACTTGAAAAATAAGAAGATGAATTCAATCCATACCATTTGATTTGATATTGGTATCGTAAAAAATAATTAGCAAGGCTACCTACCTTCCCTCTCTTGACCAAGGTAGGGTTTTGTATTTTGTCTTGATTTTTTGCATGAAGTGGGCACCATGTGATGAATGATGGTACCCTCTCAAGGAGAAAGTGTCGAGCAACTTGTATCAATATGAGTAATTGTAGGCATCAAAATTTTAAACTGGCCATACATATTTAACAAATCACAAGAAAGTCCTTACAGTTATAAATGAGCAAACATATCTAAATTGAGCCCATTAACTATGAACGAGTCTTCCATAACTTGTGTTTTGGATTTTCACATATAAAGCTCATGATCTAAACAAATCATAGTGATACACATTAAATATTGGGCACTACATTGAATAAATGATTTTGGCCAACTAAAAAGTTCATAGAGCCATTAAAATTAAAATTGAGAAAATTTTAGACCACTTTCTCGTAAAAGACAGAGGTATAGTTGGAAAGTTAATCTATCTTAAATCTATACATTCCAAAGCCTTCATCATTTGAAATGATCTTAAACCACTTTCTCGTAAAAGATAGAAACTGTATACAGAAGAAGAAACTTTCAAGCCCACCTCTAAAAAAGAGACAATCTTCGATAGAGATGTGGATTCTAGTTGTAAAGAAGATCAAACCTAAAAGCCCTTCTTTACAAGCATAAAAATCATTCTCAATCGATTAGATACAAACCCCAAATAGAAGAAAATCCATCAAAACAATTGCATAAGATCAAGTATCGCAAGTATTATTAAGAATAAAAAGAAACTCTTCTTAATCGATTATATGAGCAATGACTCATTGAGGCTACCTACGAGGGCGTACCCTCACTTACTTGGTGCTTGTAATGTGTGGGCGTTTCACGTGCCTGGGGGAGGGACCCATATGCCTTGGTCCAGGTTCTAGGCCTTGGCTCACCCGATCCCACACGTCGAACGGAAGTCTTGATACCCCCATTAACACAAAAAATAAGCTAAGTTATTGTCTTAGATGTCTCCTTTTATTATATAACAGTCAAAATTGTAATTTAAAGAATCTTCTCTATACCGATCAACTTTGGATCCACACATTTTCCCCTCTCGATTCCCTAATCCCTTATTACCCATTTGATCCATCAAATCCCTTAAGGATCTTTTCTATAGTACAAAATTTCCTCTCTTGATCCCCTTAAAAAAAGTCAAATCCCTCTACATGGATTCAAATGTCAGGATTTTTTTATTCAAATAATATTGGACGACAGTTTAAAGTTCATAATTTGAACCTTAATATTGGGGATAAGGGATGACGAGGCCAAGAAAATAATTTAGACAAAAAAATCAGTGAACTTGACATATATCAATTTTTTTTTAAATAAATGAAAATTACATTTTTACTATTCAAAATGAACTTTCTTTGAAAGTTATTTTCTTGCACAATTACTTTTTAACTTTGTCTCCAAACAGGACCTAAGGGCATGTATGATTGTGTATGAAAAATGAGTGAGAAAATGGATTTTTCTGAAAAATACAATTTTCAAGTGTATGATTGTGTATTTTTCTTGAAATTCATTTTTCTATTTAGAATTATTTTTTTATTTTTAAAAATACTTCAAAAACCTTTGGAGGAAAATGGTCTTCCCATCTTGTCATTCTCTCATGCTTACCTGAAAACTTGCTGTGAAATAATAAATTTATTTTTCAATGATCATTTTTTTTAGGGTGACTTCACACTTCCTCGAGCATGAATTTCCCTACACTTACACCTTGAGACTACGTGGACATGTGGCATATAAGTTGTGGGTAGGCTTTATGCAGTTTTATTGGGTCTTGGAGAATGACACGTGTGTAAAGGGTATGGTTAGCTCTCCTTTATCTTTGGAGGGAAAAAAAGTAAAACCCATTGTACTATTTTTCCCACAATAGCTTGAACTATTTGACCTCTAAAGGTAGGAAGTCTAATGGACCTTTTGTGTTGAGCCGTGATTTTTTTACTTAAAATTTTTCACTCGGTCAATGTGGCAAGTGCACAGAATCATAGATCCTTTTAATGCATATTTTGAGAAAAAAGATCTACATTTTTATGCACTTGCCATGTCAACCGAGTGAAAGTCTTCGAATTAAAAATTCATTAATATTTTATTTAAGGCAATGTTACATAGAAGGGAGATTAGGGTTTAAAAATGTTTACAAGAGAAACCTAATTGGCTTTACTCTCTTTTGGGAAAGGGATAAGATTTGTAATAAAAGAATTTTGAAAGTTAATGGAGGGTAAGCCCTGTCAACCTCAATTCTTACCTATAAAAGAGGTGATTAATGCACAATGATATCAAATCTCTTAATAACGATATGAATTCATCGATTTTCCTTTATTTATTTATTTATATTATTAATTAGAAAAGAAATAAAATTTATATTGTAGATCCTCATGTTGGACATAAGGTATGTACGATGATTCATTGAATTTAAGATTAAAAAGTCAAGGACTTCACGGATAGCTGGCATATGATTTTCAATAAATTTCTAATGTGGCGTAGCCAAACTTTGATTGAGTCAGGTTCACAACTGTCTTAATTACTTGAAAATAAGAAGATCAATTCAATTCATACAATTTGATTTGATATTGGTACGTTAAAAAATAATGAATGAGGCCACCTACCTTCTCTCTCTTGACCAAGGCAAGGTTTTGTATTTTGACTTGATTTTTTCTACAAAGTGAGCACCTTATGATGAACGATGGTACCGTCTCAAGGAGAAAGTGTCGAGCAACCTCTATCAATATGACTAATTGTAAGCATGAAAATTTTAAATTAATCATACATCTTACACAAATCCCAAGAAAGTCCTTAAAAGTTTTAAATGGGCAAACATATCCAAATAGCCCATTAACTAGAAATGAGCCTTTTATAACTTGTGTTTTAGATTTTTGCACATAAACTCATGATCTAAACAAATCTTAGTGATTCACATTAAATATTGAGCCCTACA
The DNA here is from genome assembly GCF_017979445.1 of Akebia trifoliata. Taxonomy (NCBI): domain Eukaryota; kingdom Viridiplantae; phylum Streptophyta; class Magnoliopsida; order Ranunculales; family Lardizabalaceae; genus Akebia; species Akebia trifoliata. The sequence goes on along the minus strand of NC_141379.1, from coordinate 31,633,539 downwards.
TTAAACAAAAGAGTTTGGCATACTAAAATATTCATAAATCCATTAAAATATGAATTGGGCAAATTTAACCTTCAAACTAACTTGCAAAATCTTATTAAGTCAGGGGCATAGTTGAAAAGTTAATTTATTCAAAGTCTATAAATATCAAAGTCTCCCTTATTTGAAAGGATCTTCAACCACTTTCTCTTAAAAGAAAAAAAATCCTACAAAGAAGAAGAAACTTTCAAACCCTCTCTCAGAGAAAGACAATCTTCACAAGAAACTTAGATTCTAGTTATAGAGAAGATCAAGCCTAAAAATTCATTTTTACAAGCTCAAAAATAATTCTCGACTAATCAAGCGCAAACTCCAAAGAGAAAAAAAAATTCACACAATAAGATTAAGCATCACAAATCAAAAGAGTAAAAAAATTTCTTCTCAATCTATCAAGCTTGAATCCCAAAGAGAAGAAATCCACGCGTCCTTAATTTTGTACTTGACTATTTGTCAAAGGAAATCACTTCATCATACAAGTGTATCGGGATTTGTACCATTTTTCTTAATCATATCAATTTAAAATCATTTATCTTCTTATTTCATGCATTTTGAGTTATATCGCAAAATTTGTTATTGAAAATAACAATTCTATATTCCTTCAAAATTTTATGTTTTTTAAGGAGTCTTGTTCTTGAGCTAACCTAAGTCAATTTTTTCACAATGGAAGTGAGTTCATGCATGGCCAGACAAGTTACTCAATGTCTATTTTCTAGTTAAGTCATTGTCAAGCTCGAGGGATTGGCTTAATGGAAATTTCGAATCAAATAAGCAATGATAATCTGTAGGCTATGTGTTCAATATCCAATATGAGCAATGGCTCCTCAAGGCTACCCATGAGGATGTACCCTCACTTACCTAGTGTGTATGATGTGCGTGCTTTGCACGTGTTCGGGGGAGGGACCCATACGCCTTGGTCTAGGTCCTAGCTCACCAATCCCACTAGTCGAATGTAAGTTGAGATACTCTCATTAACACCAAAATAAATATATATATATAAAAAATGTTAAAGTTATTGTCTTAGGTGTCTCCTCTTATTATATGACAATTGAAATTGTAATTCTAAGAATCTTCTCCGCACCCATCGACTTTGGACCCACTCATTTTCCCCTCTTGATCCCCTAATCCCTTATTACCCATTTGGTCGATCAAATCCTTTTAAGGTCCCTTTTTATGCTACAAAATTGCCCCTTTTGATACCCTTTAAAAAAGTCAAATCGCTCGACATGGATTCAAATTTCTGAATTTTTATTCAAATAATATATAGTTTGTTATTCAAACCTTAATATTGGGGATAAGGCATCACGAGGCCGAGAAAATAATTTTAAACTAAAAAAATCAATGGACTTTGACATATATCAATTTTATAATTGACCTTAACTCCATATCATGCATGTGAGTTGCCAGCTCGAATCAATCATCAATGTGTTACCTCTTTGTTGTGGCATAATCTTAATTGTTCCATTTAATGTGTTTTGAGTTTAAAATTAATTTTTTGGTTTTTTTTTTTGGTTTTGTTTTGTTTTAGGTTAGTTTTGTCTGAAGGAGACAATCATTTTATATTTCACAATAAAAAAAATACGGTGAGAGTCAAACAAAACATTGAGGATATATATAACCCTTTATTTTATTTATGAGTTATTTATCCAATTCTACTTCATTTGGAATAAATTTTCGTTGCGAAGCTCATATTTCGAGTGAGAGTCACGATAATCTGACGCCCCCCTCTTACATACACCCTCCTACGCCCCCATAACAAAATCAGAGATCATTTGCCTTGGGATACACAAGAAAAAGATTTATTATTCTACATATGCCGAGGCAAATGATCTACAGGTCTATGATGGGGGTGTATGTTAGAGGGGGGCATCAGAAAATCATTGTTCTTCGAATGACAAAAGTTGTCATGACTTAGTTTGATACCACGGGGAGAATTATTTTGGGACTACCAACTAATGAATATCTGTCCCACCACGCGATTGCTTACATCCTAAAATATCAGATTGATTGACTCATCTCGGTCGTTAGATTTGAGCATTTTTAAATGTGGTAGAGGAACCCATTGACAATCACAATAAAAGGTCACGAGAAAAAATGATCAATTTCGACTACTATGAAAACACAGATAATGGTTACTATTTAAGTTCAAAAATCATATTTTACAAAAAATTAAAAAACACTCAAATAATACTATCGACTCGTAACGACCATTAAAAACAATAACATTACTTAATAACAAAATTTTGGTTTTTTTCTAAAAGAAAAATGGCTTTTGGGCATTAGAAAAGGAATATATCAGCAGTTATTCATCGTTATAGATTATAATTTTAAACCATGTAACCAACCACCAAATAGGCTGAATTTTTGTGTATAGGTCCAACAAGGGGTGTCATATCCAATAGGTGGCATTGGGGGTGGTAAATTATTAACATAAGATTGGGACTACAATTTAGAGAATTTTCTATTGCCACACCATCTTCTTAAATCAGTTTTTATGGGGTGGGGATTATCTTTTTTTTTTTAATATATTTTTCATCATCCCACCCCATTCTCTACAAGTAGAACCAACTAGAGGGAAAGAAAGCGATAGTAAGCGATAACAAGAGAGATGAAAGATTACAAGAGAAAGAAATAGATTGAAAAATAAATTGTGGTAGAGACGGAGAAAGAGATTTAAAGAACTGTCGTCGTCATCAGCCACCATCACCACAGTCCTCGGTTGCTTGTAAGAGGGTGAAAACGGTAGAAAAATTGGGAGGGATAGTGAGATCATGGGAGAGGGAGATGTGAGTGAGAGATGGCCATACGGTTGGTGTGTTTTAAGAAAAAATTGGTGTATTTATATAAGTTCAAAAACATCATCTCCCACTAGTTAATGTAAACCATCAAGTAATGGACAATCTCATATCTTTAAATTGATTGGGAGTAGGGTTGTTAACGGGCCTCTATGGATCCATGAAATTTTGGGCCCAATAACTTATCTAGGCTAGGATATGATTACAAACACAAATTTAGAACTGGTTAAAATCCATGACGCAGCCTATTTAAATTCATATCTGGGCTTTAATATTTAGGCCTATTATGGGCCCATAGGTTTAACCTACACCAGGATGGCTAAGCTCATGGTTTTAAAACTCAAGAGACTCAGTGAATCATCTCGTTTATGGAGGCATTTAATCAAGATACCCATTGAGTCTTGTTCGCATTGACTCTATTTGAGTCATCTTGCGTGAAAATTTGACTCAAGTTTGATGATTTAAAACAGCAATGATTATGTGATGGACTTGGACCATGGGTGGAAATATTACGATTTACGACTTCAAACTCTTCATGGAAATTCCTTAAAGTCAGCAATCGTATTAATTTTTGGTGTATATTTCTATAAGGATAAGCCAAAAGTTAATGGCATCAATCGGCCAAACGAGTGTACCATTGACAATAGTTGGTGTAACTAAATCAGGATGAATGAACCCTCCAAGACCTGCCCAAAAAGCAAGGGAACTGTCTAGGAATGGAGAAGGTGACCCCAAATATTTATGGGGTTTGTGGTCCAAAGGAGTGGTACCACATGACGACCCCTCCATCACCCCAACTATCCCTTTATATCTAGGAATGGGGAAGGTGATGTCCATGTGGAGAGGAGTGGACAAGTACACCTCAAAGACGATGACAAGTCTTTGGGGCATTGCTTGAAGGAAACATCAAAACGTGAGAGAGATCATTCTTGACATTTATTTTGGAGACACGGCTCCAATTCATGAATCGTTAGTTGTGTTGGACTCATGTTTTGATAACTTCCCATAATGTTCTCTAGTGTTACCATCTTGCCTGACGTGTCGATCACATATTATAGGCCATGCACAATCTACCATCAAATATGCCTGTGTTGGCCCCTTCTAGTCAAGTCATGATCATTTCCATATCAAGCACATAAAAAACTAAAATAAGAAACTTCAAATGGTTTCCTAGATCATGAGATCACTACTCTCATGATATACACTTGGGCCAGGCTCATATTGTCATATGGCAAACTCCTATGTCTCACTGATTGGTTTGTTTGAGACCGAAGCTTTGAATGTTTTTCATAGGGCTTGGAATCCAATGAGTTTCATTGTTCTACTAGAGATTTCGATGCTTATTAGCATGAGCATTCTCTTCGACATTAGGAGGGTAGAAGAGGAAAGACAATAAATTTTGAGGAATATTATTGAAAAAGGATTGTAAAGGAAAAATAATAAAGTTGGAGAAGTATCATTGAAAATGAGGGGATATGAGAAAAGATAGTACAGTTGGAGGAGTATTCTTGAAAAAAAGGGTTGAAGAGGAAATGCAATAACGCTGTTAAGAGTATTTTTGAAAAAGAAACGAAGATAAAATAAAAGACAACAAAGATAAAAGTTTTCATGGAGATTTGTAATGAGATTAAATTCCAACCCTTCTTTATGGGGGTTAAAGGGGGTGGGGTCCATCGTTATGTTTTATTGTACAGATATAGCCCATGATGCCTACCCGCATGGAACAAGCAAAGTTAGATCATCAACCTTAGGTTTATTTCCAAGGTTGAAGGTTCGATAGCACTACCATAATAACTTGATTGTGCGAGATGTGCAAATCATCGCGTACATCCAAAAAAAGAAAAACCCTTCTTCTAATATTTGAGGTCAACTAGACTAATCTTATCCCTCAATTTCACTATATCCAAAGCCAAGTGTCATGTAATTGAGAATGAGATCATGCTTTTTTTACCAGGCAAGCAAGCAAGCAAGCGGGTTAGTGGTAAGCATGAAAGTGGATTCAACAAGTCTTGAACCTAGGCCGTGGGATCAACACTCCACACATCTTACCAACTTAACTAAGCTAACATCTCTAGTCGAGGTTATGTTTGGTTTCACTATCTCTATTCACATTTTTTTGGGTCTTTTGCTAGTTTTATTTGACCATGATGAGGATCGTCGATGGATTGGGTTCAGGATTGACCGACCCAACCCATAGTAGACTATGTTCGGGTATTGTTACTGAGGGTATGTTTGAAAACCGTAGGTAGAGTATGAGAGTTGAGAACTAGTATGAGTTATCAAAGGTAGCGCGTTTCAACGGCCAAACTCTCGTGATTGGCCAACTTGCGTAGTTCCTATAAATAATAATAAATAAAAAAATTTTAGATTTTTGAAAATAGAAATTTTCAATTGGCCCAGCCCAACAATTAGATGGATCGGTTCCGGACTAGAATTTTTAGCCCGATCCTTGACCGATGAGAAATGCTCAAAATCCAACGACTGAGAATGAAAAATTCATAACCACAACGATTCTACCACGTGGCATTTTGGGGATGTGGGACCATTTAAGTATTCAGCCACTCTAGATTCATTACAAATTGTCCTAAAAACTAGGTTGTCGATCCAACTAGTCAACCCATCCAACCCTAGTAATTTCGGGTTCGGATCTCGAAGCACCACAGTAAATGTAAAACCACGTTAATGGTGAGTCGTGATAATCTGATTCCCCCATGTGGCACGTTCTTGAACCATATATTTTATGCATCGGGATACACATCCTCCCATCTAATAATTATATGAAATGTGTATCTCGAGGAGTAGAGATCTACGGTTCTAGAACATGGCACGTCAGGAGAATATTTTGAGTATGCCACGGGGGAAGTCAGGAAACCATTACTCATGGTGTAATAATTCTTACAGTTTAGGCTTATTGTACCAGAAAATCAACCTCCCTGTTCAACCCAAATCCGCTTTTTCACTGCAAAAGCGGTTTTCAGCGATCGAAGAATCAAAAACTAAAATTCCTAAAGTGGTTTTCTCCAGAGCAAGAAAATCCCATAATAGGGATTAGGGTTTTCTCCAGGTACCTAACCTACATCACACTCTGTTACAGATCCATTCCCCTCTCGAATGGTTCTCCTCTCCTCCTTAAAATGCACTCATCTGTAATCAGGCATTATTTGGGAGCAATCGTTATCGATTTCTGAGAAACAATGGAGATTCGGAATTGGGTTCGCTTTATTTCGATCTATCTCTGCTTCTTTGCATTTGGGTCTTCTTCAGTAGAGAATTTCAGACAGCCGTAAGTGTTTGATTTAATTAGTCTTATTTAAGTTTCATGATTGATTTTTTAGTTAAATTCGTAATTTTTTAGATTGGGTTTCTCTAATTTTGGTTAATCTTGGGGTTGTGAAGAACTCAAGTCTGGTAGCTCTCATTAATTAGGGGTGTCTAAGCTTCCATGGGTCTGTCTGTTGGAAATATTTTTTTAAAAATATTCTTTTTTGGGGACATAATTTATGCCTCTTATGTTTGCTTTTTTGTCTCTTTAGAGGGTTTGAATTAATGTTGGTGATAGAGTTTGCGATTAACTAAATCGACATTCCATGGGATTTGAAGGGTATTCTTATAATTATATTATGTAATGTGGTATATAATGGCGATTTATAAGTCAAGCCGAATAATTTCTATCTTGAATGCTAGAACATTGTAATTAAATTATAACTGAAACAATAAGGAACAAATTAGTGACTAAAGTTGTTGTTCATCACCCACAAAGTACGATAGGAAATTTTGTGAGTTAGGACAAGTAGGAGAGCAATATTTGATTTAGTCAAAAGTTTTACATCTTCAAGAGGAGAATATCAAATTGGCATAGTGGGAATAGATTCTTGTCCACTGGAAACAAACTTGGAAGGACCAATGCTACAATTTGTTTACAAGGCCACCTCTACTTGACAATTAGAGTCATTTTTCATCACCAATGGATAATGAAATCTACGGCAAAGTATGCTTAGTTCCTCAAAAAGAGTCATCAGGATGGCTAAATTTGCATTCTTTATTCCAATGGGAATGGAATATGTACCTCTTCTATATCTTGTTGCCAACCTTGTCTAGGCTAGAATTATTGAGTGAGCATCACCAACGTTTAAGTTTTCCTTTCCTACATGCAGGTTCACCCATTACGGTGACGCCTGCTTTTTGGTGACTTGCATTCACAAATGGCTTGCCAATTAAAGTCAAAAGAAGAAACATTGTAGCATGGTATTAAATTTTGATATATTTCCATGAAATATATCGAAATTTGTTAATTTCCTAGGGGACCAAAAGGACACATTATTAGAATATTTCCGTTTTCACAAATATTATTTTAATTTTTATCTAAAAAGGTATGGGAATAATTCTTTGGATTCGGCTAATATATGAAAATAATTAGTAAATTTAAATAATAAATGTAAATAAATAAATAGTAAAAAACTTATTACTTTTGTATCTTATTTTCCAAAATTCTCATCATTTTCTAGGGGAGACAGTAATCTTGGCTTGTCTGTGCGTGTTTGGTTTTCATGAATTGGTGATGTACAACTGATGTTTTCCTAGTTTTTGATATGCTGCCATGATATAATATCTGCAAGTTGCATAAGACACACATATGTCCAAGTTGTGAATTCAAATGCTAGGTTCTTTGGTGTTTTCAACATTTTTAGTGATATACTTGTAGAAGATTTATTGAGTAGGTCTCTTCTTGGTTGTTTATTCAATACTTGCCATTCTTTGTGCTTACAGATTTCCTATTGTGGAGCCTGATTCTGGTCATACCAAACTTCGTCTTGCAAGAGAGGGATTAGAGGCAATAGAAAGAATTACTACTCCAATTGCAGCTGTTGCGGTATGTCTTATATCCATTTCTTGAACCTTTCACATTTTTCTTGTATGCTATGTACCCAAGATTGAAAGATGTACTGCTTAGATAATATTTCCTCACAATAAGATGGTAAAATGTAGACCTTCCATTAGCAATGAAGTGTCTAAACACACTTGAGATGGGATCATATATATATATTTTTTGATAAGTTAAAGATCTTTATTGAAATGAAACACGGTTGAGATGACTATGAAAAGGTACAACAACAAGAAAGGAAAGAAAGAAAAGAAAACCCCCAAATTACACCTCAATGCTACACACCCAATCCCACTTTGTTAAAAAATCTTCAAAGACCCCATTCGATTCTTGGAAAACCTTGCTCCACAGAAAAATAGACCCCATTCCTGGGATCATATTTTCCTCACAATAAGATGGTAAAATGTAGGGCTTCCATAATGAAGTGTCTATAAACACTTGAGATGACTGTTTTTGGCTTCAAAGTGTTGTGAAGTAGTGAATTACTCTCAAAAGAACACTTCTCTCTGTTGCTTGAATCTGTCTACTCTTGTGGGAATTGTTCTTTTTTGGGAGGAAAAAAACGACCTTTTATGAGGAATAATTTCCACAACTCTTTGTTTTTAACAATTAGTGGAGTTAGTGGTCATCCCTTGCCCTGCCCCAGTGATTTCTTGCCATTTACTGGGTCCACCCATCATTTGGAATTAAAGTTGGCATTTTGGCCAAGCCAAGTTCACTTACCAGAATTCTGTATATACTTGGTAAGTTTCTGAAAATGGCATTCGCCCTAAAGCTGCAAATATTTTATCCAAGCAATTGTATGAAGCTCTCTTTTTTGAAAGGAGTGGACCTCAAATGCTTATTTTCTGCTTTTTTGTTGATGCTTCATCAGTAATTTGGCTTCCTTCAGACACTATTCCCTTACTTATTGAAAAAAGAGAAATAAAGGGCATTTACTTCCCTACAGGAAGAAACGAAACAATTTTGACTTCATCTTCATGGGTGTCTTCCTAGGTAATTGGTCCATATCGCTCGGGCAAATCTTTTCTGCTTAATCAACTTCTCTCTCTTTCATGTAATGAAGGTGATCCCCTGCTACAACTACTTCAGCCATTTTTTCATTTTTCCCTCTTGAGAAATATTTTTTAGGTTTGTTCTCCCTCAACTTCTCTCTGATCTTTGAAACTTATGTTCTTTACAGGGTTTGGTGTTGGTCACATGCGTGATACCAAAACAAAAGGTTGGTGAATATGTCTAAACACATGTGTACATCTGTGCATCCATATATGCATATCTGGACATATGTCATAATCCTGATCTTACTATAATTACAATGTGATGGGCTTGTAGTCATGGACTTGGTTGACCATGGCTCCATGAGGTACTAGTGGCCTGATTTACTTTCTATGTTTTGTTACAGGGATATGGGTATGGGGGGTGCCCCTAGAATTAATTATTGACGGAGTAAAGACGTCAGTGATTTTCCTTGATACAGAAGGATTTGAAAGTGTTGGGAAGTCAAATGTATATGATGACAGGTAATATTCTGAGACATTTAATTATCTTGTGTTTGTCTTGGGTGGTTCTATATATATGTGGAATCCTCCCTAATTCTGATTGTGCAGGATCTTCGCTCTTGCAACAGTTTTGAGCTCTATGCTTATCTACAACCTACCTGAGACGGTTAGTTCTTTAATTTTGATACTCCACTAGTTCAAAATAAGCTGCCCTGGCCTTTTATAAACATGTCAAATACTTCTCTTATGATGTTCTGTTTCTTAATCTCTCTTCCTTCGAATTCTCTTAATATGCTAAACTCATAATTTTGTTGGTTCGTGATTTCTTGTTTTAGATCCGTGAAGCTGATATATCTCGGTTGTCATTTGCTGTTGAGCTTGCTGAAGAATTCTATGGAAGGTGTTCAAGTCTTACATTTCCTTTTACATAAGAATTTTTTCTTTTGTCATGTTTACTTTGTGAGGATGTTATTTTTATCATCCAATCTAACTTGTTCTGTGGTTTTATCTGTCAATTACACGTGGAATATAGAGTAAAGGTAATCTACTAATCACTATCCTTTTTTTTTAATTTTTTAATTTGTTTTTTTTTTTTGTGATGTGAAGTTAATCCGTTGCCATGTTTGAATGGCGGAATATTTTTGCAGGGACAAGATGTTGCGTTTGAGCCTGCTAAGCTCTTATGGCTTATACAACGTGATTTTCTACGTAAGTTTACAAGCAAGATTATAACTTCTGAATTCAAAGAATATTTCAGTTAGCTTGGGAATGGAAATATTATGGTTATTGTAGAAATTCTGTAAAGTTTTGAGAAATTGTGGACATTTCACAGGAAACATATGAAATACACATTGAAATTTTTATGAGTTGATAGAATAAGGATGTAGCACATTCGTAACTCGTAAGTCATCATATTATGATAAATAATTTGGAGTGAGAAAAGCAACATCCAAAGCATCTGGTGCTTGATGACGTTGTTATTCAAGACTTTAGCCTTCGAGAATTAGATTATCGCATTTACAAGTTCATTAAGGAAGAAAAGGTCCCATACAACTTTTGGTGTTAGCCACGTGTGTCTAGTGTCTACAATTTTTAACTTATTTTCTTTTATGTTTAAATAATTTTTTTGATTGTACTTAGTTTTTGAAAAGTTATATGTAATAGGGTCCTCATTACATAGTCTTTGATATTAATTTACCGTTCTGTTTTTCTTGCGGGTGGATGGTAGGGTAGCTATTGAACCGACGCCTATGGAATTTTCCGTTGTACACCTAATTTTCCATATGCCATTCCTAATTATCAATCTGGTAGTTATATAATTTTGACATAAAATTTATAGACTGTTATTTAAGCGGTTTCCATGAAAATGAATTCGGAAAAAGAAATCTAAGATAGTGTATCAGCATACCTAAATACCTTGCGCACATTTATTATGGTAGAACTTGTTACCAATTGATAGGGTTCTATCCTTCATTTTCTACACTTATACCACTACCAGTGTGCTGTTTGTTGGCCACCTGTAGAGTCTGTTTCTTTGAAAAGTATAATAAGTACCACTATATTGAAACAATGGGTGAAAAATGGATCAGGTTTAACTTCATTTATTAGAAGTCACCCTATTTTCTCTGGTGGTGCTATTTATACCTCCCAAATAGCTCCTCTGTCATTAGAAACGACAATGTTCTTTTACTTCCTTTTCAATCAAGTGGTAATTTGTCATTGTTGATGGTGCTTTACAGAAGGGAAAACTGTGCAAGAGATGGTTAATGAAGCTCTTCAACGGGTCCCTAATCGTGATGGTTAGTTTTAAAGTGACACACTTGCAGTTATATACATGATTAATTTTATTTGCAGTATCTTTCATATATGATTAAATCGAAATTTGATCGCATTTGCTAATTGCTACTACAGGTAACAGAAATATTGATCAGGTATCTTACTTTTCTAAATTCCTCATCATTTCAAGAAAACATTATTTTCTCCAAGTTGTTACTTCACTTTTCTTACTTGACAGGTCAATCAAATTCGAGAATCTCTAGCAATTATGGGCGATAATAATACAACCTTCAGCTTACCACAGGTATGGTTTTGTAGGTTTGAAAATTGATTTCAGACTTTCTCTGCATATTTCACTCATAATTGTGTTGGGTTGTCCACAATTGCATTTGATACATCGTATTTTTAACGTTGTGCTCAAGCTCCAAGTCATTTGTTGGCATATTCAAATGTGGTATGCTAACTTTTATTTAGAATAAGCTCACAACTGACTGGACTTTTTGTAACAGCCTCATCTTCAGCGAACAAAGCTTTGTGATTTGAAGGATGGTGAACTTGAGCCTACTTATGTTAAGAAGAGGGATCAATTAAAAGAACTTGTTTCCTCCATTATTCGTCCAAAAATTGTTCAAGGCAAAACTCTAAATGGAAAGGAGTTTGTATCTTTTCTGAAACAGGTGCTTTCTTTGATTCTCATATACTCCGACTCTAATTACAATCGAAATTTAAGGATCATGGGTATTTCGGTCAGTTCATAATGGTAGCTTAGGTGGGGTCAAGTCTGTAACTTATCAAATGGATGCTTTGCATCAGAAGTTGAGGTTGTGGGTATGATCTCAGCTTACTTAAGGGTCCTGGGTTATGTGATATGGCTTATATATTATTATTAATGTTGCAGATTCTTGAAGCTTTGAACAAAGGAGAGATCCCATCAACGGGTTCTCTTGTTGAGATTTTCAATAAGGGGATTCTTGAACGGTGCTTGAAGTTATACAGTGAAAGGATGAATAAGTTGGGTTTACCAGTCTCAGAGCAATCTCTTCAACAAGTCCATGATGAATCAAGACAAGAAGCAATGAAAGCCTTCGATGAGCAGCATTTCGGTCATCACCATGCTAAGCGATCTGTTGATAAACTCGATGAAGAAATACATAAGGTATGGTAGCGTGGCAGTCAAAGTCAAAGTTATGTGAAATGTACTTAGTATGGAAGAAGTCAAAGTCACACCAAAGCTTACCCAAGTCAATTATTGAGTACCAGTTAAATGAATGAGCTATTTCATGTTAGTTCGGAACATGGTCAAATCATATTTACTGCTTCATTTGATTGAAATTTCTCCGTGCAGACATACAAGAATTTCCTTTTGGCGAACGAGTATCAATCTTCAAAGCTATGTGAGGCACTGTACACTAGATGCGAAGACAAAATGGACCAGCTTCAAGTTCTTAGACTTCCTTCCATGGCGAAATTTAATGCGGGTTTCCTCCAATGCAATCAAAGCTTTGAGGGGGAGTGTGTTGGGCCTTCTAAAACAAGATACGAAGAAAGAATGTCAAAGGTGAGCTCCAATCTTACTTTATTAAGTTGGTTCACTCTTTTAGACCTCATTTTAAGTGATGAGCTGGAGAAAAATCCTTCACATTTGATTTTGGGAATTTAGTTTAGAGTGCTGATTTTCTAACCAGAAAGTCTTCACTCAGTTGATGTGGCATGGACATGGAACCATAGATCTTTTTCCCTCGAGATACACAACTGCACATATTTTATGGGGATGCATAGTTGTATCCCGAGGAAAAAGATCTATGGTTCTGTGTCATGCCATGTCATCAGAGTATTGACTGAGTGAAGACTTTCTAGTTAGAAAATCATTGTTCTTTAGTTTATTTCTAATTACAATCTTCTATATGTACCTGTAGATGTTGGGGAAGTCTCAGTCTCTATTCATCAAGGAATACAACCACAGACTCTTCAATTGGTTGGTGGCCTTCTCCCTTTTCATGGTAGTGGTCGGGCGTTTCGTCATAAAGTTTATTTTGTTGGAGATAGCAGCTTGGGTAATGTTCATCTTCTTGGAGACATACACGAGAATGTTTTGGTCGGCGGAAGCTCTTTACTACAACCCCATATGGCATTTTATTGTTGCAACATGGGAAACACTTGTTTATAGTCCAATCCTCGACTTGGACAGGTAAAGGAATTCTCTTCTGGTTTCTACCATAAATCGTTCCACCAAAAACAAGCAGTTTCAAAAATCATACTAATTTGGGTTGCTTATGCCACAGATGGGCCATCCCCATTTGTGTGATTCTAGTGATAATCGTTCTTTACTGGAGGCTCTTCGGGAGGAGGAAAGGTGGGGCACGTTCAGTCTTACCTCTGTACAACAACCACAAAGGTGGCTCAAATCGGCCGAGATCAGACTAATGTAAAATCATTTGGTTATTAGTTATTTTTAAAGCTGTGTTTCTGTTCACCATTTTTCTTCTTGGGCTAGCTTTTTGGTTTTTTCGCATAGCCCGTTGATGTATTTTATGTTCTTCTTTGACCGTCAGTCGAAATCCTTGAGAAGGAGATAAATGGTCCGAAGTGGGCGTCGGTGGCATCTGCATATTTCTTGGATCCAATTTCTAATGAGTCATTTTGGACTGTACAGGTGCATCTATATGATGATTTAATGTTGGTGGGAGCTATCACATGTATATCAGGTGGTTGGTTGGTGCATCTGTTTCAATTTAAATCGTGGTTTTTTATGTTCAACCAAATTAATATCAACAATTATTCCATGTTTTTAATCAACACGGGCTGCTCTGCCCTCATTGAAGCAGGACTCACTCTTTGTAGTTTGAACCTATATTACCCAATTCGGTTCTACTAGTCTAAACCACGAACTGGTATGAAGTGAACCGATTCGTGGTATGGTTCATATTGGGTTCGAAAAATCAAGCAAACCACGAATCCACTGAATTTTAGTTGGGTTTGGAGAATCAAATAACTTTTTACTAAATTAATTTATTATCCTTTCCATATTTAAAATTTAGATTATTTTATTAATTTATTTCTATTCAATTTAGAATGGGTACATTAACACTCAAATTAAATTAGATTGGAATTGGACCATGGACCATTGTTGGTTCTAACTTCTAAACATTGGCTGGCTTTTAAAAAAAATTTATCCTTGTTTTCGTAATATTTTCTTTATAACCCACATCTATGGGAATCCTCGTGACAGGTGCCCATAATTCATTATAATTTGTGGAGGATGGTTCTTGTGGATGTAAAAGCCCTGGTTTCCACCTTAAGGGTCTAGAATTGATTGGAATTTTTTGAGATATATTGCTTTCGAATGTTGAATCCTCTCTGCACTCTTAGATGTTCTTGCAACACAGATTCTTTGATGCCCAAGTAACTATCAGAATAATCTTTGAGGGTTTTTTAAGGATGAGAAAATATGTGTCTTTTACTTCTTAAATACCCCTACATATGAAGAACTAGAGTTGAATAGGGTATTATTAAATGTCTTTTGAGGTTGAGGGTAAAAGATGAAAAATAGTAAAATTGAAGAGGTACTAACGTTAAGAAAATGGGGAGATAAGGAAAGACAATAAAATGAGTTAAAGTGGTAAAAGAGAAAATATAGTAAAATTATAGAGATATTATTGAAAAAAGTGTAAATAAGGAAAAATAATAAAATTAGAGAGATATTATTGAAAAAAATAATAATAATAAAAGAAGAAGAAGGAAAAGAAAGACAATAAAATTGAAAGGGTAGGGGGGGCGAAGAGGAAAAATAATAAAGTGAGTAGGGTGAACTTCACAAAACTAGAGTGAGATATTTATCCCTACAATGAGACTTTTACACTAAATTATAAGTGGGTCATATTATTGTGTTTTATTATATAGATAGGGTGAATCCTGATTTGATTTTATCCATGGTAATTACTTTCCTGACTTGAAGTTATCCATGTTTCCTAATTATCAACGCAAATTCTGATTTAATTTTATGAGTTAAATACCTTTATTTATAGGGAATAGGGTGTATCCTAATTTGATTTTATCTATATTGATAATTTTCCTAATTTGAAACTATCCATGTAATTTCCTTATTTATCTTCACGAATCATGCGTGAGATAGAAACAAATCCAGAAGTACAACTTGATTTTTTTTTATGGATTTGACTTGATCCACTGCTCAAGAGTAATTCTGAGTCGTTGAGCCATAGCAATGGTAGGATATCCGACTCAAGACCATCCAAGTGTATCTCCTTGGGACACTTTCTCGGAATGGTCAGACCACGCTACTCAAATTCTAATCCCAAGATGACATGTGGCATCATCTTAAGTCTCTTTGGGTTGCCAAAGGCCAAATCTAGTTCAACAACATCCTCAACTTTTCTAACATCCTTTTAGAGCTCACCCAACCCTAAAAGCAAAATTTGGGAAATAATCTATGCAAGGCTTAAAAAATTGCATTCAAGTATTAATTTTGAATAATACTGAAGTGACTTTAATTTAAGATTGTATTTTCATATTTTACGTTTTGATGTGAAATATGAGGTACAATCTTAAGGTCATTCGAACACAGATTCTTTTATTTTAGAATATAGGTACGTGGATGAGATGGAAAGATACGTAATCATAGATCATTTTCATCGAGATACACAGGAAAGAAAAGATGTGTGATTTTGTTACCTTCCATGTTGCCCCGCGTACCAACATCGTACCAAGACCACGTGGGCATGTGGTCTGGTCACACAAACAAAAGTACAAAAGTGTACCTGTACCCGAGACGAAGTAATGGTAGGATTTGAAGAACTGTAAAGGGTATTTATGTCAATTTAAAATTGTGGTAGTTATCTCGTCAGGCGAGCCAACGAGCTTCGCGTGGGAGGAAAAATCCAAAACCATGCGCACTTAAAACCTTAACACATCTCTCTCTCTCTCCCTAGTCCCCATGAAAGCTAATTGATTGAGGTAGTTGTAGTTCTCCTTTCTGCAACTTTAGATTTCTACTAAAAACTCTGAGATCTGAAATCAATGGGATCGATGGCTCGAAAATCAGTACTTATGATCTGCGGAGACTACATGGAGGATTACGAAGCGATCGTGCCGTTTCAGGTGTTTAAGGCCTTCGATATTCGAGTCGATTGCGTCTCCCCTGGGAAGAAATCTGGAGACAAATGCATCACAGCCGTTCATGATTATATAGGTTACGAGGTATCCTTATCTTCATTTTTCGATTCTTCTTCATTGATTCTGGAATTTCATTCGAGGATCTGAGATATATATTTCTTGCAATTTTCTTCTACTTTCGATTTAGATTTTACTGTCTATGTTCCCTCGATTTTCGTTATCGCGATTATATAGTTCGTGGCCTATCGTTACAACGATAAACTAATAGACCAACAGTGATTGGAGCCGTACGATTGCAAGACCATAAAGAGAGAGGAAAAAAAAAAAGAACGAGTCGTCTCGTGGCAATCCAACACTACGACCCTCTAAATCTTATGAAATAACTCAGATCCAATTAATTTGTTTTAAAAAAGATAATGTTGTTTAGGGCTTGATCGAAGGTTTTGGAAATGAGTAGTGATAATCGGACGCCCCGTGTGGAATACTCAAAATACTCTCCTGATGTGGGATGTGTCTGGAGCCATAGATTTTCTTTCATCGGGATACACAACCCCATATATTTATGGGGATGTGTAGTTGTGTATCCCGATGCATAAAAGTCTATGAGATATGCCTCCAAATGCATTTTTTATTTTTATGGGGAAGTGCAAACATGTATCCTGAGACACGTACAAATCTACGGTACCCGAACTTATCCACGTCATGGAGTCATTTGAGTATACCACCTGGTGAGTCATAGTCTTAAATTTAAAGGTTAGTTTTTTTTCCAGATTTTTTAAAATGTTGTCCTCCACATCCCTACATCCTCGCATCATGTTTTTGGATGCCACAAGGTGAGATCAACGGCTACTAGTAAGATTTGAAATCTTACTAAGTTAGTAAGACTAAACTTGCTCATACGGTTTTTTTCAGAGGAACACAACTGCTTTTATTTATCACACACCAACATTTTCAAAATTGATAGTCGTTTTCCAACGTTTAAGAAAAAAAAAAAAACAATGGCACCCTATTTCTTCTATAAAAAAAAAAAAAAAACTCAAGAACCCATGTAATGGAGAGAGTAAGAGATGGGATCTTAAGATCAAAGAAAAGGTGGAATATTAACTACAAAATTAAAAATATTTCCTTTTTTTTTTTAAAAAAAAAAGACAAATTTTATTTGTAAGCTTGTTTTTAATGAGAATAGGAAATAAACTCTGATCTATGATATCATCATGCATAGACTTTATCAACTAAGTTAGCAGGCTTCTTCAATACAAATATATTTTATAGTAGAAATTCTCGCAAATAAAATATAATCTTTTGTCTGGTAAAATTAGGGAAAGAATATCTTCTTTATGATAGTTGTTTCCCAATCTTGTCTTCATCATATATTTGCTATCCGGTCTACATCACATCGTAGGTTTATGCCTAGTTAGTGATTAGGCATAAAGTTATGGAAAATGTTTGAGTATTATTTGGATTCGTATTAAATTTTTTAAAAATTAATATAAAAAGCTAGTTGGATTAAAATTAACTTGCTAGACGGTGGCATGTACAAACGCACTTGTGTTGATGGGTTTATTTGTAATTTAACATATTGATTTAAGGGTTTTTGAAAATTACATAATAAAAAAGATGATATTTTTATAATTTTGAAAACAAAGTAATGTGATTATACGGTCGTGGTTGAAATTTCCTTAGTTTTTTACTAAATGACCCTGATTCTATTAAATTTAAATTTAAAAGTAAGGGCATTTGTGAGATCCAAAATTTAATGTTGAACCACTTCTACCCCACTTTCTCTCATTATACTAGTAAAGATTTTTTGAAAAAATCTTATATGATAAAACACAATAGTCTAATTACAATTGTAGGGTGTATTCGTCTCACTCCAATTACAATAGATTGGGGTTCACACTACCCCATTTTATTGTTTTTCCTCTTCATCCCCTCAATTTTATTGTCTTTCCTCTCCTCCCCCCATTTAATAATATTTCTACAATGGAGTGGGGTCCATATTACCCCACTTTATTATTTTTCCTCTTCATCCTCTTAATTTTATTGTATCTTCTCCCCCACTCCTCCCTCCCTTAATAATATTTCTTTTAATTTGACTATCTTTTCTCTTTTACCCCTTTAACCCCAAAATTTGGATTTGTCATTCAATACTCCCCAATTTTTTTGCAAAAAAATAAAAATAAAAAGGCAAATATTTAACGAACGAGTGTTGTGTATTGCATGTACCTGGTGGATTTGGGCGAGATATGGCGCTATAAGAGGATTTGTCATTTAATACTTTTTGACATAAAAAGTAAATATTTTGGGAAAAAATAGCTTTTATATATGTGAATAATTTGGATTTGTCGTTCAATATTGTCTAAATTTTTTGGCACAAAAAGGTAAATGCAAAATACAAAAATAAAATTTCTGATATTTTTGTAATCTTTTGGTTTAATTTAAAAAAATAATAAAAATAGAATATGTAAATAATTGGGGTAGGCTGTTTTTTGTGAAAAAACTGGCTGTTTTATGAAAGATAGTAAATTTCACAGTTTAAGCAGAAATAATACTTCAGAATTCAGATTTCTAACTAGGGGTACGTGTATGCACATGTATGCATTTTCCTGACTCCATATGTTTCAAATACAATTGTATCAATCCCAAAGTTACCATTTATCAACCTTACTGTTATGCACTTGTGTGTGTATGTGTGTTTCAATTCTTACTCTCAAATTGCTTCTATATTTCAACAGCTTTACACAGAACTACAAGGCCATTCCTTCAGACTGAATTCAAATTTCGAGGACGTCAAGCACGATTCCTATGATGCACTCATTATTCCTGGAGGCCGTTTCACTGAACTTCTTAGCGTGGACATTAAGGTTTTGAACATTGTATCGAAGTTTGCTGAAGCAAGCAAACCAATTGCAACAACATGTCATAGCCAACTGATTCTAGTATCTGCAGGAATCATTAAAGACACAAAATTTACTGCATTTCCAAGCTTGAAGCATGTAATTAAGATGGCGGGAGGTATTTGGTTGGATCCAGAGCCCATTACTTCATGTATTCTCGACAAAAACATCATAAGTGCAATAGGCTGGCCTGCTCATGCTCAATACCTTGACATTCTATTCCGATTGATGGGAGCGAAAATCACAGGAAATCAGAACAAATCAGTACTTTTCCTTTGTGGAGTGAGTGTTTTCATTATGATTTGTTTATTTCGAAAAACCAATTTGACATAAAAATTAAGGCACTGTTTGGATAGGAAGCATAAACTAGAAAGTAGCTGTAGAAAAAAGTAGCTTTTAGAAAGTAATTCCGATTTTTTTTTTTTTTTTAACTTTCAAAAATAAAATATTACTTTTTAAAATGTATCCAAATGGGCTCTAAAAGTAAATCACGAAGTGGTCCGGACTGACTTTTGTCTTCTGTTTTTTGCTTGAAATTGGACAGAACGGGAAAAATATGTTTGGAATGAATGGTTCAATTGATTTTAGTTATTTACTAAAATTCACCTCTCTCACTTTGTCTCTCCACTCTTCACACATCTCTTTAAGCATTATTATGGTCAACCAAACACAATCTAATTTGCGAAAACTGCTTTTTGGCAAACACCACATTGCTTTTGGAAGCACTTTTGAACTGTAAAAAGCACTTTCTGGCATTGTCATATCGCTATTATTATTGGAGTGATTCAAAGAAAAGTGATTCCATAGGAGCACTTAAGTTGAAAGGATGGCCTTAACAATGTGAGCATGATTGGTTGACATGTATTGTCGTAAATAAGGTTTGCCCACCAAGACCTTAAAATGAAATAATTCATGCTTGTCATGTGCATAAATATATATGTTACATTTTGTTCTATCAGGACTATGTTGAAGACTACGAGATAAACGTTCCGTTCCAAGCCTTGGCCGGCTTGGGTTGCCGGGTGGAAGCCATTAGCCCGAGCAAGAAGAAAGGAGATAAGTGCGTGACCGCCATCCATGACCATGACGATGCCCAAGTCTGCAGCGAGAAAAATGGACATAACTTCATCATCACTGCCAATTGGAATGAAGTTTGTGTCGATGATTATGACTGTGTTGTGATACCAGGAGGAAGATCACCTGAGTTTTTGGTCATGGATGACAAAGTGGTTTCACTAGTGAAGGAATTTGCAGAAAAGAACAAGGTCATTTCTGGTATTGGCCAAGGAAAGCTCATCTTGGCTGCCGCTGGCCTTCTAAAGGTGCGCTTATATAGTTCTGTTTTTGCCTATGATTTTAAAGGAAAGAAACCTATTTTCTCTATCCCAAAAAAAAAAAAAAAATAGAGAGCTTCCATTAGCACCCCAAGTTTACTTATTACACCCCAATTAGAATAAAAAAAAAGAGAGCTTCTATTGCCGCACCAACTTTTACTAAGAGCATCCTAATATGCATGCTAATTCTTATGTGATTTACATGTGAATTGGTGTAAGAGCAAAAGTTGATGTGGCAATAGAAGTATAGAACCTATAAAAATTAAGTTAATGGATGAAAAGAAGTAAAAGTTGGGGTGCCAATAGAAACTCTCTCCCTTTTTTCCTTTTTTAAGATTTCTAATTGTTAGATTTAAGGTTTTAAATGGGCCTAATCCTAATTGTAAACAGCTGTTGAAGTTGTTATAATACTTTGTAATTTTGAAGTAATAACTTGAAACAAACTTTTGTACTATTTAAATGGTGTGCTTCAATCTTTAATTAGGGTGTGATAAATAATTTAAGAAATTGAGGTGTAATAAGTAAAAGTTAGGGTGCCAATAACATCTCTAAAAAATTTAAGGGAAGACAGCTACATTATTACCATCCCTTGATATTGAATGCCAATGATGACCGATGAGATGTAAGAACATTATTTGCTATTGACTTATATCACGAGGTTTCAATGTTGTTGTATTTTGTGTGTAGGGGAAGAGATGTGCAAGCGGTTATGCCATGAAGGTTATCGTTAGTGTGGCTGGTGGTGAGTTGGTGGAGTCTGTAGAATCGGTGGCTCATGGGAAGTTGTTAACGGCAACGGGGTGGACTGCATTGCCAGCTTTCATTTCAGATCTTGTTACTCTCTTGGGCCTCTCTGTACTCTTTTGATTGTTAATTCTCTGTAACCTTAAATTGACTCAGAAGTGTAATACAAGGTCTTCTATATAATTTCTAATAATTAAGATGGATTCGTCCTTTCATGATCACCAATACCACTAATTAAGAAGTTGAAAAGAACCAAACTCTTCACCAAAACTATGTCAAACTCCTGAAACAGATTCTATCGTGAGAGTTGTTCGAGGAAGATTGGCCAACAACGACAACATCCAAACTCATTCCAATTCACCCGAAAACCTGATACGTGCACGTTCCTTGGCTTACGCAAGTTCGAAACAAAGTTAAAAAATCATATTTACCAAGTAATTAGGGATCTAACATAATTATTTGGATTTAATACATGAATTTTCAGTAGTTACAATTGATCCTAGATGAACATTCATCCATATCCTAGAAATATGGCCTAAGAATTTGAAGCCTACAAAAATATGATGCTCGTGCTCGCATGAATTTAGTTGGCTTTATAGACATACAAATCGAAACATGATGCTAATGGTTCCATTGAACGTTATTAAGGCAAGACTTGGATAAGAGAAAGTTAATAAATTCCAAAACCCATTTTGTCGTCTAGTAGCTACAACCGTCTTTTGATTTGTACCGTAGTAGTCCTTTGGTTGGGTATTGGAGTAACATTAGTTATACTTAGATCTTTAACTTTAGGTCTTTTTTAAATTGATTTAACTGTGAAATAAAATACCACGATGCATGTATCTTGGGAATAGTCGCTTCAAAGTGAATCCTCCCAAGATACATCATTTCAATTAAATTGTTACTCTATTCCGAATCAAAGAATCGTGCCAAAGATTCAAAACCTATTAACAAAAATAAAAATGGTATTACAGAGATCGGATTTGAGCCCATGACCTCAAGGTAACTTGCACAAATAACTATATCACATAGGAAACTATTGCTACGAAGAAGGGTTGTGATAAGAAACGCTCAATTTTCCGCACTTTTGCTATGGTTAAACGATCCTCTTCAAATAATTCATCCAACCCAAGGATAGCTATAACATCCTAAGTTCTTTGTGACATTGTGAAGTTTGCTTAGCGATGATAAGATCTATATTTTATTCTCTGCTTATGATTATATTTAGACCATGCCATGGCTCTATTTAGACTACCACCCATCTCATAGGAATGAAAAATTCCCTTTCCAGTTTCAAATTTGGATATATATATATATTTTTTATATTAATATGTGAATAGTTTTGTATTTTTAAGAAAAAATGGCTATAATGTATGTTTTATGAGAAATGGTAAATTTGGCATTTTAAATTACAAATTGCTATTTAGGGGTATAGGGGTGCAACTTGGTTTGGTTTGGAACCGAACCAACATAGGTCGGTTCCACTAAATAAGAGCCAGAATTGAATCAAATTCCATTGGAACCAAATCAACCCAAACCAAATTAAAGTCGGTTTGGTTCAACAGATTGCTAATATTCTATAAATTATAAGTAATATTTTTTTAATGAAAGTACAAACATAAAATTTCATACAATAAATCACAAATTTATCCATAAAAAGTCATTAGTTTATTGATAAAAGATCACTAATCTATATCCTAACTCAAAAAAAAAAAAATCATAATAATTATTATATACATATATATATTTATTTATTGCACAGGAGTTTGGTTCTATACAAACTTGATCCGAGAATCGAACCAAATTGATCGGTTCTTCATTTTCGTAACTCGAAACTGAATCGCAACTTGTTATAAATCACCTCTAAGCTATCGATTTGGTTCGGTTCTCGATTTGAACCAGACCAAGTTGCGCCCCTAGGGGTGGATGCATGTATAGATTTATGGGTGCCTTATTGAGAGGGCAATCAAGATGCCAAAATTACTCTCACATGCGTTTTGATAATATTCACCATATAGAGCTTATTTCCTGTTTTGTTTTTACCAAAGAGGGTATCTGAGGTAATCTTATTTAATTAACTTTATTTTCATACCATTTTTGTCTATTGAAATAAATACTTACCAAAAAGCCAAATTCATAAAACCTAATGTTTTTTCCTTTTCACTCTCTCAAGCTCGCTAAACGCCTCTCTCGACGGAATTCGACCGCGAAAACAATTCCTTCCCCTCCGTCCGCCCATATTTCGCCTCTCCCGCCGGAGATTTTCCCGGAAAATCTCTTTCCGGGTGAGTTGATTGTGTTCTTCATTTATTAATTTGATGTTATTTTTAATTTTTTTTTAGATTTTTTGGGGTTTTGTTTCATGTAGGTTTACGAATTTTGTAGAATTTCAGATCATTTTTCCGTAAATTATCTTGTTTTTGGAAGTAATGCTGGTTTTTAGGATTTTTTGTTTTTCAGAAGTTGAGAACGATTTTTCCCATCTATTTGATCGTTTTTTAGGGTTTAGGAATTTCAATTTGCATCAAATTTTACTTTGCAACACCATGTAATCTTCGTTAGTTTTTTGTATGTATGGGTCCCTAACTCATTTTACAGAAAACAGAAAATTTAACGTTTTTATGGGACTTGGGATCATGACAGATTTGTTCAAGTTCAATTCACTTTCATTCTTTATAAAGATATGTTTTTTTTTTTTCTTCTCTTTCTCAATGTAGGTTTAGGAAATTTTTAGAAGTTCAGATTATTATTAATATTTTCCTTTATTAGATTGTTTTTCAGGATTCTAAGTAGATTTAGGATTTTTTTAGAAGGTGAACTTGATTTTTCCCATCTATTAGATTGTTATTTAGGGTTTCATGCAAGTTTAGGATTTCGTTTAGAAATTTAGATTGATAGTCGTCATCTCTTAGAACGTTAGAGTTTTATGTAGGTTTTGGAACTTTTAAAGTTCATGATTCAAAAAGTTGTAAATTTTCCACGTGGCACATTTTTTCGCATTGTTGATCAAGTTTATGTTTGATGTTTCTTGTTTTTCTTTGAGGTTTCTTTTCCTTTCATTATTGATCATATGTAGGCTTGATATTTGATGGCTTTGTTCGGGAAGGATGCATTTTCATTGAGATCCAATGAATAATAAATTGATATTTATAATTTCTGAATTCACATTGAATGTTTGATGATTTATGAAAATATGTAAGGTCTTCGAGTTAGTGGACTTTTAGATTCATGAAAGTTGCATATGGCATTGAGTTCTTTTTAAACCTTTTCAATTACCTAGACTAGTAAGTTTTTATTCAAATGGGCATCAAATAAACTCGCTCATCATTGTTTTGGGTCATTGCGTTATGAACTAATATCAAATCACTTTGATGATTTTATGTTAGTTTTTTAGACCCCCATTTTAGAAGTCACGCATTTTATTACTACCTTGAATGCAATGTAGCCTATGAAGATTTCTTGTCATTAAGTGGAAACCTAAATAATTACAAAATTTTCGTTGGAACCCGTGATTGCTAGCTTGATTTGCGTCTCGCAGTAGTCATACTTTTCTTCTGCATTGAATTCGAGTTTGCCCATAATTCTATTTACTAATATAAACCACTCTTACGCAGGAGTACATGAACAATGAGTACAGATAAGTTTTCATTGATATGTTTTTTTGATGGAGTTCTCAACGACGAACCTAACAAATTTGCATACACTGGCGGTAAACGCAAATTGAGGAATGTTACTCGTCAAATTACATATAAAGAATTCTTGGAAATCATGTATGAAGTGAGCAAGTCGAGACGCGAGGAGACTGCTTTAACTTTGAAATACTCATATTCGATAAGTCAGAAGACAATAGCCATGGATATAGATTGTGAAGGAGATATTCGAGAAATGTTTATTGGATTTCCCAATGATTGCCAAAACATCCATGTGTTCATCATTAAGTCACCACTTGAGTTCAAAAGACGGAAAGTTCAAAACTACTGTGGAATGGATGATACATCCAAGATGGCGCTAGTTAGGTATGGCATGACTTGAACTAGGTTACAATATATTCTTGTAAGGTTCAATATGCAATAGTTGTGAATAACACCCAAATTTTCCATCGGACACACAGGTTTCAAACAGCGGAATCTGATTATGGCCGAACTTCTTCATGTGGGAGTCTTCTTGAATCAAATAGTGACTCAGAAGGTAATGCCCTGAATTGCTGTAGAGGTCAGAGGACATTAAGCGTTGGTAGTGTTTATGGCTCGAAAGATATATTTCAAAATGCTTTGCGGGAGTTTGCAATGTTTGAAAATTTTCAGCTGAAACCACTCAGGACGAGCCCAAAAACAATCACTGCTAGGTGTGCGAACGAAAGTTGCCCGTGGCGCATCCACGCTTCAAAGTTGCCTGGTGAACCATCATTTAAAATTAGAACTTACACACCTCAACACACATGTGCCATATCCGCCCGTGGTCGAGACCATAGGCAGGCAACGAGTAAATGGATAGCCGGTCACATAAGGGAGCATTTGAAGAACTATCCAAGTTTTACTCCTAATCAAATTATTTCATACATTCAAGAAAATTTTGGTGTGACTGTCAGCTATCGTAAAGCATGGAAGGCGAAGGAAATAGCAATGACTGTGGATTGTGGTCGAGTGATCTCTTGAAGCATCGATATATTCATTTTGATCAAAATGGCAAATAGAGTGGCAAGGTCTCTTCAACAGCCCAATTTATTTTCTCTTTTAGTGTTTCTGATTTTTTTCTAGGTCTTTAGACTATCATGATGATGGTAGATCTGTAATTGAAAAGGTTAGTGTAAATGGTTAAATGGTAAATCTTAAAGGTCTGTCTGAGTTGACGGTCCAACTAAAAAGTTGTCGTCATCGTCATCGTGTTCACCTCTAAAAATGTTCTTACAGGTCAGAACATCTCTGATCTTATAATTGTCCATGTAGAAAGAACAAATTTTTTAACTTTTCCAAAGAGTCTAGTCTTTTAAATATGTTGATGGGTTTGGTATCACTTCCAGGTTTTTTAGATTCTAAAGATGAATATTTTGGGAGTGTGGAATTTGTTACCTGGCTTGTTGAGTGCCTCACTGAACAAAGCACAAGTTATTGCTTTTCAAACGTATCCAGGGAGGTGGCATCTGTGTTTGGATTGAGAGAAAGGGAGAGGAGAGAAAATAAATCTCTCTCTCCATTTCTATTGTCTGGATTGTTAAGTGGGGGAGAGGAGAAAAACATCTTTTCTTTGTATCAAGTACGTTATTATTAAAAATGGGTCTTGTTAAAGTGCAATAAACGCACTTTGGAATTTGGTATTCGAGCTGGGTATTTTGTAAAAAAATAATTTTTTAAAGGGCATTTTTGGTATAAAATTCAATTTCCAAAGTGTATTTATTGCACTGTAACATGTGCCCTCAAGGGACATGTTAACAAAATCCACTAAAAATATGCATGGAATCTGGCAAAACCAATAAATTTGCAAATTTACAAATCCTGTAGGCCACCTCGCTTAATTTGTTGGAATTACAAAAGCAACCTCTTATATTCAATAAAATGGCCTAATTCAATCATTCAAAATCCACCGAATTAATATTTCCAATTATAATCTATAGCATAAAATTAGATTATGTATTTAATATTTACAAAGTAATTACTTATAATAATCCTAACTTTGGTAATACAACCTTAACCTTAATCCCAGCCCTCAAAATTAGCAGGCCTAACCCAGCCCATTGAGGCCAGTCTGATGGCCACCCCAACTCTAGGCTTGGCTTTTACCAGTCCTGCCTTCATCATTAGGTCTGGAGCACATGAGTAACAGGGCAAATTGCAACCCTCCACTTCACAATTCATGAATGATGATGATGAATCAAAGGGAAAACATGTACACCATTTTTTTCTCATTGTTGAACTGAGACGTCTCAAATGCATCGGAAAACTTGTTGGAGACAACTTGGTCTCATTCGGGGATGAGACGAGACATCAAAACAAGTTTTAAGACCATGGGGGTGTAATGCTTTGTTGTGGTTTGTAATCAAAGAGAATTAAAAAAATGTGGCTTTCCCAGCTACTCTAACCATTAAATATGACGAATTTTAGCGCCCATTAAAATAATGCAAAAGATTACACCAAAATTCTGACAGCAGACTCAATAGCAAGCAGTTCCTCTTCCCCAACTTTCTTCCAAGCCCCACCTATCATCAGTCTACCTTTAAAAGGTTTCAGTGAAGAAGCTCGGTCGTCTGCCCAATCACAATCTGCCGTTTCCCTCACCTTCTTATGTGTCTTCGAGTTCTCTAAAGATTCAGCATCACAGCTAGCTTCTCTCTTGCCACTACAATGATTCAGTTCCCATCGCGCTCTGCTTTCTGAGAATTGTTGAACCTCAGACGTGTCCACAGCCTTGTCAAGAATGGGAAGAATGCCTGCAGAACCAAGGGCAGAGGGCAACATACCAATTGGACATGGGTTCCACGACTTAGCCAAGGTCCATGTGTTTTCCTTCTTTTCTTTATCACTATTGCTTATCACCGTAATTATTGTTCTACCCTTTAGACGACATCGTTTAAGCAACTCCAATTTTTTGGCGGCTTGACCAATAGATTCCTCATGATGGAGAAGGATGCACTCAACATTTGTGTGACTAGTGGTTTCTTCAGCACAATCCAAGCTTGGTAAGCTTAACTGAGAGAGTTTCTTGAGTCTCTCAACTATTGAGTTATTTCCTATCATCTGTGCAAGCAGCTGTGCTGACAGTGCAAGCTGGTTGTTGCCAGGAGATAATACCAGAAGACATGTTCTTAGGAGTTCTGTTAGTGTTAGTTTTTGAACATTTGTTAGTGCTGATGAATCTTGAATTTCAGGTCCAAATCCTATTCCGCTGGGAGGACGCTTAACTTTCTTATAATTTCCAATGAGCCACTCAACCAGAGAAGAAAGGTATTCTATTTGAGAAATTTTAGCCTTGTATTGTGATGGTGAGAGATGCTCGTCTCCTGTCAAAGACCCATTGTGGGAAAAACAAGGAAAAGCTCCAATTAGTTATGTAACTTAGCAGACACAACAGAATTCGTGTAGCCCATCTTAAAAACCAACTTTTCTTGTGAACAAGAAAAGCCAAAAAAATGAGGTTCTAGAAGCCAATTGAGTAATTAGAACTAGAGAAGGAAAAAAATGAGAGTAAATGAGCCATTGATCATCCATGTGTAAGAAAATAAAACAAGTTATAGAACAGTACTAAGATAAATTTAGTACAGGTTCAAGTAATAAAAAATTAAGAACACCATTTGGGAAGAAAGAGTAGAAATTACCAATTTCAGATTTCATGGCTTCCAGAGTCCTGATTGTTTCAAGAACTGCTTTGAGCATGGTCAACAACAATTCTGGTTCCTTATTTGAGAATCTGCTTATAACGAGTTTCCAGGTATCAGTAGTACCTGTCAGTGTTTTCAAGTTTATGCGACCCGATTCCACTTGAGAATTATCAGAGGGACCAACCTCACTGACATCTGAGGAATCTGCCTTCAGTAAAAACTCTAGCAACACTTCCACTACTTCAGTGGGGAAGTTAGAAAATAATCGAACAAGGATCCCCAGAGTCTTGGTAACCTGTTTCTTAGAACCTAAAAAAGTCAGATCGAATGTCTATCAGCAATAAGTAGAGTGGGATGATCTCCACTTACAAATCGTTATCATAATCATCAAAAGCCTTGTACAAAAAATTTGGTGGGAAGGTATCCTATTTCTTCTTTCAATTCTGTTGACGAACCCTATTTCTACATTAAACTTTCTCTGAAGCTCTGTATTCTGTTAATTCACGTTCATATTGACTCTTACAAGTTACAACCTCCATCCTTTTTGGTCTTTGTCATTGTCTCTCATAACCTTTAACTTGAAAGCTCTTAATTGAGGCTGTTATTATTTATTTATTTTTATAAATAAAATATATACAGGCAAAGGTTATTTCTATATGACATTTTCATACACTACTTTTTACAAGGAACTGTGGGACCCATATGGAGATGAGTCTAGGGCTAATTTTTTTTGGTGAGGAAAATCTCCATGACATCTAACACTATCAAAAAGTGGATTAAAGTAGAAACAATGCAGACAATCCCCTTAACCAAAAACATTGAACCAAAAGTTAGTAGTGTTAGAAAAGAGACTTCTTTTTTTGCGAGGATGATCTCCTCACCATGTAGATCATCCTCACTTAAAATCAGCCTTTGACTCCTTCAATGTGGTCCCTGTGTATGAGTACAGGGGGGCAAGACTGACATTTTATGGGTCCCTCACCAAGAGAAATCGTTGGTCAAAACTTGACCTGACAAATGAACATACCTCCAGATCTACAAGCATGAAGCTTTCCAGCCATGTGGGTGAAAAATTTATTACGTCCGCAAAGCAATTCAGACTGTTTCACACCTATAGACGAAGATGTTAGTAGGAGAAAATAAAAGGAGATTATGATCCCTGGTAACTAGATCCTGCCAAGATTTCTAACAGTACCAGCATATAATCAGTGGAAAAAGAATTAACAGCAATAGTACCAAACCTTAACCTTCGTAAAACAAAATTTTACACTCACGTGTTCCCTTCATTGGTGAAGAACCAGAATTCTGAGCCTGTTTAAAACTTAGATGAAAAGCTAGTTCTCGTAGTTTAGATTTGATTTCTTTTCTAACATCAGCAATTCCATCCCTTTGAAGTGGAATTGCATTCTTCTGAGGCTCCCAATAATAAGATTTTAACCAGTCGAGTGCCTGGAATTGTCAAAAACAAGGTAACCTAATATAAATAAGTGGTTCTAATTTCCCAGATTCAATGAATATTACTCTTTAATAATAAGACAGTGGAAGTAAAGAATTCAAGATCCAAAAGAGAGATGACGTAAAAGAAGCAATTAAATAGATATGACTATGAGCATTATAAATCATTATGGCATATTCAAGCCCCACAATTCTATATTCCTTGGCGTGTATTTCCTGTTCTTTCCTTTAATATGCTGGGTCGGTCTTCTTGACCAATGGCAAATCTCTCTCTATAACCTTCTAATAATACTTAACAATTTCTTATACCTATCAAAAAAAAAAAAAAAATTTGTTATATTGACCACATAACAAAGAAGGTAATACTTTATGGTACTGATCTGATACGAATTTCTGTTCACCTAAACCTAGTTTTATTCTTGAAGATTCTTAAAGGTGGAAACTTCGTAGAAGCATGGTCATCTCTCATTGCACTACAATAAAAAGGACTAAAGAATCACTTCAACAAGTGCAAGGAACTCAACGTATGAACCATGTTAATCATTAAAACTCATACTTAAAAAAGAAAAATACATCAAAAACATACTGCGCAATAAAAATGGGACGGATACTAAAATTCACATTAACTTGCTGGGTCAAAAAAGGTGAATAGTTTTAAGTCTCGTATATCCAGAGTTAAATCATCTAGTCCATCTTCAGATTGTCCTGGGCTGAGTCAACATCCTTACATGATCCAGAAATCACATAGGTCCCCTTCTTGACCAATCTGGGTCACCCACCAAGTTATGATCCTTACTAATTGACTCACGGCAATAGTTTAAGCAATCATGTTAATCCATGTATGGAACAATTGACATAGCTTTCCATTAACATTAGAATAGGAGTAGAATGAAGATATACAATTAAGACTACATTCACTGTATATGTAAAATGCGTAAATGAATTTTTTTTTATACAAATCTTTGTCAATTTATATGTTCTATTTTTTTAATTTTTGTCATCTTCTTGTCTTGGATACTTCAGGGTTTCCAGGTGTTTTGTTATCTCACATTTCTCAGTGGATCGCCCTAGATAAGCCTGATTGTACAAGATGATTCTATCTTGGCTCAAGACAATCCCAAGATGTTGAAAGATGAGGTGGTGCAATACTGCAATCTACCGTTCTATTGGAAACATTTCTCTTCTTGTTTTGAAGTTGAATAAAGTGAGTTCCGTGTTCCTATAACCATTAAAACACAATGGCATGATCTTGCAAACTTCAAACACCCAACAACAAATGATTAAAAGAATCCACTCAGTTTCCTATAATGTCCATATTCTATATTAAGGGATTAAGAAATGGTATATTCTAGTCTGTCTTAAAAGAAAAGTTCTAATCATTGAATAACTGAATCACAAGACTTGTTTTTAAGGCAAAATATTATGGAAGATGTTTTCATCAGAATTGTATAGGATAGAGTAATATAGAACCAAATTAGGCAGCACGTTAACATAACTTCCGACAAAGGAAGAACCACCTGAGCTAGTATACATTTACGAATATTGGACACCAACGCTAGTAAACAAAGGAACTGTTTGGGAAGCATTTGAAAAGAGAGGCAAAATAAAAATATGACTCAAACCATTTAGAAGAAAGAAGAACACAGTATACCTTCACAGAGGCCAAACGAACTAGCTGAAGAGAAGGGAGATCACGGTGAGAACCCTCTACAAACACAAAATTGTAATCATAAATACAGAAGAACAAAATCCATAACCGAAGTAAATGGGTAAAGAGATAAATAAACCCTCTCACCATGACGGATATCGATCAGCATACGTGGTATACCTATTGCATCAGCTGCTTCAGCAATAGAAATCTCTGTTTTCTTACGTGTTTTCTCAATGACACCATTCACAAGCCTTCATAAATAAGACCCAAGCATGTAAGCATATAATTCCCTCCTTCCAGATTCAATAGCATAAGTTGATTTAGCCAAGTCTTCCCAAGCATAGGTATTTCCCAAAGAGCATATGAATATTCTTTCAAGAGACTTCATGATGCAGGACAGTGGGGGAAGAAGAAGAAAATAGGGGTGATTAGGGGATAAAATTTGGGATTTGGAATTGGGTTAAAGATTTGGGCAACAATAGGAAAAGGGTGTCCAAAATCCCAATTGGCTATTGAGATGTAAAATGCAAAGTTTTATAAATTACGATATTTTGATTGGGGTTGGATAAGAATTAAAGCAAAGGGGAAAGGATTAAGGGTTGAGGTTTCAAGCCCTAAAATCTACTCTTAAATCTTTGATGTCCCCATTACTTCAACCAAGTTTTCCCCGGGTTATCAAGGACCAGTAAATTATGTCATTCAATTCAAGTTCCGACCCAAGTCAAGTAAGCTTGACTCTTGGGTCTCAAGGTAACAAGTTGAGTTCTTCATTATAGATGTGCATAACCAAAGTACTAGTTCATACACATTCACACGAGAAATTTGTTGTTGACATGACAAAAATGAACTTAATGGTATCATATAAAAATTTACATATTTATTGTTCTACTCTTGTACATGCATAAGATACATGTGCATGTATATGAACATATTTTTAACAATAAGGGTCAAAATTGGAAAATGTTTACTCATGTTCATCAATCCAAAAAACCGCACAATTCAAGGGTTATATGTGAAAAATATTCTATCCTAAATTTAACTCATCAAATTGAAAAGTTCTGGTCAATTACTTAAAAGAGGCTACTCCTCAAAAGGCTAGTATTAAATAATATGTATGGTTTTTAGAATAAAGATCCCTTTATTGGGATGAAAGTGACTGCCTTATCGCATTCAATTTTTCCCTAGAAGAGTGTAAATATATTCCCACATCGAGTTCTCAATTCATTGGGTGAAGTGAAAAAGGTTTAAAAGGTCGTTTCAAGATATCGGCCATGAGAATGTATTATACGCAGAATTCCTTTTTTTTTTTTTTTTTTGGATTTTCTTAATTAGAGAAAAATTATAGCTTACATATTGCACCCTCTAACAACTACAAGCAAACCAATTTGTGAATAAATATCAAAATCAAATCTTCATCAAAAAACATTTCACCTCGTAATAGCCATGCAATATAGCATCGCCAGCATCTCCTCTGAATGAAGAACATCATTAATCGAATCCTCTCTTCAAAACAACAAACATATAATCGCAATCAAGCAGGAATCAACCAAACAAAAAAAAATAAAAATTGAATTAAAAAAAAAAAAAACCTTGAGTACCTGAAAAAAGGATCCTTTTGTTGGATTTCGACGATTGAGGCTGTAATTTCAATCACAATGGGAAGGCATCCTCTGCTACGCCAAGCAGATATCTGAGATTCAAGGATGGATTTGAGAATTAGGGTGGGTTTAGATTGTAAAATTTTATTAATGTTATTTAAAGTTTTCGATTCTTACTCTTCTGAGAGCGGCATTAATGGAGTCTGGAGAAGAAGAGAACAGAGATTCTCTAACGAAGTTCCATTGATCCCAGCTTAACCATGGAACAAGCTTGTAATTGGAAAACCGATCCTCCTCCTCCTCCATCTCTTTCTCCTGAAACCCTAACATTACCTCTCTATTACTTTCAACCACCTTAAACCCTAGCTTTGACTACACTTACGTCGCAGGTCATTGTTCAACTTAAAGAGATACTATTGTCACCCTAAATTTTACTAATTACACCCCAATTTCTGGATTTAATTACCACATCTCACTTAAAGATCGAAACACTCTTCAAACATTACATAGAATTGGCCACGTTCAAACAATTTCAGTAGTTATTTATAACTAGAATTTCTCTTGGCACCCCAATTTTTACTTATTCACAATCATTTATTTATTTTCTTTATTTTTAATTGGAGTGCATTAAGTAAGAGATGAGGTACCAATAACAGCTCTCTAGTGAGTCTTCAAATATCTGAAATCTCACTAAAGGTTTCGAATCTCACCTAGTAAGATTGAAAATTGGTAAGATTTCAAATCTCACTAAAGACCCGGAACTCACATCTTGACACAAAAAAACTTGATCGACCAAAGGAGAGAACAAACCCTTGATCAAGTTAAATTTTATTTATTTATTAAAATTAATTTTTTTTTCATTAAATCTAGAGGACTATTATATTGGACTGTCAATGTGGTAGTTCATGTGAGCCTAACCCTTAGTAAGATTTGAAATCATTCCCAGTTAGAAAGCCAAGTGATTTTCTCTAATCTATACAAACATTCAAAGAGAAAAAATGAGTTGAAATTTTTCTCTAGAGTTGGGATCCAATTCGGTGTTTCTTTTGTGTAAAATAAGAACAGTGTCTACATGACATGCTTTATTTAGAATTTTAGTCACCTCGGGTTCCTATCTAAGCGTTCATGCAGCCCCATGTTTATTCTCCAATCAAACTTGACACGTAGACACCATTCCTAAAATGGGACACCGTACTGGATCGTGACTCCTGATAGAAATGTGTGTTTTTAAGAAGTGATCTCCAACTGTTGGATTTCTTGCAACCCAATCTTAGACCGTGAAATGTCTTTATGGGGATATAAAACAGTGTTTTATATAATTAAGCTAACGATTATGACTTGTGGAGATTTAAAAAAGCAGGTTTACCTTGACTGGGCCTGAACAAGAGTTGGGCTTAATCCAAACCCAGTCCATTGTGGCCTAAGTCAGGGTTGTGGGTTAGTCTGGTAACAGGATCAATTTTTAATTTTTATGCCAGTAGTGATTCATATATCCTGACCAGATCTAATTATTCTCTTGTCGAATTTGGATCCAAATGTCAAATTTGATAAGGATCCAACCCAATAAGTTATGTAATTTATCTGGATCGGGATCAACTTTTAATAGATCAGTTCCAAACACCCCTGATTGGATTTAAATCCGCCCCATTGATGATCCAAGTTACCATTCACCGTCCAAACTCCATATAAAGTCCTCTATCCTCTACCTTCTTAAAATGCAAATAACATTAGAAGGTTCTATTTGTCCCCGTTGAATTTTAAATTTTAATTTGGGAGTTCTGTAGTCATCCATTTTCAAACCTTGGATCAAGTCCACAAAGAAACTTTTGATTTTTTTCCCCCCTCGTTTGTTATGAGTTTTTCCATGAAATCTCAAGGACTATGGCACTAGATTGCCCTTCGGAAGAGCTAAAACCTTATTAGTTAGTAAGATAAGTGTTTTTCATTCGAAGTCAGTGGTTTAAACTTTGAACTAGATAGCCTCACTAACTTAGTAAGATTTCAAATCTTACTTTCATTGGTCCGACATCTATTATTACATTGGAAATTCAACGCTACAACCTTCTATATTTCATGGAAAAATTTTAGATAAAAAAATTCAAAAGAACCATATTCTTTGAGTTTGATTCAAAGTGTTTAAAATTGATTGCTAGCGAACTCCAAAAATTAAAATTAAAGTTAATGGTGAAAATTAACTTAAATTTTTTTTTTTCAAAGTTCTTACAAATTTTCCTCTACAACCCAGGGGCATTAGATCATGTTTTTGGATGCCACGAGATCATGTTTTTGGATGCCACGAGGTAGGGCGGTCAAGAATCTTTTTGTATTGAAGTTAGTAAGATAAGTGTTCTTTTCTAAAGTTTTGAAGAGAAATTTATCTTACAGACATCACTATAATATTTTTATTATAAAAACAGCCTTAGAATTTTGAATATAAGGAAACCTTACTTCATCAGATTTGTTATTCAACAATACCTATTATATTTCCTCTCTTCTTAGAGCTGATTTTTTCTCCTAAAATCATGGATCACGCTCAATTTATTTATTTTTAATTTGAATTGTAACATAGAATTTGGAGCTTTGGGATGTTGGATTGCCAACATCGTCCACATAGCAAGATTAAGATTCAAGACTAAAACTCTCTCCAATTACTATAAAATAAATAATAAGAAAGTTGGTGTTCAGAAATACTAAGTATACGCACAAATTAGATAGAAATATACAATCATGTTTCAACTTTCTTTACATGAAATAAGTGTCATCATTTATATTTAAACAATTATCTAATATAAATATAATCACACCTTCAAAAACAAATACCACATTTTAACTGTAAACCAAACCCCAAATGACTTCATTGCTGTTTTTTTTTTCTTCTCTTGAGATCTTTGCCAAATTTTGTACCTCAATTTAACATGCTCAATTCTGATTTGGTCAAATATGGGCATATTTGGTTCATGGTTTCACATAGTGAGGTAATGGTTTATGAATCATATTCTAAAAATTCATTCCAATATCAGTTCAACGCAATTAAACAGATTCAAAATCAGACTGATGTGAAATATACAATACTTAATTATAATATCATTACCACACATCTCATTTCATTAATTTACATGCAATGTTTTGGTTGAAAATATGTCGTACAGATTTTTTTTCCCACCACTAACCAATTTTTTGCTAAGATTTATCATTATTTTTATTTAAATAAATAATTTTTAATAATTAAATGCTTAGAAAATTGTTTTCCTGGATTTACATTAAAGGAAATTTTTTCTATTCAGGAATTTTCATCTAATTTTCGAAATAGTAGAAAGCAGTCTACTTTTGCACTGTTTGATAGCACTTCTCAAATGAGATTCTACAAGCGTCAAAGGAAGGAAAAAAAAAAAAAAACAGTGGTTAATGGTCCAAAGAAATAAGACCGCTGTTGGAAACCTTGTTCTGTTATTGAATGACAGTACATCTACATAGATTTTTGAAATAACAGTTGGGGTAAGAACAATAATTACACCATAGAAGCTGATTAAGGTAGATTCCTCTTGCGAGCTATCTCTCGAGCCATCTCGCGTAGCTCCTCAGGTGATTGAGGCCGAGGAGCTTCCGGGGGATACACCACATAAGAGCGCTGAGCACCAAAAGAAACAAAACCACTTTAGAATACAGATTAAAACAAGGAATAATAAGGGTTTTCAAATCCAAAAAGTAGGACAGTTGCACACGGGATGGGACTGGGCTCAATGACACGATACAATAACGATCTTTGGCTTGAAGGTTTGGATTCTGGCTAAAGGCATGAAAAAGAAAAAATGGTCTCAAAAACCTGAAGTTTCTCACAAGAATAAGGCTTTAAAGGTTCATTATTACAGACCTAACACTTCGTCGTGTATAGCATCCATGAAACTTAAAGTCTTAAACTAATCTCCTTGATGAAGCTCAAGTCAATCTTATGTCCCAAAATGAATTAGAAATTGTCCATTAAACCAACTCTCTTAGGCAATCAGACACACATAAGGCAACACACACAAAGTACTTAGAATCTTAAACATTTTACTCACTCAAGCATATGTACAAATGAGACACTCATCCCCTTGTATAGGAAGGAGGAGGCAGACAGCTAAGATCAAACCACATAAGATGGGATTAGACCCATAGCTCAGTTGATTTGTCACAATGCAAAAAAAACTTTGACGTCGTAGGTTCAAGTCTAGTGGACTCATTAAAACACACACACACACACACATACACAGGATCAATCCAATGGTACACAAACACCAGAATTCTCTATAAAAAATCATCGAAGCAAATATCTATACTCAACCTATAGATTCTCTATTTATGTACAATATGGAATTCTTTAGAAACTATGGTGCAATTGAAGAACCATCCACACTCGTCTTGAATAATCTGCCTAACTCTAGTGTTCTCCAAGCTCTTCTAAATTATTTTAGACAACTTGTCGAAATGGGTAAATCTCATGGCAAGCCAAAGTTAATTTATTCACAATTTCATATCTGTATGTTAATGTCCAAATCCAAATTCCAAACTCATTCTAATCAAATTACATGGTTCAAAATATAGGAATCTATCGTTATTGAAATTGATACAAAACATTGAATTTATCCAAATGTATGCAGTAACTTTTCTTTCCTTGACTGAACATTCCTCTAAAACGATATTTTAAGAATTAGAACTCAACTACATCCATAGTTTCACTCTTGCAACTTTAGGAGATCTTGATTCACTTGAACCAAACAATTCATCTTCTCTCCTACGTAATTTCTTCATCTTTTTTATTTTGGTTTCATAATTCATAGTAAAACCTGTGTAATCAAAGGATTATATCAGATTGGTCAGCACACCCTTATGTTTTGTACTCAATTTTTTTATATCCAAAATTGCTAGTTAGATTCGATTGTCGTGGTTCTCAATCAGCCTCAGATTTTACCAAATTTAAGAGAAATTCAAACAAATCTGATAAAAACAATCTAATAGGATCTTATCCAAATCTCTAACTAATAATTCCTATCTAAATCTCTGTAAATATGATTCGGTCCTAGAATTCTCAAAGTGTCTTACGATCTATTTATAGGGGAATATTCTAACTCCCTAATAGATCAATCAGCTAAGAAGAAGAAATTGAGAGAGAGAGAGAGAGCTTACATTGCCCATGATTTTCTGGAGATTCTTGGTGTTGAATGAGAAAAAGTACATGAGACCAATTGGAACGCTCACATAGAGAGCAAACTTCGCGATCTCCAAAACCCCTTTCGATGTTCCAATAGCTGACATTTTTGTGATCTAAAACCCTAGAACGACGGATAACACAAACCCTAATTAAAGAGAATCGAGATTCGAGAAGAAAGGGCGGTGGACTGGATATAACTGAATAGTTGGTTGACGTGGCGAAGAGTTATCTATTAAAGGATATTTTGGTCATTTCATCCACTTCAAATAACGATACTCATGTTTCGGCCCACCGATACGAGTTGTACCATACGCTATCGGTTTCCTACCCGTAATTTTCGACAAAATCATGGGCAAAGAGTCGTGACGTTTCTCCTTCAGTTCGAATTCAAATACGCGTCGTAAAATCTCTGCAAACTCTGCTCCCAAAACCCTAATTCTACCATTCTGCAAAACCAACCCAACACTAATCAATCGAACTTCGTATCAAAACCCTAGTTATGAAATCACATTCAGCCGCATCAGTTCGTTCTAGGAGCTCTCGATCTCCATCTCAGTCTCACTCGGCCTCTGCATCGATCTGCTCCTCTGCGCGTAATCGCAAGCGATCCGTCGAAACGCAAACCCCACCCTTACCATACTCACACTCTGATGCTCTAGACGGTACTCTCACCTCTAACGATGAGCTCGAAAGCTTGAGCGAAAGAGGTTCGGAAGAAGAAGTTGGCGATGATGAAGAAGAGAACGCTTTTGAGAACAGATCGAATTCGAGGAATTGTAAGCTGAAGTCTGATAATTCTTTACTGAAATTCGATTCTTCGACCTCGGTTACTTCGGATTCGTCACCAATGGATTCGATTTCGGGGATTGTGGTGAAGGAGGATTCAACGAAGGGGATATATGTAGATAATGTGCAGAACATTGGAGCTTATTGCGCAAGGGAAGAACGCCTTATGATGCAGGTAAAAAAATTGGATTTTGGTATTTTATTGTTTGATTTAGTTTTTGGGATCGTGGATTTTGAATTGGGATTCACTGGAACTGACGGAATCATAATTGCCTGGTTGAAAATGTAGTTGTGTTGTGTGCTTAATTTTGAGAATTAGATTGAACTGGATTATTTTTGGCTAGTAGATTGGTACTTTATATGTTCAACTCTGTTCTTTATGATTAGTTGTATTGTACCCTCTGTTGCTTGATGCAATCTTAGCTTACCAGAGACAAGAAATTGATTCTAAACAATGGATAATTTAGC
Source organism: Akebia trifoliata (assembly GCF_017979445.1). Taxonomy (NCBI): domain Eukaryota; kingdom Viridiplantae; phylum Streptophyta; class Magnoliopsida; order Ranunculales; family Lardizabalaceae; genus Akebia; species Akebia trifoliata. The sequence goes on along the minus strand of NC_141379.1, from coordinate 31,593,991 downwards.
AGATTTATTATAATAATAGCCATGGCTTACGATATCCGAATTTATGGGCCGATATATATAAGAATCGTCTGAGATCGATATGTAACATTGAGTGTTTTGGAATATTTTGGTTGAGAATTGTCTCAACCAACGATTGAAACAATGCCTCGAGATGAGATTCAACTACAGCAGCAGCAACAACAGCGAAACAAAGCCTTATCCTAATGATTGGGGTTGGCTAGACAAGTCATGTTCCTCCATTCAACTCTATCCAGAGCCAAGTCTTCTTAAATTAACAGATTTTAAGCTAAAAATAAATAATTGTGTTCTCAAGTGTCTAGCTTTGTGCAACCTCAATTAAATGATGGCCAATTAATATTGTTATCAAAGCTTACTTATTATTAATATATACTGTCATCTTTTTATTTTATTTTTAGGCTCGCGTTAAAGGCACCCCACAAATTTTTGAGCCCCTCCCCCCCACATTTGAAATATGTAATTTTTTAAAATTTTACTGAGTATTTGAGCACCCCGCCTTTGTTTTATCTTCTTCTCTTTTCCTCTCCCTTTTCAAAGTTACCAATGAACCATGGTTTTAGGGAATTTTTCCGGCCGTTTGATCTTCGATAAACACTGCAGGAGATAATCACATTTCCGTTATCTCTTCCCCATAAATCTGTGGCGATATAGATGGAGTTGGACTTTTACCCAAAACATCCCAAACTATGGAAAATCATTCACAATGTCCTTCAAAGATAAACAATGGAATCCTAATTTGTCCAACTTTTGATCCTTTTTGCATTTTATTTCTCTTTTTTTCAGGAAAAAAAAGGTTTAGTCTGTGTTGAAAGTACAGTGTCGACTTTGCTTGATTAATGTTGATAGCATGGTTGTCAAAAGCGGGGTCTAGGCGCCAAAGCTGCCGCCTAGGCGCCCAACGCTTTAAGCAGGATTTAAAAAAAATAAAAATAAAAAATAAAAAATAAAAAAACTCTTTTTTTCTTTAGTCTTTTCAAAAAGACCATGGTCTAGGATGTTTTATTAGAATTTTTAAAACATAGGAATGTTTAAAATATTCACCAAAACTTTGAGGGCTTTATAAAAAAATCTTTTTAGTATTTATATTTCTAAGACTTCTCAAAGTTGAAAGCTAAGGCCTACTTTCACGTGGAGGAGGGAGATGACGACGATGGTGGTGGTGGTGACAATGCCCTTGTCAATTGGAAGGATGAATACAATAGTGAATTCAGATTAGAGGATTTTTGTTAATTTAGTTGACTTGCAAGTTTGGTAATTAGTTGATGTTGCCTTGGCAATTTCATATTTGTCATTATTTTTTTCCTATTTCTTATTTTTTGTATTATTTTTAATAAATCTAAACAAAGAGATACTTGTTTTTTTTGTCGCCTAAGTCCCTCCTAGGCCTGAAGGGGGTCTACCGCTTAGCACTTTTAACAACCTTGGTCGACAGGTACCTATCAACATTGAATTTTTTTTATTAAAAATTAGTCTATGTCGACAGCCTCTTGTTGACACAGACTTGATTTTTTATTTTTTTTCAAGTTTCAGATTCTTGTACTATGGTGATGAGAAGGGAGGAAGAGGAGAGAAGGGGTGTCAACTGTTACAGTGGAAGTAGTGGTGGCTGGTGGTGAAGAAGGAGGGTGGATGGATGTTTTGGTGATGCCTAGTGCTAAGAAGAAGAATAGATTTGTGTGTGTGTGTGGGGGGGGGGGGGGGGGGCAAATAATGTAGGGTGCTAAAATCCTTTTTAAAAATATTCAGGTGTTTTTTTAAAATGGGTGTCCTAATAAATTTTTGGGGTGCCTTTATTTGCAACCCTTTTTTTAAAAATCTTTTAAAGAATATAAAACATTTCACTAAAAGGATCGAAGGTGAAAAATTATGTAAAGAAAGAAATGATGGCCATTTTCAAGATTCAAACATGCACAAGAAAAGAACAAAAGATCTTGTGTAGGTCTCTCTAACCATTCGATCATATCTTAAAACATCCTATGTTAAGTATAATGTTCAACATTTCAGATATTGCTCAACCAAAAGGCCATAATATGGAGGAGCCTTCGCAATTTGTGGCGAAGCTCCAAATTACCCTTGATGATCCAGTGTAGCAAAAGGAAGTGCACAGGAGCGCATTCCTGCTTTCAATCAGTAGTTGATCCAACTTTGCATATGGGTGAATACCAGAAATTTTGAGTTAGTTCCTTCCAATGTTTTCACTCCCTGGCTCTCAACAGTTGATCCAACTTTGAGTATGTGTGAATATCTAGAAATTTTTAGTTAGTTCCTTCCAATGTTTTCACTCCTTAGCGCTCAACTAGCTAATGGCTCGAGACATAAACCTCAAAACATAAATCTCACATGCACAAAATTTTTAAATAACTAATATAACTATATTGAAAAATATGAAAAGTTAAGGTGGACACCACATATTCCCAAATTTCTAATTTTGAATCCACAAATTTGAATTCCAAGTATTAATCCCTATGTTAGTAATACAAAATTTATAAAGGACGTTAATGCTAATGTATAATATTAATAACATTATAAAATATTACTATTATTGATTTCAACAAGAAAATAATCTTTTATATTTATATATAGTTGATAATTATTTATATTTATTGCAAAAATATAACTAAACACTATTTTTCAAAATGGTTGTGTTGGGGCTGTTACTTTTTTGGGGAAAGGCTTTTAAAGAGTTTAAGGGGTCCTTCTTTGAGGATTTTGTAGTAAGATGGGATATTGTTTGTAATTTAGGAGAGTAGCTGCTTTGTCTTTGTTTTGTACTCTTTTTTTCTGTACTATGGGATTTCTCGTCCCCGTCTTTTCTAATAAATTTTAACTTATCAAAAAAATAATAATATTAAATATTATAAAATATTTATTTACTAACTTAATCAATTCAAACTTTCTTTGCATGTATTACTATTTTACATTCGCACTTATTTCTATATGCTCCAATTATGTTGCATGCTAACCACAACAAATAATTAAAAGATGAGAAAAAAAATAAAGAAGAGGAATTTTTTTTATTATTTCGATGCAAAATTTTCAAGATGTTTAAGATAGTATTTTTTTTTCAAAGATTTTCTGTTTAATTGCAATTTTAGGCCAGTGGGCTAGTTAATACTCTTTTCGGATCTCTTTTCGTATGTAGATGGTCAAGGATGGTCACCTTGACCATCATTTCTTTTTCCAATTAATATACCTTTCAAAAAAAGAAAAAAGAAAAAAATAATGTGACGCAAACGTCTCGGCCGAAAGACATAAGCCTAAATCATGCGTCATGCTAAGTTGTCTATGGCCTAGGTTTTAATTGTTTTTATGTTTCTTCCTTGCTCCTATGGGCATTTTTAATGAGCCTCACCTTTAGGAGTGTCTCAAGGCATAAGCCTTAAAATACTTTAAAGTCGAATTATGCATTAGTGCATTTCCATTGTTTATGGTGGTGTTGATTTAATTATGGTTGCATTTTCCTATTTAATCCACTAAATGCTTTTCTACATTGCCAAAAAATAAGGACATAATTTATGTTTAACCACTTATAAGTTTCTCTTCCTTGAGTTTTAATCTTTGTATCCACGCATCATTTATTCCTTCACTAGTTCAACAAGTGTAAAGGAAACAACTTTGGCCTTTTAATAAAATGCTGCAGTGGAGACTGCAAGTATGGTTTTATTGAGCAGAATACTCTCTCTTGAATTTTTCTGTCACCTTTGACCTAATGGGCTCGTGTCCTTTTTATATTTTAGTTGGTACTTCAACCATTTTCTCAAGACGAAATCTTTTTATGCTAAAGGAACATTGCAGTGTCCAGTGCATGTAAAGTAGTTTGAAATGAGGCAGACAAAATTTAATTTAGAATGGAAGTAAATGTAGAAGTATGAAGCATTTTTTTTATTGACAAAATTTTACTAAATCATGTAGCTAATCTACACAAGTGTTAATTAATTTTCAGTGTATAAATCATTTGATGTGATGGAGTTAACCTTTTCTTTTTTGGAATTTTTCATAGGAGGAAGCAGGAAAAATCAAGTTCGTGTGCGTTGCAGCAAATTATGGAATCAACGAGCATTTGATTTGGTATCCATTTTTTTCCTCAAATTCACATAGAACAATCTAAAAAATGTGCCTTTAAAAAAAAGTATCATTTGTTTTTATACCTTGGGTAAGGAACTACCAATAGAATTATTAATTTTCACTTGTTCACAAGGATTGTAATTTTTGGGCAGTTTGATTTATTCTCTCTTTTTTGCCCCCCCCAGGCTGATTGGATTGAAGAATGTCTATGCTAGACAACTACCTAAAATGCCCAAGGAATACATCGTTCGTCTCGTAATGGACAGGTGTGCATCTGCAATATTTTAGGAAGGTTAAAGAATGCAGTATTTGTTTGCTTGAATGATGTTATCCACTGTCATCTTCTTCGTAAGATATAGTCATTTTGTTTAGATTCTCTATCATTGTCAAGTTGGGGAGTTAGTTAGCCTTTAGCCTCCCCCTCCCTCCATCCCTCTTCCCTGTTTTTGTATTTATTATTTCTTATTAGCAATTTGTTTTTCCAATCAAGGTTTAAAGTCTAGTATCGTTCCGTTATTTTGGATATGGAACACAAACATTCACTTTAAATCACTAAATTTCAGTTTTTATTCATAAAATATTGTAGAACGGTTTTTTAGTGTTCAAAATGAAAATTAGTATTTAAAATCACATTTTTCACATCAATGCATGTTAGAAATGTTCTGAAACATTCCAAAATAAACATAAAGACCTCGACACGTTGCATTTGATGCATATATATGTATACATATATCATGTTGTAAAAATCTTTTTAATTTGAATAGATGAATTTTATAGGTTACGAAAAAGAAGTAATGGATTCCTTTGGTGTAAGTAAAATAGAGATTTTAGAGGTTTTTCTTTTGAGGATTTTATGTTTAGGTGGGATATGGTAAGTGCAAGGAGAAGTTAATGCTGTTTTGTACTCCTTTTTGAGGATACCTTGTGTCCTCCTTTAATAATACTTTTGACTTACCAAAAAAAAGAACTTGAATTAATGGTTAGTTGGTATCAAAACACTGCGTTTTATATGCTTTAGGAAATGTTCCAGAATCCAGAACATTCTGAAACCATCCAAACATTATATTTCCGTTTAAAAAAATGGTATTTACCCATATGTTTCAGTATGTTTTGCAGAATATTCTGAAATATTTTGATACATTCGATATTTGCAATGTGTCATTCCGGTATTTCAAAAAATGAGAATGTTTTGCCAAACATTCCAAAACAAAATGTAACTTCGAACCATGGGTATTATAGTAGATATGGACTTGAATGATGAAGTTGTCAGTGATATGAAATTAGATGATCGACCATTATTTACAAAATAAGTGACAGGGGAAGATATAATTAACATAATTAGTGTTAAAGGTATAATTAACTTAATTATTGCTTTCGCACCACAAGTTGGTCTAAGAGTGCTAGGGATATATATATGGATCCCGTTCGGCAGCCAAAGTTACGGAGCCAACACCTTTGTCCTATATAGGTTAGAAGTTTCAGAATGGGCTGATTTTTTGTGTTAGGTTTATATTAGGTATATGATGACCTTTATAGAATGTTAGGTGCTATAGTGTGAGAAAGATATCTACAAGCTGACACAAATTAGAGAAAGGAAAACTTATGAATTAAATAGTGTTAGGTGTCATACTATTATATTTTGACATGTTGCCTGGAAATTTACAGACACACACACACACATATATAATAATAATAATAATAATAAACACAACGGTTGTGCCTCCCCTTTGTCCCAATCTTTATCCCCCACAAAGGAAGTATCTCAAGGATAATTTTATTGCCTTTTCTCTTTTCCCACCTTTCAAGAATACTCTTAACTTTAGTGCTTTTCTCTTCTACCCACTTTCGAAGAATGCCTATCAATTTTTCAATAAATACCCTCCAACTATATTGTCTTTCTTCTTTTACCCCCTTTACCCCAGTGAAGATGCACATGCCATAGCATATATAAACACACATTTGCACAAAGGTTGATACAAAATTTAACTATTAATTTCTTTTTGATAGACATATTTCAATGAAAATCTCTATTCATTTTATGAATTGATCGAAATAATAAAATTCCATGCATAAAATTATAATGTTTTGGTGGAAATATATGGATCAACATTGAAAGTCGATCAATATACTTTTTAAAATTATATATTAGAAATATTGATAAAATTTATGAAATGATAAAAAATGTAATTGCTGTAAAAAGGATCTATGAATTGCGCATAATATTCATCCACAAGAAGTATTGGATTGTCTTGGCTAACTTAGTTTAATAATACTTCGACTAAAAAGATGTTGGATGAATTGAGAAACATATTGTACTGCCATATGTAAGAATGAAGAAGATATGCAAAGTTGTACTAACCATCGGGGCATCAAACTTATTGACATCATCGTAGAAGTTTAGTAAAAAGAGGAATAATCCTCTTTTTAGGGAGACAAACCATCATGGAGATCTTCTACTGAGACAAATGATGGAGAAGCTTCGAAAAAAGAGGAAGAACTCTCATATGATTTTTATCGACTTCGGAAAAACTTTTCATCTGGGATTTTTACTGGGTATTGGGAAAGAAAGGAGTTCCAAATGGTGAGGAGACAAATGAGTTTCCACTTACAATTGATATACCTCAGGGATTCGACTTTGAGTTTGTATTTGTTTGCTATAGTTATGGATGAAGTAACTATTCATATTCAAGAGTAGTACCTTGGTATATTTTATTTGCAAAAAAAAAAAAAAAAAAAAATCCCATAGAGTTAGTTGATGAGACTAGCGAGGGAGTCAACACAAAACTAGAAGTCTTGAGAGCTGCTTTGGAGTCCAAGGTCTTTAGAGCAAGTGGAACGAAGATAGAATATGTAAAGTGCAACTTTGGTAATGACACCCATGGAAAAGAACAGCCAGTAAAAATTGATGATCAAGAACCACCCTAAGGTGACCATTTTGGCTAGCTCGATTCTGTTATACCTAAGGGTAGAGAGATTGAGGAGGATGCTGCCCACATAATTAGAGTAGGATAGTCACAGTGAAGGTGTGCTTCTAACGTGCTATGTGGCCAATGCACCCCAATCAAATTAAAAGAAAATTTTTATAAGACAGCAGTAGCAGCTATGATTTTACACTGGATTTTGGCTGATCAAGAAGCAACATATTAATAGATTGAGTGAAAAGACCAAAAAAGATAAAATTATAAATGAATACATTTGTGAATATGGAGTAGCCCAAATAGGGTGATAAACTAAGAGAAAGTCAAATGAGATGGTTTGATCATGTACAACAGAGGCTGATTACGGCCCTAGTTAGAAGGAACATTCACGCTGAAGGTTCTAAAAGAATGAGAGAAAGACCCAAAAGAATGTAGATTGAGGTAGTAAAAGCAGATACAAACACTTGCAATAATAGAAATGTGGCTTTAGAAGTGAATAGAGGAACCAGACTCGTTCAGCTGACCCTAGGTTTTTGGGATAAATCATTGATGATGATGGTGATGTCTTTTTTTTGGGTTTATTGTAGTGTCATGTTAAACATCTTGTCTCTATTTTGGTTTCAGTGTTAAATTGTTTGTTCTAACTTTTCAAGTAACTTTTCAGTTGATGGGTTTCAGCGACTCTTTCTGAGTGATCAGCAGTGATTAATTACCATTTCAGTGGGATCCGTCTGTGGAGTGAATTGGTATCTAGTTCAGCAGAGTACTGTTGAGAAAATAGGAGCTTTGAGATATTTGGTATATCTCCAATGACAAAAGAGTTTGTTTAAAATGTTGTTTCAACCAAAACTTTGTGGATAAGGCTTTGATTGTGTTGATGATGACCTTTCCCATGAAAATGTTGACTGTTCAATATTCAACTGTGATTCATTGTTGCGGCTCATACATATGTGGACTCTTAGTTCCAGCAGTTCACTTTATTACTCTATTCTCAATTCTTTTTAATATTTAAATACTTTTTCATGTGTGATCTATTGCAGAAACCATAAATCTGTAATGATTATCAGGCGTAATCAGGTCATTGGTGGCATAACATATCGTCCATATATCAGGTAAAGTAGTCATCATGTCATATCAGCCATTTGTGTCTTCTTCATTTGTTCTTTCCTGGCTGATGAGGGAAAGTATTAACTCAGCAAGGGATGAACATCTAACTGAAAGTTTTCCTTTTAATCTTGTTGTCCTTTGTTCTTTGCTAACCTGCACACTTGTTTGCTTCATTCTGCATATCATTCGGTTTGTAGACATTGTCCTGGTCTAGTACATGCCTCCCCTCATTCGGTTCTCATGATTCCCAAAACCATTTAGTCTTGTATGTAAGCTTTGTTTAGCTACCCATTTGATGTTTTTGCTGTCATCATGAACATCAACTAACAAGATCAGGATTGGGGCTCGGTGTTTTAGCAGCCTTCAGGATTCTCAACGATCTTGCTTCTTAGCAAGACCGATACTTTGCTTTATGACGTGGTTTGGGGCTTGTAACTTTTTGGCTGGCTTGCCCCCTCTCTCCCCCCCCCCCCCCCCCCAGTGCATTGATGCTTTTCACATGCTATAAGTAACATTTCTTCATAAAATTAGGATATCAAAACAATGCAATCGTTTCAAGTTGTTCTTCCACTTTTTTTTTTCTTTTGTAATGGCAACTGACTTGGAATGTTACAGTCAAAAATTTGGGGAGATAGCTTTTTGTGCAATCCGAGTAGGTGAACAAGAAAAGGGCTATGGAACCAGATTGATGAATCACTTAAAACAGCATGCTCGTGACATTGATGGGCTCACTCATTTTCTGACCTGTGCAGATAATAATGCTGTTAAATATTTTGCTAAACAGGTGTGGGTTTTCTAAGTGACTTTTTCTTTGTGTTTTTCTTTTTTGATTGTACTTGGTAGTTTGATCAATATGTTTCAGCAGCACTTTGGAGTGTCATAACTCAACCACATTTGCTTTTGAAGATCTTTTTTTGGATCCACGTTTTGTACCTCTAAATTAAAAAGAGAGTTGTTTTTTGTTTGTTTGTTGAGAAAGTTGCATTTTTTATGTTTTAGACGCATTTTTTTACATTTTAAACAAGTTTCTTTTTCTCTTTTTTTTTTTCTAAAACAAAATAAAATAAACACTTTTTTGTGGCCTTATGGTTTGTGATTTGGTCCATGAATGTTGTTTAATGTGAGATTTGATACATAATATAGGATTTGATAATTCATAAATTTAGAAATATGAGATTTGATGATAATAGCTTTGATGTTATGGTTTTAAATTTTTTCAACAGTATAAGGATATGTTGAGGATTAAGCATTTTTTAGCATCATTACATGTATAATTATTTGGAAAAACTTGTTAACATGGATAGATATTCAACAGTATGTTTTCTTGCTAAAAATATAGTGAAGTCCTAAAATAAATGTCTAATGTATTTTACACACACACACATATTTTTCATAATTTTTGTTTTTATTTTTAATGTTTTATATCTTTTCCCCTCTTTTTCCAAAGTTTTCCCTTACCGTTTTAAACCTGTACTCCAACTTATTGACCATGGTGTGAGCATCAGAAAGCTTGTGTTTGTTTGTATTACCTATTGTTAACTTTTAATTTATTCTATGCCAACACTCTATTTGTCTTTGTCTCTCATCTATTGACTAAATTGCTGATGCCTGCTGGCTCCTCTTTATTCTAGGGGATGGTGTTCAATCTTTTCATGTCCAGCTTCTTGTAGCTGTTTGACATTATTGCTTCCTTCTCTGTACCCTTATAGAATCTTTCATGTACTCTGTTCCAGAATGGGATGGATTTTGTTTTAAATATTGTTTTGGGTTTGCATTGATAGGGTTTTACGGAGGAGATTGATTTGGAGAAAGATAAATGGCAAGGGTATGATTACAAGCTTTACCTAGACTTTCTTTTCCCTTAGAAGTATGTTTGGGAAGTTCATGTTATGTCTTGTGCATTATATTAGGCATTTATGGCATTACTCTTGAAATTGATTCATGATGGTTGCTACACGCCAATACAAAACTCTTAAGAAATGTTCTTCCCTTCTTGAAGAGCACTTCACTTTGATTTCTATTCAAAGTATAATAGTTTTGAATAAATTTATGAATCGAGATTCCATTACTAAAACTTACTGTTATTATGCAACTAGATTCATCTTTTAAATTCATTAATGGCATTGCTGATAGGACCTTTGTTCCAGCCTAAATTCATGAATTTAGCAGATTCAATTTAGTTTGTTATGATTAAATTAACAAATAATACTACATGATTTTTCAGGTATATTAAAGAATATGATGGAGTTGTCCTTATGCAATGCAAACTTTTTCCGAAGTTTCCATACACAAATTTATCAACTGTGACCCGTCAGCAACGGCAGGTAAAAACAAGCTTCGCATACTTAATATATTTGTTTTCTTGATTGCAGCAATTTACTTGTCGAAAAGAAAATTGATCTGAAGTTATCACGTACTGATTTATGAACTATAAGCCACCAACAAAGAGTTAAAAATAAACTTTGCTTGCTCAATATAATAGTGTTCTTATGTATTTATTATGGATTGATAAAGTTGAAAAAGAACGTGCACATGCTATCTTATTGACCATTGTACCACACGGAAGCAAAAAAAGTAGTCAATGCAACAGTTTAACTTTTTGGGTATGGATGCCCTTGTTGACAACCATTTACCCCAAAAGACCAATCTGATGGGGAGAGGTGCAAATATGAATATAAGAGGGTCACGAGTCCAACTGGGGCACGATACGTGAGCATGTGACACCCGGGAGTGGAGGCGGATTATACAACACTCAACACTCCCCCTCTGGTGAAAATTTTCTTCAAGGAGACTCGGACCCGTGACCTATACGAACCTAGCACTCTGATACCATGTTGACAACCATTTAACCCCAAAAGACCGATCTGATGGAGAGAGGTGCAACTACGAATATAAGAGGGTCATGGGTCGAACTGGTGCATGATACGTGAGCACGTGACACTCAGGAGCGGAGGTGGATAACACAACACTCAACAGCCCTGTCCAGCTCCAGCTTGCTGAAGCCATTGCTGCTATGTCCATTTCCAAGTTGAGATCCAGGAACCATTTTTTCCGAACAAAATAAATTCATTTTCCTTAAACCTTGAACCGTAGTTTTACTTATCACCAGGGGGAAGAACTTGGGTATTAGAGAAACCTGTATCAGAAGAAATCCTTATACATTTAAATGATAAGTAGACATCCATGCAGATCTCTAGAAGCCTGGAGTCATTGAATCATACCTTCTGGTTCTAATTGGATGATTTCAGTTGTACAATGGATCTATAATTCTGTTTTTTCTGATTTTTCCGGGGTTCCAGAATCTGCAGAGGTATTATTTGCAGAATGAGGTCACCACTATTTTAATTTGTCGACCTTGAGAATTTTGTTTGTTTGATTGAATATTTTTTTACATATATTTCTCTTTAATTTTGTACGTAGTATCCTTTACAAGCTTAGTTTTCCTTACGTTCCATCCAGGTAATGAACTCTGACTTGTTGGCGTCTCGAATTCCAGTTATGTGTTTTGAGTTAGTTGGTGCTAATAATCTGATGTGATCTGAAACAATTCTTCTTGTCAATTTGTTTGTATGGCAGGCACTTGAAAAAAAGATTAGAGAACTCTCTAACTGTCACATTGTGTACCCAGGAATTGATTTTCAAAAGGTAAAACTATTGTTTGTTACCTGGATGCTCTCAGGTATTATCGGGTTGTTTAACATCTTAAAAAAAAAATTGTGTGTTAAATAAAAATAAACAATATCATATGTAGAGGTTTCTTTTGGTACATACTAATTCTCATCAATGTCTTTTCCATTTAGAATGAAGTTGGTATTCCAAACAGTGTCATCAAACTTGAGGATATTCCTGGCTTGAGTAAGTAGCTTATCTCTTTCTCTCTCTTCCATGGTGTGTCTTAACATTGAATGTTGGGTGGATCCATGCTTTTGGATTTATGTGGTTAAGATCCTAAACACACCCCCCCCCCCCCACTATTCTTACCACACCCATGAATACTGAAGTGCATTGGCAGATCTGCAATGCCTAGTCATTATATGCAAGATTTAAAAGTTACATACCATCTCGGAGTGTCTCCACCGAAACATTCTGGTTTGATCGAGGCTGGAAGGAAACTTGAGCCGAAGCATTCAATCTTTTGGGATTGTTTCTGATTGTCTCGGAATGTCTCAGTTGAGACAGTTTTAGTTTTTCTCCTGACCAAGACATTTCCTGGAGTCAATCAAGACTTTAAAAACCTTGATAATAGGTGGAAATCAGAATTATAGATTTTGATTAAATTTGTAATTGATAAAGCGGACAGAATCCTTATTACAGTAAATTCTCCTGCCCCCCACCCTTACACGCAGTCACCCACACCCAACTTCCCTACACATGCAACAATAAATAGGGCTATATTAGAATTCATGCCATTGATGAATTCAAATAAGCCTCTCCTAACACATTTTTACCCATTGAACTGAAAAGGAAAACTTAGATACAGTTTAGTATACTAACAAAAATTGAGGGAACAATTTTTTATCAACAGGAGAGGCTGGGTGGACTCCTGATGCTTCCACAAACAGTGCCACCAATCGCAATTCATTGAATATCTTCATGCGCGCACTTCTAAAGGCTAGTTTCTTGATTGTCTTTCCTTTTTTCTTTTTTCTTTTTTGGTACTTACTGCCAGGTCTGGTTAAAGTGTCTCCATTGTGTTAAGATTAAACAAATTAATGACAGCTGCTATCTAAACTTGACACTTCACAGTGAGATAGGGGGTAATGGTTTGGGTCAGGCTGGTAAGCTAATCCAACCAGAATTTGTGGATTCAGATCTTATATGTTTGGGGTTAGGTTGTGTTTTGCTATTGGGCCCTAGTCAGGGTGAGATTCTGTTTGTTCAAACTAGGTTGGGTACAAGTTGATCCTTGCCCATCCTGAACCCAAATCATTGCCACCCCTACAATGAGATAGTTGAGTAATTTTTAGGCAACTATCATGCTCATCAAATTTCGGAGTGATCTAAGCATAAGTATGACATGTTGGAATTGTTAAAGGCGACAAATTCTGAACTTAATTTGGGATTGGCTCCAAGCTAGAATAACTTAAGTTGCATTGTTAAAGCATGTCACAATTGCTTTCTGGTGAAGCTGTCTGCTCCAAACAGTTAGTGGCTTCTTAATTATTTCCTTGCTTAACTCCATATACCAATCCATGACAAGTAGAGTAGCTCCATCATGGTTTTAAGACTGTGTTTTGGGATCGGATTGATTCCCACAGAATCTATTTTGGCTCAACCGATCCAACTCGGATGAGTAAAACACTCCCAAATTGGTTCAAATTGATTTCTAACATAAGTTGAAAAATATGTGTACATATTTTAAAAATAATTGTTTTTATTATTATTATTATCTGGATTAATAGATTCAGCAATCTCAAATCTCATTTTATACAAGTCACAAACATTTAAAATCTTAGAATCATTTGTAGATACTGCAAAAATAACGAATCTGACTTGGCTAGTTTTTCAAAAGTTTTCACGAGTCATTACAGTTTTAGACCAGTCAATGAGGTGACTGATTCACAGTGCAAAACTCACTCGGTGGTCTCTGAGTCCATTTCAACTCACCTGAGTTGACTTGGTCTTGTCCCAGTTTTTAGACCATGAGCTCAATAGCGTGCATCCAAAAGAAAGATAAAATTCTAAGTTATCAGAGTTCATCAAGCTTTGAAAAAGAGCTCCATAAATTTTCAGGTAAAATTCTCTGTTGTAGCAAGATGAGAAACAGTGATAATGGAATATCTAGATTTAACGTTAATCTTGTTAGTTAATATTATTTCAATATTCAGAATGTTACCTTCCTGTTGAAAAGGGTAGTTTAACCTTTGTTGCCTAGATACTTCAAAATTAGTTCCATACCACTGTTGGCTGTTTCCTTATTAAGTAAATAATCCATATCCATGCCGTGTTGGGCTCGTAACCTCGGTATACTGGGGAATACCATAAAAGCCACTCTTTTTCTGGAAATGTGTGGTTAATGTTTATTAACTAGTCTATCCTTCCATGTAAACAGATGGTGAATGACTGTCCTGATGCTTGGCCATTCAGGGAACCAGTTGATTCACTGGAAGTGCCTGATTATTATGAAATCATCAAAGACCCCATTGGTAAGATAGCTGTATGTACTGGTGTTGTCTATGTTAATGACATGTTATATATTTTCTCCATTTCTGTTGCAAATTCAAACTTTCCAAATTTATTCTCAAACCAATTAGGATTGCTTGTTTCATATAATTTGCATATTTAATTTTCAAGATATTTTCAGTTAGCTCGGTAGTGTCAGAAGTACAGTAGCAACACACACCCTAAGCTATTAGATTTTGAAATTGCAGTTTTTTTTATTCTTTTTTGTTTTGTTTTTGTTTTTGTTGTTTTTGAGCCTGCATTGTTTTACAGTATTCACACTCTTGACTTAAATTCATAGAATGGTTTCAAGTTTCCAGTTATGGTCAACTGGATTGGATTCATTGAAGTGCTTTGTTCTTGTGTAAATATGCCAACAGAAATAGTATCTATTGTTCATTAAGCTTTCTTTTCTTTTCTTCTTTTTTCCCCCCTTTTTTTGATTTCCTACACTTAGTTACATGGTCAAATAAAAATTTATAAGAGAACTCATTCTCAACATTATAGTCGATCCTAAAAATTTCCTTATCAAAAAGAGAGTCCACATTATTGTTCTAGTGGGTTTACTGTGTTTTAATTGATGTTCATGATATTGCAGATTTAAAGACAATGTTGAAGAGGCTGGAATCAGAGCAATATTATGTTACTTTTGAGATGTTTGTTGCAGATGTCGAGAGGATGTTTGAGAATGCACGAAAATACAACTCTCCCGATACCGTTTATTATAAATGTGCAACCAGGTGAGCATAGTGCACGAATTCTCTTTATTATATTGTTTCCCCTCTACTCTCACTGATTGAAATACCTAACCCTGATGCACAGGCTGAAAAACTTCTTCTCGGGCAAAATCCAAGCTTGTCAAAATTTTCATCAGTAATGCATATATGGTCCACACACATGGGTAGGTTTGCAATGTTGGCTGCTCTCATCCAAATTTATATTTTTTCTGTTAATAAAATTAGTTTTTTTAATTCCATTGGACCGTTTGAATGAGACAGGCTTATCTTGAACAGCTGATGTTATTGGATCCAAGAGAAGTCGAGATGTACATATGGTATTGAGCTAAAGCTTCTGGCACAGTCCGAAGCTTCTTCAAATAATTCCCTTTGGGTAAGGCAACATAGGAAACGTTTACCAATAAATTATCCTTTTAAAAAAGGGAAATTATGTGTACTTTCAGTTTCTTCTGAAGACTTGGAAGTAAAAACTACCAACAGATTGCAAAGAAACTTTGAAAAAACATTTGTCCTCCTAGTTTATAGAATCGAATTGCTCAACATTCATGATCTTCACTTACCCGTTAAAGACCCTAAAATGGGGCAAATCCATATGGAGCATAGTTTTTTGTAAAATGATTATGCTTTTGTTCTGAAATTTTCTTCTCTCTCCAATGAATCTCTTTGGTCTTGCACATGTTGAATCAGGTTTGATGGAAGTTATTTTACTGATATTCTTCACCTATAGACCTGCCCTATGTATATTGTCCAGCTTTTGAATATGGTGAACTTAAAGAGCAGTCTGTTAAACTGAAGTCGTTGAGCAACCCATTTGGATAGGACCCCAAGATGGCTATGAATCATTTCTGAATGATTCCATTCGGTGTGGATCTCATTTGGTTTTGTTGTTTCGGTTATTTAAAAAACCAAAATAGCACAAAAGCATTTCGACAATCAATGAAAAATAGTTTTATTTCAAAATATACAAAATTATTTTTCATTTTAAGTATTAAAAATGAAATTAAAATAAAAATATTTTCCTTTCACATTGATATAGGTTAGAGAAGTTTCAAAACATTCCAAAGCAAATGTAGGTGTCTTGAAACATATAATATTGCTAGCAAGTTGTGTAATCGATTAAATAAATTTTTGAAAGTTACAAAATTTCTTTATTGTTTAATTTAGTTCTACACGTTTAAGTAATTGGCCAGGGGTATGTAACAGACAACTCGTGCAAATCATCCCAGTTTCAAAGGCAACCAAGAATCTAAGATAGTCATTGCGAGAGAAACGTCCACTGCATGTGCATGTTATTTTGATGTAAAATAATTTATTTTTGTTGAATGATTTAAATTTATGAAAAAGAAGATTTTGTAACAGAACATCTACTAATCTATCTTTATAAAAGAAAAAAAGTATAATTATTTAAATATAAAAATTTACCTATATATAATTTTAAAACAATTTTGTCTGTCTCAAACTTTTTTTTTTAAAACAATTTAAATGGTTAGACTAGTCCAAGATGATGATCATCCAAAAACAAAACAAAAAAACTTTTAGAATGCTCTCAAGAGCTCATATTAAATACTTTTATTTAAGAATAAAATTGTTTTGAAATTCCCATAATCTCCCAAAAGTCATACTAAACAATCACGTTGCCATATCACAGATGGCACAGAGACAAGGTAACACACCCTTTAAAGTTATTAGTTCCAGCTCTAATTTTATACATGTAAGGCCGCATGATCATTTGACATACTTCTTAAACCACACTCCAATATTAAGGAAGCTTTCAAAGTCAGATTGTGGCCTGCAAGCAAGAATGAATGAAGCATCAAACCATGATGGAAATGTAATATTTACAATAGCATAGCCATGACCTTGAAGAAATGTTAATGGAACATTTTTCTTTTCTTTTCTTTTCTTTTCATTTCATTTCCTCTCAATTCTCAAGTCCACCCTACTCTCGCCACCCAACATCTCTCTCTCTGACAAGGATGGGTGAGTGAGGGTTTGACAGAAAAGAGAGGGGTGGGGCCAATGTAAAGGATCTCTTTGCCAAGTCTCCATTGACCACTACCGCTTAAAGGAACACGATGATGAAGAGAGACATCGACAAAATTTTGATGATGATTGGATGAATTCTTATGTGATTGGACATTAAGGTAGAGGTGTGTTGGGATATTAAGTGTGTGTGTGTGTGTGGTTGCCAAAAAATCCATCATAATCAATTATTTGGCCCATAATTTAAATTGGTCCCCCAATTGATTATAATAATTTTCAGCAAACAGCCCCCTTCATATGTGCAGCATATCACAGAGAAAAAATGATCAGGGAAAACAAACACAAACCTGTCAATTCCATGGACATCTTCGGGAAATACGATGATTTTGATGTTAACTCCTTTTTCCTTCAACGCTCGTGCATACTAGAGAGTTTCAAAACCGTTAAAATGAACTCAAAGAATGATATCATGCCACATCAAAATCACAAATTTTCAAAACCACACAAATAAAGTTCACCCATTTAAATTCTCCCACAAGCAAGCCACAAATTGTAGCAAATGTGGCTTAACAAGTGTCCCATTTTTTTTTTTTTTTTGGTAAGTAACAAGTGTCCCATTAAATACTTGGAATTTAATAATTTCAAAGCCAACGCAAAGTAAAAAAAAAACATGACTTACTTGCAATCCATTAGAAACTGGAACACGAAGATCCTTGGCGCCCAAAAGGAAAAGTGTCGGTGTTTTCACCTGTAGATACCAATAAAACCAAGTAGGTTAACCACCAAAAAGAATATCTAGAATCACAAAATCTTTTTCAATCAATCTGATTATCTAAGATATTTACTAGTTAAAATAAATAATAATAAAAAAACAAATTATGTTGGATGCTAGATTCGCCTTGTAACATGATCAAAAGCTTTGTCATAGCTCTAAGTGGTGACAATGATTCATCATGTTGAGAATGTCTATACGATGGATGGATCGTCCAAAATTTTATCCATATGGAGCTCACAAGTGAGCGTACAAATAGAGAGTAAAAACAGACCTATACATGGAGATGTAAAACATTGCTAGGTAAACTAAATTGATAATGTGATCTTTCAAATACAAAATCCACTTCAAATGGTAGTTAGAAATGTGATAAAGTACCTTTGAGATGTGTGAAATCGGTGACTTGTTGTACAAGAGATGGAGGTGTTCCATTGAAGGTGCCTCAGTAAAGTGAGATTTTCCTTCACTACCATAGGCCTCCACAAAACACCAATCAGGGATATCGGATGTACCGACCATCAATTCAAGGTTACAAACAGGATTTCTCGCAGCTGCTGCGACAAACTTGTTTGGTGCCTACAGCAAAATGAAAACCAAGAAGAACCCATTAATAAAATAAAGTGAGTCCTCGAACTCTTAAAAAATATTAAAGAATATGACCTTGTTATTAAAGGTAATAAGAAGCATGTAAACAGATCAGACCATGTACCAATAGATGATTGCCGCACCAACTTTTGCTAACGCCACACCAAGATGTGTGCCAATTCTTTGGTGATTTACATATGAATTGGGATGGCATTAGAAAAAGTTGGTGTGGCAAATATATCTCACTATTTATCAAAAAAGAAATAGATGTTATGAGTTTGTTATGATCAAAATATAAGAAAATCATATGGAGTACACTAAAATCACAGTAAATAAGGAATTTGAATAGTTCAGCATAAACACCACAAATGATTCTCTTAAAACACTATAATGTATACCTGACCAATCAAGTGTGTTGTCAAAAAACCACCATGTGAACCTCCAAGAACAGCTACTCTAGATGGGTCTGCAAGCTTCATCTCAACGACATGGTCTATAGCTGCAAGTACATCATTGACATCCTGCCCACATTAAGCATACAAAATTATTATCCATACGAAATCCAAAACCAATTCCATCGAGCTCATGTAACGGTGATGCAGGAAAAATTTAAGGACTATGGATACTATCATGAGAAATTTAAAGGACCAAGAATGTAGAAACAATATCCAAGACTCTGAATATACGCACCTGTGACCCTACTTTCCCGGGGAGGGATTGCAATGCCTCCTCTCCAAATCCCAATGAACCTCTAAAAAAAATGACTCCATTAGTATAATCACTTTGCCAACTCTACAATACCAGAACTTGCTATTCTCAAGAATATTATTGTTGTGAGTCACTGAAGAAGCATTTTACATTTCAGGGGGGAAAAAATAGATGCTAGTGGATTAAATGGAATTTGAGGGGCTAGAACAATATAAAGTTAGTTCAATAGAGGCTAATAAAAGAAAAAGAAAGTAAATCCTTAACTCACCTATAATTTACCATAAGCAAGCTGTAACCTAATGAAGAGAGGAATGCATGGGACTTTGAAAAGCTTGTCAACGAGACAGAATGTGGTCCACCGTGAAGGATTACAATTAGTGGATCACATGCACCAGTCCTCTGAGAGTTTGAAGATGATACAAATATAGCCTCATAAGGTTTTTTGGCACCTGAAATAAATTGAACAGATAAAGGAATCAATATCGAGGCTCCTATAAAATTTTGATTCAGATACTTAAATTGGTAGAGTTGAACTTTCTAGTTTGCATCTGATTTGGGAATCTTAAATACCAAGTCAAGATAGTATGTGGTACCTTTAAGCATTAAATACAAATGTACAATCTAACTCATTGCATTCCCAGAAACAGTATTTGTTGAGAAAATGCAGGTGTATGACGTTTGTCTCTGAATTTTTAGGTTTGTTTAAAAAAAAATTGGATGTTTCCCATTGTCTCAAGGTTAGTCTAAACCTTGCTTAAGAGGTTAAACTTTATTATTACAAAACAATCCAGCCTAGTGAACTAAAAGCATTACCAGCATAATTGAAAACTCCATCCCTCATTTGATTCATTCCAAATTTGGATAACCCTCTCTGCTTTCCTCCAACTCATGATTACGGAATCCAATTTTTTGATAATGCAAGTACCAAATCAATCATTAATCCAAAAAAAATTAAAAATTTCCAATATTGCTCTGCTTTTTCCTCAAATAGTTTCCTATTTCTTTCCTCTCATAATCTGTAGCAGAATGGAAAAAATATATATAACATGAAGGAGTTCATTCCCATGCCTTGAATGGCTCACTCAAACACCCCGAAAGACATACACACTTTCAATTTCAGCCAAAAACAAGGCAAAGAAAAAAGTTCCAAATGTTATTCCTCATTAAATCTCTACAAGAACTTTTCAAGTTGCTCATCACTCTTGTGTTCCTAATACCCAATACACCGAGCCTACCAAATGGTGCCCTTTTTAGTACATGTAGAATCCCACGAGAAATCTCTTTGAAGTTTTTCCATGCAGTTTGCCACTGAAGGCAAAATTCATTACATAAGACAGTAAATAACGTAGCTAGACAGGGCAGTTCTCATTGGTGTCATTCTTCAACGATAGGATAATTTAAAAACAAATTGAAAACCATTTTTTTTCCATGATCCAATAATCTAGTACAGGAAGCCCAGGTTCCAATAGGAAGACCAAGGTGTTCTGAGAAAGCAACCCAAGTTACTTCCCGAAATGACCTTTATCATCCTCACTGATCTCTATCACTTGTTTTTTATCAAACTGACAACCGTGCTTCCAAATAACCATCGCTATTAAATTCTTTCCAATGGAGTCATGATCTAGAAGTAAGTTTCAGTACAGTACCTTCGGAAAGATTTTCAAAAGGATTGCTAACTGGGATCTTCACTATACAAAACTGAAGGGATGACAACAAAGATCTAACCTGTAGCAGTTAATAAGAAATATGGTTAACGAATTTAAAAAAAAAGAAAAAAAGAAAAAAGTCAGTAAAAGTTTAATAGAAATAGCTTATCAAATCCAAGAACGTGTATGGTTGACCTTCTCAGGGTATCTTGATATGGGACTTGACACATCTAGCCAACTCCATCCAACATTTTCAATTGCCTCTTTCTGGACCGAGAATCCATACTTGACTTGAGGAGGATCTATAGGACTGCTAGACACTTTCCATAGAAAAAGAAAAAAAAAAAGAACAAAACGAAAAAATATTTTAAAATGTATATTTTCAACTTATAGTATCTACAGAAGAGGTCGGCATTTAGTTTACCAGTAATAATATTATCCCCGTCTAGGGAAAGAACATTCCATGAAGAACTTGAGTCAGTAGGGCTGATACGTGAAACACTCCCACTGTATAGAAAATATGGACCTACTTGTCAATTAAATGGAATCATTAATAATGCTCCTATAAAAAATAACACGTAGAACTGTTACTTGTTACCTCAATATGTTTATGGAAAGTATTACTTGAGTGCTGCCCCAGTAGGAAGACAAAATCATTGTATGTCCATCGGAAAGCCATGGTTTACTTAGTAAACCAGAACAATAAAGTCCTGGAAAGCAACCATCTTCAGCACACATCACAATAGGGACCTACATGTGTTCCATGGGATCATGTTACCAAGATGAAACAGGAAAGATTCTAAGAAATCTGTTCTAGAATGTGCATATTCATCATCCTATATTTAGAAATTGGAATAACTTACTTTCATTTTTGAGTTCTCAAAGAAAATTACAATAGCATAATATGTGCATAAGAAAATTTAAGTCCTTAAGATATTAGTACATGCAAAAGAAAACACAATTTATATAGGCATGCATCTGCCAAACATTTTTTTTTCTTTCTAAAGAAACCAGAAAAGCTTGAAGAAGAGCTTACCACATCAACAATTTTTGTGGATGGACATGGATTTCCATTGGTGGGCCAATCAATTCTATGAAGTGAATCGGTAGCAGAATGTGCTCCAGTATCCACACTACTTTTAGCAGATAAAAACACAAGGGAATTTCCATCTGGGCTGTAAAAATCATCTGTGATTTGATCAGCAATTTCAGATAAAAACTTGTAAGCATCTCTTTCCCTCTCTCAAGGCTGAATGTAGCTGACCACAATAGTTTAAACTTGATTTCTATGTAAGTCTCGTTCAGTTAAACTTGATCTATCTCAACTTGTAAGTATCTCTCTCCCTCCTCTCAAGGCTGAATGTAGCTGACCACAAGTTTAAATTTGATTTCTACGAAAGTCTCGTTCAGTTAAACACACTCCTCACCCCCCCCCCCCTTTCCCTCCCCTCCCTCTTCTCCCCCTACAAGGGCCAAACATTTCATCCTATATGAGTTAAAGGTTTTGGAATGGGCTGATTTTTTGCGAGGATGATCTCTATGGTGAGGAGGTCATCCTCATAAAAAATCAGCACATTCTGAAACTTCTATCCCCAGTTTACAAGTTGAAGAATCATGGACCATCAATTTTTAGTAAACCACTTTTGATGGGGTTCGAAGTTTCAGAATTGGCTAATTTTCTGTGACGATGATATCCTCACCATAGAGATCATCCTCACAAAAAAACAGTCCATTCCGAAACTTCTAACCCATGTAGGACGAAACACGTTGGCAAAATGTTTGGCCCTTGAACGGTATATATATATATATATATTATAAGGAAGTACCTGAATCGGGGAAAGAAGGCACTGCTTATGCCTTGAGTAAGATTAACCATTGGAGCTAAATTTTCAGCTGCATCACCTCTGCAACATAAATAAGTATACCAAATTATCAGAAAAATAGAAAAGGTTGTAAACCAGATTCGTATTCTGTAATACAAATATACAACATATGATCAGCTAACAGTTGCAAGGTGGTAAGAAAAACAACGAACAAAATTTATTTCAAACAAAGAACCCACTTGATTTCAAGTTTATCAGCTTCAGATTCATGAAAAGGAACCCTGACAGCATACAAGGCACATGGCCTATTGTAACAGTATTTAATACCAAGCTTTCTTGCATCCTGCTTTGGACCACTGTTTGATGACCACCCGACAAAGACCAAATACTGATGCAAGCCCCTTGGTGCCCATACAACTTGCCCAACACTTAGAGACTTGGAAATTCCTTCGACAACACGTACATCTCCACTGTAAATAAGAAAAAAAGTTCAAATAAAATTATTGCCATCCATAAAAAAAGTCTCCTAACCTTATTAAAAGCATTAAAATGAATGGGTGATCGATGAAATTGGACCTGACAATATCGATGACAAATAGTTTAGGTTGCCTTTTTCCAACATAGGTTTCACCCCAATCCTCTTCCCAATCTCCTTGACCTTTCCAGTTACCACAATCCTTCTCCATTGAACCTCCTTTCTTGTAGCCCAAAACATCAAACACAGGCTTGGATGGAGATGGCTCCTCGGCAATATAAGCAATGAGAGTTTCATTGGAGTTCCAAGAAATTCCCTCAAACCTATGATATCAAAATAGCTCCTCAAACACGCTCACAAGTCACAACGTGTGGCGATAAATAAATAGGTATAGAAACATTTTTCATTGAAAAAAAAAGTCAACCATAAAAGTTGATGAATATCACTAGAAATTACCATCCATCTATATATACTGATCCATGGACAGCATTTGGAATATGTATTTCCTTTTGCAGTTGATATTGATCCCAGATTTCAAACTGCGTTGGGGATCCATTTTCCTGATTTCGAACTACAAGCATCTTCAAACCCGACGGTGAAGGTACAATTGTAGACACACCTGTCATCTCAATAGGAAATGGAGCCCACTGGAAGTTTACAGAATTATTACTTTCCTTTGAAATATGGGAGGACAGAATATATTTCCTCTTTTTGTTTGCTAAGAGACTCGGTTGGCTAATAGAAAACATTGCACGAGAACCAGTTACTGCAGTAAAAATGATTAAATAAATGATGCAGAATTGTACAATTAGATAAAAAAATTCCATCTGGAAAGTGAAGGAGAAATAAGCAAAAGATCGAAAGATCATACCATTCTCAGACTTAAAAATCCATGCTTTGTCAATACTGGATATGTTGGAAAATTCTAGAAGTAATTTAGATTGGGAAGCATATTCTTCCTCGGTAGTTGCATCTAAGCCTTGAGGCAGTTCCTTTGAAGATACAGCACCAGATGCATCCATAGCTAACAATGCTGACAACTTCTTACTATGAATTGAGTGGAAATGATTCGGTAAATAGAAAGTGACCAACTGTAAACTAGATGGAAAAATTAAAAACTGTGAAATACTTTAATGTTACGCAATCTGCATGAGAGACATAAATCACAACATATGTAAAATGCATGATCAACATGAATCGCCCTTTAGTGTAAATAAAGAAAGAGCATATTAGCTTGCCATCATTTGGAATCTGAGACAGACCCATATCACATTCACAAAAAATCAAACTTAATACTCAACAATTAATGTTACCATGGTACAAAAGATGAACATCATGGATACTAAAGACATGGGTAGGCTCCCAATTTGAAGTCTCCAGGTGACAGATGATAATCTTGTCAATAAGAGGAGTTTGAGAAGGATCGCTATGTTCTAGGGATTCAAGGCTTTAACTATATTTTCATAATACAGATTGTGACAAACAAACTAACTAAAAGAAATAAAATTTATATTCCAATTCTCAATTAAATGAGCAATAATTCAGGGTGCCCAGAAGCAAATATCATTAAAAAAAAGACATTTTTTACACTTTCCTAAACAGAAACACATCTTCAAAAGAAAATTATAAAGGCACCCCAGTTATTCATTAGGGCCACCCGTGTACAAAGGGCAACCCCGTATTTTTGGTTTCGCGATTAGGGCAACCCATTAAATGAAAGCAACCCAACTTCTTCCTCCTGTTGAATGGTTTGGATTCCCTCCATCCAACATAGTCATAGGAACAGCCACCACTGCCAGAGTTCCTTAAAAATGCGGTCCTCTTCCTCCTTTTGATGCAATGCAACTGTCGGTGTCCATCAATATCAATTGCTGGAGTCCCTATCGAGTAAGTTTTCGTTTTATTTTGCATGAGTATCATCATCACCACGTTGAGCACCACGAACACCACCACCATGTTGAGTTACCACAATGTGGAAAACGTAAATGTCGATACTTAAAATTTGATATATATAAAAAAAAGTCGACATGTTTTTGTCAACATAGAACAAAAAAAAAAAAATTTAGTGTCGACATTTACAATTGTCAACAAATTTAGAAAAATGTTAACAATTAAAATGTTAACATTTTCATAAATGTAAGCTTTTGGGATAATTTTTTAACATAAAAAAATTAAATAAATACCTGTGCCATTGAAGAATGTGGTAGGATCATTGAGGTGTGTGGTTGGATGAGATTTTCCATCTTTTGGGGTGAAAGGTTTGAAGTTCCAACTCCATCTTCTTCCATTTTTTGTCTTAGGTTACAGTTTTCAACAAACAAATGGTACGGAGAGGAGAGAATGACGAGTGATGAGAGACAGGAGAGAATCGTCAAAAGGAATAGGGTTTAGGGTTGTTGTATTTGGCCGGAAATTTTTGAGAGGGAAAAATCGAACAGCCTGGTTAAAAACTTGATGAGGAAGATGAAAAGAAAAAAAAAACAGTAAAAAGTAAAAACCCGTGAGGTGCTCTAATAGTGGTAAAACTTAAGTTAAATTCGACACTTTTTAATTATTTGGGTTGCTTATAAATTCATTGGGTGTTCTTATAATTTCCCATCACTAAATTTTTTTCATCTTCCACATTCTTCCCCATCAAGTTTTTAACCAAGTGGATTGATTTTTTCCGCCCAAAAATTTGAGGCCAACTTCGATAACGTACTCCGACAATCCTAGACCCTATTCCTTCCGACGATTCTCTCATCTCCCTCATCACTCTTCATCATCTCCTCTCTCTACCATTTGTTTGTTGAAAACCCTAACTTAAGATAAAAGATGGAAGAAAATAGAGTTGGAACTTCAAACATTTTATCCCAAAAGATGAAAAATCTTATCCAACCACACTCTTCAATAGCCTAGGTATTCATTTAATTTTTTTATGTTAAAAAATTCTCCAAAAAACTTACATTCATGAAAATGTTGACATTTTTCTGAATATGCCAACAATTGTAAATGTTGACACTAAACAAAACTTCTTTTATTCTATGTCGACATAGACATGTCGATATTTTTTATATACGTCAAATTGTAAGTATCGACATTTATGTTTTCCACATCGTCATAACTTGACATGGTGGTGTTATTCATGGTATTCAATGTGGTAGTGGTGCTACTCATGCAAAATAAAATAAAAACTCACTCGATAGGAACTCTGACGATTGATATTAATGGGCTCCAACAGTTGTATTGTGTCAAAAAGGAGGAAGAGAGCCGCATTTTTTAAGGAACTCCGATGGTAGTGGCTATTGCGATGACTTCGTTGGATGGAGGGAATCCAAACTATTCAAAATGAGGAAGACACTGGGTTGCTTTCATCTAATGGGTTGTCTTAATCGTGAAACTAAAAACACGGGGTTGCCCTTTGTACATGAGTGACCCTAATGAATAACCGGGGTGCCTTTATAATTTTCCTTTCCCATCTTCAAAACCATTTCCTTTACCCATTTAGAGAACCATCTGAACCCAATCTTGTCTAGTTCAATCCCATAGAGTTGAGTTTGAATTTGAATCAAATGCACTTTCTCAGATACCCAAAGTTCCATCAAAACTCACAGAAATCAAACAATTTTTTACTTTCCACTAAACAAAAAATCACATTCACAGAGCTACTTGTCCCCATTCAGTAACTCATCTACACTTAATCTTGTCTATTTCAGTCCCATACACTTGATAGATTGAATCTAAGACAGTTCCTGAGATAACTATATTTCCATCTCAGCTGCTTATCTCAACAGACACATTAATTCATACTTCATATAAAAATCTGATTTTTAACTCCACATAAAACCAAAAAGATAATTAAACTCCATTAAAACTCAGTCAAAGAATACTGAACGAGACCCATCAAGAAACGTTATCATTAGAAGCAACCGATCACCTAAGCATGTATATATATCCAGCTTCTCATCTCAACAGCTACATTAATTCAACCATTCGAATTACATGTAAAAAATTTTGACTTTTAACTTCTAAGTCCACATACTTCTAAAAAGAATTAAAACCCAATCGAAAAACAGAAAAATTAAAGAGACCCATACAGTAATTTTATCATTAGAAGTCGATAATCATCAAAGAACTCATGAATCCAGAGTGGAGTCGCGTGTGTGCATGTGTGTGTGTGTGTGTGCGCGCGTGTGTGTGAAAGAGAGAGAGAGAGAGTTCTTACATAGGAGGAGAAAATGGTTTCACTCTCACAACCGTCGAAGGAAGAGAGGACAACAATGGAGGCAAGCGAGGACGGACCCAATGTCCGCACCAATCTGATCCATTGATGATAAACGCCATATTCCTTGTTTTCTGGACTATTTTTTATTCTTTTAAAATGGGTATTTTAGAGATACCCCTCCACATTTTGGTGAGTATTTGAGATACCCCTGTGTTTCAAACAGATGACCTAACCCCTTGACCTCAGTCTATACTGTAAAACTAAAAAAATTTATGACTTAAATGCCCTCACCTTCGCCTTATGATCAAATGCACATATTTTTCTTCCAAAACATCATGTTCAAGTTTCCTATCCAAAAAATCCATGGTCTTCAGTTCCCCAAAAATGATATCTTGTTATTGAAGTAGATAGAGAGTAAAGATGAAAATAAAAAATTATACCCCAGAAGTTGAAGATGACTCTTTTGAAAAGAAAATTAAAGATTTGAAAATGAGGGCACTTAAGTCATTTATAATTGTCTCTTAGTGATGATCGTGCACAAGGGATGTATCTTCCATTCAAAAAATACAGGATATATCTCAAATATTTATGAAAACGTGGATGGGCATCTCTAATAATCTCTTTTGAACACTTGTTTATCATATCAGATCATAAAAAAACCTAAGCGGAGGATTATATTGTCCAACATGATGTCCATGTGGGCTCCACAAGCAAAAGTACAAATGAGATGTATGGACAAATTATATACTATATAGCATAGTTTGAGAGCACTTGTAATCTACATTGGTGAATAGAAGCCCCCTACCAAGCAATAAAGAAGCGACTCTTCCCAAGGGCAGAGGTAGGATTTTCTTACAAAAATGAGGGAGGTGAGGTAGTGGGGGCAAAATGGGTATGTAATTAGTTGAAAATATAGGGGTATCTCACATTAATGGATAAATGCAAGGGTATCTAATATAATCCAAAAAACTTGAGTGGGGGCAATTGCCCCCACCGACTCCTTACCAGCTCCGCCCTTGGCTCTTCCTACGTTTGACTCATCATTAGCTCTATTTTTTATTAGAGTCGTGCACAAGTGACCTCAAGATTGGACCTCATATCACACATCTTGACGTGAAAGTGGATAAGAACCATAGATGCTATTTCACTTGTATCTCGAGGAAAGCATCTATGGTTCCCATGCACTTTCACGTTAGAGTGTGCAATGTGTGGTCCAATCTTGAGGTCACTTGAGCATTATTGTTATTATCATAGTACATCATCCTCAACCCTTTGATCTCTTCAACATAGTGGCTTCTTCTTTACCAAAGTGATCCTTTACCAAAGTGATCCTTTCTCGTCATGTTATCGATCTTCAATGTAAATGCTCGAAAACCATATCAAAAAAATAATATTCTCTTGGGATTGTTCATAAATTCTCTTGATTCTTACTTTGTCTATATGATTCTATTCTCGTGTCAATCACGTCATCCACCTTTTGTCCGCCAATGTACGAACATATCGAATATATGTGAACAAATTGTTTCTAAATTGTCCATTCAGCTATAATTAACTATATGCAGTCTAATTATCGTCTTATAAATTATTGGATATCTATAAATGTAATATATTTCTATATTGTTATATTATAAAAGGTGAAACTTGAGAGTGAAAAATGTGTAAGATTTTAGACAATCCAACAAAATCCTGCACCATGAGGTGTTGACATATAGATCAATCTTAACCATTGATTTTACCAATAGCTTCTTATATATATATAAAGAGTTGTGATATTACAACGCCCCTCTCTGACACACACACACACACACACCCCCCCCCCCCCCTACACCCTCATCACAGAACTGTAGATCATTTGCCTCGGGATACACAAGAAAAAGATTGTGGCCTGCAAGGTATCACAACACCTGTCTATTTGAGATACTTCTTAAACCACACTCCAATGTTAAGGTAGCATTCAAAGTCGGATTGTGGCCTGCAAGCAAACGCAAAGCATCAAATTATGATGGAAATGTAATATTTACAAATTGATAATGATCAAGCCTCATTTTATTATTTCTAATTTGATTATATTTCTGAAATTTATTCTACCCAAAACCATTATAGCATAAGTGAATCTTGAAGAAATGTTAAGAAACAAATTAAAATCTGATCCCGCTCATTTCCATTCAATTTTCAACCCCACACTAATACCACCACATGTCTCTCCTTAACAACAATGGTGGATGGAGGGGTTTGACGAAGAAAAGAGGGTGTTGGGGCCAGAGAAAAGGGCCTCTTCTGCGCCAAGTCCCCGACAACCTGCCACTATCGCCTACAAGAACATGACAACAAAGAAATACGTATCCTAGGCAACATTTCGATGGCGATTGGATGAATTTTTATGGGATTGGACATTATTTGGGAATCAAGATGAAACTTGTGTGTGTGTGTGTGTGTGTGTGTGTGTGTGTGTGTGTGTGTTAGAGAGAGAGAGAGAGGTTTATCTTTATCAATATGTCAATAGGTTCTTTCTGTTTCTAAAATAATTCATATGTGATTGCCAAACACACGAAAAAGCTGTAATAGTCAATTATAAACCAACATAATTGATGTTGGTCACCCAAGCGATCATAATAATTGTCACCAAATGACCCCTTCATACGTGCAAATCACATGGAAAAAATGGGCAAGAAAAAAAATGCTGACCTGCCTATTGCATTGGAATCATTGGGAAATACAATGACTTTGGTGTCAATTCTTTTCTCCTTCAACGCTCGTGCATACTGCAGAGTTGTAAAACCGTCAAAGTGAACTCAAAGAATCATATCATGACGAATCAAAATCACAAATTTCAAAAACTACACAAATAAGTTCACCTATTTTCAATTTCCGCCCAAGCAAGCCATAGAGTCTATCAAATGCGGTTTAACAGGTTTCCCACTAAATACTAGGTATCTAATACTTCAAACGCGAATACAAAGTAAAAGCATGACTTACTTGCAACCCATTAGAAAATGGAACACGGAGATCCTTGGCACTTAAAAGGAAAATGGTCGGTGTTTTGACCTGTAGATACCATCAAATAAAACAAAGTTAATCACCGAAAAGAATCACAAGATCCTATTTTCAACCAATCTGATCATCTAAGTTATAATTACTTGTTAAAAATAAAAGGACCAACAATTATGTTATACAGGGCCTATATATGTAGAGATGAAGATGCCAACTTGGCTAAGTTAGAAATGTTATACTGAACCTTCGAGATGTGTGAAATAGGTGACTTCTTGTAAAAGTGGTGGAGGTGTTCTACTGAAGGTGCCTCTGTAAGTAGAGATTTTCCTTCACTACCATAGGCCCCCACATAACACCAATCAGGGATATCAGATGTGTCAGCCATCAATCCAAGATTACAAACAGGATTTCTCACAGCCGCTGCAACAAACCTGTTTGGTGCCTGCAGCAAAATGAAAACCAAGTAAGAATCCTTTAGTGTATCAAATTGTAATGATCTCCGGGATGGACACATCAAATAGAGTATATAGCCATTTGTGCACGGTGTTTACCAAGAAATCATAACAATTTCCGGGATGGTTTTAAAACTCGTTTTGACGTCTCGTCTCATCCATGAACGAGACCCAGATACTCGATTTATTTGAGTCCTCTAGGATGAGATTTTAAAAAATTCCTTAGAATTAGAACAAACCATGTCTTGGAGACGACTTGTCAACTCGTCTCGTTGGTGGACGATACTGAGACAACTCAGACAAGTCGGTCTTGGACTTGGACGAGATTTAAAACCATGTACTACACTTGGAGACTAATAAATTTTGTACCTATTTTCTTTTATACAAATTAATACCCCCCCCCCCCTGCCAACCACATTTATCGAAAAAAGAAATAGATAATATGTTTGTAACAATCAAAATAAAACAAAGTCTTATGGATTAGATTAAAAATCAAAACGAACGAGAGATAAAGGAATTTGATCAGCAAAACATAAACACCAAAAGTGACACTCTCACAACACTAATATACCTGGCCAATCAAGTGTGTTGCCAAAAAACCACCATGTGAAGCTCCAAGAACGGCCACTCTAGATGGGTCTGCAAGCCTCATTTCAACGACATGGTCTATAGCTGCAAGTACATCATTGACATCCTGCCCATATTAAGCATATGAAATTACTACCCATACAAAATTCAAAATCAATTCCATCGAGCTCATGTAACGATGTAGGAACAAATTTAAAGGACTATGGATACTATCATGAAAGTTTTAAAGGACTAAGTATGAAGAATCGGACCTGTGACCCAATTTTTCCTGGGAGGGATTGCAATGCCTCCTCTCCAAATCCCACTGAACCCCTGAAACAATTAGTTCATTAGTAGGAGCTTTAGAGATGCCCAGATATTTACTCTATCAATCATTTTTCCAACTCTAGAATATCAAAACTTGCATTCTTCGAGATTATTATCTCACTAGCTGTAGATTGCATTCTCATATCTAAGCACAAGGTTTAAACTATCATTCCGAAGCAAGGTTTCAGTCAGGAGAAAAAGAAAATAAAATGGTCTCAGCCGAAAAATTCCAAAACATTTCCAAGATATTAGATGTCTTGGAGTGAATGTTCTATTCCGGTCTTGGTCAAAACCAACATGTTCTGGTGAAACATTCAAAAATGGCACAAAACTTTGAATGATGTCAAAGTTAATCCAATTCAAGTTAATAAAGAAAAAGAGAGTAAATCCTTGACTCACCTATAATTTACCATGAGCAAGCTATAACCTAAGGAAGAGAGGAATGCGAGGGACTTCGAAAAGCTTGTCAGCGTGACAGCATGAGGTCCACCATGAAGGTAGACAATTAATGGATCACATGCACCAGCCTTCTGAGAGTTTGAAGATGATACAAATATAGCTTCATAAGGTTTTTTGGGACCTGAAATAAATTCAAATATCAATACAACATATGTCTTTAGCAAGCCTTATCGATGATGAAAATATGTAGAAAATGTTGTTAATTTCTTTCCAAATGAATCTTGATTGAGAAGTAAGTTCCAGTACAGTACCTTTGGTAAGGTTTTCAGAAGAATTTCTAACTGGGATCTTCATTATACAAAACTGATGGGATGACAACAAAGGTCTAACCTGTGGCAGTTAATAAGAAATATAGTTAACAAAAATTAAAAAATTAAAAAAAAAAAAAGTTAACATTTAAAAGAAATATCATATAAAATCAAAGAAAGTAAATGGTTGACCTTATCAGAGGATCTTGACATGGGACTCGACACATCTAGCCAACTCCATCCAACATTTTCAATTGTTTCCTTCTGAAAAGGGAATCCATACTTGACTTGAGGAGGGTCTATAGGACTGCTAGACACTTTCCGTAGAAAAAACCCAAAAAAAAAAAATTAGTTTAAAAAATTCATCTGTTTGATCTGATAGTATCAACAGAAGAGATCTCCAGCATTCAGTTTACCAGCGAGCATATTATCCCCGTCTAAAGCAAGAACGTTCCATGAAGAAATTGAGTCAGAAGGGCTGGCACGTGATACGTTCCCACTGTATAAAAAATATGCACCTACTTGTCAATTAAATGGAGTTTTTAATAATGATTCTATCCAAAATAATTTGTAAAGCTGTACTTGTTACCTCAATACTTTTACAGATAGAATTACTTGAGTGCTACCCCAGAAAGAAGACAAAATTAATGTATGTCCATCGGAAAGCCATGGTTTACTAAGTAAACTTGAACAATAAAGTCCTGGAAAGCAACCATCTTCAGCACACATCACAATAGGGACCTACATGTGGTCCATACCATGCCGTAAATATGGAAAAATTATGCTCCAAATATTGATAAAGAATTTAAGATAAAAATTTATTTTGTTATTTTATTAATAATTATAGAGGACTTCCCAGGAGTTATTGTTCATGCTAAGATTTGTTAATATATTCTCAACAGCATTGCCATCACGATGTGTGCTCCATTAGTGGAAATTTTGGAGGATCCGACATAAGGATGCGATTAGACAGCATTCAAATTCCCACTAATATGAAAATTTAGAACTTCATTCCGCATCAGCATCAATTATAAGAAACATATTTGTTGACAACCATTTACCCCAAAAGACCGATTTGATGGGGAAGGCGCAACTATGAATATAAGAGGGTCATGGGCACGATACGTGAACACATGACGCCCGGGAGTAGAGGCGGATAAAACAACACTCAACACTCCCCCTCTCACCTATAAGGGTGGAAAATTCCTTCGAGGAGACTCGAACCCGTGGCCTAAACAAACCTAGCACTCTGACACCATGTTGACAACCATTTACCCCAAAAGACCAATCTGATGGGGAAGGTGCAACTATGAATATAAGAGGGATACGGGTCGGGCACGATACATGAGCACGTGACACCCGGGAGGGGAGGCGGATAACACAACACTCAACAATAGTTTCTAAAGAACTCATCAAGTTTAGCTTTTTTACAAATAAAAAAGTGAAGTTGAAGAAGATGGAATAATTTGACAGGTAAGAATAACTAGAAAAGTTAGAAAAAGAGATTACCACATCAACAATTTTTGTGGATGGGCATGGATTTCCATTGGTGGGCCAATCAATTCTATGAAGTGAATCTGTAGCAGAATGTGCCCCAGTATCCACACTACTTCGAAAAGATAAAAACACAAGGAACTTTCCATCCGGGCTGTAAAAAATCATCTGATCTGATCAGCAATTTCAGATAAAAACACACAACAATCATCTGAAGTCTTGATCTCTATTTAAGTCTATGTCAGTTGAAGAAACTTACTTGTTGACAAAGTCAGTAAAAACAAAGCCAATGATATGGTTTTACTAATAATTTGAAGTCTATGGGCCATCACTAGTTTATTTTTCCAGAGATCCTCATTTTGCCTTGAGAAATTTCATGAGTAAAACTTACAACTTAAAACTCCAAACCATGAAAAATAATACTATGAGTAAAACTCAGCATAGATTATAACGAACAAACTTGAAACCAAATATCAAATACGTAAATTATAACGAAGTACCTGAATCGAGGAAAGAGGGCACTACTTATGTCTTGAGTAAGATTAACCACTGAAGCTAATTCTTCAGCTGCATCACCTCTGGAACATAAATAAGAAAAATTATCAGAAGAAAAAAAATTTGTAAACCTGATCCATTTTCTGTAACATAATTTATTACAAAGGAAGAACCCACTTGGTTTCAGATTCCTGAAAAGGAGCCCTGACTGCATACAATGCACATGGCATATTTTTTTTCTTGATAGGTAAGGCAAATGGCCTATTGTAACAATATTTAATACCAAGATTTCTTGCATCCTTATTTGTGCCACTGTTTGATGACCACCCAACAAAGACCAAATACTGATCCAAGCCCCTATGACTAGGTGCCCATACAACTTGTCCAACAATTAGGGACTTCAAAATTCCTTCAACACCACGTACATCTCCACTGTAAATAAAGAAAAATCCAAATGAAATCATTTCCATCCAAAACAAAAGTCTCCTAACCTTATTAAAAAAATTACGACAAATGGGCATTGATGAAATTGGACCTGACAATATCGAGGACAAATAGTGTGGGTCGCCTTTTTCCTGCATAAGTTTCACCACAATCCTCCCAATCTCCTTGACCCTTCCAGTTACCAAAATTCTTCTCTGTTGAACCTCCTTTGTGGTAGCCCAAACCATCGAATACTGGCTTGGGTGGTGGTGGTTCCTCGGCAACATAAGCAATGAGAGTTTCATTGGAGTTCCAAGAGATTCCCTCAAACCTATGATACCGAAATAGCTTCTCAAACTCACTCACAATGTATCATTAATAAGTATCATAAAGGTTGATGAATATCATTAGCAAATTACCATCTATCTGTATATACTGATCCATGGACAGCTTTTGAAATATGCATTTCTTTTTGCAATTGAGATTGATCCCAGATTTCAAACCGCGTTGGGGACCCATTTTCCTGGTTTCGAACTACAAGCATCTTCAAACCCGACGGTGAAGGGACAATTGTAGACACACTTGTCATCTCAACAGGAAATGGAGCCCAATGGAAGTTTACAGAATGGTTACTTTCATTTGAAATATTGGAGAACAGAATAGATGTCTTTTTCTTGTTTGATAAGAGATTTGGTTGGCTAATAGAAAACATTGCCCGAGAACCGTTTCCTGAAGTTAAAAAGTTTAAAGAAATGATAAAGAATGGTAGAATTAGATAAAAATTTCCATTCTGAAAGTGAGAGAAATAAGCAATAAAAGATTGAAAGGTCATACCATTCTCGGATCTAAAAATCCATGCTTTGTCAATAATAGGTATGCTGGAAAATTCTTGAAGTAATTTAGATTGGGAAACATATTCTTCCTCAGTAGTTGCATCTAAGCCTTGTGGCATTTCCTTTGAAGATACAGCTCCAGATGTATTCATAGCTAATAATGTTGACGACAACTTCTTACTATGAATTGAGTGGAAATAATTCAGTAAATAGAATGTGACCAACTATAAACTAGATGGAAAAATTAAAAATTATGAAATAATTTAATGTTACACAATCTTCACCAGAGACTTTTTCATCCATAAATGTCAAACACATGTAACACCAACGATTAACATGACTCATTGGTGCAGGGGCCAGCTAGCTTAGTTGGTAAAGTCTTTGGGTGATGATACCAGAGACCTGGGTTCAAATCCCACCAGCAACGAGTTACTGGCCTCATCAATACCAATCAAAAAAAGAAGAAGAAAAGACTCCATTTAGTATAAATAGCGTAGGAACATATTAGTGTGCCATTGTTTGGATTATGAGACGGGTCCATCTAGCAGTCATGGAAAACAATCCATAAATTCAAAACATATGTAACACCAATGATTAAAATGACTCGCCATTTAGTGTAAATAGTGTATGAGCATATTAGTGTGCCATTGTTTGGATTATGAGCATTCATGGAAAACCAAACTCAATGCTCTACAATTTATGTTACCATGGTGTGGAAGATGCACATCGTGTGCACTGCATTTTACATATAAATTGAGGCTTGAGACAAGAGCCCAATTTGAAGTCTCTGGTTGATAGAGACAATAATTTGTTGATAAGAGGACTTTGAGCAGGATTGCCTGTGTTCTATGAATTCAAGGCTTTTAACTATAGAGAGAATTACCAATAGCACAGTAAAATTGAAAAATTACCAAAATGGCACACTATTCATTTTAATTCCGAAAATGATAAATTACCATTTTTGGAATTTGTTTTTTTACCATAACAGTAAAATTGTAATAGTATTTTTTTTTCCTGTTCTATGAAACAATAATTACTTTCCCTGATTTAGTTTCAATAAAACAGTTTTTAAAAAAAGTTCTACTTTATAAAACAGTGAATTTTTCCCCACTTCAACAAAAATATTTCTGTTCCAAAAACGTTAAATTACCAAATTTGGAATTAAAATGAACATTGTGCCATTTTGGTAATTTTTCAATTTTCAGTTCATGTTTTGGTAACATTTACGAATGATTAACACCCAAAATTTAAAAAATAAAAAGGAAAGAAATCACTTTCCACTATAAAAAATA
This sequence comes from Akebia trifoliata, assembly GCF_017979445.1. Lineage (NCBI taxonomy): Eukaryota > Viridiplantae > Streptophyta > Magnoliopsida > Ranunculales > Lardizabalaceae > Akebia > Akebia trifoliata. The sequence continues at coordinate 31,557,207 of NC_141379.1, read as the reverse complement.
AAAAATAAAAATAAAAACCATCTACACTTAGAACCCATTTGGATACACACAAAAAAGTAATTTTTTGACTTTTGAAAGTTATAAAGTCTATTTGGATTCATTTTAAAAAACAACTTTTAAAAAGTAAAAATCCTTATATTTTAAAAAGCAAAAGCAAACTACTTTCTACTTTCTAAAAGTTACTTTCTTCCAAAGCTACTTTCCTCCTAGTTACTTTCTACTTTCTATCCATTCGTGCTTTTAACCTCAAGTGGTTGAATCTAAGACATTTGCTGAGATAACTAAATTTCCAGTTCTGCTTCTTACCTCAAAAAATTCATAATTCAGACTACATATAAAATTTTGATTTTTAAGCCAAATAAGAGTAAAAAGATCTCAATCAAAGAATAGAAAAGTGAAAAATACCCAACAAGTAACTTTATCATTAGAAGCCACCAATCATTTAAGCATTTATAAATCCAGTTTCTCATCTCAACAGCTACATTAATTCAACCATTCCAACTAATGTGAAAATTTCGATTTCTAACTTATAACTCCACATAATTTATACTAAAATTAATTAAAACCCAATCGAAAAACAGAAAAATTAAAGCGACCCATCTAGTGATTTTATCATTAGAAGTCAATAATCATCTAAGAATTAATAAATAAATGGAGGATCTTACGTGGGAAGAGAAAAGGGCCTTATTTTCAGAGCTGTTGAAGGAAGAGAGGATAAATATGGAGGAAATCGGGGTTGGAGAGTGTGTCCACACCAACCCAATTCATTGATGATCGCCATGTAATGTTACAGGTCTCTTGGACTGTTAAAGATTCAAGTTTTGATTCATCAAATATGAAATAATAAATAGGAAAAATAGAAAATAAATTTAAAAAGCCATGAGTTCGTTCACTTCGAGGGAACAATAACAACCCTCTCAGACATTAATTGCAATCAACTTCTACAACTACCCATTTAAAATGCGAACAGAGTTTCAGAGTTTCGTGCATGCGCGCCACATCAGCTTCGATCTCCAGTTCTCCACTCCACGTCCCTTGATTGCTTAAGTAAATGACTAAAATGCCTTCATCTCCTACCTACACCCAAAATACCCTTATTTTCCTTTTTTTTTTTTTTTTTTTTTTTTTTTTTTTTTAAGAAAGAGAGCTTGCCACACTAACTTTTACTAATGCCACCCCAAGATGGGTTGTAACTCTTCGGTGATTTACATATGAATTGCATCTCATCTCGTCCAGGCCAAATACTAAGTCGTCTCAAACGAGTTTTTCGATACGTTTGAAACGTCACATTTAAAAAATCGAACATGAGGTATTAAATCTAGGTAAAAAAAGTGATTTGTGCATTTATATTGTCAGTCCTAATACCAAGTTAACTCGGACAATACGTCTTGAACTCGAATAAATTTTGAAACCATGTTTGGGGTAGCGTAGTGTGGCAATAGAATCTCTCCCAAAAAATAAAAAAAAAATTAGGGTTTTTCTTCCCAAAATGAGTAACTTCTAAGCATTTCATCCTCTAATTATTTTAAACTACTCAACAAAATTTTGAATTCATCACTTTAATTTAACCTCCACATTTTGAAAAAAATAAATCTTTGATTTTTCTAGTCAACATTTCATCATTTTCTACTTCTCAAAAAATATATTTTCATTTTTCTTTGAAAATGAGGACAAAATTCTCTGAACTTTCAAAAATAAAAATAAAAAAATATTATTTTTCAGCATTGAGATTTAATTTTAAGTTTTGGAGTTATGCAGAAGTGTGGTAGCCGTCCATTTTCAAAACCTTGGATTAAGTTCAAACGAAATTGTTTTTTGAATTTTTATTTTTATTTTTTATCGGAATGTTTTGATGAAATTTAGAGGGTTGTGGTGTTGGATTGCTAATGTGGTAATCCATCTGGGCAAAACGACCCTTAGTAAGGCTTAAAATCTAACCATGTGACAAGGAAAGTGATTTCACTAGGCTTATGTGGTATGCATGCGTGACTTCTCATAAGCCTTATTAAGCTAAGTTTAGTATCAAACTCAGACCCCAATTTAGCAGACAAATAATAACAAATTTTTGCAACTACCCTCTTAAAATAATACAACTCATATGAACACAAGGAAACTATCCCAACTTCTAGGTAGGGTTAGAAAATAACAAATGAACCAAATCCATTGGAGAGTAGAATTGGGCCTAGATTTTATCATGGACTAGTGGAAATTGACTTAAAATTCTTTTACTTCTTCACATTTAACCAAAAGCCCATACTTTTTCCAAAAGATCATCACCAAGTTCTTTGACCTCTCGGTAAATTGTTTCTCTCTTCTACTTTTCACTAACTTCTAGCTTGTACTAGATATTTGGAGGTTGAAGTAGATACAATATTAAGGTTGTAGACATCCAAAATTTGCGCAACACTTTTCCAGGTTCAGTGTAACACTTAGTGATTTTGCAAACACTCTAAATCAAGGAGTCACCCAACCCAAGTCTCAAGCACTTCTAACATTTCCAAAAGTCTTCCTATAATTTAAATCTAAATCCTAAAACGTTATCTAGAATCTCCCAAACCTTGCCCAAAAATCACTTCTGAAAATCCTATAAAACCCCGAAAATTCCTTCCAAAAACTTCTAACATTTCCCGAACAAGTCTCAAGCCTTCCCAAATATTTTAATCACTTCTTAGAATATTTTAAATCATTCTCACACTTTCCTTAAAACTTTGGAAACTTTTGAGTCCTCCAAACCCTCCACAGGGGTCCTAGAACCAAAGTAGGCTAAAAGACCAAAATCCAACACTATTCAAAGCCCAAGCCCATTCATCATGGCCACCCCTAAGCATATTAATACTAGGGGTGCACATTGGATTGGGTAAATCCGAGAACCGAATCAATCCGAAGCCTTGGATTGGATTGGTTTGGATTGAGGATGGTTTGGTTCGGGTACGGATTGCATATTAAAAAATCCGATTGATTTGATTCGATTCCGGATTAGGGGTATAATAAAACCAAACCAATCCAAGAATCAAACTAATACGAAGTATCTATTATAATATATATACATTATGTAGAGGTAACTCATCAAAGTCTTCAACTTTATCTCCTCTATTTTTTTCTAACAAAAACTCATAAAAAATGTACACAAATCTCTCTCTCAACTCTCAAATGAATCAACCCATTTATGGAAAAACTTTTTCAAAGAGTTTGATTCCTTGTTTTTTTTATAAGAACCTTTATACCATATTTGTTAGATGAAATATATTATACGAACTTAGGCTTGAATACATTAATCTACCATTTATGGACTACTTTTCTCACTAATCCATCTAAAATATCAATTTAAAAATTGTAATTTTTTTTAGTCTCATTGAACTTCCTCTAATTTTCAATTTTTATAGATTTCAATCAGAATTTAATCAAAAAATCATTTTCATTTTAAAAATAGGCATTATTTATGATCTGATCCAAAGGGTTCCTCTTTTGAAAGAAAAAATACTAGTTTTTCTATTTTGAAAGTATGAGAACCGAGAACTGATCCAAACCAATTCGAACCAAGGTTGGTTTGGATTGGTTCGGTTCCAAATTTGTAGAACCGATCATGTTTGGTTCGATTCTAATTTTGTCAAAATCTGAATCAATCCGAACCATGTGCACCCCTAATTAATACGATATAAAGGGATCATGTCAGTTGAATGACATCTAACTACCCTAACCACTCCCTACAGGTTGCGTGCACTTCAAATTGACAAGACAAGATCATAGACTGACCTTCAAGGTAGGTCTAGTCTGGTCCAATACTATAAATAGGGATCCTCCCCTTCTTATTTCACACACCTCAAGCTCTGTTTTGCTTGCCTTCTTACCCCCCCCCCCTTCCTTGCCCTCCTTGCCTTCCCTTGCTATCTCTCTAGAAGTGTCGTTGCTCTCCCTACAACCTTCCAACCCGTCGACCCTTCGACTTACCAAACCCTTGCCCAATTAACCTGAGCCAATTTCTCATTTTTCTCCAATACAACTAAAAATATTTGCCCAATTGTCTCAAAGAACTTCCCACTTGTTTGGCCATCCCAATTACTAACCCATAGAGCTTCTCAATCACCTACTTAGCTGAAGCTTTGCCCCAACACCGCTTCACTAAGTATCGAAGCTCTATCGAAATGTCACCGACATAATCCCAAAATATCGAAGTGCTGCCGAAATACTACAAACATACCCAAGTAAAATATATGAAACCTAAAAATATTTCAATTATGTATTTTTAATTTTATTTCAATTCATAGAGTAGAGTCGTAATTAAAGCCCTATATGATGTCAGAGTAGACTGGGAACACCTCTTGTACATTGAATACTCAAAAGATCAGACGAAACGGTGGAATAGGGTATCTTGTAAATATTAAAAACCAACTTTGAATTCAATATTTTTAAATTATTCCTTGATCACCCAAATATTCAAACCTCGAAGTTCAAATTCATACTTGTGCCATTATTGCAATCCATTCACTACTTGGCCACAATCAAAGATCCAAATCAGATCAAATCTCAATTTTCAGAAAGCATGATCAAAGAAATCATCCTCAGAATGGGGGGATTGGGGTGCCTAACACCTCCCCTTCCTCAACCGAACCACTTACTCATATCTTTGAATCAAAGACTAGATAGAGAGTCAAAGTTTGAGTGACCATTCACACCCCTAAATTCAATGAATGGTGAGGACTCCAAAGAACCCAAAATCCCAAAAAGAGAAAGAAAGATAGTCCACAAGCATCACAACATCTGCATCAACAAAGGTTGTCGACGAATATGCATAAAAAAATTATACTCAAGAAGTTGAAGATGATTGGTGTTGGGAAAAAACAATCAAGGATTAAAGATAAGGGCATTTAGATCATTTTCAATCACGTGTCCCAAAATATTTAACACAACCCATGGAACGATTTATATGAAAGGCTCTTGATTAAGAATAAGAATAACAATTTGTTTAATTTCACATTATTAAGTAATTCAAGGATTTAATTAATAATATATACCACATATTGGGCGGAAGCGTCATATTGTCACTTCTTTTCAACAATAAAAAAATTGGTGCTCGCACTTGACATTGAACCACTTCTAATAATACTTCTACAACCCATGGAACCTTCACACTTGGTTATGTTTGTTGTGATCCTTCATTGCTCAAGTTTTCTGGTTCCCACCCTGCACCCCAATGTATGGGGCAGAAGGACTTGCACCTCCACAAACCTGCTTTTGCAGACGTTCCAAGCTGTCTACTCGTTGCATGGAAGGTGTCCAGCCCATTTTGTTGCTCCCTGTAGCATTTTGCATGTCTTGAATTTGGGGAATGGGAGGAATGTTGGGCACACAATTGTTAATTCCCCGGTCATGTGAGAGAGGAGTATTAGAAGCCGGTTGATAGAAGTGTTGCTCGAGGTTGTCTTGCACGGGGACTGCAGCATCAACAGATGTTTCAGATGGGCTGCCATCAAATGACATGCCCACCGTAGATCTCGGAGTCATAGCTGGGAAAAATGAGTTCAACCCCGTCACTCTCTTTACTGAGTCTTCAGCCATCTTCACCTGAAAAAAATTGATCATGTAAACATCAGTGTAAAGTAACTCCAAAGTGAATTTTGAGAGCTTCTATTGCCACACCAACTTTTGCTAATGCCAACCAAGATGTGATTTACATATTTCATTGGCAAAAGTTGGTGTGGCAATAGAATCTCTCATGAGAAAGCGAATGATGTACCATGAAATAAAACCATCAATACAACATATCTAAGTGCATCCTTCTATATAAAAATGCTAGTTTGGCATGTCAGGATAGTCAAACTTGATCTCCATTGCATCAACAATTTGAGTTGTCTTAAATGGATGGACCGGAGAGGTGACAATACGGGCGGTATTGGTTTACATATCTCTGAAATACAATAAAAGCATGTGACATGAAATTCGGAGGAAGAAATATTAGGATTGACAGCCAATACAAGTGGCAAACATGTAGCAGAGATGGGATCCATAATTTCTAGCTCCCACTCCAGGAGATTTTTGGATCATAAATCGATGACTCATGCCAATCTATCACATTCAGTTTAACAATCAAAATATACGGAAATTAATTCAGGAAAGAGTCTTGACACATGAGGTGAGAAGATCGTGATGGTGTGTACCTTTGCTCTCAATGTTTCAACATCTGCTTTCAAAATTCTATTCTCAACGGCAGCTTTATTGTACTTTTGACTTATGTCAGTTAGCCGCTTCAATAGTGAAGAGTTTTCAACTTTTAATTGTGAAACCTAAGAGTAGCATATAGAAGGATTTTTCATAAACATCGATCAGAAAAAATTTCAAATATATAAACTCAATGAAGGCAAAAATATGTAAGACATAAGAAACCTGTGTCTCTAGTTCACACAAATGTGCTTGTTTTCTTCTTCTAGAGCGTCTAGCTGACTCTCGATTTGATAGCATCCTGTATTGCATTAATGGGTCAATCAAACAGCAAAGAAGTTCCAAAATAAGAATATCTAAAGTACGAAACTCGATCAAATTTTACATAAATGCCCATCTAGGTGTGGAGAGCGCCTAATATATAAGAACAAAAATTTAGCAACAATGACAACAAAAGAAACTATGGTTACTACCTCTTCACACGTTTTGCATCAGCAGGATCCATATTGTTGGTCACTTCTGTTTCTCCTTCAAGGTCATCATCATCTGACTGTTCTCTCGATGATAGACTTGTTGTTTGTCTAATTTGAACCCCTGGTTTTTTCGGCATAGCAGGTAAGGCAGGAATGCCAAGTGGTCCACCAACAGCCTTTTCTTGTTCCTGGGACAAAGCATATCCGGATCCTACATGGGTAAAAAGAGAATTGTAATATTCGGACGATAGCAGTCAATTACTCTCAATGGTATATATCGAACAACAAAACCTGATCAAGCAAAGGATTGATGTGCGAAAGAGAAGTGAAAATGCCAATCTATTGCATGAACAATGGAAGGGTTAACTAAGATTCAACAATCTTTTAAAGGATCCAATGCCTCAGAGATACTAGTGTGCTCCTAAAACCATGGTAAAGAACCAATGGGAAGATGAGTGAGGAGGGAGAGCAGGAAACGAAGAAATGTTGCCCCTCCAATTAAGGATATCATACCTTCAAACCTAAGACCCCTCATGTTACAAGCAATAGAGGACCACCATAATAAGATCATATTCGATCCTAGTTCCCTACAAAGTCTTCAAAGAATAGTCCGTTTGATTCTGGAACGACCTTGCTACAAAGAAAAATAAAACCCAAGACTGAAATGATAATCTCTTGCACTGAGTTTTCTCTTCCTTCAAAGATCCTAAAGTCCCTCTCCTTCCAAATCCCCCAAGAGATACGGAAGGGGTAATGCTCCATAATTTCCTCTTGAACACCGAAAAACCCATCCCAATAGAAAGCCAACACTCAATGAAGTCACAGAACGACCTAGGCGGACACCAACTAGATTAGAGAAGACATCAATTAAACCTTCTGAAAAAATAAATTGCATAATTTATTGTGTGGCTAGGCATTACCTCAAAACCCCCAGCTCACAAACTTTACACGTGGAAAGCAAATGGGAGCAATTTTGGTGCCAGACCATCGATCGTTTCAAAATATTACTCCTGTCTTTCCAGTTGGTCCAGGACAAGGTATCAGTATACAATTCTTACAAGTACGTCACCATAACTCATAATGCTTTCAAGTCATTAGACAACAAAAGCCTTTATAAAGGAATTTCAATATCACTTCCTATGCAATATTATAATCCATTGTTGAGTAAACTATCTCAATAGTAATGCTACCTGAAATCTAAATGACACCATCTTATGAGAATATAAAAGAGTATTATTTTTTCCACCCCCCATTTTTAGAAACATGTTTATATAGAATCGAAGAGCAAACATTCCACGAGTAAAATACTACTCTCAAGTTCTAGAAGTTTGGTTTAGCCAAATTTTTGCTTCTTGTGTAGAGAGAATGGGGAGTCAATGAACCATATTTTGCTTCATTGCACAGTTGTTGGGAAACTTTGGTCCCATTTCTTGAGTCTCTTTAAGCTTTTGTGGGTGTTACCAAGTTCAGTTATGTTTCTTTTCCAAGCTTGGAATCTCAATGTGTTCTCGGGTAGGAAAGGATACCTATGTCCCCTTATCCCTTTTGCCATATGTTGGGTGGTGTGGCGAGAAAGGAATCGAAGAGTATTCAATGGGGAAGAGTTGGCGCTTCAAGAACTCACTTTGGAGGAGTTAGGATTCTTGTTCTTTTGGTGCAAATTGGATGCGGACTTTAAAGATGATTTTGCGTTTTGTTGGGATTCATTGTGCTTAGAGTAGCTTTGCATTTTGCTTTTTATGTTGCATTGTAATCTAGCTTCTTGTATAGCAACTAGTTATCTCAACTGGTTGGTTTTCTTTGTTTTAATAAAATTGCTCTACTTATAAAACAAAATACATATGAAACAGAAGGAAACATAAGAACAAATGATAGACTCTCTCTCTCTCTCAATAAATGATAGATTTCGTTAATAACGGATAAGAGGAAACAGAAGAACAAAGAGATGGAACCTGGAAAAAAGGGTCTTACATATCCAAAAAAAGGAGAAATACACAATAACAATAAAAAAATATAGAAGAAAATCTCTTCCCACAGAAGATAAAATCCACAATATAGGTTCATCTAAAATCCTCTAAGATGGAAGACAGGTGATACAATTTATAATTATGGCTTCTCCCAAAAACTTCCAATGCTTAATGGTTTTGAATAAAAGTTTTAATGGCAAACAATATACAAGACTAAACATTCAAATACTTCTAAAATGGGGATAGATTGAAAACCATGACCACGAAACTACACACCTTTCTGGGGAGCTTGAGATTCCAATTGCAAAGTATCTGAAGCACGTGGCCCATTGCCTGTTAAAGGAGCAGAATCTTGGGGTTTTACAGCAGATGTCTGTTGACATAGGTAGAAATATTTGACAAGGTTTAAAGTTTCAATTTTTAGGTAAGTATGGATCAGCCTAGGAATGGAAATATTCGACCAAACTCAAATATTGTGAAAATTGTCAAAAATAAACAATAAAAATTGTGAAATTTGTCCAAAAGACAGATTGAAATTTCAATAAATGCTAAACCAAGCATGAAACAATATTTTTTAACTCATCATACTACGATAATAAAGCATTTGGAGTATGAAAAATGGTGTTCATTACACTCTAGTGTTAGAATCATAGACCTTGAGAGCAAAAACTAGCTGGACTTGCACATTTAAATGTTCAAAATTTTCTCTCTTTTTTTTTAATTTTCAGAATCATCTCAATTAAGTTACAACTATTTAAAGAAAAAAAATCTCTACCGATTGAGAAAGACATGACCTAATGATCTTCCTATCCAACTCCAATATTTATGAAAAATCTACTTATGCAACGAATTCAAACAACATAACACAAAAAATGCGTACAACGTTTCTACATAGAGTCCGACTACTTGCATATCCAAGATGTCAGTTGCAATCAACCTATAAAAATTACCCTTTTTGCTTTTATTTAAAATTCCTATCTTAACCTTACTAATTGCACCTCATGCAAGGAGTCTTTGTGATCTCTTTTAAGTTTTAATACACTTTATCCTTCACTTTTCATATTCTCTCAACGTTGTGACCAATCACTTTTTTTTCTCTTTTTGGAGCACAATAATACACGTAGATTGCAAGAAGTATTTGTTAAGTGACAGAGTGCAATTGCTACTTAGGTGATTTGCTTCAAGTCGGACCCTTATTTATATTGTGAAATTATAATTACAATGAACATGCATTTTTACACTTTAAAAAATTAATAAAATTAAATTTTAACTAATGAGGCCATAAAAGATCATATGCCCATACTAATATGCTTAAAAATTCTTTTTTTTTTTTTTTTTGGGCCTATAGGTTCCCTATTTTGTCTTTTTAAAAACAAATAAACACAAATTCTAAGAAAGATAATGTAAATTACATTGGTTATATTCCATATAGTTACTAATATGATTAAACCATATTATATATTCAAGCATTTGTTCCCTACCTCTTGTATTGTGTTCCAATCTTTTAATTTTTGTTGCATTTTCAAATTTCTATTAACAGATAACAATCTAAATTACGTAAAAAGATTATACACCTGCATACCAATATGTTTAACATACCTCAATCGAAACAGAATCTAAATAATCGCCAAACAAATCAAAAATAACAAAAAATAAAATAAAATAATCGTACTCGACATTGCGCAACAGCAGCACAAGCGAGATTGAGACGATATTTGAGAAAAGCCTGGTACTCTTCCGAATCGATTGGAACGTTCTGGGGAAGATCAGAGTGGATAGAAGTATTTTTTATCTCTGCGATTTCATTCTCCAAATCGATTCTCGATGTTGGAGCCGAAGCGGTAATGGAGATTGAAGATGGTAAAATTTCAGGTCCTTGGAGGAATCTCTCTAAAGCCCATTCGGATGAGCTCCGATTCAATATTGAATCTGATTGTGATTGGGGTTGTGGTTGTGGTTGTAGTGTTGGTGATGATGATGGAGGATGCAAAAACGAATGAGAATTTTCTTCTGAGAAGATCCGAATCCTATCCATTTCTCTCTATTTTGATTTTCTTCTCTTCTCCAAGTTTCTCTGGTTTTATTTGGGTTGATTGGATGAGATGAGAATATGGGATGCCTTTTGCCGTCTTATTTATAAAAATTTTAGGCTGATTTTAACATACCCCTACATTTTGATGAATATTAGAGATACACCCCCACTTTTTTAAATTGATCACATAAATCCCTTGACCGTTGCCATTAATAAGGGACCAATAAAAGAACGCATTTAGGTGAATAAGTACTTGTTAAAAGACTTAAATACCCTCATACTAAATTTATATGTGAAGCAATGCCTTTTAAATTTACTGAAATACTCTCATTGAAAAAATGTCAATAATAGTAAATAAAAACTGAATAAGTAAAACATCACCAAGTGTAAATAAAAGAATCTGAAACATAAAATAAAATAATGATTATTTTCAACTAAGATAATCATAAAAGCACCCCATGAATTAATAAGGACAACCCAAATCAAAGTCAAATTGATTTTGTCTTATATGAGTTAAAATTTTTGAAATGAGCTGATTTTTTGTGAGGATGATCTATATGGTTTGGAGATCATCCTTATCAAAAATCAGCTTATTCCGAAACTTTTAACTTATATAAGATAAAATAATTAAACTATAGTGTGGGTTGCCCTTATTAATTTGTGGGGTACTTTTATAATTGTCCTTTCAACTAAACTAGTTGGCATACAGCCATTCTATGCTAGATGATCAAAATAAAGTTTTTTTTAATATACACTAAATTTATGTTTGAATAGAAATACATAGATGGTAGTGTAGGTTAATGTGACTACCTAGTAAGATTTCAAATCTTACAAAGGGTTGTAGAGCCCACATGAATCGCCACATTGGCATTCCAACACTACAGCACTCTAGATTTCATGGAAAAAATTTGATTGAAAAAAAAAAAAAAAAACTTAAGTAAAAAATTGATCTTTTGAGGCTGATCAATATTGTTGAAAATAAATTGTTATCGACCTTCCAAATTTAAAATTAAAATTTATGGTGAAAAATAGTTTTTTTTTTTTTTTTTGTTATGAAAAATTTCTTTTAAAAGTTCTTAGAATTCTGTTATGTATGGTCATGTGGCATCAAAACATGTTTTTTTATGCCACAAGATGATCGGGCAAGGAAATTTCCTTACTAACTTGGTAAGAAAAAAAAATTTCATAACACATTTATCTTCTCCAAACTTTTTTTTTTAAAAATTAACGTCTTTTGCAGGTTACAATTTCATGGTTGCATTAGATTTAATAAATATTTTTTAAAAAATCCTAAAAAATAAATGGGTAATGAACTTTCAAATTTTAAATTAAAATCTCAAGTGAAAAATAACTTATTCTTTTTATATAAAAAAAATGCAAAAACTTGAGATTTACAACCATGATCATGATTTTGAGATTACTTTTGCTTTGAATGAGATAATGAAGTCTCTTCTATATTATGTGATTCATGCAAACAATGAATGGATGATGATCAATTTTCTCTATGATTTTAGTATTTATCAAAAAGAGACGTTGAAGATGGTAACAGGTTTTCTAAAGATGAAAACTCAAGACTTTCAATCTTACACCCTAAATCCGACGTCCCATACTAATTTTGACTTTAGAGATTTTAATTGTTTTACTAGATTTTAATTACGATGGTATTTTAGTCTTTTAAGAATTCCTTATCCTCCCAAATGTGGGTATTTCGACCTTTGGAAAAGTAGTTATTCTCTCAAAGCGTAATCTATTGTTAGTCTATTGTTAAGGACAACAGTCAAAGGATCTAAGTCATCAATTTGAAAATGTGGGGTATCCCTAATATTCATCAAAAAATAGGGGGATATGTCAAAATCACTCAAATTTCTTTTTCGGGGATGTATAAAAGAGGAAATTCTATCCACCAGTAAGGTTGGGCTCACAATCATCTCCTTTACAAATGACAGGTGGCAAAATCTGGTTGGAGTATTTTTTAAGGTTTGAATATTTTGGAGACTTAGAATGAAATTGCTTCGAATCTTTTTTTGGAAGGTATAATTGCTTTAAATATGCCCCCTTAATTTTTTGGTTAATATTAGATATACCCTCTTGCATTTTAAATTGATGGCATGCCCATTTTGACATAGGTCTTTATTGAGAGACTAGTATAAATGACCTAACAGGCCCTCATCTTCAACCTAACTTTCTCGTAAAACTAAACCTCTCTTAAAACTTAATATAAAAGTTTTTACCCTCTTCTTCAACCTTAAGATCCTATCTTCTTTTACTTTCAAATCACAATAATTAGATTGGATTTTTAGAGAAATAAAATAACAATGAAATTTCAAGTTAAAATCAAGGGTTTCTTCAAGACTTTGAAAGTCAGATAGAACAAGTTAAAAAATAATTTATCCTAGACGTTAACAAGAAATATTTTATCTTCATCTACGACCTTAAGATTTTATATTGTTCAACGTTCAAACCTCAAGAACAATATAGGACATTTACAAAAAAAAAAAAAAAAAAACAGTTCTATGGGTAAAAAAAAAAAAGGTCATGGATTTTCTATTGTACATCGTAAGTTGGTTAATTTAAAAATAGTTTATTCTAGATGTTAACATCCTGAATATGACAAATTTTATGGAAGTAAAATCAAACAGTTTTTTACTCAAGGCTGATGACGAGCATTTAAGTCATTTTACATTAGTCTATCAAACAAAACCTAGGTCAAAGGGATATATCACCAATTTGAAAACATATGGGGTATCTCTAATATTGATCATAAATTAGAGGGGTATATCTAAATCATTCTAAAAATGATACTATATTTATCTTATTTAATGCAGAGGATTATGGTGATCTCATCCTCCTAATCTGAGTTGTTAGAGTCTATCTAAATAAAGTATATTTAATTCCAAAAAGACTTGGTAATGTTCTACGCAAGTTTTCATCATCTATATTTGGCAATGGGTTGGGTCGAGTCGTATTCTTATCATATTGAGGTAAGGGTATTATGAAAATTTACCAAACCCAAATCCAACCCATTTAATAATTGTGTCAAAAACTTATACCCAAACCCAACCCATTTTATAAATGGATATACCTAACCCAATTCATATATAACATGTTCAATAAAATTCTAATTTTCGTTGCAAAAAAAATCAATTCTATTTTCTCCACAAATAAAATAAAATACCATTATTAAAAATAAAGTCACATAACCATAAATTAAGTTCAATGGTGAAAAATAATTTTCTTTAAAAAAAATAAAATTCAAAGTTCATATAATTTTGTCCTTTACCTCCATATGTGGCATCGGGTCATGTTTTTGGATAAAATAAGGTGATGTGGTCAGAAAACTTTCCTTATTAACTTGGTAAGGAAAGTGTTTTTCATTATTATTATTAACTAAGCAAAGTGTATTTCATTATTGCATAGGCATACTAGCATTACTTAGTAAGATCTTAAATCTTATACGTGGATCGCCATATTAAGATTCAAACACTACATGTCTCTAGATTTCAATGAAAAAGTAAATTAAAAAATATAAATAAATAATTTAGTAAAGAAAGTGTTTTTTTTTCTTTCATAAACTAAAAGTTTAACCATTAATTATTTGAAAAATATCTTAAAAATACCATCCATATTTTATAGAATTTGTCCAAAAAAAAAAAAAGTATTATGTAAAAATTATAAGAAATTTTAGAAAAAAAAAAGTAATTTAAAAAATTCTTAAATAGTTATTGATAGATATAAAATTACACGTTAATGACAGAATAACTAAATGTGTCCAAACGAGTTAAGCGGGTTGACGTCCCTAACCCAGACCCGACTTATTTAATAATCGTGCTAGACGGGTTGACACTATTATGATCCAAACCCAATTAGACTTGACCCAAACCCACTAATTTTGTGTTATTTTTGAGTCGTGTTAAGATTGCCACCCCTATCTATATGGTAACAACAGCTGTGAATGGGCCAGGCAAAACTAGGCCATAAGATGGTTGGTCCTATTAGATCTCAAAATCCTAGATTTAACCCAGCCCGTCTTACAATAGGATTAGCCTGGGTACTATTTAAAAAGTCTATGTCCAAGCCCAACCTACATCTAGTCTGACCCATGGATCATTTTTGGGCTGGGTCGGGCCGCTGAATCCATTTTTAAACCTGGTCTGAAACATTGCCTGGGAAAGAGATAAGCAAAACTTTTTAGGTAATTTAGTAACACCCCTTACGAAATGCAATATTAGATTGGGACAATGACCGCAAAGACCTATTTTTTGAAAATATATACCAAAAACTCCCTTCTAAAAACCTATGGACTCTTTAATACCCAATTTATCAAATATTAGTCTAAAAAGAATTTTTGAAGCGAAAATACCATAATTACCCTTTCAATGATTTTTAAAATTTAAAAAAACATATTTATTTGAAAATATTTGAGCTACTCCTATATTTTATAATGACATGCCCCTTAACCACAGTTATCTCTTATACATCAATTAAAAAAAAAACTTGTTTCTCTTGTCAAAATTAGTAATCTTTAAATCACATAAATGATGAAGACTACACCAATGATGATAATAGAGATGAGTATGATCATCATCAAGGTGTATGTATATTAGATCTATTACAATATATAAATAATTAAAATATAATTTTAAAACTAGACTTGAATTTTCATCGAATTGATTCAACTCAAAAATTAGCAAGTCAATACAAATGAGTCAAATAAAATTATATTGAATTTAATTTTTAATAAATACAGTATTTACTTTTTATTTTTTACAAAAATATTAATAACTAAATAAATTGGTCAAAGTTTTTTATTTGACTCCAATATTTTTAGATCAAACAATTTGTAAAGTTGTTAAAAGGTATTTCAAATATTTTTCTTTAAAAAATCTTCAAAAGATCCTTAATAGACTAATATTTTATTAAGTGTGATTTAAAAATTTAGTAAATCTTTTTTTTTTTTTTTTGTCAAAATGCCCTTCAAACACTTAGTACTAATGAAAGTTCAAAAAAAAAATCCAAATAAACATTGATTTTCCAGAGAATAATGTTGAAGTGGCCTCAAGATCTTACCTCACATCGCACATACTGTGCAGAATCTGGCGGTACCCCAAAGATGTGAGAACGTTAAAAAACGAAAAGGAAACTTTCGAAGTTTTCGATGCCTAAAATGCCCCCACTCTCATAAAAAACTCCTTAGTCATTCCCTCTCAAATTTGAAAAAATTACCAAGTAAAAGCAACGTTTTCATGAATGCAACGCCTTCACAATCTTCTACGTGAATTCAGTCCTACTCTACCATCACCATCACCTTCATCATTCCTTTCTCTTCTTGAAACCACCACCAATGTTCAAAAACTCCGCCAAATTCATGCCCAAATGATCGTCACTGGCATCATCAACGACCCATTTTCCGCTAGTCGATTACTTACCTCTCCAGCTCTCGTCGAATTCGACTACACATATTCAATCTTCACCCATATATCTTTCCCCAATCTCTTCATATGGAACACAATGATCAAGAAACTCGTGAACTATGAATCGAATCATGTTGTCTCACCCCTTTTAATCTACAAACAAATGCTGGATACCGGCCTCAAACCCAATACCCACACATTCATGTACTTGATCAGGGCGTTATCGGCCCGAATGCAGCTCAAGGAAGGAGAAGGAATCCATTTGAATGTTGTAAAATTTGGACATGGGTCGAGCCCATTTGTTTTGAGCGCGCTAGTTGGTTTCTATTGTGGTTGTGGATTTGTGGACAGAGGGCGTCGAGTGTTCGATGAAGTGTTTCAACCAACGTTGATTTTGTGGACTGCAATGATACGTGCTTATGTTTGCTCGAATTTTCCGAAAGAAGGCTTGGCGCTGTTTGAAGAAATGAGGGTAGTGGGTTTGATGCCTGACTCGGTTGCTTTGGCGACTATTGTTTCTGCTTGTAGTCAGTTAGGGGACTTGGGTATGGCGAAGATATTGCATGGTTTTATCATAAAGAGTGGGATCGAGATCGATGATTTTGTAAGAAGTGGGCTTTTAAGTATGTATGGAGATGGTGGAAGTTTAGATTATGTAAATCGTTTGTTTTGTGAGACACCCACGAAGAATGTCGTGGTTTGGAACACCATGATTCATCAATTTGTGAAGCAGGGTAACTTGAACATTGCACATCGGTTATTCAAAAAGATGCCTGTTAGAGATGTTGTATCATGGAACACGATGATTGGAGGATTATCTCGTGTGGGTCAGTGCAAGGAGGCTTTAGAGATGTTCCTCGAGATGGAATTGTCGGGAGTGAAACCTAATCGATCAACTCTGTTGAGCACCCTCTCTGCATGTTCAAGTCTAGGTGCTTTGGATACTGGAACATGGATTCATGCCTACATAGAGAACCACCGCTTGAACTCAGATGGGACTTTGGATCCTGGTTTGATCGACATGTACTCAAAGTGTGGTAGCATTGACAAGGCAATTCAAGTGTTCGTTAAGGTTCCTAGAAAAGATATTTTCTCTTGGACATCGATAATATGTGGGCTAGCTATGCATGGACATGGAAAGCAAGCTATACATAAGTTTTCTCAGATGCAAGCAAAAGGAGTACAACCAGACGATGTCACGATGGTGGGTGTCCTTAATGCTTGTGCTCACACAGGATTGCTAGATCAAGGGTGGCAGCTTTTTTATTCGATGGAGAAAGTCTATAACTTAACGCCAAAGATTGAACACTATGGATGCATGGTTGATCTTCTAGGCCGAATAGGGCGACTAAGAGAGGCATTCGATCTTATAATGGAAATACCCATGGAGCCCAATGAGGTCATATGGGGGACTTTACTGAGTGCTTGTAGAGTCCACAAAAATGTCGAGCTAGGTGAGGTTGTAGCCGAAAGGATGCTTGAACTGGATCCTTCGGACCCATGGGTCCGGGTGATGCTATGTAACATGTATGCAGAAGCATCCAGATGGGATGGGGTCATGAACTTGAGGAAAGAAATGAAGTCAAGTGGGTTGAGGAAAGAACCGGGGTGTAGCTCGATCGAGGTGAACGGCATGGTTCATGAATTTCTTGTTGGTGATAATGAATCACATCCCAAACACACTGAGATTCATTTGATGCTAGAAAACATCGAAACAATTTCAAAGTTACAATAAAATTAAATTGAAGATAGCATTTTTCTTGCACTCTTTGAAGTTGTTCTTCTTATTGGTTATATGGTCATACAAAATTGTTGTCAAGGGAGTGCAGCCATTAGGGACTTCGTGAAGGTTTCTAGTTCCTTCAGGCCTTCCTCGGGACTTTTTGCTTCGCCCAGCAGCCTCACCATTGCACTACCAACAATAACACCATCAGCTCCCCATCCCGCTACCTGTATCACACAAGTTTTGAAAAGGAACAATAAATTTCGTTTCTTGAGTAACCATGGATTGAAAATCAGAGGCTTGACCTTTCAATAGGTGTCAGGGTTCATGTAACAACTAACCAGTTTCACGTGCTCCGGTTTTGATATGCCAAAGCCAACTGCCACTGGTTTGGTTGTTGCCTGTTACATAAGTAGAGAAATTATGAAGTATGAGGAAGAATCACAGAGCCTTACACAATCAGGTAACTGGAAACTTTTGGTAACTGGCCAAGAAATAGGTGCAAAACATCCCAATTGATGAATCACCTTTGGATGGGTTATATTCCCAAATTGCTCGTAACTTCAAGATGACCTTTAAGCATCAGTGGCATTCCCCTCAAAAGCATACATCTTGTTTGCGTTTAAAAAGTTTATGCCATGTTGGGGGTGGCGCAAGCCCTTTAGGCTTATTTGATCAAGGTGTAGGTTCATAATAATATAACTTGTAATTACAAAGTTGTCGATGTAACATCTTTTTTTTTTTTTTGAAGAGTAAGTCAATATAACATCTAATTTTCATTAAGGTTCATTAAATTATGATATTATCTCTTTTCTTTCGGCCCTAATCTTTACAAAGCCTGGTCACAATATCTAACTTTCTAGAACACATGCCCTAAATTGTCTCGTCTTTTCTTTTTTTAAATGTTAGTTTTATATATGTTTGTGTACACTTTTTTATGCTTGTAAGGCTTGAAGCTTGTCAAGCAACCTGTCTCACACTAAGGCATTTAAAAGCACTGTAGGATGTTGTCCATCCACGTGACAAACCATAGTTTGGTTTCATGTTAAAACCTGCACAACTGGTTGGATAATTGAAGCTGACTATAATATTTACTAAATGGTACAACCTTCCACAGTGTTAGACCTTCAGCAGTTCATTATCAGCATTCAGCATACATTTCAAACAACTTCCAAGATTGCCCAGATGGTATGTACGCTCTTAAAACGAAATGGGTTGGATCTAAACAGGATTTTTAACAAACAAATATGTGAACATAATGATTAAAAGAACAAACCTCCTTGATTTCCTGTAGAAGAGATTGAACACGCCCGCTTACGGATGTACGGGCACCAGTAACTCCAACTGAGCTCACCTAGCGAAGAGTAAATATTATCGGGGCCATGTTTAGTAATACAATTAAATTAGAATAGATATATAACAGCAGCAGCTTTTTCTCAAGATAAGAGAAGTGAACCTAACTTCTTAAAACTTGAAAATAAGATTAGAAGGTTCTTTAAATACATGGATGCAATTTTGTATTCTCAAACTGAAGCAGAAATCATCTAAAAGTAATCACGTTCATAGGGGTGAAAAAATAGTAAGGCCAAGCCAGAAAACTCCTTTATGCAGTATTGGTCGTATGGGGCTTTTGTCCAAAGACCCCACACTTTCAATGAATCCTTTATCTGCTATGATCATGAAAATGGAACCTATGAACCATTGTTTTTTTTTTTTTTTGGTGAGTGACCTGTGAACCATGTAAAGAACCACTCTTTAATCATTATGGGGATCGGTTGTGATGGAGGATTTTAGTCCAACGTAGAAAGGAATCTGTTACCGGAACATGGTAATAACACAACAAAAAATATTAGCCAGCAGAATTAAAGATAGCATGAAAAATATGCAGAGCTTGTTAATCAACTCAAACTGTAATTCATGAAGACATAATGATAAAAATAAATCCGAACACCTGAATTGTTGAACTAAAGCTTAGAACTATCTGTTCGACCATTGAAATGCACACCTCAACCAAAGAAAGGTACATTGAATATTTTACTGAAAGAAAAGGAACTTACAAGGTACACAAATCCTTCTGAAACTTCAACAATGGCTTTCATTCTATCTATTGGAGTAGTAGGTGTTGTAAGCAGTACCTCCAATCATGCAATAAAACTTAAATTATTACAATAGTAATTTGATAAAATTAATCTAAGAGTAATGAATATTAGATAACAATAAAAAATGACCTGCATGTATTTCCGGTTTATCAACTGAAGAATAAAGTTTGCTATAAAAATGGCATGTTTGTACATTTTTTAGGGAAAAATGGGATTAAGGCAAATTCTGTTTGAGCTACTATAACTACCATGTGAAACAAGTGCAGAAAAACAAAATATAAAACAAGAACCTGAATCAAGGATGACTAGAAGCCACTGAGGATATGAAGCTCTAGGATGAAAATGGAGGTTGATCATTCCATTTTCAATTTTCATGAGGCCTTGAATATTCTTTAAATGATAATTGTCCGTGCTACTTAACAGAAATATATTTCAAAACTAGAGTTCATGTAGCCATTCCTTAGGTGAATAAATCTTGATCACCCGTTCCTGGACATTTAATATATTTTTTTCTCTCCTAGTATTTTAATCCCCGACTCCAAACATTTTCAATAGCTTTCATTCATTTTTAGGTCTTATTTAGACTATGTCCCCTAGATAAGCTCTTCTTCCCCCTACTCCAAACATTTTCAATAGCTTTCATTCATTCTTAGGTCTTATTTAGACTATGTCCCCTCGATTACCTCTTCTCCCCCCTCACGTCTTAACTAGGCCTTTTGAACCATTATGGTGAGACGTGGACTAATAAAAGCATTATCTTTTAAAAATGGTTCATAGTAGTACATATTTCTTTTATCAATTTAAAAAATATTTTTCTTACATATCACTATACTTTGGCATCCATATCTATGGCACTCCTATGAACTCATTACAGAATGACTTAAAAAAGAAAATACAGCACTCAAAGATAGTAATACTTGTGAGTATGATTACATGATGAGCATTGATACTATTGCCCATAATGAAATAAGAAATATAGTGTGTTTTCTAGGTTTGTAGCAGTTAGTGATGATGGCGAAGTTGTTGTCTATGAGACTTTAATAACACAGTGAACATCAATACAAATAAGACATATCGGGTGATTTCTAGGATTGCAGCATTTAGTGGTGCTGCTGAAGTTGCTTCCTTCCCCCATTAATAACTCCTTTGAGGTATTTTTTTTTATAAAAAAAAAACTTGATGTGACATCTGATGTTTTTGGATATTCATTGTGACCGTTGTAGCATGCATTTACAACCTAAATAATCCAAACATTTAAGTATTTAATAATAATAAAAAACAGTGAACAAGAGAACCTACTAATTCAATATTATTCTTAATCGCTTCTTTTCTCAACATTTCAGTCTCCTCCAGAGGAACATCTGGCACCACAAGCCCTGAAAAGAAATCGGGTAAGAAAAAATTCTGTTTAGCAAATTCAGAGAATAAGGAAATAAAAGAACAATACGTTGTGAGTGGCATTGTTTGAATGGTTAGCTAACAGCAAATGATGCCAAGATTCCAAGATCCATCATTTTGTATGTAGCCTCTTTGTAAAGGAGAAACCCATCTCTGTCCAAGCTAGGAAAAAGGAGGTATTTCATTCACAAACAATTTAGGATAAGTTTTTTAATAAATACCCTATTTCCCTCATACTTGTAATAGTCTAAGGAAGAAAGATGCCACTCGTTATCCTTGGCTATGTGAGTGGCCATGTTCGAACTCCCATTCCATCTCAAAAGATATGTCTTGTTCGCTCAGTTACCAAGATGAAAGATAATGTGGTCAACGATGTCCTCAAGGTATCAACCACTCAATCTTTAAGAGTTACTGTCCTACTATCCCATGATGAAGTTTACTTAAATAGATAAACTAATAAACCCGAAAGCATCAGTTTAACACCCCAAACATACAGAAAATGGTAATTATCTTAGTTGGAGCTGCAGCATATTACCATGTACACCAACATCTTTTATGATAGTCATGAACTTCCCAACGCCACGCTTAAGTATTGGGTTGTAATATGAAAATAATGCAATTGGGCAAGATATTTCTGGGACCACCTGCTTAATCAATGACAAAGTCCTGATATTAGAATTTTTATGGCACACTATTCTAAGGTGGGTCACACAGATATGAATGTACCTGTGTACGTCAAACCACACAAGAACATATCTGCATATGCATGCATGCAGATATGTCAATGTAAATGTGCATACTTTGTATTATGATTTATGATCTAGTTGTATTGAACTAACATACTGCATACCCCTTATCTTTTTTTCTAAAATGGAGAATGAAGTAAGCTCCCAGCGAAGATGGAACTCGGGACCCTGCATTGAATTAAGATCCAAGGTGGGTCCCATGCTTGAGGCAATGTACGTGGTACACCTAGCAAAGCTATGTTGTGCCAGGTATGAAACACATCGTTGCATTTATATTCTAAAAGGGAGTGACTTACCTGTGTCAGACAGTCCAATGCAACACTTCCAAATTTTTTTTTTTTTCCTCTACTCATTGCAAGAAGTTGATAAGCATTTACCATAGATTATGGATTCTATGATTTCAATTGAAAATTTCTTTGCAGAAAGTATAACATTAAGTATACGTACTCTCTAGTCTGTAGATATATGGTACATGTTATAAGATATCCGATGGCACAATCTACTCTTGTTCTTATTTCCCAAGATAATCACTTCTGTTTTCCGACACCCTGCACCCATGTCAAATCCGACACCAAACCCGTATCCAAGCAACATGGTCTAGATCCCAATGTGATCCAGTGAGCAAATCATTGCATCTAGATACCATTTTGATACAATGGGCCCTCAATGAGGTATGCTAGTGTTTCCCTATATGAGAGAGACAAAAGAAGAAAGAAGGTCCTACCCCTTTTAACATGGAAATAATTGAATCAAAATTGCTTCCCCTCGCTAAAGCACGCGTAGCGGCAGCCTTGAAAATGATAGAGAAACATAGATATTTTAGGATAAAGAGCTAGAAATGGGAAAAAAAATATTAAAAAAAAATTGGAAATCATCAGTAAATAAAACCTGGATAACTGGTCCATCTGCCAAAGGATCAGAGTATGGTACACCCAATTCAATTATGTCTGAGCCACAGGCGTCTAGTACTTTCAATGCTTCTGCAGTCGTTGATAGATCAGGATCTCCAGCTGTGATGTAAGGGATAAATGCCACCTTTGCACCACAGATGTGCTCATCAGAAACATTATGAAGAAAAATCCACGTATTTCAAAGTTAAAAATCAGCATGTTAGAGTCCTCTCTCTCATTCATAAATAGATCATCTTAATAGCGGAGATGGGGGCTCCTGCAGCTTTAGAAATATGAGGTTGGAACAACAGATTTTTTGTAGCTTTTCCAACTTAGATAAGAGAAAGGATTTCCAGTTTTGTTGTCGTAGTAAATGCCATTGAAGATGCCTTTGTGTTCACAATTTACTCAACCATGTCTTATACAGTGTTTGTGTGGTCATTCTAATTTGAAAAGATTAGCACATTGAATTTTTTCCATCATTTAGCCGTTTAATAGAATGCCAATTTATACTGTTGTGGATCTGCCCTGTTGCTTTGAAAACTAACATTACTAACCAAATCTGCCTTGCTTCAAATGTCCAAAAACTGGAAACTATGCTAGTCATAGGACACAAAATGAGATGTTTGCTCACTGAAGGAGATTCAGGGTACAAAAGAAATAAAGGAAACGTTCGAAGCTCTCCATTTTCACTTATCAAGCATGGATGAATTGATTTATCAGGATTTCTAGCTGCATGTATGGTATATTTGAAGGATGGTACGCAGATGCATTTTCTCCTAGCAATCAATTTCTTTGGAAGATGCTTCCAAATGCTTTATTTTTTTATTTTTTTTATATAAGTAAAGATAGAATTTTATTAATATATCAAAATGGAGGTCAAGATGATCATCCTTAAAACCAAAACCAAACCCCACAACAAAACAAAATACTCCCTGCTAAGATTACAAACCCTGACCCTCCTTCCAAGAAAGTTCTTCCAAATGCATTTTTTCTGAGCACATGAAGGAATGAACACAGTTTCAAAGTCAGTGCAATGTTAAGAATGTGGTCATGAAGGTTCAAGGGGTGACATTCCATTGGACATTGAGTAAACAAGTGATGAAGGGAACCCATTTTGACGACCATGCTTAAGCATTGGAATCAATGCGGCCATGCAGAATCAGTAGTAGTAGTTCAAGAATCGAAGGGACACTAAATATGAGACCAAGACAATCACAATAGAAATGCGCTTGTTCACAAACAAGTTCATCTACAAAAGGATGATCTTTCTATGCCTAATGAGTTATATGGGTACACAGGCGTGTTAAAACATGGAGTATCACTTTAGAAATACTTAACATGGGAACAAACAAAGCCCATTTGTAACTCAATAGAAGTGCATCATCAAAGTTATCTAGAAACATAAACAGATTCAAAACCATTTTAGTCAATAAAACAAGATAAAATTTTAAGGTTCTAAAAAACTATTGACGTGCCATGAAAAATTGGCATTCATCAATTCTTTACCATCGGTCCGCTCAGTGGGCCCTCTAGATTTCCTATTTCTCCTCTTCCCATTATCCGAAAGAGATCGTCAAACAACAACTAATAAACAATGTAAGTGATTGGGATACCAAATGAGTAATGCTTCTATATATTTTTATGTAATTGTGATTCTTAAGGGCGCTAAAATGATTTTTTTTATTTTTTTATTTTTTTAAATCACAAAAATGAGAATTCTTGGTACAGTCACCTCATTGACTCTCAGACAAGCTTCATTTTTTTTCTTAAATTTTTGTATACAACTTCTAAAGAATATAAAATCATAAATCTTGCTAACTCACGACCATCAATTCATATCTCCACGAAAATAAACAGAAATTGAACTGTAAAGGGAACAAGATAAGGGAAATATGAGAAACCCATTCACCAATACAGATTGAAACACCCAAAAAATGAAAAAAATGAAAAGAGAGAGAGAGAACACATAAAACCTAGATCAGACCAAAGAGTTAAAAATGCTTACTTTGCTTTGTTTTTTGAGTCTGGTGAAGGTTTCAGAGAGTCCAACAACCGAAGAAGTACTGAGAGAAGCCATTGGCGCGAGAGATTTGGTTGAAACAATTGATTTGTGAATCGGGAGACGAAGAATTTGGTTGTGAGGTTTCTTGGATTGCAGAAAGTAGGTTGTTTTGAGAGACAGATACATTATGCTGTGTTTGGATTGAGAGAAATAGACATAAGAGGAGAAAATATATGAGTTTCTCTCCGTTTATCTTGTTTGGATTGTTAAGTGGGGAGAGAAGAGAAAA
This sequence comes from Akebia trifoliata, assembly GCF_017979445.1. Classification (NCBI taxonomy): domain Eukaryota; kingdom Viridiplantae; phylum Streptophyta; class Magnoliopsida; order Ranunculales; family Lardizabalaceae; genus Akebia; species Akebia trifoliata. The sequence continues at coordinate 31,532,018 of NC_141379.1, read as the reverse complement.
GAATTGGAGAAAAGAGGAGAGAAATTCTTTTAAAATATTTCATTATTTCAACTCTGCCCATAGATATCTTTAAGCCATTTTAAAATTTCAAAGTTGTTGGAAGTTCTCTCCTGTCAATCGAAACATGACGGAGAGAAATTGAATTTCTCTTCTCTTTTTTTTAATGAGTTTCTCTTCTCTCATACATATTTTACATGAAACCGGGGTTTTATGAAAGATTTTTCGAATCACCTCCCTTGATAATGAAGATTTTTCAAATTTTCTACCTATTTACTGTAAGCACAGAACAAGTTTCCCCCTTACATTTGATTTTGATTGTTTGTTCGGAAATGAAGACCATGTCCAAGGACTACTAATGTTCAGGTCGGATCAAGTTAGTCCAAGGCTTAGACTAGCATGGAGTTGTCAATGGGTCGGTTCGGTTCAGTTCCTAAGAAAATTGGATAATAACCACTACATTTTTTGGTTCCGGTTCTTGTTGGTTGCGGGTCCGGATCTAAAATAAGTGGAAGCTAAACGGTAGAAATAGGTACCCATTGGCTCCAATTCTCGAGAATCAAATGGGCAAAAAAATTCAAAATCATTATATATATAAAAAAAAAAAACTTTCTAAAAAATAACATATTATTCACAAAGTATCAAGTTAATAATAATATATTACATTAAAAATATGATTTTAATAAATAAAAAAATTCAAAAGTTAAAATCCATCTTCTTTAAGTAATGAATTTTAAGAAAAGATGATCAATTTTAAGCTCCAATATTTAGTTTATATGAAAAATTGAAGAACTTTATATAACATATGTTAATTTTAAAATATAGAAAAACTTAAATCATGTATAATGTAAATAATAACATCGGTTCCGGGTACTCATGGGTATGCATTGGATAGAACCTAATGGTTCTGGTTCCTATCGATTCGGTTCCATGTCAGACTCAGCTCTAATCATTTCCAATAAAAAGGGAACCGAAACCAGGGGTTTCGGTTTTGGTTCCGGATAAATGGGTACCCATTGACATCCCTAAACCAGCGTTATGATCATTATCATAAAATTCTCTGATTTTTTTTTTTCAATTTTTTTGTAAAATTTCATTGTATATGGGATAGTCGATTAAGTGAAAAATCAGCACGTTAATTTGAGATTTATTGATTAATCATGGAATTTGTATATTTATTAGTTCTAACCCTTAAAATTTTATTTTCTTCAACTTTCAAATGTTGAGAAGATGATAGGTTTTTCAAGAGGTTGAAGATGATGGGTTTTGAAAATAAATCTAAAAATACTGTTTGTATATTCTTTCAATCATTTGTTCATGAACTTTCTCAACTTTATTGGAACCTAAATTATTTCCCCATCGGATAATCATTGAATCTGAATGTTACAGTTACTGGGTCATTGTTGGATAGAAATAATAATTGATCTAAAAATGGAATGAATCCTTACTAGATCCCAAAATCTAAATCCATACCATAAATTATTGCATCACATTGAATTGAATCAAACTAGGTTTAAAGTTTGATCTACTCACAACCCTAATCATTCCAATGACTTTCACTAACTATCGTCAATTGCTTGTGTGAGGAAAAGAGTAAAAATGAAAAATAAGAGAAGCTCGTGTTGGACTCTCAAGCACCAGTGAAAATAGTTTTTTGACACAAAGTTTGATCAAGAAAAAATTCGAGATGGATTTAATCGAACTATTCTAATACATTTCACGATATTATGAGATAATTGAAAGCATTCTCCATATAATAAATGCCTCAGAGTCAATGTTCTGTTCCTGTCTCGATTGCAATTGAAATGTAAATATTCAATTGAATCGTCCTGAAATGACATGAAACTTTGAATCATGATTTTAAGTTGTAATTTGCTTGCCTACATATGGTAAAGTGGTATGTGCAACTCTTGGAAAAAGAAAAAGAAAAAGAAAAATATAAAGGTGGAAAGGGCGATTAAAAGAATAGAATTGTGGCAATTGACACCTAAATTACCAATTAGAGGCAAAAGAATTCATGAAAATATAGGGATGGTCAGAAAAGATGATCGAGTATGGCAATAAAATAAAATAAAGGGATCTTTTATATACAATCTCCCATTCAAATAGTTAATTAAGGTTCATCGATAATTTTGTGGGCTCATAGCCAAATCTACTAGTTTGTGCAAACCAAATGAATTAATAGTCAATTATCATGAATGAGAATAGTTGTTGAGGGATAAAAGCCACTCCCATTTGAATCATTCATTCTCATCAGTTAACACGCATCTCAAAATGGATATGTAATATTATTTGAGATTATTATTCCCTTTTAGATAATTATTTTATTTGATAAGGTTAAATATGGTAGTTTAAATTTAATTAAAAATAAGATTCCAATCTTAGTGTAGATACGTGATTTCGTCATTACGACGGTCACATCTACTAAGGTTAAGAGTCGCCACCATTCATATTGTAAGTAGGTGTGAATAGTCACCCGATGTGTATTTTTTTTAAAAATTGCCATTTTTGTGTTTAGTGACTCTTGATGGATAAAGTACGGATCAAATCTTGAGATTCGGGGTAAGTGGCTCGGTTGGAGAAAAATGAAGGTATTAGACACCCTTTTCTCCCCATCAAGTGGCGGTTACCTCAACTCAACTCGATCATTTTAATCAAAAATATAAGATAAAAGTGAAGTGTCACGTGTTGTGCATTTGTACCCTAAATAAGGGTTTACTTTCGGCTCGATCATAGGATCATCCCATTGATGAAGATGATCCTTATGGATCCTTAGCCTTGAGGTCCATTTATCCTAAGTCATCTAAAATAAAATGAAGAGGAGAGGGGATAATAGAAGAGGGAGGAGGAAAGGGTAGAGAGAGAGATGGGGGATTGCCTTGAACCCACCTTGAAGCTTCAAAGTTTTCTTTTCTTTTCTTTTCTTCCTTTTTCCTTTTTTGAGTCTTCTTGAGTCTTTAGTAGAATATGAGAATATAAGAATGGGAAGAGGTGATTAAAGATAGTAGGGATTTTCTTTTTTAGTGAGACTTGGTGTGGAGTTAATAAGAGATAATTGGTAGACTTGGTGAGAATTGGTGATAGTTGTTAGTAGTTAGAGTTGACGGCCTTTTTTTGGAAAGAGGAGGAGGGTATATATAGATGTTGAGGGATTATTTTAGGGATATAATAGGGTGAAATGAAGAGAAGTGATAGAATGGTGTGGGATTTAAGAAAAAGGTAGGGGTAAATTAGAGATGATTGAAGGACATTTGTGTAAGAAGGGTAAATTAGTTGTTTTACAACCCAAATGGGTTGGATCTTTCAACCCATTTGGGTTGAGTATTAGATGGAATAAAATAAATGAGAGTGGTTGAGAAAATGGGATTGTGTAAGAGAGTAATTAATTGGTGAAGTGAGTTGAGGGGATGGGATTTTAATTAAAAGAAGGGTTGTGTAAGAGGGTAGTTGATGATATTTTGGGAGGGTGTGGGAGATGATGCCATGTGTCAAAATGGGTGGAGATAGAGGGTTGAGATGGGTTGATGGGAGATGATGAGTGTTTGATTTGAAAGAAGGGAAGTGAGTTTAGAATGTAGATGTGAGTTTTGTAGGGAATGATGAGGGTAGATTAGGGGAGGTATAGGTTAAGGGTATGGGTAGATGATGCTTAGAGAAAAGGTGATGGATAGGTTGGGGATGAGGGAGGTGAGTTGGGGTGGTGACATGTGTCCCACCTTGATTATCAAGATGGTGATTGGTTGATATGGGTAGTGGTTTGTGGGTTAGGATTATGGGTTGGATGTGAATTGGAAATGGATAAAGGTTTGTGGGCTTTTTAGTATATTGGGCTTGGGTTATGGAATGATTTTGGGTTATTGGATTGGGTAGGGTTTGTTTTGGATTGGATTTTTGAGGGTGGGTATGTTTTAGGTTTTAGGTGGTGTGGGATTAGATTTAGGTTAGGGGATAAGGTGAGAAATGTAATTTGTGAGTGTTGAGGGTTTATGGGCCTTAAGCGGGCTTAGAATTTCTTCGAATTAGAAGCGGAGCAGTGAGGGGTAAGGAAGATGGAGATGGTCCCAAGTCTCATTTTACATTTTTTATCTTTTTAGGAATTTTTAGAATTATTGGATTGATCGAAATGCCACGTGTTGGCAAATCGGGCTTTTTAGGCCCGTCGGATAATTTCATTGAGAATTCGTCATTTTCGATTTTAGGAATAGCACAACGAATATTAGGAAAGTGTAAGGTAGATCGAGTCCTTTTGGTGGGCCCCCTAGACTCTTAGGGGGTCTTAAGGGCCTTGATTCGATCAAAGTGTCATATTTCGATTGATTTGGGCTTTTGAGGCCCGTTGGCAAATTTTATTGAAAAATTTGTATTTTGGGCCCTTTCGAGTATGGGCCCGTTCAAATTGAGGTGTTTACACTTAGGATTATGATTTTTTATTTAAAGGGGGAAAGTGAGGGAAAAAAGAAGAAGTGAAGAGGAGATCGTGTAATAAAGATATTTAGAACATAGTGGAATGGCTCCTTAAACCCGTGAATGTAGAATTGCAACTTGGGTGGATTAGGCATCAACCCACACCCAACCCAAACTTGACAAACACCAACCCACGCCCTTGCCCAACTCGATCTCGAGCATGAAATGCTCGACCCAAAACCTATCCAAACCGGATTGTTTGGGTTAATACATTCCTCATTAATACCAGGTAATTTAGTATTGGTAAGGATTTATATAAAGATAAGTGGCATGTAAAGTAACTTAAAATTTACAATTATTTTTCTTTAAAATGTGTTTCAAAAGTTTATATACATAAAATTATAAATAAATTTAAAGAGAGAAGAACAGTAATAAGTTTAACTAAAATAATCATATTTATTAATAATTAAATTAAAAAAAAAAAAAAAAAAACATTTACATTTGTAATATAATCATTGTATGACAATATAGAACTACACTTAAAACAAAGCACTAATAACAAAGATTGATTATTTATCTAATGAAAATAATCACATTAGTTATGATGTATAGATAAATAAAATCATATATATTGAAATATGAATTATGAGTGTAAAAGAAATCAAATAAGAAATATTTTTAAATTATAATCATATTAAGTTTGGGCAAATCGGGTTGGCTGATACGTATGCCTGCGCTCAACACGATTTGAGTTGAGCATTTTTTTGTTGCTCGAACACATGGTTGAACCCAAGCTAACTATGCCCAAACATGACCCAAGGTCGGGTTCAACCTAACGGGTTCAGGTTTTGCCCGCCCAAGTTGTAGCCCTACGTGGATGTAGGCACGTTTGCCAAACCACGTACAAATTATCTTGTGTTATTTCTTCTTCTTTTTCCCCATATTTTTTCATTATTCTTGTGATTTATTGGTGAGAGATTTGAACATGACATGATAAATGCAGAGGGGTAATTCATACTTTAATGACCTTAAACATTTTGTCACTTTGGAGATGATTAAAAACAATATAAAATCTCGTTCGGTGGCATTAATTTTAGAAGTGGATTTCACAATCCTCATCCTCATTTTCTATTTTAGATGGGACATTGATTGTAGAATAACCTCTTTTATAACTTGAACCAATATTAAATTCTAGATGATTATAGACAAGAATCAAATAGTTGAATCTAAACCAAGCGGTTTGTGTACACTTATACATAATAATGGTAGATCCAAAATAGGATGATCAACCCATGCCCATCATAAGAGTTGAATAGATATTTGAAAAGAGATAATATATATATTATGATGGCTAGATATGGTAGAGGGGCACATCCAATCCTTGTTTATCCGTCATAACCCAAACTTTCAATTCAACAGAGTAGAGCAGCTTAGTAGCTCGCAAGGCTCGTAACCTCGAAGACCCTTCAAAAATTTAAATTAGGACATCAAAATTCTCAATTAATTATAAGGTTGCAAATGGACGAGGTTTCCATCGGATCACAATATTAGGATCCAAAGTCAATCCAATAATTGATATACAAATCTAAATAGACTTCATATATGTAAACAAACATATTATATAATTTGTATAGTTTCTCACATTTTATTGGATTTAGACATGGTTGATCTGAACCCAAAACCAAACTTGATCAAAATCTAAATCCTTGATCTAGACACGAAGTTATCAGATCAAAATGGATCATATTTCATGGTTGGCCCAACACCCAACCAATAAAATATTAGATTGGAATCTAAATTCTTGATCCAGACCTGGGTTGCCAATTCGTAGGTAGGATATTGAATCGTGAATTGGTTCGAACTGAATCAGTTCATGGTACGATTCACTCTTGGTTTGTGAAATGTAGTGAACTCAACAAATTGTTTTTTCTTATTCTTTTTTGAGTCATGATAATTTGACTCAATTTCTTGTACACTCTCTTCACAGAACCGTAGATCATTTGTTTCAGGATATACAAAGACATATCATTGTTGTTTTTATACGTGGAGGGAGCGTACATACAAAAGTGAGTAAGATTATCAAGACTCTTCTTTTTTTACATGCTCCTCCCTCCCACATGTTGATAATCTTTGAGACATCCTTCTAAAATTTTAAATTGACAACATGTCCATTTGATCGTGGTCTTTATTGTTAGTGTAATGGTTTTGTAACTCAACCTGACAAGGTAACTCAAAAACTCAATTGACATGTACCTTACAAAAATAGTAGATTTTTTCCTTGGGATACACAACTGCACATCCCAATAAAACATGTGCAGTTGTGTATCCCGAGGGGAAAAATCTACAATTCTTACACCTGCCACGTCAATGAGTTTTTGAGTTACCCTGTCAGGTTGAATTACAAAATCAACACTCTTATTATTAGGCTGATGAAAAATACCCACATCTTCAATCTCTTTTCACCCTCCTCATCATTTCAACCTTCAAATGCTCCTACTCTTCTTTTTTACATGCTCCTCCCTCCACATGTTGATAATGTTTGAGACATCCTTAATCCAAAACTGATACGAACACATGCCTCATCTTCAAAGAATCAATTTCAAAAAATTTAAAAATATAAAATTTTAAAAAATCTAATTTCCTGCTAGAAATATAGAGGGAAATAAAAAAGATAAACGTTTTATTTATATGTATTTATATAAAATTAAGAATAATAATAATAAATTATTGAAATATATTCGGATTAGATTGGGGTAGATCCGAATTTGATGCGAAAATTTGATTTTTCATGTTTTTTTGTTAGATTAGATAGGACTAGTTTGAACATCGGGTATGTTTCAGATCATTGCTAGCCCTAATTATTAGGTTGATGAAAAATACCAAATACCCTCATCTTCAATTTCTTTTTCACCCGACTTGTCATTTCAACCTTCAAATGCCTTCACCTCTATCTATCCCTATGGGTCCCTTCTCGAGTGAAGAACCCATTACTAGCAATTCAGAATATGACAAAAATTCGATTTGTGACAATTTGAGTTATGTTTGATTTTGGATTGCAAAAATCCAATAAATTTTTTGATAAGTAGAAAATATGCGTCCTATGCTTCATACATGTATTATATGTTTCATTTCAAAAAGTCAAAAATAAAAAATTCGATCATATGATAGTGATGTTAATAGTGATGGTGATGATGAAATTGACAATGTTAATGGTGATGATAATAATGATGGTGGTGATAATGAGGACATTGAGGTTATTGTTCTATTGATTTTGAAAAGAAGACCAAAGTCAAGGGACAAATCATCAATTTGAAAAATTAAAGTATAATTTCAAATAAATGTAGAGGGCCATATCATTATTTTTCTTAAAGATAAAATGAATATTTGTCACTTGAAAAAGGTGGATTCCTCCAAAATTCTGAAGCATGGCTGCTTCAAAGTCTTGTGTTACACGTTACAACTTACAACTTTACATTTTGCAACTTTATATTTTAAGTTACAGTAGCAATTTGTTTTCTCCTCTGAGTTTTATAAAATTCATAAAATTTGTAAAGGAGAATGCTTTTTATTATTTTCAAAGTTAAAATCCATGAATTATTTAGAATAGATCAATAATCGTGAGAATAATATTTTCATTAAAAAAAATGAAAAATTTGTAAATTTTTCAAGAATTAAACAAGAGATCGCTAACAAAGGACGAACCACGAACCGAATTCAAATTGAGCGAACCCACAAACGGACGTGAAGTTCGCATATGGGAACGGATCATATCCGATCCATTGACAGCTATGGTTAATTAATGGTGACTTTTTTTTCATGGCTAAACACACATAATCTTACATTTTAGAGGGGTAAACCTAATATATCCAATTTCCCAGGGTTATTATTAAAATTCCCAAAAGTAAAGCACCCGACTTTTTTCTCCCACGTCACAAGTCACAAATGAAACCCTCAAAATCCCAAATGTTTCCGATTTATCAGTCGATGTGTCAGTAACTCTCTCTCTCTCCAGAAAACCACCTTTTCGTTCAACGGAAAGTATGGCGATTAACACTCCCGAAGGTCTAACGGACGATTTCCTCGATCAGATCTTAGCGATTCCTTCTTACGCGGGAAATGATGGGAATTTGGCGGGAACAGCAGCGTCGATGATGTTGCAGGTGAGCTCCGGATACAGTTCCGGGCATGTAGGTGGAGGTGGTTTTCAGGGAACTGTTTATCCATTAGGGATGAACTTGGAGCAGGGGAAAGGCGGTTTCATGAAACCAGATGAAGCTTCAGGGAGCAGTAAGCGGTTTCGGGAGTTTGATGGGATATCTGCGTCTGGAAACAACGTAGGCCTCTCTCTCTCTCTCTTTCTCTCCGTGTGTGTGGTCGCCCACCTGTGCGAGTCTGTGTTTGTAGTTGACTTATATGCCCTTGAAGTTCTGCATAATTTACATGCTATAGCTCATTGAGGGTAGATTTATGAGTATTTCGTTTTTTTTTCTACATCAGGAATTTGAAGAAAAAAGTTGATAGGACCTGAGTTTCAGTAGTGGGATATGTTTGTAAATTTAATGAAAGTTGAGGGCTTTAGTTTCCTTTATTTTTATTTTTTTGCAGGATAGAGGCTCCGTTCATTTATCGAATGGGAATGGATCGGTCCGGCTGCGGCCAACCGCACCTCAAATTTACCAGGTTGGAAAAATGGCCGTTTATTTATTTTCCATTTAGTCGTCATTTAATGTGTGAAATGACGAAGATAACCTTCGTTTCAGCCATGAAATACCAATTTTCCTGGGAATATACAATTATACAAATGATGTTTTTGGGTTTTTAACTAAAACCCATCATTTTCAACCTCCCTAAAAACCTAAACTTTTCTTGAGACTTGAATGTTGAAGAAAACAAAATTTGAGGATGATGGGTAAAAATGTTACTGCGATGATTATTGATGAATTGAGGATTAATTTGTTGATTCGCCGATTTAACCAGCTACTCCTATATTCAGAGAATTTTATGATTTTTTGGAAAAATTTTGGAGAATTTTGTTACTATATGGGATGTAATTGTGTGTATTTTCTGTACGATAACATACCCGATACCTTTTTTTTTTGATAACCGGGTATCCATGTAGATGGCAGACTGGGCCTGTATTTGGGCTTTGCCCAGTCTATAGACCATGGTCATGTCCAAGGACTAATCCCGGGGCACGTGCAACACCCACACATCACACACACCAGGTAAGTGAGGGTGTGCCCTCACAAGTGGCCCCTGAGGAATTAATGCTCATACTAGGACATACCCCATACCTCATGGGGTAGTTAGAAGATTAGGTGGAAACCACATTAATGAAATATTTTCCCTTTTTAAGGAGTACAAAGATTATTCAAAGAACAAGTTCATAACATGGTTTTAAAACTCGTTTTGACATCTAGTCTCGTCCATGAACAAGATTGAGTCATCCGATTTATTCGAGTAGTCTTGTTCAACAATGAGCGCCCTCCACCTTATTTGAGAAACTTATCAAGCTTGAGCTGACTTGTCAATTTGTTTCGTTGGTGGATGATACTGAGACAAATCAATCTCGGATGAGATTTAAAATCATAGTTTATATTGACTTCACTTGCCAAAAGAAAATAATGAATTCATGTAGTAGTTAAACTATAAATACTTGGTGCAACTCTATTTAGAATAATCTTGTTCCCATTACCTAAAGCCTTCATCTTGGAAACACACTTAAAGATTGTTACTCTTGAAAATATTGTCATTCTCTAAAAACCAAATTGAGTGTATCATGGAAGTAATGTACACGCATTTGAGGTCGAGACCCAATTCTTCTCTTGTTCTACATATGTGATCTTTTTATTAAGAACTTAAAACCTAATTGGACAATCGTAACCACCACTCAACATAATCTTTTCTAGATTGTTTCCCTTCTTTTGACCTTTTAAAAGAATGTGATACCTGAATAGGGCTTAAAACGGGTCGAGTTCAGGCCGGATATGAGTGTGTTTATATCCATATCTGAATTTTTTATCTGGATCCAATTCAATTTGGATTATGCTAGTTAAGACCATATCCGAACCATTTTACTTTCAATAATACTATATCCGGATTCGTTCCTATTGAATTAATTGATTCGGGTTGGATAATGTCAAACCGTTTAAGATTATTTAAATGGTGACTTGAACTTAAGGCCTTTCCATTTTGGAGAGAGGCCTTGACCACTACACTCAGTTGTTGTTGGTTGATGAAAGATGCCTTAAAAAAATATAATAATACAACTTGCAAAGTAATATATTATTTGGATCTTGGCAGATATAGGGATGGAATTATATCCGACCCGGATTTTATTCAGGTCAAAGGACATCAACCCATATCCGAACAATATTTTAATTCGGATATACTTGATGAAACCAAGCACGTTAAATTTGGATTTAGATCACCCGGATTTCAAATAAAATCTGTACCATTTTAAGCCCTATACCTGGATGGTAAAAATCACCTCTCTGGCTGATTCTTGATATATGAGATCTCCATCACCGGTGTCATGTAATTGTAGTCCTCAACCTTTAATTTTACAAAAAGGCTCTAGGAAGTTGGGGTTTTCCCTCTGTAGACCACTAATTTAATGTTTATATTACTTGGGTTGATTTATCCTAGGAAAATTGTGAATTGCAAAAATTATCTTGGTCTGTACTGAGGGTACTTCCATCATTTCATGTCCCATTCTTCTAATTGGACATGGTTGGATGTTTTCTTTTAGAGTGCAATTTTTTTATTTATGGGTAAGCTGGACTTGAACCCACGACCTCAAAGTTGCTTTGCAATGTGTCAAACCAACTGAGCTATGAGTCTAAGCCCAATTTTTAGAGTGCAAATTGGTTGAACTTGTTTTCTTTTTGTTGATAAATATAAGATTTATTAATAGAAGAAAAACAAATACAAAGGCCGGTCAAGAAGACCAACCAAAAGCTAACTACCATACAACAAGTCCCATCTAAAAATGAAATCACTAAAGAACACCCCTTTAAAATCAGGGTTTAATTTGCTCCAAAAAAATAACAATCCAAGAATGTTGATCACAATCTCGTGCAAATGCCCTTCTTCGCCTTTGAAGACTCTTGTTCCTTTCCAGCCATAGTCCCCAAGAGATTTCGATAGGTAATAACTTCTACAAGGATTTCATTCTCCCCAATAGAAAGTTAAGAGTCCCAATCTTGAAACAAAGCCGAAGCCGAGATTGGAAGAATCCAACAAACTCTAATAAGGCCAAAGAAATAGGTCCAAATAGTGAAGGAGAGATTGCAATGTAATAGGATGTGATCCAAAGATTCCCCAGATGATTTGCAAAGAAAACAAAAGTTTGGAGACACAAAACCCCTACAAATCAAAAGATCAAGTGTGAGAAGTTTATTGAGCACCGTTAACCAAGTGAAAAAGAGCACGTTGGAAGGGACCTGGATCCCCAAATGAAGCCAACTGGAAAATGGACGATCGGACTACCGGAGTTGCCCAACACTGAGGCGAAATATTTGACAAAAAAGATCTTCCTTTTATTGGGAGTCCACTCCCTCTTGTCGTCACAAATGTTCTCTCATCGAGTAAATTTTTTTGGTGAAGTTTCTTAGGTTTTAACCCCTGGTATTAAATCTAAACTACCATAATGGCTTCTTTTGCGAAATAAATACTGGCAAATAGGCAATGATCCACGGTTTCTTGAAAATAACTATGCACCTATAGTTTTTGATGGTCAGGGCTGTCTTGACTTTTAATCAACCTTGGTCTACTTCAAAATGGTCACAAAGTTCATAATTTGGATCTTATATGTTCTGTTTTTTGCTTTAGCTCGTACTGATATAATTGCAGTGATTGCATTTCTGTATATTTGCAGCCTTTTCATCGACAGCCAACACCTGGTCCAGTTGCTGTTGTGCCACATTCACCTGCCACCCGCCCAAGAGTGAGGGCTAGAAGAGGGCAAGCCACTGATCCCCACAGTATTGCTGAGCGGGTAAGCTTGAATATACAAAGGAGAACAAAGTCATGTTGTAGGGTGTACAATTACTTATGGCATAAAGGTTATGATATGGATTCATCCGCTTTTTTGTGAAAGTTTGTGAACAAGGAGTGGGTTCCATCAAACGGACGAATTGATTTCTTGTGTTCTTAAAGTATTACTAAAACGAACTGCCCATCTCTCCTGGAACAATAACTGAACCACCATTGGATGGTTGTTTCTCAGACTTTTCTTTTGTTAGAATACAATGAACGATTTCTGCTGTGAGTTGGGAGAAATCAAAAGGCCCTGGTCCTTATGAAACTTCAGGATGTACAATGATGTAAGGAGACATGCTAAGTTAATTTACAGGATTCATGCTATCATACCCCACATTTTGTGATTCAAAGTATTACTTTGGATCTGAAAGATGGTTTTTTTAATTTTTTTTCTACCCTCTATCTCGTAGCTTTTTTCAGAGATAAGCAGCACTTGAACCCACAACCTCAAGGTTGCATTGAAGTCAACTAACTTTGATATGGGCCCAAGCCCTTTTATCATAGCTTAATGCCCTGATATTTTATGAAAGGGAACATTTTCTTTCTTTTTTGCGGTGGTTATTTTCCTTAGCATAATAATTATTCCGATGGAACCTGTCTCTTCAACATTTATAATGTTGGCAAAAATACTTAATTCAGTTTCAGGAAAAAAAGAGAGTTAGTTATATTGTTTCACAACTTTTTTTTTTTGTTTTTTTATTGAGGGGGGGGGGGGGGGGGTTAGTACACCAAAAACAATGTTTCTTTTTTATTTTTCCACTGGATTTTTATAGCTTGTATTATATTTATATTGCTTAATAGTGCAGCCTTTGCTCCTTTGGTTGCAGTTACGTAGAGAAAGAATAGCAGAAAGAATGAGGGCTTTGCAGGAACTGCTTCCTAGCTTCAACAAGGTCCTTGCTATGACCATCTGATTCCCTTTATGCAATATTGGTTGCATCTACCTTATCAGCCAAATTAAGCACACTATTCATTTACTGCTTGTTATTTACGTTAATCTCTGTTATTTGAAACAGTAGGGAAGATCTTACATTTTTCATAAAACGTGAGAGACTAGATTTCCCTATTCTTCCATAATTAAGTTGTTTCCCATATAAATTGAGAAAATAATAGCTGACCAAGAACCCTAGGTTACCTTTTTTAATGGATATAAGATAAAATAAATTGAGTGGGGGAAAGGAATTTAAAAATTGGACTAAATTGAATGATAAAATGGAAAATGAATGAGCAAATGATTATACAAAAAAGAAAGAAACATAGAATGAGAAAATGATTATTTATTTATTTATTTATTTTGATAGGTTGATGAGCAAATGATTAATTGACTCCCCATGAGGCTTATAACTAGGTTACTAATGTTATACACAACTTATGCATGGTTCAGTATAATCAATTAAGGAGGACCAAACATGACAGTTACAAGTCATTTTTTTTATGGTGATTGATGCAAGCTCTATGATCCAATTCTGATTCACTCAGTAGCCATTGTATAATCTGAATTGCTGCCATTGTTGTGAAAATGAGAATCCAAAATTACCCAAAGTCTGAAGGGAAGGTCCAAGATAACATCCAAACACTGGTTATTCTTTGAGAACTCTGACTCAAATCCAATCTAACAGTTTGGAATCATTCTCATGTTACAATGGCCTAGATTAAGGCCTAGAATTTCAGGAAAATTGACGAAGAAACTGAATTAGACAGGTTTCAAACTTTTTCATGACATCCCAATTCAATGGGTATCGGCTGCTTCAATCTTAGTCTGGGACATACTGATTTAGTCAAACCCAAGGCAATTGGTTTCCAGGGATTTATAACTTCTACAACACCATCTTGAGAATGCAATGTTTTGACAAGGTTTCCCTAACATTTCATGAGGTGGAGTTGGAATTCAACAATCAAAGATGTAGACATCTTGCTTTCAAAAAGATTTGGATCTTCCTGGAATTGAATTTTTCAATGGACCGTCCCTCATCCCATCATTGTTTGAAAGATGGTACAAAATAGATAAGTGCTGCTATGTGATGACGAGTCCCAGAGAAAAGATGGTACAAAATAGATAAGTGCTGCTATGTGATGACGAGTCCCAGAGAAAAGATGGTACCTAAAAGCCCTCTGGAACTCAATCATTACAAATCAGAAAAAAGTAGTCCAGTCAACAAGAACTTAGTCTGTACTGTGCTTCTTAATCCCTTGGACTCTTTTTGCCAGGGAATCACTTAACTTCCTTGCACTGTATGGAAATATGAAATCAGTGGCTCATGAAGTAGATTGCCATGACCTTTGGAAGATTTTGGATTTTCCTTGAAAAAGGAATATCTAACTATAACAATCATGGTCATCATTACCCCTATAGGTCATGGCTAAGAATACTGTGTAATCAAACCTCAGAAAACAAATATTAAAAGCGTCTATAAATTTCTGTGTTGTTTGTAGTTGAATATACTCTGGAAATAAGGAGAAATTTATGACATCACGTTTAATGCAGAACTCCTGAAGAAATATGGTTAAACTTTTGCAAACCATGAAGAGAAGTATGACAACTACTCTATTCTTCCTTTGGTATTAACATACTACATTTGCCTGTGCAGACAGATAAAGCAGCCATGATTGATGAAATTGTGGATTATGTCAAGTTCTTAAGGCTCCAAGTCAAGGTAAAACAGAAATCTGGTTGAACTAGACGGTTTTGATAAGCTAAATGATTGGTTAAACATAATCTTCTGTTAAGGGATAGTCTCCTTGCAATTGCGTATAAATTCTTTTCCAGATGGCACGAGCTTAAAATTAATAGATAACATTGAATAAAACTATTAAAAAAATTATGGAAACTACGTTCTAATTATTACTCATTCTAACGCTCCTAGTAATATTGCTTGGCCTTATAGTGTTATATATTACATTCAATAACTTGTCTGGAAGCTATCACTTGTTTTTCATGAGTAAGGCCCTTTTTATATATATTTAAGTGAACAAGGGCCCGTTCAAGTCACATTTTCATTGTCATTTCGAAGTTCCTATGTTAAAGATTGCTAGGTTAAAGCATGTATGAATCCAGGTCTCTAGAGTTAGAAATCTCCAGCCTGCTACTATCTGCTTTGGATAAAATTCTAACTACTGATCATTTAATTAACTGTTGTTTGATAAAAGCTCTTTATTCATCAAGACTAATATTGGTAGTAATAATAATAATAACCGCTGTTTTGTTGTTCCCTACTTTTACTTCTTTTGCAAAGTAAATTGGGAATTAGTAGATCATTTACTACTCCATTGCCCATTCATTAAGGAGATGTTTGGGCTCATCTCCTCTCCTTGTTCCATATCCAGTGGGTCTTTCCCAAATCCATTATGGTTACTACGGAGGTTACTAGCTATAAAATTATTTTTGAAGTTTGTTATTAAATACTTCCTTTCTACCATTTACAGCATTTTTCTTCGTTATTAAATCAACAGGTTCTGAGCATGAGCAGACTGGGGGGAGCTGGTGCAGCGACTTCGCTTGTGGCTGACATCCCACTTTTTTCGGTTGAGGTAATACAAAGCATGAGTTCTGTACTTCTATTAGATACACACTTTTTTTGTACCCCTTTAAAATATCGAAAACAAATAGGATAGTGCCACATGGAAGAGAATTACGGGATACCTAGGGTATCAGTCCCCCCCCCCCCCCCCCCCCTCCTCTTCATCTAAATGCCAATTATACAAGTGTGAAATAAGTATGCATGTTTTCGTTTATGCTTGAATTTAAGCATTGGTGTTGGTTGTCTCTCAAATGCTTGCAAGAATTCACAAATTTCTATTTATTAACTCTGGCCTTTTTTTCCCCCCTGTAATTTAGGGAGAAGCTGGAAGCGATCAGGGACTGTGGGATAAGTGGTCAACTGATGATGGCCTGCAACACGAAGTAGCAAAGCTCATGGAAGAAGATGTTGGGGCTGCCATGCAGTTCCTCCAATCTAAGGCCCTCTGCATCATGCCCATACCACTTGCCACTGCAATCTACCATACGCACCAACTGGATGATGGACCCATGATCATCAAGCCCGAGTAAAATCCAACCTAATAAACACAAGAAGGGTACACATGTCACATCTGGTTCTCACCTTCCTTTAGTGGCCCAAAATACATTTGGTAGTTCTCATGCAGGCTGGATTTTTGACACTCCCCATTGCAATCTAAGTCAGATGCCTTAATTTCATATATATATATTTTTTTACCTATTTTTTATCTTGTATTTTGTCAAACAGGGTGTGACAGGCTTACCATGTTTGTGTAAAGGGGAGAAATGTATATGCCCTCTTTATCTTCTTCTTCAAGTTTTTATTTTTTATTATCTTTTTCGTTTTTGTTTTTCGTCAGTGGTGGAAAGTAAAAAAACACACGGCCTCAATTTTTGGGTAGTGGGCACCTCACAATAGGAAAGGATAGATATGATTAGTGTAGAAGAAATATGGAAAGGAGGTTGAAATGGATGGGTTTAGTGGTTTAAATTAAAAATTATGTTGGAAGGTTGTAGTCTCCGGAGAAATCAATTGTGTGCAACTCTTAAAAGTGGTGGTGCTTTTGCAATCATTATCGGTGGATGAATCATTGATTCATTATATTGGAAAGCTTTACACTCTTTCATTTATGAGCAAATGATAGAGAAAACAGCAAGGGATATTTATGAAAAAGTGATTAACTTTTGACGAATTTATGATTGGCTCCCTTTACATTTTAATTACCAAAATGTGACTGATAACAAGTTTGGAGTTTTTTAATGTGACTATTTTGCTGGCTTAAAGTGACAATTTTGCAGGTTTAATGTGACTACTTGGAAATAGTTACTTCAAACCTGCAAAATTGTCACTTCAAAACCACTGAATTCGTTATCGTTCTGGATTTTTTATATAATAAAAACGTGATCATTCACGTTTTGGTGCTTAAAATGAATGGTTAACTGGAATAGTACATAACTCATATCGCGATAATCTGACTTACGCTGATGGCATGCTCAATTGACACCTTGACGTGACATGTTTGAGAACTGTAGATCTGTAATCCTTGGGATACATGGTTCCTTTGGGATGCACTTGTTTTTTATGGGGAAGTGCAATTGTGTATCCCAAGATGTATAGATCTACGGTTGTCGAACATGTCATGTCAGGGGTGTCGTTTGAGTGTGCCATGTGGTTAAGTCATATCATCACAATTCAACAATGAAATATAAGACTTCTCTGATAAAAATTAGAGGGTGTAAAGTATCAAAAGGAAAATCACAATTCTCACCAACCAAGTGAATTTCACCAAGAAAAAAAAAACAGGGAGGTAAACTTTGAACAAAAGTACTTTCCCTTTTCATTCATGAATTAATGGTGACATTTTAATTTTATTCAAAATTTGATTTAGTAATTTAAGTTCTTGAAAGGTATTTTGAAATAATTATGATAACTTCACAGTAAATTCATCATAAAAAAGGGCTGTTAACTTTGGGTCAAGGGGTACACCTAATCTTACATTTTCCAGGGGGCAAACCTAATTTCACCAACTCTGCCGATACTTTCTTCAACCTGGTTTAACCAATTAACCTAGTGGTATGGTTAAATATGTAGCGTACATGGAGCTTCAAAAATAGGATTTAATTCTTGGTTAAGAATCAGTTTCTAGGATTGGATTGGTATCGACCAAGTCTGGTTTTAGGCCTTTAAAGAAGATTTTTGATTAGCTCAAAATAAAAAATAAAAATGAAATGAGCCAAATAAATCAGTTCCATGACAACCTTCTCATGATTTCCAGACAGATACAATGGCAGTCATATCCATCATCCAATCGGCACACACTACAAAAGAGCTAAAACGTGCGCACAGACACAAACAAAACAGAACAGCCACAACAAGAAAGCAGAAATTGGACGAAATAATCAATCTCTACGGGGCCATAATGGGAGAGTACTTCAAACATTGGTCGCGCACAAACAATGATAACAGGAGCTTCCAACACAGAAGCCAATCGAACATCCGAGCTTTGCATTATTATAGATATCATTTGAAATTTTTTAACATACATTATTAGCATGCATCAAGGTCCCGGCATGGAGGAGGTTTGGGCTCGCTTAACAAACTAGTGTTCCCACCTTCTGGTCCACTCATTATACGCTGTGGATTCTGGGTACCAACCTGCAATGCAGAATATAAACTGAGTTGTCAAAAAAATATTTCAATGGAATAAGGAAGTTAACTTTTCAAGCCCGATAGACTTACCGGGGGCTTTTCCCCCCTTCTCAACATCTCAACGATCTCGACAACTCTCTTCGGAGTAATATCTTCCTGAAGAAATATGAAGGAACATAAACGATTTTTCAGAGTGCAACCAATTGTTAGAGCTAAAGAAACTAAATTGTCAAAAAGGAAGGATTTAAAATGAGCCTACAAAGTAATTATAGGTATATCCTTCTGAACCGTTGGAGTAGTCAGCCACTGTGATCATCGGAGCATTTACACAAGATCCCTGCAGATAACCAGAAAGGTTGTATCCCATGTATCGGTCATTGTAAGTGGGCAAAATAGCAGAAAAAAAGACAATATAATGTGATCCCTACAAATGAGTCGATCCGGGTATTGGCCTTGGGAGCCAAACATGGGACCTTTATAATTTTTCAGTAATCAAGAGAAGATCCTCACCATGCATTCCATTTCCCCAACCGAGAACATGCCATCCTTTGTTACTTCTGCACATAGAAAATAACAGAGAAGTTGGCTTTCAACAGATTAATTCAAACCGCAATTTTGGGTTTTACAAGTTCTCACACTTGGAAGGTATCAGTGGAAATGCAATATGACAGAAACAACTGTGTTGCATGACCTCACCGTTGCGCTTCACCCCAAGGTGTTTCAGTAAGGCATCTTCTATTTCACGTGAACCACGTATCATACATGGAGTTGTGCCGCAGACTAATAGGTGATATTTACCAACCTACATGGTCCATGGAAATAAAATGAATTAAAATACTGGTGCACGAATGGGAACACTGGCTCACATATCAAAATAATACCATATAAATTGGCCTTAAAATGTAAAAAATAGAAATATCATTTGCTCACTTTTGAACGGTTGAACATTGAATAAAATGTTGCAACCTCATATACACGAATAGGTGCAACTTCTATAATCTTAGCCACCTGAAACACTCAGAATAACTTAAATTACAAAACATGTGATACAAATAAATATGAGAGGAAGAATGTGACTTTAAATCATTGATAGAGAATAATTAAGTGTGAAAAAATAAAGATCAAAGAAATCCAATTCAAATGATGGTACACTTTCTCCATATCAATTTGACAAGTCACCCCCAAAATGCCAAAATGGAGTCTAAAATCTATATTCATCGGCAATCAGTTCCCCATCGAACAAATTTTTACCTCGGGACTGTTGCTTGCTCAGGGGCAATCATATAAGAAAGAACTGATCGTATACATAAGGCCACAAGGATCTTCTACACATTACCTACCAAACTAAAGGTTCTATAATCTGTTATATACTATTAGCCATGCTACTTGGGAGCTAAAATGACAAAAGTACTATTTTTGCAATAATCTAAGTAGGCTTTTTCTTGAAAATTTTTCACTTAGAGATAACAAAGATAATTTCTTTTCTTTTTTGGTTCTAGCAAACTGATTGTGATCAGGGGAAGATCCTCTAAGATGGTTTTCTTTAAGCTCTTTGTTGGGGTATTTGGAAAGAGCATAAAATAGGACTTTCGAAGATTGTGGAATTTCATTAATAGATGTTTGCAAGGCCATAAGAAGGTTTCATGATAGAACAAAAAATAATTTATCTATCCCCTATGTTTGCAAGGCCATAGGCGTTGTTTCCATCTCCTGACTTGAATCACGATTCTTCATTTCATTCATTGACTTTACATAGAATTAAATGAACATGATAAGTTAACTTATACATAAAATAAAATGGAAGTGTATTATAATATAGAGCATTTTTCATTATTGATAATCCAAGAAAATGCATGTCCAACTATGTGCTTAGATAAACCAATACAGGGGGTAATATTTCCTCCAAGACTCCAAAAATATTGCAAGGGATGATAAACCACAAATCACATTGCAATAATTAGAGACCATATTTATGTATAGGTAGAAATATGAAGGCGCATCACATACAACAAAATTTCCTTTTGTCTCAGATTGTAACCCAAAATTTCCTATTTGGATTAACTTCGAAGAGAATTTCTGGCTTTGGCAGGGAGCTGGAAGCTCTCTTCAGAATATTTGGTGTGAACCGTGTGTTTGGGTATGAACTTTTAGCTCTCCACCAGAGCTGCAAGTTCGTTTTTAAAGAGTTTTAAAAAAGCAACCTTAAGGTTGCTTTGAGATTGTAGATGGTGCAAAATGAATCATAACGGCATTTAAGTCATCTTAATTAGTCTATAACAAAGGACTAAGGTCAAGGGGGCTTTCCATCAGTAAGAAAACACAGAGGTATCTCATAAGGGGCTTTAAGTCATTTCAGCCTTTTACTTTTGGCCTATAAATAATACATTATGACAGCAAGGGGAACGACCCTTCCTCTTTTGATCCTTTTTTCTAATGTAATCCTAATTTTCATCATTATTTGGTGGTTCATCCTCTTCTCTCATGGAGCCTTCCCTTACCTGGATCATCATCTTCATCTAAAGACCTTATCCACCACTTACAGAGATTTTACTCAAGCAGAAAGCAGAGGCACAAGCTCTCTGCTATCCAAAAAGACATCATGGTTGATATCATGCCAAAAATGATTTTCCTTGTTCTTTTTGAAAGAGATGGGAGGTGGGGGTTTGGTTCTGAACCATTGTCCAGACTTCTCTGAAAGTATGGATTTTTCATCATGAAAACTACGGTGCAAGCCCCAAAGGATCCACGTGTTCTGCCACCTCACCCCCACCCCATGTGTTAGCTCGTGCGTGGGCTGGCTGTTTTGAATTTGTTTGCTTTTTGGTTTTCTTGTTTTGCTTCCTTTGTTCTTCTAGTACAGGAGACATCTCGGTCACTGCTTTTTAGTTCTGTAATAAAATCTTACATTTACCAAAAAAAAAAATCTGTTCCATAGTCCACAACCACATTGCAAGAAAGAGGTTCTTTTATCTTTTCTCTATTTAAGTAAAAATCTATTCTAGGTTTGCCATTCATGGAGAGGGAGTGCAATACATAATGGGGAAAAGGGTACTATGAATATGGTCAAACCACGGGACCGTCTATGAGATAGGAAGTATGGGATAAACATGTCATGACGTAGCAAGAAAAGCATGTAGGTCTAAAGAAGAAGTCCATACTGACAGACCCGAAAACCATTTTCCCAAGATATCGATCTTATTCTTAAAATATTGAATACATAATAAAATTTCTCTCCAGATTATTTTGGCAGTCGGTCATCCAGATGTCAGTGTATATGAATATAAATGAATACCAACTTGTAATAAATCAGTCAAGGTAACATACTGCATTCATTGCTGAAACAGGCAACCATCCTCCATGCTGTTGCTGTGCAAGATCTAGTAGAGGAATTACCGCAGATTGCTTGTAATTGGATGGATAGTGAGATATTATCTCATTCACCTAGAGATACATGTATTATTCATTGTCAATGTTGAGAGAGAGAGAGAGTAACAATGTTATATTTATCAAGTAAATGTAATACATTAAGCGTGGTTATGGTTAAATGGATGGTCGAACAATATCTTCTTGATTCAAAGATACATGCATGAACGATCATCTCTATTGAACTTGCTTTAAGAATGCATGGAACAGTCTATACATCTACATTAACATGGCCATAAAAAGTACAAATAGTATTGTTTTTCGTGCAAACAGATATAGCCCAACAACTATCTATCTATCTATATATTGAAACCGAGGTATATAGGCTTCTTAGAGCACCTGACTAATCCTTGGGGCACGTGCAGTCCCCTCCACCACACACACCATATTATTTATGGGATAAGCCCCTAAGGATGGCCCCTAAGGGGGATTCAAACTCAAGATCTCTGCTTCCTGAAGCATGGTCTAGGCTATCTCAACAACCCTTGGGGGTTAGCCCAACAGCTATATTGATTCAACATTAACTGTTTTCATGGTCGACATTTGAAAAAAATTGAAACATTCATAAACATCGGCATTTTGTTGAACATATTTTTTCACATCAATACGCATCTATAAATCTGTCTTTTTTTTCTCCCAAAAAGGGTCAGTGTTCTCCCAAAACCCTATTTTTCTTCTTAAGGTTTGAAGATTGAATGAGATAGAATCTAAAGGTTAAGGATGAGAGAAAAAAAATATACCCTAGAGGTAGCATATGACGAGTTTTGGGAAGAAAAATCAAGTGTTCTTGGCTAGAGATTGAAGACAAAGACTCTTGGGCTAGTTTAATTAGTCTCTTAGGAAGACCCAGGTCAGCGGGTACATCATCAATTTGAAAACATAAGGGTTGTCTCAAATATTCATCAAAAGTTGAAGGAAACCATTATATGGTTTGTCTAGAAATAGTCCGTGTTTATAACTTATAATTTATTTCTGATTTGGTTTCATTATGTTCCAATTAATATCAAAATGTCAAGCTGAGGAGGTCTTTCCAGCTATAGCTATTTGGGGGCCAAAAGTTCCAGCTAAGATCTCTATTTTCAATTGGCTTGCAGCTTTGGAGAGTCTTCCGACATTGGATCATCTAATCCAGAGAGGATGGGTGATGCCAAACTTTTGTGGTCTATGCAAAGTGAATGAGGAGTCTTCGAGTCATCTTCTCTTACATGCTTCTTTTGCCAAGCAGATTTGGGATCATTTCCTTGTTTGGGATTTATGGGTGCTTTCCTCGTTCGGTTCAAACCTTGTTTGAAGTTTCTTAATGGGTTTCTCCTTTACTAAGGTAAAGAGGATTTTGTGGAGTATCACCCCGCTTGCCATTTGTTGGACTATTTGGAAGGAATGTAATAGCTGGATATTCATTGGGAAAGAGACAGATGTCAAGGGCACAATTATTTCAGTTCCAAATGTTTCATTCTATTGGGGACAGGTTTTCAAGGTGTTTAGAGGGGTGTTTTTTTAAGGATTTTCTTGTTAGATGGGATGGGGTATGTAATATGGATGAGTAGTAGTTTCTTTCAATTTTGTTATTGGTAACTCGTCCTCCCTCTTGTACATTCTTTATTTCTTTTAATAAATCTTCTGTGCCTATAAAAAAAATATTAAAATGTATCAATTGAACATTCTAAAACAGTCAACTGAACTTTGATTCCATGCAAGTTTCGAATTTGAATACCAATATGCATAAACTTGTGTACTTATCTAGGGAAAAAAATGTCATCTTGTGGAGTGGAAGTTAACTGAAGTGTTATGCATTTTGAACTTCAGTGGTTCAAGAGACATTACTTCCTGGCTCCCATAGGTGAATGGTTTATAAATGATCATCACTCCTAGCTAAGAAAACACATTTGAATTTCTGAGAGCATTGTACTTTTTTTTCAGCCTTCGTCTTAGTTTGGGAGAATAGTCCCTGATCAATTAGGATAAGGATTTTTTTTTTCCTTTCTAATAATGGAAAAAAAGGAATAGATCAAGAATATCCTTGAACAATTATCATGAGTATTGGTAAATGATTCTGTTTTGATCAACGATCTTGTCAAGGCATCCTTTTGCATCCTGTTTTCATTTTATTCTTGTAAAAGTTACAAACCCCAAAGTCAATGTGTGTGACTCCAGTTCCACAATTCTATTAGTTTCTTATTATCCCAGCTATCACCATGAAGGCAACAACAATGCAATTTTACTTCCCCACCATCTGTGTGTATGGTAAACATGCTAGTCAGTGTCTAGGTGTTTTTTCCTATGATGAAAGCAAAACCATCTTTACTCAAATGAGCTTGGCAATCATGTTAGTTAATTCAAATGAGCTTGGCAATCAGCGACTGTAGGCATTTGGCATACACCATTGATAAGTTGGTCCCACAAATCTAGGACTATAAATCAAATTCATCAGATCAATTCTCTTCCTACGTTGCATTTTAGTCTGGTCCATTCATCCAAAATTGAAATTTGCAATTTTTACCAACAAAAAAAAAATCAATAAATCATCATTTATAAATTTAAGTTTATAATCTAAATCTTTTTTTTTTTGAAAAGTAAGTTTATAATCTAAATCAAAGCTGAAAGTTAATAAATTACTCAAATTTCGAAGCAAAAGAAATAATAACATATTCATCACACGAGATAAGATCGATTCTCTTCCCACATTTCATTTAGTAGGACCGATTTATCCAAAAAATAAAAAAAATTCAACAAGTCAACCACATCGTGTCATAGTTGTAAGTTTATAACCTAAATCAAATCTGCGAAAGAGAAACAAATTAATCAAATTTCGAAGCGAAGTTAAGAATAGCTTACTCTTTCCTTATTCACAGCTGTGAACTCCCATGGAATGTCAGGCTTGTTATCTGGAGAATCGATGTGCTGTTAAATAAAAAATAAAAAAGATTAATTTTTTCTTGAAAGCTTGAATAAATTCTGCATTAAAATGGGACAAAATTGAGAAAATTTTCAGTGAGGAATCGAACTCACGTAATTTAGGGCTGTGGAGAAGGATCGCGAAATCTGCGAAAAAACATGGAAAGATCAGAGAAAGTTAGAGGAGAGATCGAGAGAGATAGAGGGAGAATTAACGGAGGATAAGACGGAAACCTGAGAAGATTCACGGAATATTTGACGGATCTCGAGGATCCGTTTGCTCACTCGAAGAGCTGCATTTGCGAACATTGTGACGATTTGCAGAGATGGGCGGAGGAGAAGACGGAGAGAGTGAAAACTGAAAATGGAGGCTTTCGTTCTTTAATTGCGTGGAAGACGAGTGCGAGACTCAATGACTCGTCCGAGATCCGAGTCATCTACATCAAGATTTTATTAAAATCTGGATCGATGAAAACTCGGTCAATTTGTTTCTAGTTGAGTGACGATCTAGGACAGTGTCCCGTTTATACAGAAACAAACGGTGTCTACGTGGTGCTTTTTGGTTGGATTTTAAACACATTGGGCTACGTTCTACATAGAAAACAGCTTGTTTAGGATCACGATACTTATAATGGCCAACCAAAACATGCTACGTAGGAGGAATGCGCATGGCGCACACCTGCGCATTATAAGAAAATCCTTCACATATTAAATACAGGCTGATCAAGCAAAGAAGGTATGGTGATCAGAAACTCAGTGGGAGAGAGCCTTAGCCTCTCCTTCCATCTTTGCTAGAAACTCTGGTTCATCTGAAACCCTAGAAAACTAAGAATTCTCGTATCTAATTTCCAAAAATAATGGCTCATGGTGGCTATGGGAAGCGCAGAGTCGCTGAAAGGAGACCCGTTAATCGTCGATCGAAGGGCTTAGGGGTCGAGAAGAAGCCCAAATCGGTATCTCTCAAGAATCAGATTCGATCGACAGAGCGAATGCTTCGAAAGGTAGAAATTTGGTTTATGCATTGTTCGTTGTTAGGGTTACACTGTATAGTTTGGAATTTGTTTGATAATATGTTGAGTACTATTGTAGTTCTGTGATTTAATTCATTTTTTATGCTTATTGGAGTTCAAGTAATCTGTTTTTCGAGAAGAAAATGGGTTGACTTGTAGGTGTTTCCGCGAAAGATTGGATTTTGTGTTTGAAATAGATTCATTTTGAATATATATTCCACGGGTTTAATGCAGAATTACTCTTTAGTTTATTGTTAGTTGATAAATAGGCGATGGTCGCAAAACACTAGTTATATGGGCATTGTGCTTATGCTTGGGTGGCTAAGATGGACAATTTGATACCAAAACGTCGGTATTAAAAATTTTATATGGACATCCTGAAATATGCCATGACACACTTTCTGACCAAAATCAGCCATGGAATTTTTCGGGGATAATTTATAGCCCTTGATTTGAACATTTTATTTGGTTGCTTGATTCAGTGACCCTAAATCACCAAACAATGAGATATTTGGTTTATAGGTCTATTAAGATAAGGGGATATCATTTTTTTTTTTTGTGGCTAGACAAGTGATATTAATGGTTTTTAACTGGTTGGTGAAAATGGGTTCTGTACCCAGGTAATGGTATCAATATTCACAAACTTTAATCAACTTAGCAAGCTGGCACATTTAGAGCTGGGCTAACATTCATGGTGTCAGTGGGCCTGAATGAATGTGCCATGTGGCATTTTTAGAATGTTGGTTTCAAATTTTTGACACTGATGTTCATATTAAAATCATTTCTATAGTCTAAATTATAACAGTTTTATTACTTGTACTATAGATCTTTCTGTAATTATGGCAATTTTTTTTTGTGGGATCACGGATCACATCTTGTACTTTGGTGGGATTATAGAAAAACATTAAAATGGAAAGGAGGAGGTTCAGACATTCATTTTGAATATGAAGACCTCTTCAGAAGAAAAAAAAAAGACCTTTTTATTCAGATGGGGTACCATTATACGGGGAAACAGTTAATTAGCATCTTTAAAATAAATAAATAATTTTTTTTGCATTCTTGTGTAAGGTCCTTATGGCCTCCTAGGTATGTTCTCTCTTGCCCGTTACTTTTTTATATAATTCTTCATTCTTTGCTAACAAAGTAGTCATAGAACACATCTTGACTTTGTACTTTATTCAAGAACCTTCCCCATGAAGTCAGAGAAGCTCAAGAAAAGAAGTTAGAAGAGTTCAAGCAGCAGCAGGAGATTCAGACACGCTTGGCTGTAGAACGTAAAATATTTCTGCATGGCAGAAAGATAAAGTTTTTTGGTACGTCCCCACAAAAAATAAATTATAATATAGTTGTACATATATGTTGAGTAATATCCATTTATTTGTGTTGACATCTATATTTATTCTTAACCTAATATATTATTCCTAACTCTCGAGAACTACGTTTTATGTGAGCAGAGAGAAGAAAGATAGAGAGGAGAATAAGACGTTTGGACAAACTGCAGCGAACATCATCTGATCACACCCAAGAGGCAGAAGCTGCTGACCAGCTTTCCAAATTGAAGGAAGATCTTGAATATGTTAGGGTAACATCTACGCAGAGCAATTTTAGGAATTCTTTACTAAATGAGCCCGAGATGGTCTCATGAGATTTTCATCCATGGTCAGACTAAATGTGTTTGGTGTACTTCTTTTATATATAAAGTTGTTATTATAATAGTCAAAACTGCATCGTGCTGCCTCTCTTCTTTTTTTCTTCTTCTTTATTTTTTTTAACTTCAGATATTCCTAATGCATGTGCAAACTCCACTTTGGTGCATAGATTATTATTATTCCTGATCTACAATTATTAGTTATAGTTCCTAATTCATATGTAAACTCCACTTCGGTGCATAGATCCTATGTGTTGGTTGTGGATAACAGTCACAGAAACTTTATATCTATAAAGAGAAAGTTGATGCCTGTTTCTTTGCATTGCAGTTCTTCCCTAAGACCGAGAAATATGTATCTTTATTCATTGGAGGTGATGATTCAGACATAATTGATAGGAGAAACAGATTGCGCAAGCAAATTAAAGCAAATATAATGGTTGCAGTGGCTAGTGGAAAGGATTTAGACGGTAGTTACTATGTCCTACTTATAGAAGCTTGCATAGTTCCTCACAATCTACGGCGTCCTGATACATATAGGAGTATGGAGAGCAGGGATACGGCTCGGTTGACACATACATGACTTTGCATATATAAATACTTATTTATTTATTTTTGATAAGCAATATTTTATTTCATTAAAAGAAGGCAAAGTCACTAGTTACTACATCCAGGTTAGGTAGCTCATGTCTGCGATGTCTTCCTTGCAAATTTCTTTAGTTTATTTTAAATTATAACTTCTTTTTTGCTTTTCTCATATTTGTTGCTTTTGCCAACTTTAATATCAGAAACAGGGAGCGAAGATGATGGTCTTTTGGATATGAGTGAGGATGATTTCTTCTTGACTGGAAGCTCAAGTGATGAAGCAGATGCTGATGATGAATGGACAGATAAAAGTACGAGGTATGACATTTTGTTTATGAAGGGAGGTGCTAAATTCCTAAATCCCAACTCAGCGTGTCAAAAAAATTTAGAGAGGTGCTATTGGCATCCAAACTTTTTTCTTATTACACCCCTATTAAAAAAAAAATAAGAACAGTTAAGAATAAGTTAAAGTTTAAGTGTCAATAAAAACTTTCTCTATCTCTCTCTCTAGATTTCCATTGGTTGGTTTTAGGATTTTATATGAGCCTAATCCTACTTGAACCAAACTTTTGAAGGAGTTGTTTGAAGGTGTTATAATCCTTTTTAATGTTGAGGTAGTAACTTGAACCAAACTTTTGTAATGTTTGAATTGTGTGTTTTAATACCTTTAATTGGGGTGTGATAAGTAAAAGTTGGGGTGCCAATAGCAGCTCTCAAATTTTACAGTGATCTGTTTTGCAGAGAACAAGCTTCAAGTACCTCTGGCAAAGCAGCTTCTGGCATGTCTAGTGATGAAAAGAATCAGGTTTTAAGTTTAATTTGAATTTATTGCTTTTTATTAGAAGATATTCATTATCAACAATATTTACCTATTCATCACCTAATTATGTAGAGGAATGTGTCTGCTCGAACTCTAATGCCTCCTCCTCGGCCATCTGTATATTCATTCCAAAGAGAAAATCATGCTCATGCAAGATTTGGATGCTCATCCAGCCACAAACTCTCTACAGAGAGAGTTGAATTATCTACATCGAGCAATACATCACATAGTAGGAGTGGGTCTTCCTCTAGAAATCAGGGATCCTCAAATGCGCAGACGGGTTATAGTAATCTAAGCTCCAATTCTGATGCTCACAAACCTCGAAGAAAAAGGAGACCAAAGAAGAAAAAACAACAGGTTTGATACTTGCAACTGCAAGCATGTGAAAAGCTCATGATTTTTCTTGTAGAAGCTCTAAGATGTACAATCACCGTTTTCTGTTGCATTCAATGATTCTTGTATAAGTTGTAGTGCATCTTTTGTAATTGTCACATTTTTGTATCTTTTCAAGAGTTAATCTATCATGAATTTTGAACTAATCGCAGTTTCAGTAGAATTATATGCTTTCTTCCTGATTTGAGTCTTTAACTGTGTGCTTTGGTAGTGTATGTATGTGTCGCTAATTGCAACTCATAATCAAATTTTCTCTCTCATTGACAGACATGATTTGAAGGGTGCTGTAAGTGAACTTCATGACTAAGTGCACCAGCTCTTGATGGTTAACTGTACAAGAGAGTCGGATATATTATTCGAATTCTAACCATTAAGATCATTTGCTCTCACATGGAGGATCTGCACTTACTTTTTTCTACAATGGCCCATTGGTTTTGATCTGGACTCCGTTGAAGTTTGATATATAGGAACGTCATCAGTGACTTGTATTATGAGGTCGTAATAGGAGTTGAGCACGGACATTTGTAACAACTAGCTGCAAATTATGATTTCCTCATTGTTGAACAAATTCTAATTTTTCTTTATTTGAATGAAAGTTTGCATTTCTGCTAATAAACAGGCTTAGCAGAAATGCTATATTGATGAGTACAAAATCATTTGTGTTATATTAATGGACCATTGCCTTTGTATGGTAAGAACTTCACACTCAGTTTCTTTATCTTGCAGCCATTAATCATAAAGACTTGAAACAAAAGTTTGTGGGTCTTTAGGCTTGCTCTTCCATTCAATGTTGAGTGTTCATATCCACTTGGGTATTGGACTTAGTGGCAAATGACTTGGATGATTGGGTTGCATTTGACACATCGTTTAGGGATGGGTTTTAGCTTCCCGTTGACCTCAAAAGTTAAAAGCCACAGACTCGTTTTGTGGACACCAAGGTAGATCAAAATTATGAGATTGTAGGTTGAAAATGTACCCATTATATTCAATTTCACCAAACACTCGAATATTATCACCAGTTGGAACCTATTCTTTTCATGAGGACAGGAGATTAAATGTGAAGTAGGAAGCAAATTGATTCCATCATACATATTAGATAAACAATCAATGTTGCAATCACAATTTCTTGTGCTCATTTTTGTAAAATTGAACAATAAAAAGGAAAGATCGACATACTTTTGCCAAATGGGGAGCATTGTCGGTAGACACATGAAGTTAGAATTGATTTGAGCTCAAGCTCTCTTAATACTTTGTTTCCAATTCTAGGTAAAATCACAAACGACTAGGAGCAAGAAGTGATTACAATTTAGATCCACTTTGTGGGAATTTGACAGAACTTTGAAGTGAGGTTTTTTGTTTTTTTTGTTGTTGTTGTTGTTGTGATACTCCTATTTATTTAAGAGAGCTGTTATTGCCACACAAACTTTTGCTAATGCTACCCTAATCATGTGCATTTCTAGGTGAATCTCCATTTCATGCTGAATATGATGAAATTTCAAATCTAGTACACTATTCATTTTTATTCCTAAAATATGTTTATCCAGTGAATTCATCACTTTTATAATCAACGAATTCGCTGATAAAATAGAATTCGTCATTTTTATAATCAACGAATTTGTTGATTATAGAAGTGACAAATTCACTGAAAAAATATATTTTGGGAGTTAAAATGATAGTGTATCAAAGCGGAATTTGGTCATAAGTTGCACAAGTTTAGGGAAATATCTCTTTAATAAGATAAGACATGCCCACAAATACCAAAACGTTTGAAAGATTCTATTGGCACACCAATTTTATTTACAAGACACCAATCCTTATGAAATTATGCGATTGTGTATCTTATAGATTGGTGTGTTATAAGTTAAAGTTGGTGTGCAAATCAAGCTCTAAAACTTCTCGAAGCTCGGCCCAGTGCGCAGTACGCACCAGCCGCATAAAGAGTGGAGTTAACCGCTAAAAATCTTCTCTTTAGCCGATTTGAAGGCTCGAAAGGCAGAAAGATGGCATTAGTAGGAACCAAAGCCAATATCTTCTTCTCTACTCCACAAAACCCTAATCTTAAACCCAAGACAACTCATCATCTCTCCTCTGGTTCGTTACGATGTACAATCTCTCACTCTTCTCTCAATTTCTCCATCTCTTCTC
Source organism: Akebia trifoliata (assembly GCF_017979445.1). Lineage (NCBI taxonomy): Eukaryota > Viridiplantae > Streptophyta > Magnoliopsida > Ranunculales > Lardizabalaceae > Akebia > Akebia trifoliata. Next base: position 31,500,512 of record NC_141379.1, on the reverse strand, counting down.
ACACCTCAACAAAGATCAAACGGCTAGGATTTCTTCGATATCCTCTTAGATACTCAATCCACGGCTATTACAGCAACAACAACAATAACAACTTCGAGGAGCACAACGAGGAGGAGCAAGTGGTGTACCCTAGACCCTCAGAGATTCCATGGAATAAGGAGCTCTGTAACTCTGTACACCTCATCGGTATCGTTGGTACTCCCGTCCAAATCAAGCATCTCACCTCAGGAAAGGTATTAGCTTGGACTCGCCTCGGCGTAAAGAAATCTGCATCCGATACGAGCTGGTAATTCTCTACTCCTTCCCCTAATTAGGTTTTTTTTTTTTTGTTCAATTTGTATAATGTGGGAACTTTGCTTTTTATGAAGCATATGTTAATAGATTGAATGTAGCAGAGATAAATAAGTGGAAAGATTAGGATAAATAAAATTAGAAATGAAGGTGATTTAAAAAAAAAACATTATTTTTTTTTTTAATTTAAATATTTATTACTTAAATAAAACATGATTTTATGACTATTTATTTTCTTCTTCTAATCTACCTTATTTTACAAGAAAATATATAATTAATTTCATATAATTAAATGTTTTATCTCATCTGAGACGAGTTGACTCGTCCAAGATAACTCGGTCTTGTCCATGGACGGGATGATTCGAGACGTTAAACTGAGTTTTGAAACCCTGATACAAGTTGCAGGTTCTCGAAGAGTGAAAGTGGATATGAACACTTTCAATAATATAAGATGTGCTATAGAAAAAATTGAATTGAGGAACATGATTCGTTTTGCCGACCCCAAATCTTTGGGACAAGGCTTGGATGATAGTTGTACATAGTGGCAGCTCTTGACCCAATTTAGCCTTGAGATCTGTTTGGATTAGCTTGTTTTTATTAAAAAAAATATAGTTTCAAAGGCCTTAGCAATCCAACAAGCCCCTAGTATTGAACCATGTAACTTATGCCCTAGTGTACCATTATTAGTTTAGTTGGAAAATGATAGTATAATCCCTTTACTGTGCTCCCTAGTCACTCATAGGTAGAGAGTGTTGGATGGTCTGGTCTTCAGAATGTGTGGTGTGAATCCATTTTGACATTAAAACCTGACCAGTTGAGATAACCAACCACAATAAAGGGTAACAAGCTGCAATCTACCAAAATCAAAGTTACAATGTTAATTCGAACGTAAAGACTCCCATTTAAACACAAAATCATCAAATAAAACCCCTTTGAAATCCGAAGTATGAGTTATGTCCAACAACATGTGGTTCCACTGCAGGATCAATTTGACATTCTGGAATGAGTTGGCACATGCTGCTTCTCAGCATTTAGAGAAGGGCAATCAAATATATGTTTCGGGACGCCTTGTGTCGGATACTGTTGAAGGAGATGATGAAAAACTGCAGACCTACTACAAGGTTTCATCTATTTTGTTATACAACTTCATAATTTTGTGTATTTTTTAGATAGTTTTCACATTGGTTTTCTTAAGTGAAATTTGAATTTCGTAGCATTTGATTACAGGTAGTTGTTCAGCAACTAAATTTTGTTGAAAAGAGCTTCTCTCCAGTGCCTTTGTATGGGCAAGAGACGAACGCTATAACAACAGGCAATTCTAATATTTATTTTTACTAGTAATTCTTATCTTTAATTGCAATTTTAATCTTGTTGGAATGGGGTGTAATTTTTTATTCATACTTTTTTATTATTTCTTTTTTCCTGTTGTAGGAGGGAAGTTAGGAAACTATGCCGGTAAGAATGTGGGTTCAACACAAGAACTTTGGCAGGCATTCTTTGCTAACCCAGTTGACTGGTGGGATAATAGGAAGAACAAGGTAGTCAAACTTCTCTTCAATTATAGAGATGTGTGTCTAGTCTTGTGCTAGCAATGTAGGTCTTCATAAACAGGAGTATCGTGTCCATTGAATCTGGTCATGCATATGTACCATTAGGAAATTTTACATCAAGGCGGGAGGAAGGATTAGGGTTGTCTTCCCTGATTCAACTGAGTCAAGATCACTTATAAAACCCAGGATTTTTTTTTGTTCTTTATTTATAAATTTTATTTAAAACCAGAAAAAGAGGCCAAAGATGGCCCCTTAAAGAGTACAAAAACACTGCAAAAGAAGAAAAGAGGAAAACACAAGAAAACAAAAAATTCCACTACACCCAACCCTACAAAGAGCAAACATCATCACCACAAAAAACGAAATCCTCGAAGAACATTCCGTCAAAGTCCTTACACAATTTACACCAGTGGATCTTACCTTGGACATCACCTGAGAAAAAAGTGACTTAAAAGTCAATGATGCTAACATTCCGCCATGCTAATATTGGACCTATGTAACACAATATATGATCATTGATTCAAAAAAGTTCATAATTTGGATGCTATTTTGTTCCATGTTTCTTGATTTTAGGTCGCAGTTATAATTATAAAAGAGGAATGCTAGCCCTACTTTTGCCTAGTCACCCTATTAGCTGGATAAGTGTTTGTGTGAGGGTGTTTTAATTACTGAAATATTCTTACGTAAGCACACATCAAACAAAGTGACAAGTAGGATGGTTTTTTTTTCTATTCATGCAAGTGAGGCAGGGGTTTTAATTATAAAAGAAATTATTAGCACTACCGAAGCTCTCTTATTAAAGTGCCAGAGGAAGAATACCCTATATAACTCATAATTTCCATTGTGTTTTTGCTTACTGGTTCGTTTCTGGTAATTTATATTATGATGGGAATTTTGTGTTTTAAGTGTTTGTTTTCTCTTTTATATTGAGGTTCCAATAATAATTTGCACTTGACAGAGAACTCCAAAACACCCAGATTTCAAGCACAAGGATACTGGGGAAGCTTTATGGGTTGAAGCCAAGTACAATCCACCATGGGTGAAGTCTCAACTGGCCTTACTGGACTCTAGGATGGAGTCTGCTAATACTAACAAAGCCGGCATGCCTGTTGGTTTTATGTCTGGCGATGATTTGACATTTTTCTAGTTGCTGGCTCTATGTCAAATTCTAGAAACTCACTTCATGTTACGTGTGTTCTCAATTTACTTCAGGGCCAAATTTGTATGATGAGTTCATTACTGGCTTCTAGTTTGTTCTGGTTGATTTTGTTTATATAGTTGTTTCCCCATGTTCATTTGGATGGTTATAGTTATCATTATAATTGAAAGTATTTATCTTTTTGGGATAAGTTGTAATACTTTTTGACGTTTAATTTGGAAAGATGGAAGATCATGGTTCATTCAAGAACACTACGATCTGTTATTTTGAAATTTAGAGAACACAGATTGTTCTATTTCAGAAATCAGTGTTTCTAGTCATTTAATTCTGGTACTTTTGACCAGCTTTTGGGAATTTATCTATGTTCCGTTACAACCGTGGCTTCCGCCTTTTGAGTTCTGCTTCAACCGCTACCAAGACAAACTGGGATCCAACTGTATCCCTCACTCTGAGTCACCCAACCCTTGTTCTGCTTGAGAAATGCAGAACGAGGGATCAGTTCAAACAGATCGTGGCTCAAATGATGAGGGTCTATCTCACCAGCCAAACATTTCCCATGAGTAGGCTCCTCTTTTTCTCAGCCGTCTCACATCCTGAAAACTTAGATATGGCCATCCTCCTTTTTAATCACTACACGCCTAGACCTAATCTCTACATTTACAACATCATGATCTCTGCTTTATCCTTCTCGTCAACCCAATCATTTTCTGTCTATAATTCCATGCTCCGATCTTTTATGTATCCAGACAAGCAAATTCTCCTCTCCATCCTCAAAGCCTCCGAATTCTTATCAGAAGGGAAGCAAATCCACAGCCATGCCATTATTACAGGCTTCTCATCCGATGGTTATTTGCAGAACTCCCTCATCAAGATGTACTCACAGTACAGACAAATGGGTCTTGCACGTCAAGTGTTTCAACGGATGCCCCAGAGAGATGCTGTTTCATTCAATATTATGATTGCTGGATATGCTAGGATGGGATGCAGCTTAGAAGCGTTAGAACTGTTCCACGAAATGACAGGCACTGGCCTTGATCCAGATGAATTTACTATGGTGGCGCTTCTCGTGTCATGTGGGTGGATGAAAGATGCACGTCATGGGAAATCAATTCATGCATGGATCGAGCGGAGAAAGTTGTTTAGTGGTTGGAATGTGATTTTGGGTAATGCTCTTCTTGATATGTATGTCAAATGTGAGGAATTGGAGCTTGCTCACAGAATTTTTGATTCATTTGTGGGGAGGGATTCCTTTTCTTGGAACATCATAATTGCTGGATATGCCAGGGTTGGAGAATTGAAAGTTGCTCACACACTTTTTAATGAAATGGCTATTAGGGATATTGTTTCTTGGAATTCTCTAATTGCTGGGTATGCACAGAAGGGGGATTGGCGAGCTTTAATGAATTTATTTGAGGGCATGATTGCTGAGAATGTTATGCCTGATAAGGTCACAATCGTTAGCTTGGTTTGTGCTGCTGCAGAAGTTGGAGATCTGAACCATGGTAGATGGGTACATGGGTTGGTGATTAGAACCCATACGAAGGTAGATGTATTTTTGGGTTCGGCACTCATAGATATGTACTGCAAGTGCGGGAGCATTGAAAGGGCTTTCGTGATTTTCAATAGAGTTACTGAAAGAGATGTTCCAATGTGGACTGCAATGATTGCTGGGTTTGCATTCCATGGTTATGGAAGCAAAGCTCTGGAATTGTTCTGGGAAATGCAGGAAAACCTAACACCTAATGAAGTGACTTTTGTCGCTGTTCTGACTGCTTGTAGTCATAGTGGAATGGTGAAGGAGGGACTCAAAATATTCACCAGTATGAGAGAAAATTATGATATCAAACCGGGAGTTGAGCACTATGGGTGTTTGGTGGATCTTCTAGCGCGAGCTGGAAGACTTTTTGAAGCAAAAGATGTGATCGAGAATATGCCAATGAAGCCAAGTCAGTCCATCTGGGGGGCTCTGTTGAATGTTAGTAAAGCCCAAGGAAATGTGGAGATGGCAGAGATTGCTTTGACAGAGCTGTTGAAACTAGAGCCAGAGAAAGAAGGCGGTTATGTTTTGTTGTCTAATACATACGCAGCTTCCGGTATATGGAGTTATTCGTACAGGATTAGAGAAATAATGGAAAGCCGGGGAGTGAAGAAGACAGCTGGTTGCAGTAGTTTGGTCATTGATGGAAATGTTCACGAGTTCGTGTCTGCAGATAAGCGGCATCTGAGATGGTTAGAGATTTACTCCATTTTGAACTTCTTGAAAAGAGAGATGATGTTGGACGCTGATATTTCCTTGCAGCCAGCCATTTCTAGGTGTGCATATTGAGTGAGGTTTGAACTTTTCCCTCTTGGTTCACATACAACGTGGCGTTGCTCTCTTTCATTAATGTTGAATACTCCATTTGTATACTTGAGATGACAGGATTTTTCTCTCTGCCTAACACTGGTCATGCACATTTTCCAGGGCCCTTCTTGTTCCATAACAATAGGTCTATGAAGGCACAGCAAGATTGGACATGTAGGAGAATGGACCCCACTATTCCATTGGTCCTCTTTAGGAGTTATTGGATGGCTGTAACCATTTGAGCTTTATCATTCTTCTGAATGATCCGAAAAAAATATGGAAGAGGACAATATATATATGGGTCCCGTTCGGCACCCTTAGTTTTACCACACACTTTAACAAACACGTTTTGTCTTACATGGGTTAGAAGTTTCGGAATGAGCTGATTTTTGGTGAGGATGATCTCTATGGTGAGGAGATCATCCTCACCAAAAATCAGCTCATTCCAAAACTTCTAACCCCATCAAAATTGATTTACAAAAAATGGACGGTCTACGATTTTTCAACGTGTAAACATGGGGCTAAACATTTCGGAATGGGCTGATTTTTGGGGAGGATGATCTTCTAATCATAGAGATCATCCTCACCAAAAATCAGCTCATTCCAAAACTTCTAACCCATGTAGGACAAAAAACGTTTGTTAAAGTGTGTGGTAAAACTTAGGGTGCTGAACATTTCCCTATATATATATATATATATTTTAAAAGAAAGGTTTGTTAGATTTGATGCTCCAATCTCCATAATGATCTGCCTGACTAGAGGATGTTAGCACTTTCTCTAGCATATAAACCCCCTTTCTGCATTGGTTTATTAAACTGGTGGTCTCTAATTTGGGACTTTACTGTTTATGCTTTGGGCCAGACCCTGTCATTTTTCAAGAACAATAGCTAAGGGCCCTGATAATACTGCTTGGATCGGGAAGCTAGCCCAGAATACGATTAATCTGGTATGGGCTACATGAGCCCCGAGTAGTTTACCGGACAAATTGATAAGTCGGGCGTTCCCGGCCTGTTCAAACATGTATAGGTCAACTAAGAGGTATTCCCATAGCAATTGGGGTTATGGATTTTCAGTAAGAAACAGATTTTGTGTCTGATATAGATGACATATATGTCCATTGATCTTTTTGTTCAAATGGATCATATCTTGGATTTTCCATGTCCCAAAAATCACATTGTAATGTGCAGCCAACTCCATGTATGACCTTTTTTTGTGTGTATACCCGTAACCATGATTTAGGTCATTCGGTGCGATACTGCATCTGACCCATGACAAGGCCCATGGAATGAGCAATTGATATTGATGGGCACTCTTCATCATTTTTTTTAATTCTTGTAGGAGTTACCCTGTACTTAAGGATGGAGAGAAAAAGGACAATATAGGGTATTATTTATTACTACATAAAATAATTTTTCATATTCATAGTTATTCTGGTTAATTTCTCTGCACCGCATTTAACTATTTATTATGGTATACCACTAGGTTTTGTTTATGTACTGAGAATGGGTTTTTCTTTCATGCATGCACGGCCTTCCCAGTCTCAACTTTTGCACACACCCTCGCAGGGAGCATCTTCTCATGCCATCTCACGTCCTGAACTCTGGAACCCCAAATGGAAGAACAGAGTGGCCTCCATAGCCAACCACCCATGTCTTGTCACGCTCAAAAGCCCACCCATACATGGGAGCACTAGTGACAATTCATGAAAAAAATAAAAATGATCAAAGAAGGCCTTACCCCCTGATCTCTTCTTGATTTTCTGCGTTGCCATCTCTGACCATGCTACCATCAAACATGCCTGGTCACATGTTGTGATACTCTTGATTCGGACTGCAACTGCATTGCTGTCGAAGTCACTCCTTGTCTGCTTGAGAAGAGGTCCAACAGAGATACGGCTACCTCGAAGATGATTCTGCATATTATGAGCAGAAATGAGAATAAGAGGCAGCCTTTGCTTTGTTTTGGAGGATGGAAGATGGGGGTTGTTAGCTGCATGTGCACATGTGGGTAAATGTCTCCTCCCGCTGATCAAAGCAAGGTTATGAATTCCAACAAAATTTTGAGATTTTATTTCAATTTAGTTAACTTCAAAATTTTCAAGAGTTCTGGTTGAGACAATTTTGTGGAGTGTTGCGAATTGTACAGTATGTTAAAGTACTTGTTCGATTTCATCTAGGAACTAAATTGATGTTGAAAACTGATATTGAAAACCTTGGATCCTAATAATGGTTGGGCTTGGAGACTGTTCTGGGTGCGCTCCAAAATTGTAATTGGTGCATCGCATATGAAGTTTTTGTGCACTGCTCTCATTGACATATGTTCCCAAGTGCAAAAGTATTGATGGTGCCAATGAATGTGTTTGAGATGTTGGCAATCACTATAGGTTTGATCAGCTCTGCTACAATCTGTCTGCATGATCAAAGCATATTAGGGTCCTATTGTTGATAGTGTGCCACGTGTCTGGTGTGCGGTGGACAGGAACTGTCCACATTGACTACCTAATCCTCACCAATTCATAAGAAAGGCACTATATGCTAGACCCCTCATTTAAATTATTGTCTCCTTGGTTTCTGTTAAATATTTTTGCAATGCTTAATTTAGTAAAATGCAGAGATTAAGCCAAAATTACAGGAGAAGATGGTTATGTCACAAAGCATCGTACATTGATTTATCAGCTAATTAGCACGCCTTTTTATTAAAAGCAAATTCATCTTTTAACAAGTTTAACAATAAAAGAATGCAGCAACAGAAGTGAAATAATAGATGTAAGCTGTACAGGTCTTGACAAAAACTAAGGAGATGGTTCACGTGCCAATTATTTATAATGGGGAGGGGAAGGCCAAAAAATTACTTGGGATGGAGATGAGAAAAAACATCCAAATCAACATCCATTAACAGAAGATACAACTGTGGAGTTTAATGGAGAAATAAAATTCATGCTATACTATTAAGTTAAGTGGTGATCATAACTAGGAATAACCTGTCTCCATTAAAATCCATGTTACACTAGCATCGAGATGAGCTGAAATCGATGCTAGAAAAGGGAGTGAGGGTGATACGACAACAACAAATGCTTCTTGCCAACGAGTACAAAACTACTTCTATCAGAGCTAATTTTTACAGAATTGTTGCCCAATCATGCGAACTGTACAAAGAAAATCTTCCATCATACACTGCTACACCCTCCTCTCTTCAGTCCTATGTTAGCGAGGAACCAAAAAACATCAATAAACACTGCCATCATTACCTGATGCCCCCTTGTTCTCAAAGAACTTCTGCCACAGAGAGTTCTCAATCCAACCAAAGGCAGTAAGGAGTTACATGACCTACCACTGCATGTCCCAACGATGATTGACCAATAACCAATAAACCACTTGAAGCTATGCAATGAAACAAGCATCCCAATCAGATTTCTTTGCACCATAACATTATTATTATTATTATGATTACTTCCTTTCTTTTTTTTCTTCTGTACTTCTCAGCATTTTAAGTCGTCGGTGATGAAGAAATGATCACATTGCTCCAGAGCTCACAGCAGTAATACTACCAACATCCCTTAGCGCTTGAAGGCATAGTTGCAATGCCCTTTGCACACTATCTGCAACTAATCTCAACCTCCCTTGAGCAGCATCTCCAGCCACACCTCCATTCATCTCCACAGTTCGAGCCACCCTTTGTTTACACTTCTCCCAGTCATCCAATCGTAGCCAGCAAGATCGACCACCATGACTGCCCTCCATCCCAAGAAACGAAACACGTGGATTCTCGCCAAATGAATATCTTAATCGCACATAAACACAATAGGGTAACCAAGCAGCACCACCGGCGGCATTTATATGAGGTAAGTGAGCAGAATCTAGAACAACAGTGAGCCCAAAATCGACCGAGTTATGAGGTCTGTCATAATGGATATTGCTTTTAGATATTGAAGTACTCTCAGAATTTTCGTCCATACTTGACCCGGCATGATTTTCCAGGCACAATTCGATACGAGGTTTCTGTATCGGAGCCATTTCCCCACCTTGTACCTGTGATAGACCTTTTTTCCAAGCTATCAGCTTCAAGAATTCTCGAAGAACTGAAATGGGTAGAGTGAGAAGTGTAATGAAGGATGCAACTCTAGAAGCATCATAGGGCTCTGATGCTACACGACGGCTGAAGTATTCGCATATTTCAGATATTTCAGTTTGAGTTAGTTCCTCTTGAGCACTAGCTTGGCTTTGTTGCTGTTGCTGCTGCTGTTGATGGAAGCGCTTCACACTCAACACTTGAAGAAGAAGTTGTACTCGATGAACACTGACAGCAAAGACATACCCCCTGCACAAAAAAGAAAGAAGAAAAGACGTGTTGCGAGATCAGATGATAAGAGGGGGGCCTCGAAAGAACGAAAAGCAGGAGAAACGTTAGGTCTTTATATGACTTGATGATGAAATCACAGTTATGTAACCATATGTTATGTCAATAACTATATAAAGCATATAGTTAAATGACAACTGTAGCAAAAATATAATGCAACAAGATCAAGTAATGTTTTATTTTCATATTAATAAAACAAGGACTCAAGAGTCTAACTTGAATTTCAAATTCATAAGTAAAAGAACTTAGGGAGACAAAAGGTAGGGATAAGACGTTATCACCAGTGCGAGGACACTGCTAAAATATTAGATCGCGTCTAACAAAATGAAATTGTTTAGGGGTCCAAGTATTACCCAACGAAGAAGCGTAATGCCGGCTGTTCCTGGTCCAAATTTAAGAGTGCCCCTTCATTGTCCTTCAGAATTGATCCAAGGATCTCTTTCAAAAGTTCCGGTAACTGTGCAAATAGCCATAATACTCCAAGATACTTGAGAATACCTCGTAGAACTTTCTTAAGAGCAACGAGGGGAACCCATCCACCTCCATACCCTCCATCATCCCCAAGCCCAATGAAGGCTGTGTTCAGTTCTCCCCTCACATGTATGGGGACACCTGCTCCCGGTGGTCTACGTAAAGGCAAACCTGAGTTCACAGAAGCTAAATTTGAGGATGCCATTAGACCATTACTAATACGGCTTAAACCAGCTACCTGGTTTCCAGCTATTGAAGGTGGTCTAGATATTCCACCAGCACTCATAATGTTAACTCGACTTGCATTGGCTACAGAAAGTTGTGAACCAGAACTCGGGTTGGGATTGTTTGAATTTACAAGTCCAACTGTCTGTTGGCCACCAGAGAAATTAGGCTCTAAACCGTTCAGTTCCTGAGCGACATGTTCCATGATGAAAGGCCGAAACTGTGGACATGGCAAAGAACCCCCAACTGTGCGCCCCTCCTTTGGTGGTGTTGCTGGCTGCAACCAAACCTGATCTCCAGCAAAGCAACGCATGTCAACAGCAAAGTCCTTACGGTAGATAATACGTATCCAATAGGGACCACGTAGTACAACGGAGACATCGATAGGTAGAAGTGAGCTAGGAACAATTCCGGGCCCACCTCTTCCAGCAATGGCTAACATTGCAGCACCATGAAGGTTGTGATTCCCAAGAGTGCCCATAATGGAATTTGCAACAGGGTTCCCTGCAGAAGCAGTAGTTGTCATGTGTGTAGCATTTGAGGGCGAACTGCTTGGGAGCAGACCATGGGATGGTACCAAAACATTCTGCTTGGGAACAGAAGAGAGGCCTGGGGTCACGTTAGGGGCCCCGGTAGGAGGACCAGCCCGAGCAGGCCGAATTGCAGATGCAAGAGCAAGCAAGGGTCCTCCAGTCAGCCGAATGCAATCCAAAAGGGATGCCACCTCAGCTCCATTGATGAAATCTTCGAGAAACTGCAGAAAAGAGAAATACTACATGAATACAAAAAATAGTAATACAATCAAGAGTGTACAGAGCATTAATATCATCATATCTAACTCTTTTCTTAAAGAGGTACCAACTGGTCGAACCTTCACCAAATTGGAAAGAATCCCAGATTCCGACCACTACTCTAATAAAGGCATTGGTTCTAACTTTTTTTCTTTAAAATAAAGTAGGTATGCTGATATATTCCAACCATTAATCTAACTAGGCATCGGTTCTAACTTTCTTTTTATAAAAGTAGATATGATGATATCTAACTGTTAGAAATCAAAATTCATAAACATCCGAGGAAAATTCAATTATTAAAAACATGCACAAACCTTGGTATGAGGCCAAAGTTGATCGGGGGAAACATGCATTGTACATCCCTCTTTACCTGATTCCCACTCAACGACGAAGCGAGCCAATACTCCAGGACCAAAACTAAACCACAAGCTCATAAGACCAACTGCTTCAATTCTAAATGCCTTTCTCATCTGTTCTGACAACTTATCAGCACCTTCGACAGCAACTTTTGATCCAATAGGAACTTTATTTTCTAAGTTTTGACTGGTTTCTTCTTGCTTATCATCTGTTCTTACACCAAGCAGCTTCCGCATTCCAAGTGCAAATAACCGTGCATTAGAAAGTCTTCGTAAATCCGCCACTAATTTTTTAACACTATCAGCCTCGACAGACCTATAACTCAGAACGACACCTTCGGGATCATAACGGATATGAGAATCTACATCAGATGTAGTGGCAATGCGAACACCACAGCCCCACGGTGTATTGGTACTTCCCTTCTGAAGTTCCCACAAGTCCCTAAAATGCTGATCGTTTATTTTGATGTCCCAATACATGCTTCCAGGTCTGCCAAGCCGTAAGCATATATGTTTCCATGATTCCTCTTGCGCAAATGGTAGTCGGAACCATAAATTTGAGGACGGAGTTCGCAAACCAACTTCTTCAACATATGGAATGTCAAGGGCATCCATCTGGCTAGTTAGTCGAGCATGTTTGATACAAAGTGAACAATGCCTGACCACATGAATAAGTGCTGTAACATATATACTGGAAGGTGCATTCCCTTTATTGGCTTCAGCTAGAAGACTTCCATAAGTATAGCCCTCAGCTTTGCCGGTCACATCTGATGTACAGAGTGCCTGCGATGCATGAGGATAGCACTGAGTTGGTTCTGAGATTTTCCTTCTCTTGCTGACTTCTACTCCTTCAAGTGATGGAATTAGCCTTAAGACATCTGATATAGAACGCTTTCTCGAATTTTTATCATATTTAGGGACATCATAGCTATGAATAAGCCCAGATTCTGGAGGTTGGCCTGAATGGAGAAAATATTAATCCAGTCAAATAAAACTACACAATTCTATAAACATAACATATGGAGAAACCTTTTTAAACCAATGTAAATTTATGAGCAGGCATCTTACATACGGGAGTGGTGGTCCACGAGCTAGATTTGGAAGACCTAGAAGATGCAATGAGATTCCTGGTAGGTGAGCTTCTGAGCCCATTCGGTTTTGCACTAGGGGCCAAGACTCGAGGACCAGTTGGTCGGAGTGGAGACAGAAGTCGAGACGATCTACTCCCAGAAACCAACTCTTTTGGAGACTCATTCAGCAATCTCATGTGATCTTCATCCATGGGGGATCCAACCTCAACTGAATGTGTAGATCTAAGAGACGATAAATCCTGATCAGATTTTGAAGCTGATAGTTTCTGGTTAGATGGGCTTCTCCCTGGGCTTGAAGGGAGAGAACTGACGGAGCTTGATTGGATTAAGCCCTTCAAATTGTTTGACGTATATAAAGGATTATTGAAATGGGGACCACCAATGGAAGCTTTTGTGATATTATTAACCTGAGAGAGCGATAAACCTCCTTCCAACTTGGGAGAATTTATTCCAGCTTTTATCCTTTGATGATTCATTTGAACAGAACCAAAGTGAGAAACAGGAGATGTGCTAAATGATGAAGAGAGGTGGTTTTGAACAGGTAAAGTAGATACCAATGTCCCTTTCTCAACCTCAAATAATTCATCAACCAGAGATGAAAAAATTGACTGAGGGGATCCAGCAATCTGCATAGAAGCTTCCAGACCAAACTCGGAATTAAGACTGTGTTCGGAAGTCTGATTCGGGCCCACACCATTAGGCAAAGAAGAAATTAGTTTTTCCCAGTCAAGAAGACTCAAATTCAATTCATCCTCGAGAAGTTTAATCTGACCGATGTCAATATTGTTGAAGCGTATCACATCGGTGGATTCACCAACTGAATGGGATCTTCCACTAGGATCCGGCAGGGTCTCCAGCAGTTTAAAGAGTGGTTTGAAGTCTTTGTCGAGTTGCATGAGCAAAAAATAGGAGCACCCACATTGGGGGAATCCCATAAGCAATAGACTTGACCCTGACAAAAAGTTCTTTGGTAATTTCAATGCAGCTAAACCCTGTTCATACACCTGCAAGAATCAAATATTTCACTATTATATAACATCATTTTTTTTTATATAGGTAAAATTAAATTATTAATAAAAAGGCAGTCGAGATAACCAACCTACAAGCATGTTATATAATATAATTATGCATGCAATGCGAAACGTAATTGTAGTGCACCACTCATTTGTAAAGCATGTGTTCGTTAAGCAAGAATCTTAGTGGCTGTTTGAAAACGCTTTTAAAGCGCATTTACTGCATTTTCAACCGTAATCATCGTTTGATAGAAAAAATTACGTTAAAAAATTGCGTTTTTAAACGCAAATTCGAGAAGCTCCTCAAAGTCGCTTTTTTTTTTTTTTTTTGCATTTGCGGGAGACGCAATCACCGAAAAATGGTCAAAAGAAAAAGACGGAAATGCCCTCATTCTCATCTTCTCTTCGTATCTTCTTCTCCTCTATCGACAAAATGGATAACTCTCTTCTTCTCAACTGCACCTCACACAGCACGCAGCTGTTCAATAGGCAGCCGATCTCAACATGAACTTTTCCGGCGGCGATCGTTAAGGTATCCTCTTTCCCTCTCCTCAACCTGAGCCAAAGAAACCCTTGATTTTTATGCAAAAATGACTTATTTTCATCTTCAAAATCAAGGGTTTTGGTTGAGGTTTGTTATAAATTTCTAATTTTTTTGATGTAGTTTGAAATCAAGGGTTTTAATCGAATGTAATCGGGTCTTTGATAATCTAATTTCTATTGGATGAAAAAAATAAATTAAATTGAATCAAATGTTATCGTGTGTATTCGATAATATAATTTATAAATTTATAAAAAATATAAATCGAATCGAATGTTATCGGGTATTTCACAATCTAATTTATAAATTTCTAATATTTTTTTTTATAAATCGAATATTATCTGGTATTCGATAATCTAATTTATAAATTTATAATCGAATGTTATCGTGTATTCGATAATCTAATTTATAATTTTATTTTAAAAAAAAAATTATAAATCGAATCGAATGTTATCGGGTATTCGACAATCTAATTTATAAATTTATAATATTTTTTTTTATAAATCGAATATATCCTTTGTAATAATTTTCATGAATATGTGTACTTTTCTTTAACTTACACACACACACACATCAATTATTGTAGTCTGTACAGTCAAAGATTGAGAACACAAAGCTCCCTCACCGTGGGATTGAGAACTGTGCGTTTTTCCGGCTATCTATAAGATAACCTGACAACGCTTCCTGGTTTCTCTATTTGATTATACACTATTCAAAAGTCAAAATTACAAATCGAATCGAATGTTATCGGGTATTCGACAATCTAATTTATAAATTTATAATATTTTTTTATATAAATCGAATATATCCTTTGTAATAATTTTCATAAATATACGTGTACTTTTCTTTAACTTTCACACACATGCACATCAATTACTGTACTCTATTGAATAGCATTGATGGCAAACTATAAATATCTACCATGTTGTTCATGTGGTCAAATGATGATATTAGTCACAGCTAAAACAAAAGAAAATTATGGGAGAATGTTTTATAGGTATCTTAGCAGGTAATATCTCATTGATATTAATGTTGGTTGCATACTTATATAATTAGATTGATATTAATTCATGTGTTATTTTACTTTATAGAGACATGCAGGGTCTTTTGTGTAGGCAGATGAAATTGACATTATCAATGATAATGTTACTCAAGATAAATTAACGGAGGCAAATAAGAAGAATGAAAAATATATCTTATATGTATTTGTTGGATGTATATTTTTCATGTTTTTATTTATTTCAGTTTTACTTATTATATTAGTTATGGTTATTATGTTTAAATGATGTCAAAATATAAATGAGATGTTATGTGGATGTGTTATGTATATATACGATAATGTGAATGTTGGATTGCGTATTATGCAGGTTTTTGTTTATCAGAAAAATTTATATATCCATTTTTAAGAGGAGATGCTACCGAAATTTCTATAAAATTATAAATTTTATATAATTTTTTAATATAAATTTATTATGTTTATATATATTTAGTGTAATTATATATTTATAAGGGTATTCTGATCATTTTTTATGCATTCTAAGTGCATTATCAACATTAATTATTCAGGTATTTTGTTTATTAGGAAAATTTCATATGTCCATTTTTAAGAGAAGATGTTGCCGAAATTTCTATAGAATTATAAACTTTTTTAAATTAAAATAATTATTTTTATAATTTTTTAATATAAATTTATTATGTTTATATATATTTAGTGTAATTATATATTTATAAGGGTATTCTGATCATTTTTTATGCATTCTAAGTGCATTATCAACATTAATTATTCAGGTATTTTGTTTATTAGGAAAATTTCATATGTCCATTTTTAAGAGAAGATGTTGCCGAAATTTCTATAGAATTATAAACTTTTTTAAATTAAAATAATTATTTTTATAATTTTTTAATATAAATTTATTATTTATATATATATATATATATATATATATGGGTCCCGTTCGCCACCCTTAGTTTTACCACACACTTTAACAAACGCGTTTTGTCTTACATGGGTTAGAAGTTTCGGAATGAGCTGATTTTTGGTGAGGATGATCTCTATGGTGAGGAGATCATCCTCACCAAAAATCAGCTCATTCCGAAACTTCAACCCCATCAAAATTGATTTACAAAAAATGAACGGTCCACGATTTTTCAACGTGTAAACATGGGGCTAAACATTTCGGAATGGGCTGATTTTTGGGGAGGATGATCTTCTAATCATAGAGATCATCCTCACCAAAAATCAGCTCATTCCAAAACTTCTAACCCATGTAGGACAAAAAACGTTTGTTAAAGTGTGTGGTAAAACTTAGGGTGCTGAACATTTCCCTATATATATATATATATATATATTTAAGGTAATTATTTATTTACAAGGGTATTCTGATAATTTTTTATGCATTCTTGGTACATTATCAACATTAAGGGTATTCTAGTCATTTTACCCTAATACAGCAGAATCCAAAAACTGTATCAAACAATAATCACCAAATTCTGGTAAATAGCATAGCACTTTTACAAAACTCTATCAAACAAGCTTTTCAGTGTTTTTTTATGACTGTTTCTAACAGTAACTTCTTACAAGAGAATCTGACAGCAAATTCTGGTAGCTGTATCAAATGGGGCCTTAGTGATCACAACTTCTCTACATTAGCTTTATTTCATTTTAATTTAAGGAAAAAATTAGGAAGGAAACACAGTTTACCTCCAGGCCTAAGAACCTCCCAATGGATGCAAATAAGCGCAAAATACTTTTGCTCCTCAAGCTTATAAAAACTTCAGCTGCAGTCATACTACCCTGGTTTAACGCTTCTTCACACTCTAACAGTTGGTATGCTGCAAGAATATTTCTGGAAGATTGAAGGAAAAATCGCCCATTTCTGTAATGGCAATGACAAAATTAGAACTTGTGTAGATGGATGACGAAATTATGAAGTGAAGGCTAAAAGAATTATGAACTAGGGAAGGAAATGAGCAAAAGAATTTTGAACTAGGCAAGGAAATGATGAAAATCTTCCTGGAAGCGAAGGTTTTCTTGCCAATCGAAGGAAAGTGAAAGAATATAGTGTAGCAGGCAAAAGAAAATTCCTCCCAATATGGAATCATATGCCATGCAATCATACACAAAAAACACAATTGGAAAGATCTTAGGATGTATCCACTTCATTTCATGTCCCATTATCTCAGACTTAAATTGACATTTCTTTAAATGATTTCATTACTCTGATGAGGAAGGTGACCGCCATAAAGTCCACATATTCATTTTTCCCTGAGGTCCTAGAGTGCCAAAGAACCAATTTGTTCAGTAAAAGATATGTGTACTTTTATTTGTGGCGGCTAATCCATTTTATTTATATTAAAATTTCGACATTGAGAGTCAGACATAAAAATACAATAAATTCAATACATGGGCATGAAGTATGAACCAAGATATACACATATCCCTTTTTTAGAATCTCAAGATTAATCCATGGATGTAGAATTGTAGAGAAGTACAATTATTTATTCAGATAAGGGATCAAACAGAAGCAAAAGAGTCATAATATATCATTTACCAGATATGGCATACAAAAACACACGGCTGGATTTTAGAATTTAAATCTAATTAAATAGAATAATTATGTCACGTGCTTATAAAACAGTATACAACCACAATTTTTTGGGATAGGGCTTGATGATTAAGCATATAAACCCAGTTGCTTTATGGATTGCAAGCAAACCTGATATTTATTCCGAGGGTAATATACGATGACCCATAGGCACGTACACGTAATACTTCATCCGATCCAAATTCGGTGACGTTCGATTTATTATCTTTCTGCAGATAAAAATTCCAAAAAACAAGATATTATTTGAAGGAATGCCCAGATCAACATAACAGCATGTACTCGATCAACAAGATGCATGCACAAAATAAAGTTCATACTACACTGTAATAAGCCAGGGTGCATCGATATCCAAGTCGTACAAAAGCATAGTGTCTTGAACCGGACTAGATTGCACATCTATGTATTGTGAACACTCGATTTTCTACAAATTTAACCCGTGGGGCGCTGTTGCACTCACATGTTAGACACACACGACCAAGCTTTACCAAACAATTCTTTTTAACTAAATCAAATATTTTCAGCTATTATATATTGCTCATGAAAAAATACATTGCTCTAACATATTTAAATACATTCTTCCAATGTATACTCAACAGGAACTAAAGTATTAAAAAACATATTTCTCTCCAGCTAAGCATACAGAATTAAGAGTAAGAATACATCTGTGGAACAACACTTCATAATCGTCTTAGACACTGACACGTGTCCAAGTCTCTGTGACACAGGTGCACATCAATGACAAAACAGATAACAAATAAATGAAATTTTCCCTTAAGCACCAGCAGGGTTTCCTGTACTACATAATTTGGAAAATTCAGTTATATATAAGTTCTAAAAAAAATGTCAGATGATACTAAAAAAATCAAAGGTGGTTTTGAAACAAACAAAGATGACTACCATAAATTAACATATAGTCATTAAGACTCAGATTATATAATTTTGAAAAGGAATCGATCACCAATCATTTATCTTTAACCAACCTTTTTCATATCTATGTCGGATTTATCCCCGTGGCACTGGAGAAGAACATCACCTGCAGCCTGACAGATCTGACCATTTTTCCTTAGCTCTCTATAAATTTCAAGCAGACGAGTGTATCTGTTGCAAGATATAGCTCTTAGCAGTAACTTCTCAACGTCTATCTTACTTAGAACAAGGGAAAGCTCAGCCTCCTTGCCAGTTTGCGGGTCTATGACGAATGTACTATGGAAACACTTTACCTGCATATCTTGCCCAGGTTCAATTCTAATAAATGGGCATGACCCCTGATCAGACCCTCCCGTGTTTTTGTCGAAGTCTAACCAGTATATAATTTTCAAACCGGGAGTTTTTAAACTAGCTGAATCAGTTTCCCCATCTTGACCAATCTGGGCAGAACCAGCATTCCCTCCTTGTCCTGTACTACCATCAGAAACAAGTTCAAAACGAATTGCATCTTTCCATCTGCCTTGACGAAGCGCCTGTACTTGCCTTATAACCGTGTCCATAATGAGTGCAACACAAAGCTCATGGAGAATTGAATATAGAATCAAGAATGGGTTTTCTGCTGCAGCCATTCTGCGTTCTAGATCATCTCCAAGGACATGTCTTCGTGTTTCTTCAAGCTTCACAAGTCCACTTCTCTCACCAACAAGCAACTCCAAGTGTAGTATTCTCCACATTGATAGATGTCCTCGGTAACCAAGAGTGAGGAGAACCTTAAATTCCCCATTCACACGTAGAAGGACAGTACCATCAGAAACTCTGACTTCAGAAATTTCTTTTGGGATTGAAACTTCCAGCAGTTTAGATCGTAAAAGAGTATCCAACTTCTTTAAAGCTGGTTTTTGCTGGTCCTCGGTCAGAGTGCTTTGAATTCCCATATCTTCTATACATTTAGGTAGGCGCTGATAAGTTCCTGTAAGGAGAACTTCAGTAGCAGATGGGACATCATAAATAGGGGCACGGGCTTGCTGCAATCCCTCGTGCATGAAAAACAACGAATCTGCAGCTTGAGTGAAACATGTATCATGGCTAGACAGTGTAGATCCAAGTTGTTGACAATACTGAACCACAGGGACCTGCAAAAGGAAAACTCGAGAATGAAACTCCATGCAGCCAGGAATGTACTGGTGAAGAAAATATCCATAAATTTGGGTATAATATAGTACTTTTAATACTAGAGCTCTAGCTGAAGATGCCACCACAAGATTGAATTTAACAATTCCACGGGATATTTCCGTCTCCAAAGAGCGGAGGGATAATGAATTCATCACATTATAAATAAATAAAAATGGAGTGTTAAAGGTCCAAACTATTTGACTAATTGATTGTTTGACACTAATGTTAAGAAAACATGCTTAAAAATTCTAACAGCTCAACTGGGGCAGTTACTGAAAGGTTCCTAGGACAATTTTTTTATTTATAAGTTATTATCTCCGTACTCCAAATCGCTTCAATATGTGTGTGGTTAAGAGATGGCAGGTTCGAATGTCCAATAAAAGGAGGCACTTCTCCTTATACTTAAAGAGACTTCTACCTGCACCGGAGCACCTCTTCGAACCAGTTACATCACTGATCTTTTATTTACCTCTTCACTCCTTTCATTTATAAGTTCACTATAAAAATTGAGAACACTAACTATTAACCGTAAAAAATTGTAGCAGCCACAGTTTCAGGCATAAAAAAAACTCTAGATTCTAGTTACTTCGACAATTATCATGTTAAAATAAAAGTAATAGATGAAGAAAAAAGACATGGTAGTGTTGCCCCACAATAAGGTTCTCCACAAAGACCATTAAAAAAGGCAAGTAATGTGGATTTTGACTCAGCTAATCCCGTCACTTCCAATCTTCAACCTCTGCTTCCTGCTCCACATGTTTCTGAAGTTTGGTACTACTTCACAGTTTCCTTTAGCATGTAGACTCCATGATCATACGTCCAAGCTCTTGCTTTGGGCACCTTAGAGAACCTCGAGTCCACATAAAAGTGTATATTTTCTTGCACTATCAAGTATATCTTTTTTCTTGAGTCTTGACAAGGTAGAATAGCTTCTGTCTAACCCTAAATTTTGTGATAGAAAATTCTTGGATATTTTAAATTATGTTTAGCATAAATATTAGACTCATCATAAATAAGGTAACTATAAGAGATACATGTATATACGTAGTCAGAGTGATTAAGATATCACCATGTGGTTATGGAATTAAATCGGGGATATCCAAATTTAAGCTTAGTTACAACTCATAGTTGAACATAATAACGTTGTTTAACACGACTTGAGATCAAAACCCACCTTCACACACTAACTTGCTTGCCAAACAATATATGTGGGGTTCCATTGGCGCAAGAAATATAACTCAAGAAATGACACAAGATCTTGACCGTGTAAACACAAAATCCAACGGTTGAGATTTTATGTGCATCTCAACAATACGTATCCCAGTGATACTTATCCCAAGGATAATTTTCAACCATTAAAAGTGGGAAACTAGGTTCACCAGGGGAGATGGAACTTGGTGCTCAGAGGATTACATTCAAGTAAATTTCGTCCCTGTCTTTATCAAGGTATTTGGTGTCAACTTAGTTTCAGTATAAGACTGTCGATTGTATCGTCTAATTTCATGTATCTTTAAACATCATTATTTCTTACTAAAACAGCCCATCTACTGTAATTTCTAATTTGATTGATCACCCATTAAATATTTTTATCGACCATATGTATCCTCAACAAAATCTTTACATTCGCCCTACTTCAATTTCCAAAATTAATTAAATTACATAACAAAAGCAACACATTTGACAAAGTTTAATTGAAAAAACATCGTTAGTGTTGGCAACCAAGCAATAATCAAGAACAATAAACTCCAAATGAACCAAATTTTAATTTTTTCCCCCCTAAGAATTCACAAAACACCGTCAATTATCAATTGAAACCAAGAAGACTGACCTGTTGGCACCATTTGGAGAGAACATGGAGACGAAGCATCCGCTGCCGAGTCTTCTGTATGTACTTTAAGAGGCTGATCTTCTTCTCTGAGTCAGATTGCTCAGAATTCTTCGAATTTTCCACCAAATCTTTAAACGATAGGAACGAATCCTCCGCCGCAAGACGCACCAACGTAGAGAATTCTACTGTTTGTTGCCCTAATTCCGCCATTTCTTCACCTTCTCGGGCAAAGAAACAAAGATCTAAGGCGTAAAGTTCATGAAAGCTAGGGTTTCATGTTCGAAATTCTCTCTCTCGAATTCGCACTCTCATAAAAACAGCAAATCATCTCAATTTCTTCTCGAGACCAAATTTGAGGTTCGATTGAGAGAGAGAGAAGGGAACCCTAACTTTGTTGGACTATAGCTTTCACTCTCCGTTGATACGGGAATTTTAGATCACGCCATGTGCGTAGTGCGCACCCAAATAAAGAAGAAACAAAATGAAATGGAGTCATCAGAATTCATTTCAGATATGTACACCTTTGACCCGATCTCCAATTTCTCCATTTGTCTTCAAAAGGAAAAATTACTTTATAGACCCTCCTAATTTAGGGATTTCTTATAAATTACTTCCTAAATACCCTCACATTAACATACCCAGGACAATTACTTCATAGTTCCTATTTTAGGGATTTCTTTTAGAATAATGATTTTCGAACTAATAAATCTTCTCTCATATTCAATACTCCGCCGACATGGCACGGACACAAAACCATAGATCTTTTCCCTTGGATTACACAACTGCAAAGTTTTTATGGGGATGTGCAATTGTATATCCCCATGAAAAGATTTATGATTTTATGTCCGTGACACGTTAGTGGAGTATTGATTAGTGAAGACTTTCTAGTTAGAAAATCAACACTCTTTCTTTTAAGAAGAATAATAATGAAGAGTTGTGATGAATGCATGGGGTTTTGATACACGACTAACATGATAAGAGCACAACACCATAGATCTTTGTCATTAGGATACACAAGAAAAGATGTGTTGTTCTATGCCCTTGCAATGTCAGTCACGTATTAAAACCACATGCATTCATCATTAGAAATGCACGTGGTACCGACTGACGTGGTAAGGGCACAGAACCGCACATCTATTTTTCTATGTATCCCGATGAAAAAAAATCTATGATTTTGTGCCCTTGCCCCCATCAACAACGTACTAAAATCGCATACATTCATCACGACTTTTCTTTTAAATATAACTCTTGGACGTAACTTTAGTAACTTCCTAGGCATCCCTCACACTAACAAAACTTTTCAAGTACTCAAAATACCTCTTCTTTAATTTTCATTAGTTTTTTTTTATAAATTTTGTAAGTCATTCTTGCAAGGACATTTAGCACTAGAATTTCAAAGATTTATGGAAATGACAAAAAAGGACCACGTTTTTTTAATGCTCAAAATATGGCTATTTGCGACAGTAACTCTTTTTTTTTATTTAAAAAAAAATCGAAATACCCTCACTTGTAATTTCTCTAATAAACCCTTAAAATTAATCTTCTAACTTATAACTTCATCCTTCCCAACATTTTTTATACCATTGAAATAGAAAGAGATCTGTTCTCTCTATCAAAATCTACAAAAAGACATTGGAGTTCACCAAAGAGACTATAAATTTGTGGAATAATAGTAAACCATAGCTTTCCTCTATTTCTTTCATTTTTTTTAAGTATATATTATTATAATCTTTGTATATTTTTCGTCCATAATTATAAAAATGAAAAATTGTAACAAATATATATTATTTTTTTTTAACGAAAATTTTACGTTTTTGTTTATAAAATTTATCCAATATTGAACCTCGACGTTGGGATGTACATATTATAGAGTCAAGGTTCAAGGGTACCCATTGTCAAACTCAACGAAATTGTTCAATAGAAGTTTTTTGTATGTGAAAAATGTCCACAACGTTGAACTTCAACAATAGGCATTGTTGAACCTCGACTCTATAATACGACATTCCAACGTTGAGGTTTGACACTGGGTACATTTTATGAACAAAACCTTAAAAAAAAATTGTGAGGTAAAAAATATTGCTACCATTTTTCATATATTTATCTACAGATGAGAAATGTATCAAAATTATAAAAATATATAAATTATTTTAAAAAATTATAAAAATAAAGGAGAGATTGATAATTTTTTGTGGGAATCTTTAATAGATTAGAAATTGAACAAAAGAGTGTGTAAATCTACAAGGTTCACTATTGTTCCTCAAATCTAGAGTGTCTTTGATAGGTTTTGATAGAGAATCTCTCTCTCTCTCTCTCTCTCTCTCTCTCTCTCTCTCTCTATATATATATATATATATATATGGTATAAGATGTTGAGAGGGAGGAAGTTATAATTTAGAAGATTATTTTACCATATTTTATTGGAGAAATTATAGGTGAGGGTATTTTTGTCAAAAAAACATGAGTTACTGTAACAAAAGGCCCTATTTTGAGTATATTTAAAAAAATAGTCATTTTTTGCCATTGCCACGCTAAATGCCCTTATTGCAATTAGTAATGACCTATTAAAGATAGAAAACGATATATTCAAAATTTAAGAGTAACATAAACATAATTTTTTTTTTTTTTTTTTGAATTGAGGTATTCGAGCCTCTTAGTGCACCTGACTAATCCTTAAAACACGTGCAATCCCCCTCATGCGCCCCCAAACAAACATACAAGTATTTTTTTGGATAAATCACGCGGGTCGCTTCTAAGGAGGGATTCGAACTCAAGACCTCCACTTCATGAGGCATGATCTTGAAGATTTAAACTTTACTTTTGATCTGAATATCTATTTTGCCATGATTATATATGTATTTTTAGGTATCTTATGAATACATTAACAAAAAAGTTCAACAATTAATAGTTTTTATAGTATTGTGCTCACTATGGTTTAGATCTTTATTAAATACCGTAAATGCATTATATAATAATAATAATCTCATATCAGAAGTTATGTTATAATCTAATTCCAATGCTAATTAGAATGTAATTTTTTTTCCATCTAAATATTCATTTATTATATATGCATTTTGAATATTCCACGAAGATCTATCTATTGGCAAAACAATTCAACACTTCTTAATCTAATTATTATAAAAAATCATGCTAGAGTGACTTCAAGATGGAACCTCATATTGCACTTCTTGATGTGAAAGTGTATGGCAACCATGATATGATGAAAAGCATCAATGGTTCTCATACACTTTCATGTCAAGAAGTATGATATGAGGTTCCGGTCTGAGGTCACTTTAGCATTATTTGATTGTAAATTAGTAATGGCATGTGCAAATGCATACGTTTTACAAAAAATAGAATTTAACAATGGGCTTAAACCTATAGTTTAGTTAATTTGGCGCATTGCTTAAAAAGTCTAGGTCCTCGATTCAAGTCTAACTTACCCTATAAAAATATTTATCAATTAATATATTATAAATTTATTTTAAAAATTTTCATTTGAAAATATTACATTTTTTTTAAAAATATTATATTTTTTATTTAAAATATTTATTAATGTTATTTAATAGATAATAAAATAAAATAATTTTTTATAATTTAAAAATATTTAAAACTAACTAACATGGTTACAGGGATGCCGTAAGTATAATTTTATTAGACAAAAAATGACCTTAATAATAACAAGGTTAAATGTAAAAGTTGGGACATTTTTATCTTCCAAATTTACAAAGATTTATTCAACATTCTCTTGTTATAATAATAAAGATCATCAATACAGGGGTGATTAGAACTTCCTGGGCTCGATGAACTCAAATAGAATGCATCACTTGGCACATTCTCATTAATTTATTAAAAGAGTTGTTATTGGCACCTAACTTTTGCTTATAACACCCCACCTACGAATTCCCTCGAAATGCATGTTTTGAGAAAAATCCTAAGAAAATAAGCAATTGGCTGAGAATAAATAGAAGTTGGAGTGCCAATAGAAACTCTTTTTATTTTGCTAGATTTCTACTTTTTGGACGTATGATTTTATATGAGCCTAATCATAGTTGTAAACAATACTGAAAATATTTGAACTTATACTGTTTTGTAATATTGAGATTATAATTTGAGCCAAACCGTTGTAATGTTTGAACTTTGAAGTGTGTTTTAATCTTTAATTGGGGTGTGATGAATAATTTAACAAATTGGAATGTAATAAGTAAAAGTTGGGGTGCGTCAAAACCTGAGCCATTACACTACTTCGAAGTTGAAGTCCTAAAATGGCGGGAAATGAAAGAAGTTTATTAAAACTGACTTTTCAAAAATTAGTTTAATTCTGCACTTTTTTTTTATATTATTTGATTCGCAAAATTAGTTAATTATCGTTCAAAATTGAAATCTGTCCCTTCTCGTATTTTTTATCAAAATCTTGATCTCATCATTTGAGCTCTTATCCGCCAACAAAAAGATTTGAATTACTTTGGAATCTGATTTTTCAAAGGAGTTCCTCAATTGAAAAGCTTCCAATCGATTATCCCCCATTCTTAATAGCATCGAGATTCATCACTGACGTAACTCTGATTCTTTTTCGCCTGATTAAAACAAACCCATCATCCCTCCCTTGAATTTCACTATTTCATCACTCTTGAAAGCTTTAGGTTGGTAGATGAGGTTTGTGATAGGGAAGTGATTCATGGGTTTATCTTGAAGTATAGTTTTAATTTTGAGCCAAAAGTGTTGAGTTTAGCCCCAAATCGGACACTCATTGCCTTGTCTCTCTCCTTATGAGCTCTTAGGCCTCTCCACTCATAGCCAATTGGTTTTGAGTTGGACCCCCAAACTTATCATTGGTATCAGAGCGGGTCTCTCTCCTCCACATCACCCAGTTCTGATCTCCATGTGCTTTGGTCCACACGTGCGGGGTGTGTTGAGTTTAGTTCCACATCGGACACTCATGGCCACTTGCTTGGTTTTGAGTTGGACCCCCAAACTTATCAAAAAGTGCATCATTCAGCACTCAATTTTCCTTTACGGGAGAAGTTGATGTTGCGAGATGGGTATTTGTTCTTGCTTCACAAGATGTTCATGATGGGTGGGATGTCATGAAATCTAGTTTAAATTCAGAATTTGGTACCTAATTTGTTCTATATGTGCAGAGAAGTGAATATCGTGACATGGGTATTTGCTGGAAAAGCTTCAAATATATGTCAATGCTGCGAGTGAGTTATTTGATAGAATGCCAAAGAGAAGGGGGTTTCATATATGCCTATATGGCCACGATTTGCAGGTATGTGAATTAACGATCTGTTTTATTTCAGAGCAACTCCCGATATCAGTAAAAATGAGACATGTAGGGGGATTGACTCAGCAAGTTTCCATTGAAATAGGATCTACAAAAGGGAAAGGTTGCAATCTTTTGCAAATCGACAAAAAATCTAGTTTGGTATATGTGTACCTAAATGTATAGGATGAGCTTTATGATAGCAATCTAATTGCACCTTTTGTGAATCACACAATGGGTCTTGACCATGGTTTTAAATCTCGTCCGAGACCGAGACAACTCATCCGATACGTCTTGGTAATGTCCACCAACGAGACAGATAGAAAGTCAAACGTATCGGATGAGATTAAAAATTAAAGTTCATTTTTCTCATTGTTGAACGAGACGACTTAGACATATCGGAAAACTCGTCCACGATGAATTGGTCTTGTTCAAGGACGAGACAAGACGTCAAAACGAGTTTTAAAACCATGGTCTTGACAAGATTGTGTTGTTTGATGAGATTCAATAGGAAAATTAAAACTTGATGGAGTATGTTTTCTTGGGATGTGATTACAACTATGGAATATATAGTACTATGGGGGGCATAGGCAAGGCATATAAGCTATACAGTTATAAACATGTAGAACCCTGTTGAAATGTACATAAACTCTTTTATGGTCGACCATTTCATCCTTGTTGGGTGCATCGACAAGGCTTATAAGCTGTTTGCTTGTAGAACCTTGTTGGAGTGCATGGGGTGATCTGCTGGCATCTTGTAGAGTCCACTACAATGTTGGATTTGTACATGAATTGGGCCGTATACTCCATGGATTTGTCACGGGGGATTTGGACAACATCGATGTTGTCTTGGATTTTTATCGTCTCATATCATTTGAAGATGTTGGATTGTTATTAGATGAATTTAAGGTAGAAAGTTCCATCTCTCTATCAATTCCAAGGTCGTCTCTTAACTGCTTCACCGACAATAGTGAGAGTGGGTGATGAATAAGCGTTGTTCAAGACAAATTCTCTCGATATTCTTGTACACAGACCCACCTTCATGGGTTTGGCTTCAGTCGCTACCTATCACTGTAAAATCTCTCATTTCTTGTCTGCCTTTATTGTAGGTTGTCAGGGGAATAACTGGTCAATTTTTGAGCCTCTAAGAAGTAAAATTATGTGAAGCTACTCAAGAGCAACCTTGGTTCCTCCATAGCTACTTTCTTCCTTACAACAGGTAACTGTTATTTATACTGTTTCACAAAATTTTGGTTATGACCCAAATGCCAAAATATTGACTCATGTTTTGATCATCGTCGTCAAATCCTATTATTTCATTCAGTTCTATATATAACCATATCTTGTGTTATTTTAAATGTGTTATAATCGCTCTCTACTTCAATCCACATTCTTTTGGATCTTCCTCAAACTCTTTTAGAACTGTCAACTTGTACGTATGTTCCTTTAAATTGGGGCTATAATCAGCCTTCATTGCACATGATCAAACTATCTCAATTGACATTATCTTAGCAATTTTGAATCACTGAACACTCTGCATGTACTCTTAATTTTAAATGCCTTTTAGTGACTATTTGATCATTCAATCATTTTCTACAGCAGAATCATGCATATTTCATGACTATCTATAGTTTCCTAAACTGTGATGATTTGGCCAAGTAACTGAACATATAGAAATCTCACTTGAGTCTATTCATATGTGAACCACTTAATGTTGTTATACATCTTTTGAAAACAATGGCCTGAAAAATCTTCTCATCTCTTTCTGTTTTTCTACATTTGGGTTTACGTAGATGACTTTCTTTCAAATGGTTTAGAATTCTGGAACTCCACTGATCTTTCTTCCTATTTTTTTTTATTTGCTTCAAACATTTATCTTTTGAAAAGCAAATCAATTTTGTAAATATGTTCTAAACCATTTTTTTTTTTGGCCCCCACTTATCGTGGGTATCCCCACCTTTCGGGTGAGACTAATCCCACTGTCACACGCACTGCCCCCTCGCAAAGTCCTACGTGCAACTAGTTGAGTCAAGGGTCAACCGGACTCTAGAGGGTGGCCACAACAAATTCATAGCTTCGTGGGGTTTCGAACACTTGACCTACCCTTCCTAAGGAGCTTATTAAGGCTCAGCTTGCCACTAGGCCAACCCCTTGGGGTTATGTTTTAAACCACTCTATTAATTCAAAACATACGATATTGTACCATCCAAAACCACGTGTAATTTTATATACCTTTCAGAAAATTTCATCACGGAACAATCTTTTAGTTTTATAAATTAAAGAATCATCCATTTTATGATTGATAAAAAATAGGACCGACTAAACGAATCACTTCCCTCCATTCGAATCTAACCAGAGCCAAGTATTCTATTATTGAAAGTTGAGTTTATGCCTATTTTTGCTATCTCCATCCATGTTCTTTTGGATCTTTCTCTTACTCTTTTAGGACTTTAAACTTTAATATTTCTTCTAACTAGGCTATAATCGATCTTCACTGCATGTCGTTGCTCTTTAGTAAAATCTATGCGGTCTATATCATATCATGGGTGTCAGCACACACACACACACACACACATATATATATATATATTGGGTCGGTTCCGTAGACACATAAAACTACTCATAAAGCTACAACATTTTTGTCTTATATGGTTAAAAAGATTCAGAATTGGCTGATTTTTTGTGAGGATGATCTCTATGGTGAGGGGATCATCCTTGCAAAAAATCATCACATTCCAAAACTTCTAACCCCATCAAAACTGATTTACAAAAATTGGACGGTCTAAAATTTTTCAACTTGTAAACATGGGGCTAGAAGTTTCATAATAGGCTGATTTTTGCAAGGATGATCTCCTCACCATAGAGATCATCCTCACAAAAATTCAGCTCATTCCAAACATTTTTGCCCATATAAGACAAAACACGTTGTAGCTTTATGAGTAGTTTTATGTGTATACAGATCCTAATCCATATATATTTTATATAACTAAAATCGAAGTATATCCGAACTTCTCACTCATCTATCTTTTGAACCATATTTTTCACTCTTATCTTTTGGAACCATAATTGACGAAAATAACTTCAATTGGCACACCTACTTTTACTTATAACATGCCTATTTACATATAAACCAGCCTTCAATTTCAAAAGGATTTGTGTGTTTTAAGTGAAAGTTGGTGTGCCAATAGAATCTCTCTTGATTTAAACTTTGCATTTTTCAGTAACAAAGGTTTTTTTAATTGTCAAAACCACCATACAATATGATACTTATGAACTGTCACATACATTTTTGGATAGAAAACTTATGGAAGGAATCGTATTCGATTTGTATGGCTAGGATCATTCGGTCTGGTCAATTTTTGACCGATGACAATTACAGGAGTGCATGTATTCCTAACCTCATGTTAGTCAACTATACATAGTTGCTCTATCTAAATTGCATAGTGTGACTGTTAAGTTTTTGGACTGAAACTAGGTTTAATGGTGACCATGGTTTTAAAACTCGTTTTGACGTTTCGTCTCGTCCGTGACCAAGACTAAGTCGTCTCAGACGAGTTTTTCGATACGTTTAAGACGTCTTGGTCAACAATGAGAATATTGAACGTGGGTTTTAAATCTCGTCCGATACATTGACTTTTCCATCCGTCTCATTGTTGGGCGATACCGAGATGACTCAGGCGATACGTCTCGGTCTCGAACGAGTTTTGAAACCATGATGGTGATTGCTCACGGCTTCGGACATCGACCATGATTGCTCTATCTATTGCATGCTCCTCATGTGGATTACATTTGGTTGTCTTGTTATTCACAAATTATCAACTTTCAATTTCAAGAACTTTTGCTGAAGAAAGTAATGGAAGTTTAAAGTGTGAAATTGATGTTTAGATCAAAATCAGCCTAACTTTAGACCAAAAATATCATTCTAATAAAACAATAACAGTTCAACTTAGACCCAACTGTCTCATAGAAACCACATATCTGATTAAGTAATATATATAGAGTCCCTATTGGGTAGACCACTGATGTTGTCTACCGACATCGTGTCGTACTCGTGTTGCACAGTGAGTGATGGGCTAAACCACTATTTGTAAATATCATTGTACAGAGTCAAGCTTATAGAGGATCACAGCCATCGAAAATAAGTGATAAGAACTTATAGTGCCACACCAACTTTTTTATATCTCACCAAACATCTATATCTATATAATAAAACACAATTATAGGACCCACTTAAGGGGAACAAATGTCTCATTGAGCTGCAATATGTCCTTCCTTTTCACACCATTTTTCAATAATATCTCTTTAATTCGACTTTTTCCTCCTTTATCTTCATTTTTACTTTAATTTTACTATCTTTCCTCTTTTACCTCTTAAACCCCAGAATGGATCTACTACTTTGTCCCCATTTTCAGTAATACTCTTCTAAACTTACTACTTTTCTTCTTTCACCACTTAAACCTCAAAGAGGATGCCCGTACTGTAGGTACAAGCGAACTCTAATCCATACAATAAACACAAAGACCCATGTGTGAGGATAACATCTTTCATCCAACCACAATGACCCCCTATTTACTGCTTTCCTCTTACCCCTTCAATTTTATTGTCTTTACTCTCCTCCTCCTTATACTCCATTCTTTTTTTCAATAATCTCTCTAACTTTCCTATCTTTCTTTTTTTACCCCTTCAACCTTAAAGATTTTTTTTAATAATATCCCTCTAATTATATTATTTTTTCTCTTTTACCCCCTTTTAATCCAAAGAGAATGCTTGTGCTTACAGTGAACTCCATTAAAATTAGACATGGCGTTTGGCGTGTGGATATAACAATTTTATTTGCATTTCTTCTTCTCTGAAGTTCTTTGATTCTATTTAACGCCCAAAAAGTGATCGAGGAATAAATCAAAGGTGGTTTATGTAATTGTTTTAAAAACCAAACCAATAAGTGGACTTAAATTTAACAAATTGGTAAAACCGTGCTCAGACTTGGTTCGATTTGGTTGAAACAATGTACATGCATTTACTAAAATATTAAAAATAAGTATACTTCTTAAAACTCTGGTTATAATTAACATAATTTGAATAACTTTTGTGTTAATTATAAAAAATGGGTGTACCAGTATAAGTTCTTTAAATAATATGTGTGATGGTTATGATCATCAAATGGTTTTAATTTTTTATAATCTGTAATTCTCATGGTTTTAATTCTCATATACATTTTTCTTAATTAACAACACATAAGCAAAAGAAAAAGAGAAACATGTAATATTTTCTTAATTTCCTCTCTTTATACAATTGCATGGAGTTCAAATATATCTTTATAATCTCTATTTGCAGTTCTGGTTTGTTGTCAAATTATTACAAGACAAAAAACATTTCACAAAGACTCAGCAATGGATCTTGCAGTTATATAAACTCTAGAAAAGAACAAGAAAAATGTAATCTGACCAACTTTTTTTTTTTTTTTTCTTCTGTTTGAATCTCTCTGACTTCATGTTCTTGAGAGAAACCAAAATCCATATTTGATCTTGGAGAACCCAAGCTGAGAAATTTCTGTTAATTAAAGATTCATCTCTCTTCTTCATCTTTTAGAGGCTGTTTTGGCTTTTTGAGGTTTATGCACAAGACCCCAAGCCTTTAGCTTCTGATCCTTTCATGATTCTCAATCTCTTGCATGAGTTGATGAACATTCTGCAAGAATATATAGGTACCCAAATTAGCTATTTAGAAAGATAGATAGAGAGAGAGAGAGAGAGAGAGAGAGAGAGAGAGAGAGACTTACTCCCATGGAACATCTCCAACAAGCATCCAATCACCATCTTTGTCTTCATATGTAGGTGCATGGTCTGATCCATTGTAGCCTTCCCTCTCTGAATATTGACCTGAAAACATCAAACCAAAACCATCATCATCACATCATACATCATCATTATCATCATGCATGCATGTATATATCATTATTCTTACCAATAGTGACTTTAAACATAATCTCTAAGGCCTTGAGGAGCTCTTGATACCCTTTGTAGACATTAATATCAATTTTTCTCAAGTAAGGAGCTCCATCCATGCTAACTTTCACATAAATTCCAGAGATCTCTGCTTCTGTCTTCTTTGCTTGGAAGCTATTTTTCCTATAAGATCGAACTGGTGGCCACCCTACCACTTGTTGCCTGCCATGCAACACATACCCCATTAATAAACCAAATCCATATATCTCAAATGTTTGCAAAAATCTGTGAATTAAACATGTAATATTATCTTTCATCTCTCTTTTTCAGAATTTATTTCTCCACACCAATTAATTAACCCATATCAAAGATCATTCTTGTTAGAAGAAGAATTAGAAAGGGAGTGCACATCACATATATTTAATTTTATTGTTTGGTTATAAAAAATGTTGTTATGGTAATATAAGCTCTCTAATTTAATTCAATCAAAGTTTTAATGACTTACTTAGCTGCTGGTGCGGTTTCTCGGTCACCATCCCTTACATCGGTCTTGCTAGAATTGTCTTTCGACCCACAATCATCTCCGATCTCGCCCAACGCTCGTTTGTTGCTCTTAACATTGGGAGGTGTTTGTTCCTCGGATTCATCCGACCCGGGCAACCCTAATCTTAGCTCGGTCGCCTTGAGGTTGAGATCGTTCTCATACTTCACCATGCCTTCCATTTTTCCAATTATCTTTATAAAAAAAATTGGTTTCCCCCGAGTCGAAATCAAATCTTTTCGACGAATCAAATGGTGTCAGAAACAAAGATGTGGGTAAGATTCCGACGAAATTCTTCTATTTTCCGGTGAGGTTGAACAAGAACTAGAGAAGATAGAGAAATGTGTTTTGGGGAGGTTGTGACACAAGTATTTTATAGATATTGTGATAAGGGAGGAATAATATTTAGGGACTTATTTGTCATTTTTCAATTTTCTTTTTAAATGCATGTATTTCGCACATAGACAGGTAATTTGTCGGTCACATGAGTAGCACCTTTGAGGAAGTTGTCCTTATAATAAGGGGACAAGGGTGGGACAAGCTCGGCCGCCCATATGGAATACTTAAGAGACTGTGTTGTACGGTTGAGATGCGTTTTGAATGGAGGGGCAGGTCATTAGAGTGAATCGAGGAGTGTTGGATCGCCAGCATACCATGTGACTTGGGACCCACGTAACAATTGATTACGGTATGGGACGCATGCCACGTGGGAATCTTATGGGCATGGTCAGTTTTGGTTCCCTTCCTTTAATGGATTTTCTCGTGAGAAATTGAAATCTCAGAATTTATACGATATTAAGTTACAATGCATTGGGTTTGAATCGGATCAGGTCGTGAATTGGGTTATTAGATTGGATTTTATCTGATCTCAATATTTAGAATAAAATTCGATCCAATATAATTGAATTGGATCCAGATTGGATTAAATGTGAATTCATATAAAAAATATTAATGTACATCATATATCTAAAAAAATTATATATAATATAAATTTAGGTGTTTTCCCACACGTTATTAGATTACGTCTCTGTCAGATCGGGACATGGTTGATGTAAATCGATATGATATATTTAACAAATCGGATCATTATTGGATTAAGTCCTTAAGTTATCATAATAAAATGGGTTGGATCTAATTTGATCCATAGATAATCTTAATATTCTTATTTCATGAGGCAAAAATCATCATAATTCATGAAAATTCCATGCAAGTCTCATCAATGATATGTTGTAGATCTTATGAGCCAACCCTAAAAATCTTCTCGATCAAGTAATGGTAGTCATAAATCTTTAAAAGAAATAAGATAGATTTTAATTGATGGTCAAGATCGAGAAGTATTTTTGTTTTGATATTTGTAAGATTGATGATTATGAAAATGTGTGTTTATTTTAGTGTAACGGTTTTGTAATTCAACCTAAAAGAATAACTCAAAAATTCAATAGGTTTGTATTTTGTAAGAATCGTAGATTTTTTCTCTCGATATACACAACTACACATCCCCATAAAATAGTGTAATTGTGTATCTCGAGGGAAAAATCTATAATTCTTGCATCAGTCATGTCAGTGAGTTTTTTAGTTATCTTATTAAGTTGAGTCATAAAATTAATATTTTTTGCTTTATTTTAATTTTAGTAAATTTATTTTTATTGAGACCGATGACTTGATATGTGCGAATATGTTTTGAATGAGATTAGCATTTTGATCTTATAAGCATTTTAATAAGACCCATTTCATCAAATAAAGATTTAGATGATTTTTATTTTTTATTTTTAAATTATCGCGATATGTATTCAGGAGTTGCAAATTTATCTCCATAATATCACGAGAAAATGTCAGTGGCCACTTTTTTAATTCTTGATGCTTTCGAGGGTAATTATGCCAATTTACTGTTACCTCGGAAAAGAATGAAAGACGGGAATCTTTTTTTTGGTTGGTGAAAGACGCGTATCTACTGTCAGTTTTATGGATGCAAAGCAACTGTCTATGAGATCATAGAAATTTGCGGGTCAGGTTCAGGTACGAACTGATCCAGACTCGAATGGTGTGGATTTGGATCTTTAAAATAGGATCGAAAGGAAATGAAAATCAGGAATAGAAGTAAGTCAGATTTGGGTCGAATGTTTTGATAATCTCATCCATATCAGGCCTTGGATTCAATTAGATCTTCATATAAGGATCTATGGGGCAATGGGTCGACCCGTATATTCGTTGATGGACACTGGGAAGCATAACACGTGGCAGTTTTTTTGCGAAATTTTGAAGAACCCCCCTCCATTGGATTACAGGTGGCATTTTCAAGGAGGTATTCCAAATTTTGGCAGAAGTGCAAGGATGTGAAATATTGAAGATGTACCCGTGGTCTATTCCATATTAAGCACAAGTGTAGCTTCCTAATCATGATTAGGGAGTGGGATTGACATATTATGATTATTTATAGAATTTTTCAATCCTTTTTTGATTTATTAATGTCTCTTTTTCTCTTTTCTCACTTTTTCCACGTGCTTATGAGTATTTTTATTACTTATCATCTCCTATTTTTAGCCCTTTATGGGGCATAAAGTTCATTTTTCTTAATATGGAGAAACCATGACACTCAAGCTATCCCATATTAGATTATAAAAGCAAAAAGTGACGATTTTAAAAATGCATTTAAAACACATCTTGTATCTCTGACGATAAAAAAACG
This sequence comes from Akebia trifoliata, assembly GCF_017979445.1. Lineage (NCBI taxonomy): Eukaryota > Viridiplantae > Streptophyta > Magnoliopsida > Ranunculales > Lardizabalaceae > Akebia > Akebia trifoliata. Next base: position 31,464,356 of record NC_141379.1, on the reverse strand, counting down.
TGACTTTTTCATTCGTGACAAAAAAAACACTGTTTTATTCCCTTTTTTTTTTTCACGGGAAAAATGTTAAACACTTTCCTATTTTTTCAATGTGGGATTTGAAGATAATAACTAGATTTTATGAATTTTCATTATATATATTTCATACTTTTTAATATATTTTTTTGTCGTTTTTTTTTTTTTTTTTCTTTTTCCCATTTTCAATGTTTTCCCTTACCGATTTAAACCTGTACTCTGACTTTGTGACTATGCATTAGATAATTTATATTGCTCCACCAATCTTTTTATGGCACATTGATTAATAAAAATATAATTATACTTAAAAAAGGGGTTTTAAGATAGAAGAAAAAAAAAAAAAAAGAGGAGGAATCACGACTACAATCCAATAACACTGGCCTTTGATTTTTTTCTCATTAGATTGAAAACCCAAATTAAAGAACTTCTTCGGAGACTTTTATTTTGAAAAGAAATGTACTTAATAGAAAAATAAAATGAATATTGACACCGCAAATATCATATTTAATTTCAATGTTCATTATATTATAAGGCAAAAATAAAAGTTTGATACGGCCATTATAATTAAGCTCCCATAAAACAAAATGTGAGTTAGGGGTGTTGTGACTTCTGATGGGGAAGATTAGTCAAGGAATAACTTTACAAGCGAGTTTATGTGAATGCTTCGATGTGTCAAATATTTCCAGCAATATATGAGTAGTGATGGATCACGACACGACATTATGAGTTAGTCAACATACACGGCACATAATTGATTAATCAGACTGGTCCTAACTCTAATATCGACGACGTCAACATAAGTGGAAGATAGATGTAAAGATAACAATACGTGACGAAGGATCAACCCAAGCCTGACTCCATACGTTGTATTGTGTTTATTAGCCACATCTCTGTTTTTCATCCACAAAGTTCCATTGAGTTGACAACGATGGAATGTACCCAAAGTTCCGAAATCTTAGACAAGGTTTTCAAAATTAGGGTTACTTCGATTAGGATTAATAGTGCTCAAATTCTTACAGGACATTGGCCGACATAATCGATATATTGTCAAGCACATTAAATGTATTATAGGGTTATTTTGAATACTTTAATCAATTAAAATTATTGTATTTTTTCAATAATGCATTTAATTTATATTATTATAATATCTGCTCACATAAACAATTGGGGACCAGTGGATGGGCATGAGAAGATTTTTTGACTCATCATGATTCTCTTCAATGCTAAGAGGATTGGGTTTGAGTTGTAATCATTTATTGCTTTTTGTGCCTTTTGTGTTTGGATCGTCGTGTTATTCGATCCAATTTTATAATGGGTCATTCTCAATATGATGATAATTGCTATAAAAAATTAGTCCATTTCAAACTATTGGGGTTAAAATTCACCTTCAACATCTTGATAGGCATGTTATGAACAACAAGTAATTTTCAATTATGTTCGTCGCTCATTTGATCAAATCTACTAGGGTTTTGTATGCATTTTCCCAATCTTACACTAACTATATAAAAAAATTAACATAAATTAATCATTTAATTGATTAGAGTACATTTTTTAAATTCAAGTCAACTTTTCATCAGATTATAAGTATTAAAATACATTGACATTTTTTTAAGATGATCACCAAGTTGTAGATAGAGTCGTGATAATACGACGCCCCCCTCTAACACATACCCCCACCACAGAATAGTAGATACTTTGCCTCAGGATGCACAAGAAAAAGATATTTAATTATACGTATCCTGAGGCAGTTGATCTACTGTTCTATGATGGAGATGTGTGTCACAGGGGAGCGTTACAAAATCATTACACTCATAGATAATAACAAGTGTTCGATAAACTTGGATTTACAAAGGACAACCAAGCATCCAATTCCTGCAAATTTTCACTTTACGCCGGATTTATCGTGACTTAGGATCATACCAAGCAAACCTAGATTATAAAATCAGGCAACTTGACGGTGCCTATGAGCATAGACCATAAATAATTGTTAGCTAGCTTTGTTATTAGGTCCCAACACCAACACACACACATCACAAACCTACTCATGAAACCCAATCCTCCATTTCAATAAAGAGAAACATTGGACCAGTTAGGTCTCATAAAGAGGCACCCTTTTCTTCAATTAAATCCATGGGCATTCTTTTTCAAAACCACTCATCTTTGCCAAAGACCATAGGTACATGAGAGGCCCACCCCTTTTGTAGCAATTCAAATGAGTAGGACCACTTTTTTTTGAGTTTTAGTGTTTGGCTAGAGCATCACCTACCATACTCCAGCCATTTTTAGACCTACTCTTTAATATTGTGGACCCTCTCTAATTATTAAGGACCTAATTGACAACATGAACCCATGCCATGTTTTTGAATGAAGTATCTTTGGGTTGTCAATGGATTAGATTTGACCCGAAATCCAATCTATTTTGATCCACTACTCAGGGTTCGAATCAAAGTTTTTGATTTTGACAAGGATTTGATCTGATAGTGAGACAATATATAAATTATATCAGAACCAACCTAATTATCATCGGATTGTATTTGGATCCAAATATTAAGGTCTAATAAGTGAAAAATAGATTGAATCTAATCCAATTTGTATTGCATTGGATCCAGATCGTTTTGATCAAAGACATTAATAAAAAATTACGATCAATGACTAAAATAGGTATCTAAACCTTTTAAAGCACCTAAGTAATCCTTGGGGCACATGTAATACCCCCCAGGTAATTTCTGGGATAAATCCTCGAGGGGAACTCTTGAGGAGGACTCTTGACCCTACTTTTTGAGGCGTGGTTTAGCCATCTCACCAACTCTTACATAGTTGAATACAATGTGTCAACGATTTTTTACATTTGTTTTCCTTCTCTCTTTCAATTCGTATCTAAATTCAGTTGTTAATATCTGATAATAACACGATCCAATAAGTTTTTGGGTAGGATCCAAGCCAATTTGTCACTTTTCAGATAATTTTGGATCAACCCTTATTTGATCTATCGAGAATAGAGATAGTCCATATTTAGGTCACTTTTAAGCTCTAGAAAGACCATTTCCTGCCAAACAAGGATAAGGGGTGGATGTATGTGTGTGTTAATGAATGGTTGACAAAAGTCAGCTTGGGGTGGCAGGGATCATCCCCATCAAGAATACACGTGTGGTGTGTTGAATGTTGATGGAGAGTGTGGGGCCCTATAAGCAAACGAGAGATAGAGAGTTGCCCCTACCTTGTTTGGAGGAGAAGCAACGTCCCCATCTTCCTTCTTTCTTAGTTGTCAGCTTTTTGAGCAATTAATTCTGCCCATGCTATTTGTTTGCCATGCGATCATCATCACTATAAAAGTATATATTATATAAAGATGTGACACATAAAATGATTTATCAAGTCTTCTCTTCTGAAAATATCAATTTTTTTTTTTTTATTTTAAATCTTATATATTAAAAATTTAAAGATATTTTTATAATTTAAAAAATTTATTTAATATAAATTTTAGCTAACAATATTCAGATTTCTCAATAAGTGTCAATAGATACCTAATTTATCTAGAATCGAAATTGAAAACCCTGATACTAAATTATATTTTACTATACTCAATTAGTGGATGATCTAAATGAATCCCGACCGATAAGCACCAAAGCTAATTTAATTCCATTCGATGGATACTTGTGGGTGATTGGAGTCAACTTTTTCTGTCATTTCTTTTATATTTTGGATGATTAATTTTTTTCTTTTGTACTCGGTTAGGGGATATCAATTCTTTTTTTCTTTTTTTTTTTTAATCCTATATGTTAGAGATATAAAAATATTTTTGTAATTTAAAAAAAAATTATTTAATATAGATTTGAACTAACAATAGTCACATTTCTCAATGGGTGTCAATGGATACCCAATTTATCTATAATCTAAATTGAAAACCCTGGCACTAAATTATATTTTACTATACTCGATCAGTAGATGATCTAAACGAATCCCGACCGATAAGCACCAAAACCAATTCAATTCCATTCGTTGGATACTTATGGGTGATTGATTGAAGGATTTTTTATTATTGTCATTTATTATTTAAAATTGATAGATATTACTTAATTCTCAAGTTTTTATACCAATTATGTATTCTAACTTAAAACGGAATATCTCTTATGGAAGTTTATTACTTGTAAAAAATATGAATTTTAGTTTTTTTATTTATTTATAAATATTTCACATCTTTAGTAAAACAAATAGTAATTATGTTGTTGATGCTTTTTGCGATAAAATGTGCTCTTTTCTTGAAAGCAAAATTTCTTTCGCAATGATTCATAAAAAGACATTTTCTCACATTTATTATATTTTATATTGTGATAAAAAAAGGTTTGCATGTGAAGAAAAAGAAATTTTATTATTACTCGACGAGTTTTTCAAATCTGTTTTCCTATCTTACGAGTCAGAACAGATCTTCCCATAGTTCTTGGTAGTTTCGATTTCACTTATTTTAAAATTAAAAGTAAAAAAACAAGAGAGTGTAATCCTTCTTTTTTATTTTTATTTTTTATTAATAACTTTCAAAAGAGAGGGAAAGACGGGAAAAAAACTTATGAAATTTAAATTTACTAGAAAATTGCATAGGACCAAGGCTCGACCGTATCAATGAGTCCCGCCTAATATATCTTACAGTCAAACACATCAAGATTATTAGATTATTTAATCCATTTTCTTTATCCGCACTCCCCCTCAACCCCGCAATAAAAAAAGGGTTTATTTTTATTGGTTGAGATCATCAAATCGGATTGATTTCGACAATGATCTCTTATTACAATGCAACAATCTCTCAAAAATAATTTGATGATTTTTAAAACAAATAACGAATTTTTATGCCGTCTAAGCCCAATCTTCAAGACGATCACATGTAAATAAGATACGATTTCACATAATCTCTTTTATAATCACATTGTAATCCATTGTCAGAAATTAAAATCCCATATTTAGGTTAAACGAATTTACACCACAAGTTGTTAACTTCTATGGACATGGCTGACATAATATACAAATAAAAAAATTAAAGAATCTATTTTTCAATATTAATTATTATATTAAAGTATTAAATTAATATAAATCATGTAAATTAGAGGGAAAGCTAGATATTTAAAGAAGAGGCTGCCCCGGTCAATCTTCTTTTTTATTATAAACATTCTAAATTTAAATTATAGCTGCCCCGGTCAGCACCCCCACCCCATGAAATTCATTGTCCCTTGTTCAACCAACATCTCGAATACTATTATGTGGTAAAACACAAGATTCTCTAAGCAATGCATTTGTGGGACCCACTCAACTAATCTTGGTTAGTGGTAATCAAACCCATATCCCATTAATTAATGTTGCATGTCCCCTCTTCCACTCTATATCGAAAAGGAGAATGATCGAGTGTGTTGTGTGCAATTACGATAATGATATCGTGTGGGTTCCACCGATTGGTTAATTGATTTCCGACAAGATCGATCATCATGGTAGTCAAGATCATGATGAGTTGTTAACTACATGATCAATTGTTTATTTATTTTTAATTTTATGCTATAGAAAATCAAGGGAGTGTTTGTTTCTGATTGTCGATTTTTTATTTTCTGAATCATAATTATTGTTTGACTACACTATTTCTGAAAAATGATTTTAGGTTGGAGGATAACGATCTCTATTTGTTAACCTTTGTTATACATTTGTTACACAAAAATATTATATAACTAAATGCATTAACGTTACTTCAACACAAAAACTATAAAAATCATATACAAAAAATCGAGAAATGGTCTTCCAACATCAAAATGGATTGGGTTTGGGTAATTTTTTTCATTGGTAAGCTTGTTTTTAATGAGTTTAGTAACTTGGTGTCAATGAAACCTAATAAGGATCTTAATTACGAGGATTGAATTTAATAATCTAATTGATAGATTTGGATCAATCGTGCCACAATTTGATGAGGACTTGACCTAATAATATGTGAGATATATTGTGTATATTTATAATTTATACATTAAAGAAAGAGGGGTACTAAGTCCAAAACCTAATGAGATGTTAGTATTCTTCATCATATTCATTTTTTAATAATATTATGTCCATTTTATTTTTTAATCAAAAGACAAAAGTATAATGGTATTTTAGATAATAAATATTTATTTACATAATAAATACAAATAACATTTTAATCTTTAGATTTAAATATTCTGTTTTCAATAAATACTTTGGTAATCACTACTAACAAATATTTATTTTGTAAAAGACTAACATACACTTATTTTTTTTTTCATTAAAAAATAAAATTAATGGGTATTATTGAAAAGTGAATGTAATGGAGAATGTTAATATCTTCATGAGAGGTATTGAACGCTAATATACCACATATATTAGTTTTAACTTGGATTATGTTACATCTTCCAATTTCTTAACTTCTTTGATGGGACTTAACATCTACTGCAACTGTCACTAACAGCCAAAGTAAGACGAAAATTTTCAAATCATTTGATTTTTGCTTTTTCATTTTTCTTAAAAGTAGATTAGTTGGATTGGAAACACCTCAAAATTTAGGGATGTTGACAGGGGAAGGGAGCAGCTAGGGCTTTCCATAGGATGTGACCTGCTTCCAAGTCTCCACCTTGAGCTTATTAGTTGAAGGATTGATTATGATAAGTATACTTAGGGTTTGATTGATTGATGGAAACAAAATTCAATTCCTAAGAAAAATTTTTCCATTCATCGATGTTTGATTTATCCTATAACAGGCGAAAAAATATATTTCTCACCCTTTTATAGAGAATGATTTTCCTATGGATTAAGAAAATTTTAATCCAACTCTTTCACATTGATAACCATAAAACATTAATCTCTTAATGTTATTTTCCATGTACAATTGATCATTTACAAGCGATGTTTACACATATCTTTCTAGCAATCAAATACGTTGTAAAAGAACATTCAAGTGTAAAAAATGTATTAATCTCAGTAATCAACTTCGTCGACACTTGCTTTCTAATATTGAAATAAAATATTTTTTTTCATTTAAAATTAATAATATCTTTAAAAAATTTAAATCATATTTACATTAATATGTACCTTTGATAAAATAAATAAATTTGGGTGTTTAGAAAGTCATGCCTTTGAAATTCTATATGCCACCAGGGATTAGCTGAGTTAGTAAGATTGGCTGGGTTTGTTCCCCAACTCATGCCTTCAAAATTCTATATTCCCTTTCACCAAAAGGTAAACTATTTAATGTTGTACACGTGACGGGTGAGAGGACACGTGCAACCCATCAAAGAAATAAAAAATTGGAGTGCTTAGAAGGTTTCTAATGGATTATATAATTTCAATAATATTATTATTTATTTTCCTCCATAGTGCAATAATAACAAATATTCCATTATATTTATTATTTCTAAACATATCAAGAGTCAAGAAATAATTAGCCAAGGAAAAAGTAAAAGAAAAAGGAGAAGCTTGATTCATGTTGCCTGCCCCAAATAATACATAATGGTGCATAGTTGTTGATATTGATAAGACAATACTATGATCAAGTATTTCATTATCATTTCATGACTTGATGAGGTGTATTTAAAATGTACTGAGGTTGTCAATCGATCGCATCAAACACAAAATCTGGTATGTTTCGAAGTGATAACTCTTGGGTTTCAATAAGGATTCAATTTGATAACTTATCATATTAGTTCTTGATCAACCATGTCTTAATCCCATTTGACTCGGATCTAATAAAATGTGATAAAGTATGTTAATTATATTATATACATAATTTATTAGCTATATGAAGTTCTTTTTATATTTTGTATATCAAATCAGATTCGACCCGATTTGTATCCTAATCCAAAATGGACCCCGATCCATTGCCAGCCCTAAAATGTAGACAATCTTGGCCATCGTGGCCAAAATAATCCAAAATTTAAATATATTTAAGGTTCATTTTCGCTCTTAATGGGTCAAATTAGCAAAACATTGTGCTGGAGTGACATTGAAATTGACATCATTTCACACATTGGTGTGCTTAGAATCATAAATGCTTATGACTTGTATCTTCATAAAAAGTATTTATGATTTTATACACACATCCACATTAACAATGTGTGAAATGATGTCATTTTCAATGTTACTTTAGCATTTTCCTTTAATTAGTTTTCCCACTTCTACTCTAATCAATATCATTTAAAAAAAATGGGGGACTTGTGAGCTCTTTACTTCTAGTTGACAAAGTTAAGATGGAAATATTTGTAAAACCTTAATAGGGCAATTTCCATTTGAACTGCTAGGACTAAGTAACTTTTCTTTTATCTATTTTTGAAAGTTTTATGGGACCAATTTATATATTTTGAGAAAAAACACAAAAACCACTGCTTAGGGCCACATGAGATGATCTAGTGAAAATGGCCAGACAAATGCATGTTACAACCCTTATCATCAATTTGGAATACGACACAAATTCTGTTTGTGAAAAATTCAAGTTTTATTATAAAAATATGATCTAAAATTCGATAAATGAAAATTTTGTAGCATATGCTTCATGCAGGTATGATCCATTTCATTTAAAAAAATTCGAAAACAAAAAGTTCGCTCATATGATAGTGATGGTGATGATGAAATTGGTGATGTTAATGATGATGGTAATAATGATGGTGGTGATAATGAGGATATTAAGGTTATTGTTCCATTAATTTTTAAAAGAAGATCAAAGTTAAGGGACAAATCATCAATTTGAAAAATTAAAGTGTAATCTCAAATAAATGTAGAGAGTCGTGTCATTATTTTTTTAAAGATAAAAAGGATATTTGTCGTGTAAAAATGTGGATTCTTCCAAAATTTTGAAGTATGATCACTTCAAAGTCGACCTGTGTTACATGTCACGACTTACAAGTTTACACTTTGTAACATACAATAAGTTATAATAGTATTTTTTCTATCGAGTTTTATAAAAATTCGCGTTTTATTTTTTTTCAAACTTAAGATCCGTGAATTATTGAGAATAATTCAATAATCCAAAAAATAATACTTTCATTGAAAAAAAAAAATGAAAAAATCATGAAATTTTCAAGAATTAAAAGGGAGATTGCTAACAAGGGTTACAACACATTCTAACAATGATACAACAAGCAACAAGTGGAGGTACCATCAATTGAAAACCATTCAAATAGTGGTTGGGCTACCAATAAATGAAAGCTGTCTATGTAAACATTGATGGCTCATAAAAATGTCTTAGAGAAATTTTAGTGATAATTCTTAGTATTATTGAATTAATTAATTCAATTCTGCTCTCGTAATATCTGATTCTAAATAAAATTTGGTGGGTTCAATTATTATTATTTTTTCTTTATTTTTTTTCCCATTTTAATCTCCATTTTTTATATTTGTTAGCCCAATTTACGGTTATGATCCATTTTCATGTGTATCGCAAGACTTGTCTTGCTCGATCTTTGCCATTTATTTTACATCGATTAAAGTAGATTCTTAAAAAATATTTTAATGTATCAACCCTTTAATTTTATACAATAAATTCAATTATATTATTTAATCAAATAATTATATTAATTTTGACTTACTAATCAGTCATAACTTTATGGTTATGTCCCACCGACACTATTAATTGATGGTAGCAGGTTTGAAGGGTAGTTTGGTTAATTTAACTTTAGGGTTATATCCCACCAACTCGCCCGAATCGAACTCATTTTTTGGATGAGTCAAGTTTCGACTAGTTCGAGTGAATTCAGACTCGTCTGAATTTTACTGGGATTTATTGGAAAAAAAAAAAGATGGTTTTTGCTCCTCGAAGGACGGTTATCCTTGGATCTGGACCATTGGATTGGTCCCGATTGTTAATCTCGAGAACCATTAAATATTGTTGAGGTTTTTATTATAGCTTGATTTAAAGAAAAAAAAAAAATAGAGTGAAAAAAGTTCAGAAGCGGTGCACATGGAGAGAGTTTTGTGGGCCCACCCACTTCTCTATCCAATGAATCTCACCACATGCATCCAAATCCGTTGACTTGTCCATCTCCAACACTTGGGTCCCACCTGTCCATTTATACCAACAAGGTCCCATCATAGTTAAGTAATAATCAGTCTTAAAAAAAAAAAAAATATTTGAATTCTGAAAATAATTGTTTTTAATTAAAATAATCCTATTTATTTAAAGAGTCGGGATCCCTTAACTCTTAAAAAAAAAAAAAAAAAAAAAAAAAAAAAGGAGATACTATTGCCACACCAACTTTTATTAATGTCATACCAATAGTGTGCAATTCTTTGATGATTTATATAGGAATTAGTGTGGCATTAGTAAAAGTTGGTGTGGCATTGGCTAATCTAAAAATATATGATCCCAACTATTTAAATAAAAAATCTAATGGTTGAGATTTATCCTTAAGATTAAAATATCTTAAATATGTGTTATTACATAAATGACAATTGATAAATTTTATATTTAAACGGTTGGGATCATGTGTTTTCTCATAAGTCATTCTTTACAAGTCATCAGAATTCAACCCTTATTTAAATTTGATTAATAATTTTACATATTTTTTGAAAGGAAAACACTATCCTCAACCCACATTTCAGAGACTCACTATTAAACATATGGTTAATAAAATATTCTAATCTTTAGAAGATCAGGATCGACCGTTGGAAAATCTAAGTATTTTCTTTTATTCGAATTGCATATTTTCATGGAGAACCTAAACTATGAGTTGAAATAAGAAATTTAATATTTAAAATACATCCTTTTGTCCCATCAACATACTTGTAATCAACTGTGATCAATTTTTCGACCTCCCTGTCTCATCAAACTTGTAAGTGGTGGACACAACCATTGCTAGCTAGATTTAGTTGATACCCACACCCCCAAATGCCCAATGTGCTTAATCCACTCAAATCCTTGATTTTAAATCTTGATCAATGCAGGGATGAGGGATGACTTTATAAGGCGAATCGTCTCAATCTCAGAGGTAATCGGGCAAGACGATCAATTTGTATCCTCAATTATATTATGCCATTTGATATTCAAGTCATATGCATATTTCAAAAATATTCGTAAAAATAAAAAAATAGTCGAATCAACCAAATAATATATATTTTAATATAAATAAATAATTTTTAATGATTTAAATGTTCATTATTACGATAAAATATCTTCTAATACTTTCATAAATATAAACATATATTAAGAAATAAATTTTTTTTTCTTATATTGGTCAACTCAACATTTTGTGGGGATGAGTTGAGATTAGATTTTGAATTTTAAATTGAGGATATTACTCTTGAACATCTAACCTTATTTTTTTTGTATTTTTATGAGAAAAAATCCCCACTATTTTCAGAAAAATAAAATAAAATAATAAACAATGGACGAGTTTAATTAGAGATCGTTGGCGATTAATTCCAACAAAAGCTGTAGTGAAGCCAACGATCTTTCTTTCCACCACAATGACGTCAGAGTCACATTCCCGCTGAGAGTACTCCTAAGACAACCCAACTTGACATCTCCACGTGTCAACATCTAATCGGTCAAAATTCAATAAAACAGTGCACCCCATCACACATATTACAACACTAAAACCAAACAACTTTCTTCTCAAACATAATTAGCTCAAACACCATCACCACTCTATTTTCTTTCATGCTGTGATAAGCTCTCTCAAGTCTCAACCAACCAAAGCAACAAAGAAAGAAAGAAAGAAAGAAAGAGAGTTTGAGAGGAAGAAGCATATAGAACAAGATTGAATTCTAGTTGAGATTTTCGTACAAGTTTGTCGAAAAAATGTCGAAAATCGATTACAATTTGAATCTAAGAGAGACCGAGTTGTGTCTAGGGTTACCTGGTGGAGGGAACGACGTTGAGATGGGAAGAAATTCGACTAAGAGAACCTTCTCCGAGATAATTGATTTGAAGCTCGATCTTCCATCGAAGAAGTCGACGAAGGATCAGGTTGAGAGGATGAAGAGTTTGCCAAATGAAGATCCAGCCAAACCACCACCTCCCAAGTATGTCATCATCTTCTTTACTCAATTATGTTCTTTAATTTCCATGGGATTCTACAATTTTTTTATATTTATGAGTTGAGATCTCACAACATCAACCCCAAAACAAAAACAAAAAAACAAAAAACAGTTTTCATGCTGAGATGAACTGGAGTTAGAATATTTTTTGAAAATATATATATATATATATATAAGAAAAATTTACTATATTAACTTCACAAATTGGGTTAGTTAGTTCTAATTTTGATTTGCTGACTACTTGTTTCATGGCTTTAAGTTGATCTACAGATCTTATTCTAGAGATTTAAAAAAAAAAAAAAATACATTATTAATAATGGGTTGGACTAAAATATGTGGGCTGCGTACTTTTTTTGGGTAGGGTAAGATCTTACAATATCAATAGAAAAATGAGATTTTAAGTTGATGAGATGAACTCGACTTAGAATATTTTTTAAATGTTTTAAATTAAAAAGGTTATTATGTGGTGGCCAAATATCTTTTTTTATTATTTATTATGTTCCTAAAGCAATGAATTGGACTAATTCCAATTTTGATTTGGTAATATTACTTGTCTCATGTCTTTAATTTGAACTGCAAATCCTACATTAATAGGAGGTTGTACTAAGTTTGTGGGGGTACTTTTTTGAGTTTTTGTTTTTTATTTTTTTTTTCTTTTTTTGGTTGGGATCTTATAACATCAACAAAAAGTATAGTTTTATGGTTGGATGAACTAGAGTTAGAATATTTTTTGAAAAATTAAAATTATCACATTTTTTTTGGCTAATCAAATTATCACTTGGTGACTAAATTTATATTCATTATCAAAAATTACATTTATAATAATATAAAATGAGCTGGTTTTAATTTTAATTTGCTAATCACTTGTTTCATGGCTTTAATTTTAATTACAAAACTTATCTAGAGATAGAAAACCCCACATTTATAGTAGGTTAGACTAAACATGTGGGGGTACATTATTTTATTTTATTATTAAAAAAATGGGTACATTATTGTAGTAGATCTTACACAAATTTGTAAATAAGAAACTTTATACAATTTTAAATGAAAAAAAAAAAAATCAAATCAAATAGCGACGTAGTACGGAGTTAGAGTTTCAAGAGTTCGATCATAAAAAATCTCTCGATTCAACGATGCATGAATTAATTTGTAGAGTCACCCTTTATTCGTTAAATTTGTTCTAATATTCCAAAAAAAAATTTGGGGAATTTTGTGATATAGGTGATAACCACCCCATGCATGGAATCAAATTAAAACAATCTAAAATTTTAAATATAAATACTTTAATTATTATATTTCACTATTTTTTTTTTTTTTTGAGAGATAAGGATGGTAGTATAATATGTGGAATTGATTTCAGGGCACAGGTGGTGGGCTGGCCACCTGTACGATCGTTCCGCAAGAACATCACAGCCGTCCATAAAAGCAATACTGATGAGGAGAAGATTAGCAATGGTGGTGCAGCCTTTGTTAAGGTTAGCGTGGATGGTGCACCTTACCTACGTAAGGTGGACTTGAAGATGTACAAAAGTTATCAAGAGCTATCTGATGCCTTGGCCAAAATGTTTAGTTCCTTCACTATTGGTAATTAAAAACTAAGTTTTTATAATATTTTTTTAATTAATTGAAATTAAGTTATAATCTTTGTGTAGCTTCTTTTGATGTTATTTGATCTTAATCACAAACGTGGTTGTTGATTGTAGGAAATTGTGGATACCAAGGAATGAAAGATTTCATGAATGAGAGCAAATTGATGGATCTTCAGAATGGTTCAGATTACTTGCCAACATATGAAGACAAGGATGGAGACTGGATGCTTGTCGGCGATGTTCCATGGGAGTAAGTTTTTCATCATTTGGTCGAACATTTAGCGATCATTTTGAAGTATCCGTCGTATAGAGTCGTCGTCACCAAAAATCAATCCAGTCTGATTAGAAATAATCTAAAAATATGACTGAGGCCCACCAACTTTTGAAATAAAGTTGATTGGGCCCAAAATCAAAATACAATTGGGATACCTGAATGAATCATTTTGTTTTTATAGAACCCATATATGGTCTATTAAAAATATTAATAATTTATTTGATATTATCTTTCTATGAAAATTTAAAGAGCAAAAGATATTTAAGAAAAATCAAACAATTTTTTTTTTTTTTAAATTTCTTTAATAGATGTGGAACAGTCCAACCTAATTGGATTATGTAAAATTTTAAAATATAAGAATATTAGATTAAAAATGTCGGAATAGATTGTTTTTATTGTATTTATAAAATCGACCTTTATATTATGAAAAGCTTATTATATTTTCCATTTAGTCCTTGAAAGTAAGAAATGTGAGTAAAAAAAAAAGGTGTAATTTAAGTAAATTACTAATCCGTCTTTAATTTCATCCAGGATGTTTGTCGACTCATGCAAGCGCTTACGGATAATGAAAGGATCAGAGGCAATTGGACTTGGTTAGTATCTTATGACACAATTTTAATGTAGTCATATTAGTTTGATTATAAAAAAATGACTCAGCGTACCCTTTGAGCTACTAAGATTTAAGTTTTATAATTTATATGCATTTGGTCTAATTTGACTAAACTGATCAAATGATTTTACGTTATTTTTACAATATAACGACATCAATTGTGTTTCTATGTTGCTAAGAATGCACGGTGTCTTTTTCGTTAATATAGAAATAATTTGATCTGACATTTAAATTATTTGATTTTAGAGAAACAACTAATGATATAGGTAATACTTTTTTTTACCCAAATAGATACCTTTTGTAGTTTTATTTATTTAAATTTATTATTATTAATGGTAGGTGGGATGTGCAAATGCACAAGTATTATAATAATAATAATAATTATTATTATTATTATTATTATTATTTGTAATTTAAAATATTAACTAAGAGGATTTTGAAGTTAACAAAATAAAAGACTATTTTTGAAATTTTAGAAGATTAACTAACCAGATTATAAGGATATGAGATTATAATTGTAAAAGGGAAGGGCATTGTGGGATTCAAAATTTTGGTGTCAAACCATTTTTCCATTTTTTTTTTTATCAATCTCAAATGGTAAGGTTATTAACATAAATTTAAATAAATGCAAGTAAAACATACATAGTGTTTGGTTAAAAAATCATTATCAAAAAGGCCGATCACTTATATTTTAAATACTCAAAATAGGAAATAAAAAAAAGGGGGAATGATTGGTTTCTTGTTTGCTTTGTTTGATAATTAAAACTTAAGATTAATCTTCGATCTGCGGTACAGTCTATTTGTTTATTTATTTTTAATATTTCATTCCTTAATATCAATTAATTTGATTTTCTATTTTGTATTTTCAGCACCAAGAGCTGTGGAGAAATGCAAGAACAAAAGCTGAAGTAGTAACCACCACAGTCTGCTCATTTGATCTTTGAATTTCTACAAAATCTGTATGCGACGTGGATCGAGCAAGGTGGATGGTGGGTTTGTACTATGGTTTGATATGAAAAATTAGGATATTTGTTAGAAGAAAGAAACAATAACATCTATTTCGAGGATTTGGTTGTGGGTTTAGCTTGTTATTATTAATGGTTTTGTTTTATTAATAAAAAAAATGTATGTTTATTATTGAGTGTATTACCCCATCAATACAATTGTATCTTTTACATGAGATTCTTCATATCACGCTTTATTCGATGACAAATATGTCATTACTTATCTCAAATTCTCAATTATACTTGTTCTTGGGAGTTGGCTTGAACAAAATTTGGTTTCATTCTAATCTGATAATTTTTTTTTTTATACATATGGTTTAAGGATTTGGGTTTTGATAAGTATCAATCTAAGTTGACGGGGGCATTTGTATATCGCATTCGTTTATGATAATTTGTTTCTTATGTGCACTTATTTTTTTAATTCTTAAATGAAAGATATCTCTTCGAGTCTACAATAAAAGAAAAAAAAAATGCTTGAATGGAACAGTTGAAATAATCAATTAGGCTAATTTCGTGCATCTTAATGATGGGTAGGGCATAGGTCTCTCCCATCCTACCATGGAAGGATGCATTCATGTGTTGTGAAAAAGTTAAGATGGTTAAGCATGCAATCTTTAGATGTTATTACCGATAAGTGGTGAAAGTTTGTAGGTTGTAAGTTTGATATCTAGTATGAGCAATAATTCCTTAGGGCCAACTGCGAGGGTACACCGTGACTTACCCGGTGTGTGTGATGTGCTAGTGTTGCACATTCCCAGGGGATGAGATCCACACGCCTTGGCTCTGGCTTTGGCTCTCTGGTCCCATTAGTCGAACATAAGTTCAAATACCCTTGTCATCAAAAAAAGAAAAAAAATCTTTAAATGCTATTCTCACTGCTCATACATACAGAGAGAGAAATGATGAGGCATGGAATGAGCTCACATGCTATTCTCTAAGGTCTCATCCTATATTACCCATCTCTTGAGTCAATTTCTTCAATAATGGGTTTTTGGCTTTTATAATTATAATAGAAGGATCAGGGAAGAAAAAAAAAAAAAACTTGAAATGCATCTTACAATGTGTTCGTGGTAGAGTTTTCAGATGCTGATGCAGAACAAAATAAAAATCTTAAATTACCTAACTTGTTTTGGCAAGCAAGGGTTGAATCCACGGGGACAATGTGTGAACTTCGGGTTAGAAGTACTAAATTAATTTAAAATCGTTTTTTGAGATTAAAATCAATCTCTTAACAGTTTGAGAATCTTGAAAGTAAAAAAAGGAACTGTTGAAAGAAAATCAGATTAAAACGATGGAAATGTTGAATCCACCAAGAACAAATGAACCCAAAGAAAATACAATTAATTAATCCCATTTTTCTCAATCCAATCCACAAACAATGCAATTGGATCAGGAGATAGATCGTTAAGGCTTTTTTGAAAATCAACTCTCAAGTCATATCCCCTAATAAATTGTAAGAAAGAGATCCCAATAATTCATTATGTTTGCTATGTGCATAATTCATCTTGAACTTAACTTAAGTATGGTTTATCACAGTTCTCAATATAATAAATATATAAGAGAATATTACTTAAATGAATTAGAGGATAATTAAACAATTGGAAATGGGAGTTAGAGTTACAACTCCCACCTTAGAATTCTAATTGTTTGTTTGGTTCACTAATTTCATGGAATTGCAACTCCAAGAAGGTCCTCAACTCCCATTTTTAAAGGAGTTACATCTCCCACCTAGGTGGGTGGGATTTACAACTCGAGTTGAGTCATCTGAGTCATCTAGTATATAAGTTACGATTGTCCATGGATCAGGTTGGGTGAGGCTTTAAATGGGTTGTGCCTTTTAGGCTAAAAAATCATGTCCTAACCCAAACCACTAAATATTGGCCCGAGCCTGGATTAGTAAATAAAACCTTAGTCTAAGCCTAGTCCACTAGGGCTGTCAATGGATCGGATCCAGATCAGATCAGGGTTGATTTGGTACCAAATCCAATTTTATAAACTGAACAAGCCCCATACAATAAATATGGTAAGAGAATGTAAATTGTGAATTATAATTGACACACATACTCCGATAAGGATCCGATCCGATAATATGTTAGAAAGTATTTAAATTCTATTTTCCTGATTTTGTCCGAATCAACCAAATTATTTTCTTGATAACCCCTATTGAATAATAAAAGAATGAATCCAAACTTTATTTATGTGATCTTGAAACGAATGATCATCAATCATGTTAAGAAATGGAAAAGATTTTACCAAAAACCAAATTTACTCAGATTTGTCAATGGGCTGGGTTTAGGCCTGGCCCAACCTGCTTGGACTGCTTTGGGTGTCACTAGATTAGTTTGGTTCTTGGCCTGAACTGAAATAGAATTCAGGGCAGCTCGAGCTTGGGAGATAGGCCCATTGGGCAGACGGTCTGGGTTTTTTCTACCAAGTTTCAACCCATATCCACTCCACTCTAAGGTATGTTAAGTTACATTGATATAGCGAGGTTTGGTGGGTTAACAAACTTCATAAAATAAGGTTATCTTGAAATTGTTTAGATCTTCATATAAGTATCTATGGGGCAATGGGTCGACCCGTATATTTGTTGGTGAGTAGGGTAAGGCATAATTCCCTAAGTTTTCAATCAAATTCCTTCTCTATTAATTTGTTGGGAAAATTACTTAAATGACCCTTGTCGAGGGACTTCTTTTTAAATAGTCCCCAAGCTTTCTGCTGTAGCTTATCAAGACATGTAGTAATCTTTTCCTTTTTAAATGATTCTCGATCTCATCTCTCACCTGTATAAGGTATTTGAAATACCCAAACTACCATTTCTCATTTTTCTCACATGGTTAAAGTTACAATTTTCGACCTAAAATTTTATTACTTGGTTAGTAAATTTGTTTTCAAGATTAAATTTGAGCTATAGATTGTACTTAAACTAGAATACCCACATTAATTATAGGTATGATTCTTTTATATGAATTAAATTGGGACAAAGATATGATATATAAATCTAAAAGACTTTTTAATATTTTCCCATTAATAATCCTTTTGATTTGTATGCATCATACATTGAACCAATCATGTATCATTAATAGGTTTTCTTTTTCTTTCATTTTTTTGTTTTTTTGTTTTTTGAATTTTGAAGTTTTTCTGCATATTATGCCATAGAAATTATAATGATTATTTGATATAAAATAAAGATGATATCTAGCTAACATGGAAATTCAGAGATATAGTGAATCAAAGTCTATTAGAAAAATTGATTATATTTAAATGTAGCAAAGATATAATACTTAAAGCCAAAAAGATCTTATAAATAGTTAAATCTTTCTTTGTAAAACCCTTTTTTTGATTTCTTTGTAATACGATATGACACTTAATATGAAAAGATTTTACAACTTGTCAAGTCATTCTTTTTAAAATTATTTTTCCTTGCTTTATGATGAGAAATGATACCTAATGACAAAAGATTTTATAATTTTTTGTTTTTTGTTTTTTTTCGCGTTCCTGTCTCTCATACTCGCTCTTGCATCCGCTCTACACTCTTGTAACTAAGCTCTTGGCCCGCACGTGCGGAGGCGTGTCGAGTTTAGTCCCACATCAGATACTCATTGTCTTGTCTCTTTCCTTATAAACTCTTGGACCTCTCCACTTATTGTCAATTGATTTTGAGTTAGACCCTTAAATTTATCACTAATGACATTGAAGGTAAAGAAATAAAATAAATAAATAAATAAACAAATCCAACAAGAGATGGGAATATAAGATCAATTCAACAACTAACTAATTTCAATTGAGTCAAATTTCCAATACATTCAACATTTGGGGAATGAAATCATTATAAAGTCAATTTCTTTATGGATTAAAAATATCCCAAACTAGTATAGAACTCTCCCTTGCCAACCCAAAATCCTTGGGAAATACAATCAATTAGGAGTGTTAATGGGTCAATTCCAGTTCGATTCCTGAGGAACTTAAAACCATAACCATTATATTAGTTTGGTTCTGATTCTTGTCGGTGTCGAGTCCGGTTCTAAAATAAATGAAATCGAAATCATAACTGCTAAAAATCATGGGTACCCATTGATTCAGTTCTCAACAATTGAATAACAAAAAAAGTATTTCAAATCATTATTAAAAAAAAAATTCCTTTAAAAAACTTAACATATTATCAACAAAATTGTGATCTAAATTATAATTTATTATACTTAAGATACAAATTAATTATTTTTTTTCAAAAATAAAAATGCATCTTTCTTAAAAGTAATATTTTTTTAGAAGAGTAACTTATTTTAAGTTTCAATCAATAATTTATATAAAAAATTGAAGAATTTAATATAACACGCATTTATTTTTGAAATAAAAAATACCTTAAATCATCTATAGTATGAAAAGAAATGACAAAATAAATCGATTTTGGGCACTCACGGGTACCCAGTGGATAGAATCTAACGGTTCCAGTTCCTATCATTTCGATTCCATTTTAGACCCGGTTCTAATCGGTTCCAATAAAAAGGGGTCTAGAACCGACGTATTCAAATTCGATTAAATGGAAATCCATTGACACCCCTACAATCAACTTCCGGTCACAAAATGCACCCTTATTTTCAACTCTCATTATTTCCCTTCTACATAAGTTAAGAGCTCACAACAAGCAAATTCCTTCGGTATTATTAAGAGACATCAACAACAAAGTCTTCCTCTTATATAGAGACAAGACCTTTGATTTGCATGCTTCATCAAGAATATGTGAAGGAAGTCACACTTTTCTCTCCTCCAACCCCACATCACATTCTTCTTCCATGGACTTCATTAGATATTACAGAGAGAGAGAGCAATCCGATTATCTTCTGAGTCGTTCATCGGAGTTTGATCAATCTTCATCGCGACGAATATTTTCAAGATACATGACTAAAATCGAGCGGTTCATAGATTAGTTCGCATGACTCTCTCCCACGAACGAGCTCGGGATGGTCTGACTCTATAATTTATTAGACATTAGAAGATGCAAAGGAAATGGGACTCGAATATCTAACATAAAAAAAATTAAAAAATGCCAAGTACTCCTCCAGGTTTTCGTTTCTATCCTAAGATAGATAAATGAAATGCCATGAACAACGATCATTAAGAAATAAAACTAAACCGATCCAGTATGGGCTCTCTACCTCTAAAAATTTTTTAACCATATATTGTCACACTTGATAGTACAATGGTGGGGCTTTTTATATAGAAAAACTTGACATTGAGAATTAGTTATGTGTCGATGAAGCAAAGATATTTTATTTAATGTTAAAAGATTTTTTCACTAATAAACCTTTTGATTTGTATCTGGCATACATTGAACCAAGCATGTATTATTAATAAGTTTCCTTTTTTGTTTTTAATTATGGATTTTCTTTCTATATATCATGCAATAATTGTTGGATATATCTTAAGATTCTCAATGATTCTATGACATGAATCAAGATGATCTAGCATGAAAAGACAGAAATACAATGGATCGATGTCTAAAAAAAATTTAATTATACTTAGATGCAATAAAGATATGATAGTTAATGCCAAAATATTTTACAATTTTAAAATCTTTCTTTTTAAAATTCTTGTCATTTTTGTTATTTTATCGTATCATACTTAATAACAAAATATTGTATAATTTGTAAAATGTTTCCTTTTAAGACCACTAGAGTTTGTATGACACAGGCATCCTATTTGGGGTTAAGGGGGTTAAAAAAAATTAGAAGAGTGTTATTAAAAAAAATTGAGGTTAAAAGGGAAAAGATGAAAACAATCAAGTGAGTTATAGCCTTACAGGCGGGTAAAGAAAAAATATAGTAAATTTAGAGGGAGGTTAAGAGCATCTTCTTTAGGGTTAAGGGGTAAAAGTGAAAAGAATCATTGGAGGGTATATTAAATTTATTTATGTATTTTTTTTTTTAATTTTTTTAAAGATTATAGGGTAAAAGATGAAAAGTGGGTTAAAAGGGTAAACAGAGAAAATATAATAAAATTAGAAGAGGTAAAGAGTAAAAACAATAAAGTGAATCCCATGAAAACTATTGTTAGAAGGAAAGTTTATCCCCCTCTACAATTGTATTTTATTATATAGATTTTTCATTTATACATAATATATAATGAACCAAATATCATTTGAAAGTTATTTTTTTCATTTTTTTATGATTTTATTTTTTTGTATTTTAGACACATTATGTAGTAGAAATTTCAACCGAATGTAAGATATATGACCCAATATCAATATAAAAAAAAATATATATATATATACAATCTGATGAAATGAATCAAGATGATTATTTGTGTAAATAAGTAAACTGAGTGGATGGACATAGATAACCTGTCATGAAAAATGAAAAATGAAATACATTTAAATGCAAGGAAGATATAACATTATAAATCAAGATGATTGAATGTGCAAATACTTAAACTTACATATATAACCTGTCAATTTTTTCTTCTTAATAACCTTCTTTTAAATTGGTTATAGGCGCATTAGGAATCAGAACCATTAAATTTTATCGGTTTCAGTTTCCAAATTAATGAAACTAGAATCAAAATCGTAAAAAAAAAATCCATATAAACTGTTTTGGATCTCTATTCCTATTAGGTTTTTTTTTTTTTTTTAATTATCAGTTTTTGTTCCCAATAGGTTCAATTCCAAGAGACACAACTATAAACTGTACCAATAAAAAGGAATCCAAAAAAAGGACTTGTTATTACAGTTCGGGTTCGGCTCAAGAACATATGGCTTCCTATCGAGACCCTTCATTGTGAACCAAACAAGCCCAATTGATACCCTTACTTGTTACTATAAGTGTCATTGTGTCATGAAGAATCAAAATTTTTGTTAGGGGGCTTTAAGTTTTTAGAGTCGGTGCATTGGATATACTGCGGTTTTTTACATTTTTGATGTGGAGGTGCACCTATAACCGTAAATGCTATTTTCTCGCGATACGAGTGAACACATCTACGGTTATGTGCACACTTCTAAGTAAGAAATGTAAATATCGCAGTAAATCCAATGTCACTCCAGCATATAGCCAACCTGACTTAGGATTGTCAGTTGGTCAAGTTTTCATCTGATGTGGCATGTGAATCATTTTACTTGATTCATGTTAAGGGCCAAGTTGGGCTAGGGAGCTAGGCCCGTCATGGATCTCAATTGGATTGCTCAGGAATACTCGATAATTTTTTAATAATATACATAGAAAAATTTGCAGGTTGGCTCGGACACTTACGGGCTTGGACATAGGTATTTTCATTAAACTGGCCATTAGATGGGCTTCATTTTGACTAGGATTTTTAGGCCCAATTAGCACATGGCTATTTTACAAATCGGTTGGGTTGGGCCCATTGAAACCCTAACTTGAATGAAATATTATTGAAGAGCACTGCACAAACAAAGTTGGGCTTGGGAGTGGGCAATTAGTGAAAGAGTCAGACAAGCCTTCTAAGTTAAAAAGATTTCATCCTCACTAACGGTCCTTGGGCTGAACTTATGGCATCCAACAACATGGATCCATTGCTTCAGGAACTTTGAAAAAAAAAAAAAAAAAAATCCCCATTTCAATTTTAAGTTTGGGAGTTTTGTGGAATAGTTTGTAGCCATCCGTTTTGAAAAATTGATTTTCAAATTTTTTTTGTGTGTGGGTAAATTACACTTTGACCCCCTATAGTTTGGCATAATTCCATTTTGACCCCCCTAATGTTTTGATAATTGCACTTACCCCTCTTATAGTTATTTAAAGGGTTCACTCACCCCCCTTCCATCAAATTGCCATCAACCTAACTGCTAGGTTGCTTTTATAAGGACCATTTTGCCCTTTTTAAAATGTTATAAATAAAAATATCCTATGAAAAAATGAATTCAATGATATGCTTAGACGTGGTGCACTTTAATTTTTGTTTTAAACTTTTTTTTTATATATAAATAAAATATAACATGAAATAAAAGGGTAAAATAGTAAAATAACATCAGAATAAAGGGGAGGTAAATGTAATTATCAAAACATTAGGGGGTCAAAATAGAATATGCCAAACTACAGGGGGTCAAACTTACAAGCAGGCTGTGGTGGTAATCCATTTGCGAAAAAAAATGCTCAAATCTTTACTAAGTTAAGAAAATGTTTCTCATACAAAAATGATTAAAACAAATTTTCTTTCCAACAAAGTCATCCAAAACCATGTAAGTTTAGTATTTATAGGAGTTTCAACTAATTGATAGTTTATAGCTATGTTACCTAGTTCATCGGTGTGCTAGGCTCGAATTCGATTTGGCAGTTTGCCACTCTAGAACGAACCTGATTAATAAGGGTAGGGAGCCATAATTTGTTTCTTGTAGGTTTGCTAATTCGATTCGCTTGTTCATATATAAATTGTCAATCTCGACATTTGAACATGACTCGTAGAGATTGATTATTTGAATGATTGACAACTTTAATCATATTGGGGGCATTAAGAAAGAAAGATTTTAAACAACTTACAATAACAATAATACTCATGTCCAGTTACATTTCTTTACGAAGAAAATATTCAAAAAGAAGAGTGACTTGCCCACACCTTCTAATGCACTAATAATTGATAGTTGCCCACTTAATTTAACTGAGTGAGTGTTAGGCACTTCATCTAACAGTTGTCGATCGTACGTGTTGGCAATCTCATTCAACTCGATCTTTTATCTCAATAACTAACTAAAACATGCATGGCTAATGCAAAGACGCCACAAACCTGCACTATATATAAACTCTCCAAGTTTCCGTTTCTATCCTAAGATCGATAAATGAAATGACATGAACAACGATCAAAAAGGAGGAAAACTAAATCAATAACGAACTCTCTATCTTTAAAAATGGTAACAAAACTTTTAACCATATTTTCACACTTCGTGCTACAATGGTAGGATTTTTTATATTGAAAACCAGTTATTACATATAGATACAACAAAGATTGGATATTTAATGATAAAGATTTTTTATTTATTTATGATATAATTACTTCTAATGACTATTTTGATTTGTATGTATTAATAAGTTTCCTTTTTTTGTTTATTTTTTGCTTTTTTCTATGTGTTATGCAATAAAAGTTGGATCTTTACGATTGATTCTCAACGATTGTTGGATCAACATAGAAAAATCTATTATAAAACTGATTATACTTAGATGCGGCAAAGGTATGCCACTTGGGCGCTGCTTGATATATGCTGCAAATCATTTGCAATCACAAATTATTTCTGAAATCAATTTTATTGGTGATTGGTTACACAATGCAAATGATTTGCATTGCAAAAACTTTGCATGGATCACCTATATAAAATCTTAAGAAATTTCAGCAAATAATTGGCAGTTCAAAAAGTACCGTCAATCATTTGCAAAATCATAATAAATTTTTTTATTTCAAAGATCAAAGATCAACCAATCACAAGAAAAGATTCGGATGAGATTTCCCAATGGTTACCACGCAATGCTAAACCCTAAATCATTCATCGCAAACTATTTGCATTACAAAACATTTGTAATGCATTGTACTTACCAAGCTTAGGGCCTTAATGCTAAAAGATTTTACAACTTAACCAAATCTTTCTTCTTAATGATATATTAGTTGTTAGATGACCTAAAATCTTAAATCATGAACTAAAATATTGTCAACTTGGACTATTTTTTTTTTATGGCCACAATTTAAGAGGTGACAATTTTGAAACTTCATTTTCTATTAACGACTCTTGGAGTTGGTTATGTCATGATTGCACGTACTCGGGGAAGGGACCACACGCCTTGACTCAGCCTCTGGCCTTCTAGTCCTATTAGTCGGACGTAATTTCGGATAACTCCACCATAATAAAAAAAAGTTATGTTATGATCTCGACAAACCCTAAATAATTAAAAATGAAACACTTGCCCATTCTTTTTTTTTTTATCTTTAGAAATGAAATATACTCGTTTAAATACGAAACTGCAAGCAAAGTTCTTTCATTTTAGTCGAACTTGGTTGGACTATTGGTTTGGTTGGTTTCTAAAGCACTGATTATAACCCTAGGTTTTTAAATTATTTTCCTTTAAAAACTATTTTAACCATTTATCAGTAATCTAATCTTAATTTACACTTCTTTAATCTAATATGTATCCCTTATTATAAAAATAGTTAATTACTCGTGTGTCCTTTTGTGTGTTATTATCAATCAAAGACACCAATCCATGGTTTCAAATCTGGGTTTTGCATGTCATCTCATTCGCAAAATATACCGAGTTCAATCAAAAGTTTTTTTTGTTTTGTTTTTTTGTTTAATACTTTATGTCTCTGAATCAAAAATAAAGAGAAGAAGAAAATGACAAATCTTGATTATGACATCTCATCTTGTTCATGAACAAGAGTGTTGATTTGAGCGATCGAGTCTATCTCGCATGATTTTTAAAACCTGCACCAACCACAATTTTTGAAAGGATAATTTAAGCATACTTTCCCTGTTTTGGGGAGTATTTAATTTCAAATACCATGTGTTTTCAAACCCATAAATGTGTACTTGTCTTCAATTTCTAGCTAAAATCTCTTGATTCTTCTTGGAACCAATTATATTCAATCTCTTATATTTAAAAAATTATCATTTTTAATCTTAAGATTCTATCTCCTTCAACCTTTTAAACCTCTAGAATAACATATTAATATTCTTAAGAAGTAAAACATGACATTTTTTTGGTAAGAAAATCAAGAATTTCCTATAACCAGTAAAGATAGGGTTGAAAATGATTGATTAAAAATGATGTTGAATAAGTTAAAAGTAATTACCATAATAGTTGATGAGCTTGAAATGATGGATATTTTTTTCAAATGATTCCCAACCTTTTTAACCCTCTGGCTTCCATTATTCAAACTTGGGATTAGGGCTGTCAATTAAATTAATAAATAACATTAAATTGATGTGATGTATCATGGACACATTTCACATCTGAAAGATGTGTGGTGACTCAGCATGACACGATGATATAAATAAGACATCTTTATAAAGTTAGATATTATCATAGTAACAAAATTCAGATTCGGTTATCATTCAACAAGGTGCCAATTTGATTGATTCAAAGAAAAAAAATCGAAAAAAAAATTTGGAAAATTTTCGGAGGCTTTAAAAGTGGTATTTTTCATTTTATTTTGAAATAGGTGTATTTTCATATACACTACAAATTAAATCTAGATTAAAGATTGTATTATAATAATATAAATAATTTGTTTTTTATTGATGAACTCATTAAAAATAAATTTATCGATAATACAAAATACTCTTGAAGGCATTATTTATCTAAGTAGGTTTGATTAGTTCATTCGTCTCAATGATTTGAATACCATTTGAGTTTGCACATTTTATGAATGTGAGGGGGGCATAAAGAAAGAAATGTGGGGATCATTAAGAAAGTTTTTTTTTATGGGGTTAGAGGACATTAACAAATAATTTTTTTGATGGGACGAGGGGCAATTAAAAAAGAAAGGTGAGGTGGTTTTTAGGGTTGTCAAGGTACGGTCTGAAAAGTCAAACTATATTTACAAAGAAGCCTATTCATAATTATGAAGTAAACTTTATTAATGTCTTATACACAAAACTTTGGGAAGCCAAATTGCATTTTAAATGAATCGGTGAATCTTGGATTAAATCGTCGATTTAATTTTATATGCAATTAATCACAAATTATATTAGTGAATCCTCAAATTTGTGAATTTTACCAAATTTCAAATAAATTATGCTACAATACAAATATAATATACTTCGTTACAAAGGTGTTTTCCTATTTTTCAATTACATCATCTTTTCTATTTGAAATCTTCTTTTTCTTCATATCTATGTTTTCTATCTTCTTTTGAAACTTCTTCTCCATCTGGAATCTTCTTCTTCTTCATTTTCAATCTTCTTTTTCTTTGAATTTACATCTTCTTCTGTTGATCTCAATTCAAACCTCAAAGATGAAATAACGGTTGCAGTGAAACTTTTTCAGACCATGTTATTTTTTCGACGAAAACCTTAGGCTTAGATGGTATTTATGTTACTTTTCCAATATGAAATTCAATTATTTCGGTGAAAGTTTCAGTGAAAATAAAGGTGGGGTGAGAGAAATATATTATATTATGAAAATGTGTAATAATTACATCAGCAAAGGACAATAGTAACAGGTTTAAATGGCATTTTGCGTATGAAAATATATTTTGTGACAACTTTTGATGGTAAAATCACAATTCAAAAGAGATGAGACCTAAACTCTTAACTTGTGAAAGTTCACAAGTTAGGAGTTCGACACACTAAAAGACCTTATAATTTGTTAAACATAAGAAGATGAACTCGAGGATTGCTCAGGAATACTCATTTTACTTGATTCATGCTAAGGGCCGAGTTGGGCTTCGGAGCTAGGCCCGTCATGGATCTCAATTGGATTGCTCAGGAATACTCGATAATTTTTTAATAATATACATAGAAAAATTTGCAGGTTGGCTCGGACACTTACGGGCTTGGACATAGGTATTTTCATTAAACTGGCCATTAGATGGGCTTCATTTTGACTAGGATTTTTAGGCCCAATTAGCACATGGCTATTTTACAAATCGGTTGGGTTGGGCCCATTGAAACCCTAACTTGAATGAAATATTATAGAAGAGCACTGCACAAACAAAGTTGGGCTTGGGAGTGGGCAATTAGTGAAAGAGTCAGACAAGCCTTCTAAGTTAGAAAGATTTCATCCTCACTAACGGTCCTTGGGCTGAACTTATGGCATCCAACAACATGATCCATTGCTTCAGGAACTTTAAAAAAAAAAAAAAAAAATCCCCATTTCAATTTTAAGTTTGGGAGTTATGTGGAATAGTTTGTAGCCATCCGTTTTGAAAATTTGATTTTCAATTTGTGTGTGTGTGTGTGTGTGTGGGTAAATTACACTTTGACCCCCTATAATTTGGCATAATTCCATTTTGACCCCCTAATGTTTTCATAATTGCACTTACCCCCTTATAGTTATCTAAAGGGTTCACTCACCCCCCTTCCATCAAATTGCCATCAACCTAACTGCTAGGTTGCTTTTATAAGGACTGTTTTGCCCTTTTTAAAATGTTATAAATAAAAATATCCTATGAAAAAAATGAGTTCAATGCATGCTTAGACGTGGTGTACTTTAATTTTTTTGCTTTAAACTTTTTTGTATAAATAAAATATAACAATAAATAGAAGGGTAAAATAGTAAATAACATCAGAATTTTAACTCTGTTGGTGAAAGGGGAGGTAAGCATAATTATCAAAACATTAGGGGGTCAAAATGGAATATGCCAAACTACAGGGGGTCAAACTTAGAAGTAGGCTGTGGTGGTAATCCATTAAATAAAAAAAGGCTCAAATCTTCACTAAGTTAGGAAAATGTTTCCCATACAAAAATGATTTCTTTCCAACAAAGTCATCCAAAACCATGTAAGTTTAGTATTTATAGGAGTTTCAACTAATTGATAGTTTATAGCTATGTTACCTAGTTCATCTGTGTGTTAGGTTCGAATTTGATTTGGCAGTTTGCCACTCTAGAACGAACCTGATTCATAGTGGTAGGGAGACATAATTTGTTTCTTGTAGGTTTGCTAATTCAATTGGCTTGTGCATATATATAAATCGTCAATCTCGACATTTGAACATGACTCGTAGAGATTGATTATTTGAATGATTGACAACCTCAATCATATTGGGGCATTAAGAAAGAAAGATTTTAAACTTACAATAACAATCACACTCGTGTCCAGTTACATATCTTTACGAAGAAAATATTCAAAAAGAAGAGTGACTTGCCCACACCCACACCCTCTAATGCACTGATAATTGATAGTTGCCCACTTCATTTAACTGAGTGAGTGTTACGCGCTTCATCTAACAGTTATCGTACGTGTTGGCAATGTCGTTCAACTCGATCTTTTATTTTAATAATTAGCTAAAACATGCATGGCTAATGCAAAGACACCACAAACCTGCACGATGAACTCTCCAGGTTTCCATTTCTGTCCTAAGATCGATAAATGAAATGACATGAACAATGATCAGAAAGGAGGAAAACTAAATCGATAACGAACTCTCTATCTTTAAAAATGGGAACAAAACTTTTAACCATATTTTCACACTTCGTGCTACAATGGTAGGATTTTTTATATAAAAAAATTTGTCATTGAAAACCAGTTATTATATATAGATACAACAAAGATTGGATATTTAATGATAAACAGTTTTTATTTATTTATGACATAATTACCACTAATAACTATTTTGATTTGTATGTAGAATACATTGAACCAAGCATGTATCATTAATAAGTTCCCTTTTTTCATTTATTTTTTGCTTCTTTCTACATGTTTTGCAATAAAAGTTGGATCTTTACGATTGATTCTCAACGATTCTTGGATAACATAGAAAAATCTATCATAAAATTGATTATACTTAGATGGGGCAAATATATGCCACTTAGGCCTTGCTTGATATATGCTGCAAATTATTTTCTGAAATCAATTTTACTGGTGATTGGTTACACGATGCAAATGATTTGCACTACAAAAACTTTGCATGGATCACCTATATAAAATCTTAAGAAATTTCAGCAAATGATTGGCGGCTCAAAAAGTACCGTCAATCAGCCGCCAATCATTAGCAAAATCACAATAAATTTTTTTATTACAAATATCAAAGATCAACCAATCACAAGAAAAGATTTGGATGAGATTTCCCAATGGTTACCATGCAATGTTACACTAAATCATTCACCACAAACTATTTGCATTACAAAACATTTGTAATGCACTATCGTTAACTTGAACTATTTTTTTGTCTGGCCATAATTTAAGAGGTGACAATTTCGAAACTTCATTTTCTATTAACGACTCTTAGAGTTGGTTATGTTATGATTGCACGTACCCGGGGAAGGGACCACACGCCTTGACTCAGCCTCTGGCCTTCTGGTCCTATTAGTCGGACGTAATTTCGGATAACTCCGCCATAATAAAAAAAGTTATGTTATGATCTAGACAAACCCTAAATAATTAAAAATGAAACACTTGCCCATTCTTTTTTATCATTAGAAATGAAACAGACTCGTTTAAATACGAAACTGCAAAAAAGTTCTTTCATTTTAGTCGAACTTGGTTGGACTATTGGTTTGGTTGGTTTCTAAGGCACTGATTATAACCCTATGTTTTTAAATTATTTTCCTTTAAAAACTATTTTAACCATTTATTAGTTATCTAATCTTAATTTACACTTCTTTAATCTAATATGTATCCCTTATTATAAAAATAGTTAATTACTCGTGTGTCCTTTTGTGTTATTATCAATCAAAGACACCAATCCATGGTTTTAAATCTGGGTTTTGCATGTCATCTCATTCACAAAACATACCAAGCTCAATCAAAAGGTTTTTTTTTTTTTGTGTTTTGTTTTGTTTAGTTTTGTTTAATACTTTATGTCTCTGAATCAAAAATAAAGAGAAGAAGAAAATGACAAATCTTGATTATGACATATCATCTTGTTCATGAACAAGAGTGTTGACTTGAGCGATCGAGTCTATCTCGCATGATTTTTTAAACCATGCACCAACCACAATTTTTAGAAGGATAATCTAAGCATACTTTCCCCGTTTTGGGGAGTATTTAATTTCAAATACCATGTGTTTTCAAACCCATAAATGTGTACTTGTCTTCAATTTCTAGCTAAAATCTCTTGATTCTTCTTGGAACCAATCATATTCAATCTCTTATATTTAAAAAATTATCATTTTTAATCTTAAGATTCTATCTCCTTCAACCTTTTAAACCTCTAGAATAACATATTAATATTCTTAAGAAGTAAAACATGACATTTTTTTGGTAAGAAAATCAAGAATTTCCTATAACCAGTAAAGATAGGGTTGAAAATGATTGATTAAAAATGATGTTGAATAAGTTAAAAGTAATTACCATAATAGTTGATGAGCTTGAAATGATGGATATTTTTAAAGATTTTTTTTTTCCCCTAAGATTGTAGATGATGACATTTAAGTGTCAACATTTTTTCAAATGATTCCCAACCTTTTTAACCCTCTGGCTTCCATTATTCAAACTTGGGATTAGGGCTGTCAATTAAATTAATAAATAACATTAAATTGATGTGATGTATCATGGACACATTTCACATCTGAAAGATGTGTGGTGACTCAGCATGACACGATGATATAAATAAGACATCTTTATAAAGTTAGATATTATCATAGTAACAAAATTCAGATTCGGTTATCATTCAACAAGGTGCCAATTTGATTGATTCAAAGAAAAAAAATCGAAAAAAAAATTTGGAAAATTTTCGGAGGCTTTAAAAGTGGTATTTTTCATTTTATTTTGAAATAGGTGTATTTTCATATACACTACAAATTAAATCTAGATTAAAGATTGTATTATAATAATATAAATAATTTGTTTTTTATTGATGAACTCATTAAAAATAAATTTATCGATAATACAAAATACCCTTGAATGCATTATTTATCTAAGTAGGTTTGATTAGTTCATTCGTCTCAATGATTTGAATACCATTTGAGTTTGCACATTTTATGAATGTGAGAGGGGCATAAAGAAAGAAATGTGGGGATCATTAAGAAAGTTTTTTTTTATGGGGTTAGACGACATTAACAAATAATTTTTTTGACGGGACGAGGGGCAATTAAAAAAGAAAGGTGAGGTGGTTTTTAGGGTTGTCAAGGTACGGTCTGAAAAGTCAAACTATATTTACAAAGAAGCCTATTCATAATTATGAAGTAAACTTTATTAATGTCTTATACACGAAACTTTGGGAAGCCAAATTGCATTTTAAATGAATCGGTGAATCTTGGATTAAATCGTCGATTTAATTTTATATGCAATTAATCACAAATTATATTAGTGAATCCTCAAATTTGTGAATTTTACCAAATTTCAAATAAATTATGCTACAATACAAATATAATATATTTCGTTACAAAGGTGTTTTCCTATTTTTCAATTACATCATCTTTTCTATTTGAAATCTTCTTTTTCTTCATATCTATGTTTTCTATCTTCTTTTGAAACTTCTTCTCCATCTGGAATCTTCTTCTTCTCAGTTTGAAAATCTTCTTCTTCTTCATTTTCAATCTTATTTTTCTTTGAATTTACATCTTCTTCTGTTGATCTCAATTCAAACCTCAAAGATGAAACAACGGTTGCAGTGAAACTTTTTCAAACCATGTTATTTTTTCGACGAAAACCTTAGGCTTAGATGGTATTTATGTTACTTTTCCAATATGAAATTCAACTATTTCGGTGAAAGTTTCAGTGAAAATAGAGGTGGGGTGAGAGAAATATATTATATTATGAAAATGTCTAATAATTACATCAGCAAAGGACAATAGTAATAGGTTTAAATGGCATTTTGCGTATGAAAATATATTTTGTGACAACTTTTAATGGTAAAATCACAATTCAAAAGAGATGAGACCTAAACTCTTAACTTGTGAAAGTTCACAAGTTAGGAGTTCGACACACTAAAAAACCTTATAATTTGTTAAACATAAGAAGATGAACTCGAGTATCTAACACAAAAAACATGCTGACTAACTCGGTAAGTACTCCTCCGGATTTTCGTTTCTATCCTAAGATAGATATATGAAATGCTACGAACAACAATCGATAAGAAATAATATTGAATTGATCAAGAATGGACTCTCTACCTCTAAAATGGGGAGCAAAACTCGTAACCATATTGCCATACTTCAGGGTACAATGGTGGAGCTTTTATATAGAAAAACTTTTCTTAGAAAATGAGTTATACATAGATAAAGAATAGCTATGATATTTAATGCTTAAAGATATCTTAGGATTTTTTCACTAATAACTCTCTTGATTTGTATGTAATGTACATTGAACCAAGCATGTTTCATTTACTAAGTTTCCTTTTTTGTTTCAACTTTAGATTTTTTTTCCTATATATTATGCAATAGAAGTTATAGTTGGATATATCTTAAGATTTTCAAAGATTTTTTGACATGAATGAAGATGGGGCAAAGATATGATATTTAAATCTAAAAGATTTTTTCACTAATTACCCTTTTGATTTGTGTCTAGAATACATTGAACTAAGCATGTACTATTAATAAGTTTCCCTTTCTTTCTTTTTTTTTGAATTTTTTTGAATTTTTGAATTTTTTTCATTAAGAATCTTGTTGATTTGTATGTATTATACATTGAACCAACCATGTATCATTAATAAGTTTATATATATATATATATATATGGGTAAATTCTCAAAAAATTATCGAAATTTTCAAAAATGCCAAAAGTGTTACATGTATTTGTCGACACAATTATCACAAAATGTAATAAAATTGTCAACATTACGTGATAACTTTATCAACATTAGCAACAGTTTGAAAATACCGAGAACTTTTGTAATTATTTGAGAATTTACCCCTTTTATATTTGAATTATATTGTTGTATATATATACCATAGAAGTTATAAAGATTTAATGAAAGTAAAATAGTCCAAATATGATTTTAGCTAGTAGGAACCGAGTCGGATTTGAATTCGAATATGGATATGGACATACTCATATCCAGACCATATCCGACTTGTTTTAAATCCTACCCTTGGAGTTGGTTAATTATGTTCTTAAAAGGAAAAACTTGCCCATTCCCATTCTTTTTTTATCATTAGGTATGAAAATAGTATGACCAACTAACTACAAGAGACATATTCTCACCACTTTCGTATAGATTCATTTTAGCACCAAACTATATTTAAACTTCTTTCATTTTAGTCTTAGGGTGTGGAGTGGACCTTCCACCTATCATTCTATTGGCACACCAACGTTTACTTATTACATAGCAATCCTTTTAAAATCGAAGGATTGGAGTCTTAATAGAATCTCTATTTTATAAATAAGATTCACACTTTTTTTTTCTTCGATAACGGGGGTATCCTTATAGATAGCAAACCGGGGCTTTGCCCAGTCCATAGACCATGGTCTTGTCTAAGGACCAGTCCCAGGGCACGCGCAACACTTGCACATCACACGCACCAGGTAAGTGAGGGTATGCCCTCACGGGTGGCCTTTGAGGAATTAATACTTATACTGGGTAGCAAACTCACGACCTACTAGCATTAACCGCTAATCGGTTAGAATTTCCATTGAGTTAACCCCTCGGGTTAAATAAGATTCACACTTACTGATGATTCATTGACTGAACCGATTTTGTTATAAGATTTGGTTGATCTTTGTTGGAGTATCAGTTTGTTTGGTTTTAAAACATTGATTATACCCTTGGTTTGGCGTTCGAAGGCCCTAAAGAGAATCACACATTTTTTCAATGTATAAGTTAGAAGTTTCAGAATGGGCTGATTTTTGGTGAGGATGATCTCTACACTTCTAACCCCATCAAAATTAGTTTACAAAAATCTAATGGTCCACAACTTCTAAAGTAGGGTAAGAAGTTTCGGAATTAACTAATTTTTTGTGAGGATAATCTCTAATGTTTGGCTCTCTTTAGGGCCTCCGAACGCTTTCCATCTAATATTTGCACTTCTTTAATATCTATTTCTTATAATAAAAGTAGTTTATCAGTCACATTTCCTTTTGTATGTTATCAATCAAAGACATCAATCCATGATCTGGGTTTTGCATGTCGTCTCATTCACAAAACATACCGATACGATTCGATTTTATTTATTTTTACTCCATATCTCTGATGAATAAAAAATAAAGAGAAGAAGAAGATGAAAAATCTCAATTATGACATCTCATCTCGTTCATGAATAGAAGTGATGACTTGAACAAGTCTATCTAGACTCGTATGATTTTTAAAATCATACACCAACCACACTTTTTTCAAGGATAATTTAAGCATACTTACCCACGTTTGGGTGAGTATTTAATTTGAAATACCATGTGTTTTCAAATTGATAGATGTACACTTGATCTCAATCTTCTAAATTAGATTACTCTTTTCTCCAATTTCTAGTTAAAATTCCTTGAATTGTTTTTTGCTTCTTGAAACCGATCATCATCAATCTCTTATGTTAAAAAATTTATGATTTTCAACCTTATGATTCTATCTCCTTCAAGCTTTTAAACCTCTAGAATAAGGTAATATTCTTGGGAAGTAAAACATGGTATTTTTTATTAGGAACATCAAGTGTTCTCCATAACCGGTAAGATGGAGATGAAAATGATCGATTAAAGATGATGTTGAATACGTTAGAAGTAATTATAATAGTGGTTGATGAACTTGAAAATGATGAATTTTTCAAGAAAAATCAAAGATTTTTTTGCTAGAGACTGTAGATGACGACATTTAAATGTTAACATTTTCTCAAATGCGCGACTTCCAATCTCAAGTAATTCTCCTCCTTTATCCAAGCTTGGGACCAGGGCTGAAAATAGATGTGGTTTGGGGCTAAATTGGTATGGATATATTAAAATAAATATATATTTAACCTAAATCCAATCCATAATCGATCAGATATGCTATTTGATGTTTAAAGATCCAATTATTAGATTTTTCTATAAGCTACTAAAAAATTATTATATTTTGTTATTAGTCAAAGTAAAGGTTCACTATCATTGTATAATAATAATAATAATTTTTAAGATTTTATAAAATTTATGAAAATATCATTGCATAATGACAACAAAACAAATTGCCACTTTTTTGTAATTAAATGATAAACGAGATTATTTTAAGGGTTATTATGAAGAATGGATGGTTTTGGAGATTGCTAATGTTCCATTGAAGTTTTGGATGTTAGCATTGGGTTGGTATCGGATATAAACAATATCGATTAGATAAGCAATCGAATTCTAAAATTTAGAATGGTTTTACTCTTTCAAAGCAATAACCTGAATCCGATGCAATTATCAAAACGAATTTGGAATTTTTGGATCAATCCAATCCATTGACAAACTTATTTGGGATGCGAGTGGATCCTTTGTATTTAGTGTGTTTTTTCTATAGCACTTTTCAAGTAGTCGAGAGCACGCCATGTTGAACGAAAAAAATAACACCTTAACCCTTTAGGATTCATGGCGTGGATCATATTTAAAAATAAAATGAAAAAATAAAATAAAATAACCATTTGAAATACTTTGAAAATGGATTGTCACTGAACTCCCAAAGTTTGATGAAGTCATTTTGCCATCTTGGCCATGTGGCACTCTCTCTATCGTGGAGAAATCAAGGGCGGATTTAGAGTGGGGGCAATGGG
The DNA here is from genome assembly GCF_017979445.1 of Akebia trifoliata. Taxonomy (NCBI): domain Eukaryota; kingdom Viridiplantae; phylum Streptophyta; class Magnoliopsida; order Ranunculales; family Lardizabalaceae; genus Akebia; species Akebia trifoliata. Next base: position 31,427,616 of record NC_141379.1, on the reverse strand, counting down.
GGCACTTGCCCCCATACGAATTTTCAAACCTTTTGTGGAGTACTGAGTTATTATGACAGATAATAGTAGTGGATAAAGAAATCTGCCGCTATTACCCTCACAATTTGTTTTACACTCTTAGTTGCCCCCACAAAAAAGTTCCAATTTTTATGTTGCCCCCACAAAAAAAAATTACAATCTTTTTCGCCCTCACAAAAAAATTTCGACACTTATGTTGCCCCCACATGAGTAAAATCCTGACTCCGCCCATGGGAGAAATCCTATAGTATTACTATGAGTTGTCCTCAAGATTGGACCTCATATCGCACATCCTGATGTGAAAATGGGTAGGAACGATAGATATTTTTTTGACTCATATCCTAATGAAAAGCATCTATGACTTCTACACACTTTCACGTCAAGATGTGCAATATGAGATACAATCTTGAGATCACTTCAACATTATTCTATTCTTAATAGAAAAAACAAAAATCAAAACGTACAGAGGATCCGCCCCCACATAAGACTAAAAATACATTACATTATATAGTGTAAAAGAAACACAAAATATGGGACCTCATACCGCACATCCTGGCATGAAAATGGATAGGAACCATAGATGTTTTTTTATTCGTATCTTAATGAAATCAACTATGATTTCTACACACTTTCACATCAAGATGTGCTATATGAGATACACTCTTGAGGTCACTTCAACATTATTTTATTACTGTAGAAAACAAAAACAAAAACAAGAACAAATCGATACCAAGGATCCATACCCACATGGGATCAAAAATATATTACATTATAGTGCAGAAGAAACAAACTATAAATGTGAACTACTTGAAAACCCCACTTTACCTAACGATGGAGATAGATACAAATTTGGAGAGGACGATTGGAAAGACGGAAAAAGCAAGGTTGAACGTTTCTTTTATATCGTCACGTTGCGTCTTATTTTAAAAAAATTGATCACCACATCTAGGTGGCCTTCATTGGACTTTTTAAGGAAGGTCTTATCAACCCCATTTTATTAAACTCTAGATAGCATGACACATGTTATACTTTTTCTTATTGATGTAATGGGTTGCAAGGAAAACCGACAAATTTTAAATAAAATATAATTTCCACGTCAAGTATAGAATTCATATAGTCATTCAAGTTTTGTTAGAAGATAAAGATGTATGGTATTAAAATGAATGAGATATACTACTATATCCTTAAAAATCATGATAATCTAATGCCCTTTTTAGTATGTTCTGTGACCTGGTAGTTCACAGAATTATAAATCGTTGTCTTTGTGTATCCTGAAATAAAGGATTTATGATTCTGTAAGGGGAGTGTACAAAAAAAAGCGTCAAATTATCACGACTCTATCCTTGATTATATTCTACACTTCTTTTAATTGTGACTTTATGTGATTATCTCTTATTCGACTTAGGCAAGTCAAAACAAAAAAAAGAGGTCATAGGATGAGTTTTTCACTTTGAATTGATTATCAACTTATTCAAGAATGTGTGTGTGTGTGTGGTCTCGAGACTCTTAAAAGTAGGTGTAAGATCAAATCCCAACATGGATTCCTTAGCAAGACAGTGAATAGTGGTACTTCGGGTCTTGTTCAAATCCTTTTAGGGGAATAAGTCATCTAAACCATGGTTTTAAATCTAGAGATTGAGACAACTCGTCTGAGTCACCCCAATATCGTCTACCAACGATATAGATAGACAAGTCGTCTCAAAGGCATAGTTAATTTTGACTCTGGCATTGTTTTAAATTTCATTAGAGATGACTAAAATAAATTGGATGTTTTGTTTGAAACTACTTGGTCTCATTCATGGGCAAGATGAGACATCAAAACGAACTTTAAAATCCTGATCTAAATTAGATGGATTAAAGAGGATGTGTAGATCAAAGAAATCATTTTAGGTACTCGAAGATAAAAGAAGACAATCTGAAAATGAACACGATATTTTGATGATCTCGAGGTATTCATGATTTAAGTAGAAAAATTATATACAAATATAAAATGGTATTTTGGGATTGTAACATGTATATATAATTCAACTACAAACAAACAAACTATAATTTTATAAACATACACACATATTAGGGTTTAACTCATCCATGTCAAAGAAGCATGACTGAGTAAAACCCAGCTTTTATGGGTACCCAATCTCCATTATTGATGGACAGTCATTGTGATCTGCTCTACTCTTTGAGCTGTCAGCTAGACTCTTGAATATGACCTTCATTTTATGAGTCGAGATCCCATACAATGTCGCATTTCTATAGATAGGAATGCTGTCCATATGGCAAAATTTGATGGACAGTCATTATGATCTGCCTAAACTAAAGCTGTCAGATAGACTCTTCATTTTTAGAGTCGAGATCCCATACAGTGTCCCGGTCCTATAAATAGGAATGCTGTCTACATGGCAAAACTTGATTAGAAAAGAAATGCATTGGGCTGCTTAGACAGCTTGGTTAGGAGCTCAAGGTATTTTAAACACCAACTAGACATGCCAAGTAGACACTTATCCTATTTTATATTTTATTTAATTTGGTCCAGTGTGAATCACGAGGCCCTTCTTTAATTATAATACTTTATTAAGATTCCTCTCCAAAGTATATCCCAAAAAGTAATATAAAAGCAAACATTATCATCCCTCCCACCCACACTTGAATCCCATATTATTATTTCGTTTCTGGCTCCTTTGATCCCCCAACTATAGTACTCAAATGGCCATCTCCCTCTCCAACCTAGTCTTACCCTCTATGGGGCATGGATACGATACATTTCAATCGAAAAAATCATCGAAGATGGTTTTTTCGAGTCAGAAATTGTTATTTTCAGACATTATGATTGGTAAGACCACAAGGAGAGCCATCTTAAATCGGCGGTTATGTTCCAAGATGGATGATTCCTTGACATCCATGATCACCGAGCTCGAAAGAGAGAAAGAAGAAGAAGAGACCATAATAGAGGAACAACCCCAGAAGCAATTGGCCGACAAGTGGCACGAGATCCATGGACAAGATGATTGGGTTGGCATGCTTGATCCTATTGATCCACTCTTACGGACCGAGCTAATACGGTATGGAGAGATGGCACAAGCATGCTACGATGCCTTCGATTATGACCCTTTCTCGAAGTATTGTGGCAGTTGTCGATTCATTCGTCGTAGATTCTTTGAGTGTCTAGGGATGACAAATGAAGGGTATGAAGTATCTCGATACTTGTATGCCACAACCAACATCAATCTCCCAAATTTCTTCAAAAAATCGGAGTGGTCCAAGGTATGGAGCCGAAATGCCAATTGGATTGGGTACGTTGCGGTGTCAAATGATGACACTTCGGCACGAATAGGGCGTCGAGACATAGCCATTGCTTGGAGGGGTACGGTGACACAACTCGAGTGGATAGCAGACCTAATGGACTACCTAAGGCCAATCTCTTCGGATAAGATCCCATGCCCCGATCCAACGGTCAGAGTTGAATCCGGGTTCCTTGATGTGTACACAGATAAGGATGAGAATTGTCGATTTTGCAAGTATTCGGCAAGGGAGCAAATCTTGACAGAAGTTAGACGATTGATACAAATGTACCCAAATGAGGAATTGAGTATAACAATCACGGGGCATAGTCTAGGTGCCGCATTAGCAATCTTGAGTGCCTATGACATAGTCGAGACGGGTCTCAACATCATGGATGATGGGCAAACGGTACCCATTTCCGTGTTCTCATTCTCGGGGCCTAGAGTCGGGAACGAGAGGTTCAAGGATCGACTAGAAGGATTAGGGGTAAAGGTGTTAAGGGTTGTGAATGTTCATGACACGGTGCCTAAGGTACCCGGGATATTTTTCAATGAACACGTGCCATCTTTCATTAAAAAATTGGTCAAGGAGCTCCCATGGAGTTATTCGCATGTGGGCGTCGAGCTTGCTCTTGATCACAGGAAGTCTCCTTTCTTGAAAGATACCGGCGATCCATCTTGTTTTCATAATTTGGAAGCTCACTTGCATTTGCTCGACGGGTTAGTTTTTCTTTTCTAATTAATTTTAAAATATTGTCGACCCCAATATTTGAATTAATTATGGATTATGATGACCACCAAAATAGATTAATTCACAAAGAGAAGTCAATGTTATCTGAGTGGTCGGAAATAGGAAGGTCCCTTAAGTAATGTACCCACCAAATTAAAAAAAAATTGGACTGCCAATGTAACATTGGATCTATCCTAAAATATATATATTTAATCATTTTGAAAAAGCAAGATAAAAAAAAGAAATTAAAGGAAATTTTTCTAAGCTTTCATATAAAATGGGCCCCAATAAATTTTGATATGGACCCAAAACTGATTGTAGGCTTGGGCTTAGTTTATTGGGGTTTAGCATACAATAAAATGCAACTTCTTGATACCTCCTAGGAGTGATAATTAATAATAATAATGTCACTTAGGCTTACACCTCTTATTTCTTAATGTACACTGTCTCTTTGATCATGTCTGTAGACTTGTTTCTTATGGGTTGGGATCAGTTAACTCGTAAAAAATGACTCAAAATGAAACACGTTACTCCGTCTAAGATCTACTATCAAAATTAGGATACATATTAATTTAGGAAAATGCTGGATTGACTCAAAGGTGACAAAAATGATGTGGTGGCACGCACATAACCGTAGATACTTTTTACTCGTATCTCACGGAAAAGCATCTATGGTAATGTGCACACGACAGCACGAGTTTTTGTTACCCTTGTGTCTCCCTTTGTATCAACCCAGCACGACTCATTAATTTATCTCACCCATTATATTTTGTGTATTAAAATGTTGGGATTGCGTGTTTCTCTGTGAATCATTTTTCATGAATCAACCAACCCTAACTCAAACCCATTTCTCATGTGCATTTTACATTCAAGTCACCTTACAAACCTTTCCGATCTCCTTTTTTTTTTTTTTTTTGGACGAGCAAGCTAATGAAGGTATGGTTTTGAGCCCATTTCTATGGTATTACCTCTCACACACTTTATCAATTTACCAACTTGGCACCTTCAATTTATGGAATCAAATCAAAATGTGAAACAATAATAACTTTGAAATTTGAATATTGGACATTAATAGGTACCATGGAAGGGGCCAAAAGTTTAAGCTTACTAGTGGAAGGGACCTCGCTTTGGTGAACAAAGCCGCCAATTTTCTGAAGGAACACTACTTGGTCCCGCCTTACTGGAGGCAAGATGAGAATAAAGGGATGGTGAGGAACGAGGAGGGACGGTGGATACAACCTGAACGACCAAAGCTTGACGATCACCCCCCTGATATGCACCACCACCTTCGTCAACTCGGCCTACCTTCTGATAACTAGAGGAGGGTAGAGGGAGTAGGGATGAATAAACACTATATACATCTCACTATTCCTCCCTTTCTCTCTTCCACGCATTATGGTAGCAATGTAGAATAGTAATAGTGTACATGCTAAATTAAGTTCTTAGTAATCTTAATCTTTCACTGACGTCGATGTATGTACGAGAGTTATCGATGAAGAAATCGAAGGTTGGTAATCATCACAACTGCTCTTTTCCACTTCTTGGTGTGTACATATCCTTATTTTGTGTATGATATATAATTTTATCAATTGGTGTGCTGTAATTTGTAAATAATAAGTTGGTGTAGAAATATAATCTCTCTTAAATTGTTCTGGGGAATGGTGTATGTGATTGATATAAAAATTATATGCATTAAAGTATATATATTCTTAGAGTTGTCAATGGATAGTTGACATTCGTATTCAAATTCAAATCCGTATCCGAAAAATAGGATTTTATTTGAAATTTTTGAATATTGGATTCAAATTTGGATAATTTTTATCAAATTTGAATAATTTTTAATATCCAACTAAATTTTGGATACGAATTCGAATAGTGATGCATTCGCACTGATAATATGCAATCCAAAGTAATATTTAATTAAATATTATATATTATATATTATATAATGGGGGCGGATCATGGGACAAATGTAAAATCGTATGTAAAAACAATGGTTTTTCAAAATATGGGTTAGAAATTTTGGATTAAGCTAATTTTTTGTGAGAATGATTTCTATGATAAGAAGATTATCCTCATAAAAAAATCAGTTCAATATGAAATTTTTAAGTCCATCAAAAGTGATTTACAAATTATTGGTAAAAATTTGATGATCCACATTCTAAATCACTTTTGATGGGGTTAGAAGTTTCAGATTGAACTGATTTTTTTTTTTTTTTTTTTTTTGTGAGGATGATTTTTAAATCATTTTTTTTAAATTTATTTATGAGAAGTTTTTTAATTTATTCATGAGAAGATCATACTAAAAAAAATTAGTCAAATTTGAAACTTCTAACCCATATTTTGAAAAATTATTATATTACATTGTTTTTTTATATGTTCCATGACTTGTCCCCTTATATAATATATAAATAAATTAAATTTGTATCACATGTTTTTGCCTTTGGAGAATTCGAGAACTAGCAAATCCTTCATCGACTTAGGGTTTGGAAGAGACGGGAAAAAGATTATCTCCTCTGACAAGTTCTCTTGCAATCTTTTCTCTAGAGATTATTTAGGCAAGTCTCTCTCTCTCTCTCTCAACTTGGAAGGGAAACTCTTATTGCGAGCTCTCAATTTTTCTTGCAAAAACCTTTTTAACCCTTCATTTTTCTCGTCATCTTCAAATTCATTTTTTCTCAGCATGAATTCTTTCTGAACCTTTGATTTTTCTTTGCAAGAAACTCTCCATTTTGTTTTTAATTTATAACTTGTAAAAGTCTTGATTTCTTAACCCTTGACTTTTCTACCTGATTTGCTTTGATTTGAATCGGAATCAAATTCAAATACTGTATTAGAACACTTGTTGGATTTGAATTCAGATATTGAATATTTTTTTTCTTCGAATATACCCTTGTTCGAACTGATTACTATCTGTTGATAGTCTTCTATATTGTTACCCTCTTAAATTATTATTATAAATATTTTTAATATTGAAGAAGTTATGGGCATGTTCGTTTGGGCTGTTAGAGCTGATTTTTCTATTTTTTTTTACTTTTATATCCAAAATGTTAGACAAATATTGATCGTTTGGGCTTATTTGGCTCCTACATATTTTAAATGAAGCTAAAAAATGACTCTTTATTGAAGTTGCCACAATTCCACTTCTTCAATTGACTTTTGTGTGAAGTCCATTAAAAAAAAAAAAAAATGATTTATATGAAATTACCTAAATACCGTCCATCTTTTAACGAATTTCCAACCAAAACTTAACCTAAAATCCCACCATTCCCGTTTGAAAAATACTTAAATGACAAAAAAAAACTTTACTACGATTCTCACAAGTCTGACGTGAGATGTGCACATAACCATAGATGTATTTTCTCGCGATACAAGTGAAAATCATCTACGGTTATGTATGCATGTCCACGTCAGAATTGTGACAATCGCAGTAAATTGTGTGTCACCGCAGCACAACTTTTCGTTTTCTAATCTTCTGCGAGCGCCCATTCAAGAGATCGAGACGACTCCAGAAAAAAAAAATCGTGGGTTTCAGACGACTCCAAACGTTTTCGTCTCTCTCATCTTTCCCTCACTTTCGAAGAAAACACTTTTCATCTCTCTCATACTTATCGAAATTCGTCTTTCAAGCAGGCAGTTGCAGAGAAACTCTTACATCATTCTCTCATTCTTGAACTCGAGTGGAACAATAGGAGGGGAAGAGCTGAAGAAGTGGTGGGCGAAGGTGAAGTGTCAATTCGAGAAGATCTCAACTGCAACAAAGTTCCCTAAAACCTAGGTTTTCTTCTACCTTTGATGAATTTCTAGGGTTTTTTTTTTTCTATTAATTTCTCAGACTCTGTGAGAGAATCTCTATGTTTTTTCGCTCGTCTTCGATTCATGTTCGTATCTATGATTGTAGGCGATTTGTGATTTAAAGATGGATTGATTTCTAAGCTACTTCTTTTTTAATTCGTAGAAAGTAATCTTATTTCTTTGTTAATCTGTTATGGATTCATCACTGTTATGGAACTTTTGTTGAATTGAGTGTTAGAGAAGAAAACGTTTTTGTTGGAATGTTTAAAGTTAGATACTTGCGTGAAAATTCAAATCTGAAACGAACAGATAGGTGTTGTTGAATTATGAAAATTTATTGTTTATTTATTTATTTATAAATATGGATAGATTTGAATGACTAATTATGATTCATGTTGCCAACCTCAAATTTTTGGATATTGTTTGTGAATGATGACAAGTCTTATTTTTGTGTATATAGATAATTTGGATTTAACAGCTTAGCAAAATAAGGATTGAACAAATATCAATCTAATTTTCCAGTATATTTCAGAGAAATTAATGGAAGCTGGCTTTCCAATAGCTAATAATTACACCCAACACAAGCTCAAAGAAGAATGAACTCCATGTGTTTGAACTCCAAAACATCATAAATAAATATTCCATGTAAAACTCATGAACATAATACTGAAAAAAGGTTTCTAATGAGCAAAGGAGAAGAGTATAGAAGCAAAGTCCTTTTTCTTATGGGGACTTTATCCTACTCCCTTTATGCTGATCTTAGGATTCTTACGCAGATAATGGGATTTTGAACTTTCTGGGTCTCGACTCTTCTTAAAAATTTTATTTTATTTTTTGAAGTTGGGTTTGATTTTAATTGGGTTTAAACTCACCATGTATTTTTTTGAATGTTAATGTGTATGAGATGTTACGTGGATGTTAGATTGTGTATTATGCAAGTACTTTTTTTATCAGGAAAATTTCATATGTTCATTTTTAAGGGGAGATGCTGTCAAAATTTCGATAGAATTATAAAATTTATAAATTTATTTAAATTAAAAATAATTATTTTTATAATTTTTTAATATAAATTTATTTTATATATATATATATATATATATATATATATATATATATATATATGGGTCACGTTATTACGACCCCCTTTGCGACACACCTTTTTGTCCTATATGGGCAAAAATGTTTGGAATGGGCTGATTTTTTGTGAGGATGATCTCTGTGATGAGGGGATCATCCTGGCAAAAAATCATCCCATTCCAAAATTTCTAACCCCATCAAAATTGATTTACAAAAATTGGACGGTCTATAATTTTTCAACAAAAATCGGACGGTCTAGAAGTTTTGGAATGGGATGATTTTTTGCCAGGATGATCTCCTCACCATAGAGATCATCCTCACAAAAAATCAGCCCATTCCAAACATTTTTGCCCATATAAGACAAAAAGGTGTGTCGCAAAGGGGGTCGTAATAACGTGACCCTATATATATATAGTGTAATTATATATTTATGAAGGTATTCTGGTCATTTTTGGTGCATTCTGAGTGTATTATCAACATTAAGGGTATTCTTGTCATTTTATCAGAATCCAGCAATAAAAAGCTGTCAAACAAACATCAATTTCTGGCTTTTGTGCTTCTGTAACAAACAAACTTCTGCTACATGTGGCTTTTCAGGTTCTGGGCTTCTGCTTTTTTCAGAAGCCAGCTTCTGGAGCTAGAGCTGGCTTCTGTAAAGAACAAACCCTACCTCTCCCTGATAAAGTTAAAAGAAAATTACTTAAAGGTCCTTGGTGGAGAGTTTTCTTTCTTAATAGTACTTGAATTCTGGTGATAGCTTGATAGTCCATTTAATAAACTTTTTTTTTTTCCTTTTTTTCATAATGGTCCCTCGTTATTGTCGAGATCAACATTTTTATTGTCAAAGTCACCACTGATTATTGTCAAGCTCACCCCATTTTTTTTTTTTATTGTTGAAGTGACTAATTTTTATTGTTGAATTTAATATTTTTTATTGTTGAGCTTGACAATTTTTTAAATTATCGAACTCGATGATGTTTAACCCATCCGTTTTCATTTTTTCGATTAGAATACATGAAAAGATCGACTAAAAACTTGACATAACAACTTGTCTAGATGATTTCAAATCAAAAGTATCATCTTTGATCGATTTTCATTCAAAAATAAAATAAATTTTCTTTATAAAAAACCTTGATTTTCTACATATGTTTTCAAAATGCTTGAAAATGGCTTTTTCTTTCTTCTCAAATCTTAAACTTAAATTCTTTATAAAAAAATAAAAAATAAACCTTGAAAATGCCTCTATTTTTTTTCTCCAGTACTTAACGTTTTTTCCGAAGTTTTCCCTTCGAGTTAAACCCATACTCCGACTTTCTGATTATGAAGGGGAGCATCTCAAGTCTTCAACACAGTCAAATTCACGGCTCTTGGACAAGTATACCCTCCAATAAATAAAACAATTACATGAAAAACCCTTGTTACCCATACAAAACAGAGGAGCGGGAGCCTCATCTCTATGTTGTCTTCCCCATCAAAGAAAGTCGTTTTCTTCTCTGTGAAGCTCGTAGCCGGTTAGAGGTTAGTTGCTTTTTTATCTTTTCTCGTTCTTCTCCTCTTCATGAATCATCTTCTTCTTTTATGTGGAGAGCAACAAAAGTGTATATATGGTGAAGCTAAGGTTTCTATTTTTCCCCATTTTCACTCTTAAATTTCCATCTCTATTAGATTCCGATCCAAATCTGTCGTTCTTAACGATTTTTTTAAAATAATCTCTCCATGTTGGTTTTATTTTTTTTATATATCTAATTTCTCCTTCTAATTTTACGTTTTTCTGTTTATGTGCCTCAAGATGTTTCTGATTTTGTAGTTTCTTTAGTGTTATGTGTTCAATTTTGGATTTGGGTTTGTGTAAAATAAGCTAGGGTTTAAGGGTTTTCAGTTCTATACTTATTTCTCTATTGATTTTGCGATTTTAGTTGGTCTAATGCAATTTTCAGCCATTGTTTTTTTTTGGATGGGTAAGCTGGACTTGAACCCACGACCTCAAAGTTGTTTTGCAATGTGTCAAACCAACTGAGCTATGGGTCTAAGCCCAATTTTCAGTTTGTGTTATTAGTATGAATTCCTTAATGTTACTTATGACATTTTAGTATTAATTCCAGTTTTTAGGGGAGTTTTTGCCAATTTTTTTGTAAAAAGAGAGTATAGTTTGAGTTTCAAATGATAGATGGTATACGTTTTTATCCATAAAAACAGTAAAGGTTACTTTTTAGGGCATAATTAGTTGAGTTGTAATATTAAAAACAATAACTGGTACTTATAAGGGCATTTTGGTCATTTTACTAGAATTTAGAATGGTTCCAAACACAAAACTCCGTCAGAACTACTTATGATAGTACTTCTCAAAACACTGCATCCAAATACACAACACTTATCTAGCTTTTTCAAACAATACTTTTGGCTCCTGCATCAAACGGGGCCGAAAAATAAAAATTGTACCAAGAAAATATTAAATTCATGCATCTAACAGTATGCGCCATGGGTTTGATGTGAGAATCTTGAATTAAACTTCGATTAATTGATGAGCAATTATAAAATATTATTTTATATAGATCACAAACACTTATCTTATTAAGAATTATTATTTTATAAAAGTTCGTGTAGTTTTTAATTTACACAATAGAGAGAGGAATCCTTTGTTTGTTTAGTATTTACTTTACACAAATCACTAATCATGCTTTGGACATAATTTAATGGATGAGTAAGTTCATTCAACTGACCCCAAATCTTTGGGATGAGGCTTTGATGATAATGATAATCAATCCCGTAGCCAAATAAAAGAGGATTTTGTCCAGACAACAGTCCATGTAAAAACTCGAAATCCTAAAACTCAAAATAATAACGTGATACATAATTTCTTTCTATGAGCATTTTTCATTTTGGTTTGTGGTTGAAAATGCTAAAATTGAAAACCATTAGGAATCACCTATCAAAATATGAATATGTAGACCCACCCATGGTGGCTAGATGAACCACAAAAGGAGGGTCACAAGGCATTTTTGGGTACAATTCCATTGGTCAAGCTAAGAGAGTCGGCCTTAAATTTTCTAAAAGTCCCATTTCTTCGTTTTCCTAATAAATTGATTTTCGTAACCATAAAAAAAAATAAAAATCCTTAATTTTAAGGTATGTATGATTGCATAGGGAAAACCAATGGGAAAATTCCTCTTTCAAGAAAATGTGGTTTGTGGGCATTTTTGATCGATTTTTCCTTTTTTTATTCCCTTGCAAAAGAGATTTATCTTCTAACCTAATCCACGGAAAAAGGAAGTTCTCAACTCTTAAAAGATGTGGATAGTGGAGCTAGAAGTACTCTGAGAAAGAGCTAGAGTTGAAATACTTTTTGAAGGAGCTGGAGAAGTACTCTAGGGCAGGTTATGCGTTTGAGAACCAAACTTTGAAAAGTACTTCCAAAAAGTACTCCTATGCTAGAATGGTGTTTGGGACCTATCCTGTCTTTTGAGAAAAAGATTAGAAGACCCTTATATTCATTATTTTACTTGTTTTTAATTCTCAAATGTTATATTATGCTTTTATGAGATTTGAATTACAAATATTAATATAATGAATAGTTAAACCTAGACCATTTTAAAAATTTCAATAGCAAATGTCATAATTAAATCAAAACATATAAATGTTGCGCACAACATCAAAATTAACCAAACCGGTTACACAAAAAATTGTAAGACAACACTCCACCACCATTAGAATCCACTCCCTGCACTCCACTACCACCACTAGAGTTTTGCATCGTAATCAACAACCATTGTAGATACATCTCCTTTGTCTTCAAACTGCAGAAGATATCTCCAAACTCTTACTTTTCCATAAACTTATCTAATGCCCAAACATAAAGTTCACTCATTGGTGGGATATCATTTGATAGTTGGTCTAAAAACTCAATGCAATATGAGATGTTGGTTCTTGTGTTCTTTGTCTCATAAGCAGAAATAAGTCGACCAACCTCTTCTTCAAGTCTAGTACTTTTTCTACCCTTCTTGCGTCATGAGTGGGACTTCTTACTAAATGATCTCCTTCTTGTAGGTTCTGCAGTTGATGTCTTATTCTCAAAATCATCTTCATTATTAGACATGTTTGGTGGAGGTTGGGTCTTGGACTGGACCTCTGATTGGGTATCGGACTGGAACTCTGGTCGGGTCTCAAGGATCAAATTGGGGGTACCATCATCCATATCCTCTGAAAAAAAAAAAAAACCTCGGTACTAATTGCAGGTGACTGGGCATGAGCTCCAGTGGCTACTCAACCTCCCTTAAAGGTCTGATGTTCAATTGATGGTATCACTATTCACTAGAAACTACAACCTTCAAAGTGTTGTGTATTAGTTTTAGTTTCACGAGTTTGATTTTAGATAAAAGAATAAAAGGCTTTTACAAGTGATATCTACACTTTAATTTCCTTATAAAAGTGAGGTGTTCTGTTAGCAAAGATATCTATGTTTGGTTTATGCATTTGAGTTTTAGTTCTTGTGATTTTTGAAATTCTGGAATTTAAAAAAATAAAAATAAAAATAAAAAATTGAAGTAGAGTGTGCACTAGTTTTAATTTCACAACTTTTGATTGTCGATAAAAGAAGATTAGATAAGTTGATCTACAACTTGCATGGTTAACAAAAAAGTATGGAAAAAATTCAATAAAATTGGAATTATTTTTACTAATTTTATCCACTCTCATCTTTTTGACTCCGATGATTCACTCAATGAGCTACCTTTTTTATTGCCTGTAACCCAAAAATTGCATAAATAGAATAATTATCTATTTCTGATTATCTGGTCAGTCACATACTTTTGTATGGTAGAGAAATGCACATATGGTTAACTTGTTATTGGTTGCCCAAGGAATGCATATCACAGTGAGAGCTAAGAATAGACAAGATCAAGAGAACCCACTTATTTTTTTCAGGCTCAACCTAACTACAAGTAAAAACTTCCCAAGAAAAATTTCATTGGAAAGATTTCTTTGCTAGTATAAGTATTCCCTTAAAAATGTTTTACCAAAACAATGGAATCAAAAAGGTTGTAGTTATGGATATGCTTTTCATGGTTATTGGAAAAATCTAATTACTGAAGGAAAAATAGTTATGTTTTTCATCTTTGTTAATCTTTGTGCAAATGCACATTATGTTATTCTACCTTTGGGACACATTTAACTAGTTACCTTTTCACTTGATTCTCAGTTTGGAATTTTTGACAGAGACTCAATGTTCTTCCTTAGCCTAATTGAGCATACCTTGCGTCTGCCTCCTCATCTCCTTAACCTTCCTCTTGATGAAGCTATTAAGGGAGAGCTAGATTCTCTATTCTTGGATAAGGTATATGACATTTTTGAGACTCTTGTTTTCTCCATGTTATTGTAATTTGCATGATTTTATTTGCTAATTAATGAGTGAACAAGTGTTTTGATGAAGATAATTGCAAATTTGGGGCTTTGCATCTCTGTCTATGACATTAAATCTATCGATGGTGGATTCATCTTTCCAGGAGATGGTGCTTCAACCTATACGGTATTATTTATTCCCTAAGGCTTATCTATTCGTTTCCTTCTTATCTTTCTATACTATTGTTGATATGAAGTGAATAATGAAATTGGTCTGGGTCTTGTTAGTATTCAATAAAAGGAATGTTGATTATGTCCAGTCCCCTCCACCCTTTCTAAAATCTTCATACAACCATTTTGATATTGTTAATACATACAATTTTTATGGTTGATAAGCCATTTTCAAACCTAATTGTCTTGCAAAAGACTTTCTAGTTGTTGGATATATGGTTCATAAAATCATCCAGGGTGATGGTTTTGACTCAGTAAAGTCTATGAGAAAGAAAATTATTTAAATGGTCTATTTCTTGATGAACATCCCCCCCCCCCCCCCCCGCTCCCCAAATTTTTGCAAAATTTCAATGGATAATAACTCTTTTGCCATGATTTTGCAGTTTCTGTTGAGAATGTGTTCCATGACAATCAAAGCTTGATGTTAAAATCGAAAGATTTTTTATAGTAGTAATCAAAATAAATATGTATTCACATATGGGTTGTTCAAATACTCATGGGTGTTGTGATCTTGTGGCAGGTGATGTTTAGGTTGGTTATGTTTCGTCCGTTTGTGGGAGAAATTCTTTCTGGAAAGGTTGAAACATCCGATGCAAATGGTTTACGTTGTATGTTGTACTATACTTCAGTAATTTGATCATGAATCCATTACAAATGTTCTCCTTATAACCATTGTTTAAAGTTACATACCATCTCTGAATGTTTTGGAACATTTAGGTTGAGATTGTTTTAATTTTTCTCCTGACTGGATCGTTGCCTGAAGATGAAATTTCAAACATTGTTTTAGGAATGTTCCAAATTATCTCAGAATGTTTCGGTCTGGATGGTCTCAGTTTTTTCTCCTGACCTAGACATTCACTTGAGACGAGATTCTAAACCTTCATTATCACCACCCCCATGGTACACTAAACATGTAGACTTATATTGCTAGGGATGTTACACTATATGATACACAGATGCTTTAATATGCCCAGTGTACCCGTATCCACTTAATATAATACTAATGCCGATGCTAGATACTTCTACATTGTGATTCACTCATTTCCTATGGTACTATTATAAATATTCTTAACTCCTAAATTATTTCTTCTTCAACAAAATGTTTTAAAACAAGTCTTGCTGGAAAAAACTTTGCAAACATAGAAGTTTCATTACATTTCACAAAAAAAAATGATACTAAAACTAGAAAAGATGAAAAATAGAACATGGTATCAAGATATTAGATAAATCCATGTCCTGGATTTTATGACATGAGAAGTCATCTCTCCATTTACTGTACCGTCTGTGTCAGTATCCATATACGCTGCCTAAAGTGTGAAGGAAATGACAATAAGAGAATTGTGGATGCTTTCAAGATCACACTACTACTAGTGTGGGTGACGTAGGGCAACCAAACACTGCAAACGTTTGTGGTCAGTTATGAAGGCATTTCTTTTTTTGTTGTTGATTTGATTCATCTTACTCGATGATGAAAAATAAGTTTTATGATTTCCCAAAATTCAGATGATATATGTAGTCATTGAGGAAACATCTTCACTTGTGATTTCATTCATTCTATACTCGTTCATCTTAGTTATAGATGAAATGTTCTTGTCTATCTATATTCTATTGTTTTGGATAATTCAGATGTTATATGAAGCCCCTTAAAAAAAAAAGAAAAGAAGAAGATGTTATCTGAAGCCATTATGAGAACTTCCTTAGTTTTGATTTGATCCATTCTGTACTTACTACTACGTACTGGTGTTGACTCTGTAATGGCAGTATCTCTTGGGTTCTTTAAAGACATTTATGTGCCAGTCCATCTTTTGCCTAACCCATCCAAGTTGTAAGAATCCTTGCCCGTACTGATTTAAGAGCTTACCTTATTTTGCAACAACATTCAATTCAAGATAGTTTACAACATTCTCTTCTTATCTTTGTGTTCAAAATATCACATGTTCTTATTGTGGACTACAGTGGCGACGATGGAAAATGGACCTGGGAGTTTCAAGAAGCAGAACTGACTATAGAAAATGAAGAGGAGGTTCAAGTTATTGTGCTTTGGTTGCGTGATTTTTAGAATTTGAACTTAATATGATGTTTCATGCCCATAGAAGACAAGGGTATAAGTTTAACTTTTTGTGGTCCAATTGCAGATTCGCTTCCGTGTTCACAGTATAAGATATCCTCCCATCCCACTTGAGCAAGAAAAAGATGCAAAGCCATTTTCTCCTATGGTGATTACTGTGAGTTTTTATTCTTTGAAATTTTTGTTCCCCCACTGCAGCATTCAATTTTGTTCTGATCTTGGGAAGTTATACTAAATTGTTTAGTGGTGTCAGCTATATTGTTAATTTTTAGTTGATAGGCCATAAAGATATTTGATGCTTTTAAGAAAATTGCACCTCATTCTTTGCATGTGGAGTGACATAGTGATAGCAGATATGAACACACTTAACAGAATGCATGGCTTTAGACAAAATTGAGTGTTGTTCAGCCAACTCCAAATTTTGGGTCAAGACCTTGATGCTGATGCTAATGTTGTATTCTGTGCGAATGTATCTTGGTCTTTTTTGTTACTTGACATGCAAAATTAAGAACAATTTTTTAAAGCATATGAACCGTAGATATTTATACCAACAAAGGAGCAGTTTTCTCGATTCTTTGGCTTCCAAAATCAAATCTGAAACCCTGCTCCTGAATAAAGAAGATTGCAGTAATTTCCTAATTAATAAATCTCATTTAAGTAATAATTTTTTTGACCCAATGATTATGTTGCTCTGGGTTTCATTTGTTCAATGTTTCTCAAAATATATCTTTTTGGTACTTAGTTGAATCAAGTTCTTCTCTTGGACTCTATAACCGTGTTTGCATTTATTTGTAGGCATCGATTGATTACGATGGTTTGGGTCCCGTTTCGTGGTGGGTGTAGAGGATCATCTTCAAAACATCCAATATGGGTGTTGCAGGAGCAACATATCCAATTTGTTTTTTGGGGTTTTAAATAGTTTAGGCTCTGAGGTAATCTCTTACTAAGAAGTATGAGAACAAATATAAACAATAAGCATCTTTTGGTTGAAAATGGAATTGATTTTAGCTTACCAAATGTCTCTCACTTTACAGTCAACATTTTTATTGCATGAGGACTTTGTCACTTTGAGAATAAGAGATGTTGCCTTGCTATGCCCTTCATGACCCTACTATATACAAGGGTTTCCAGTTTTGACAATTTAAAATAGTTATATTTGGAATCCGAATAATCGATTCTTGTTCTGATTGATATCGGGAGGAGGTTGTCAACTGGTCGGTTCTGCTCAGGAAACAGATCAAGAATGGAACTCAATTGTTTTGGTTTTTATAAACTCTTGACACTGAATAATATGGGCCCAAAATATGGATAATCAGTTCCAATTCTGGTCTAGTATTAATTTTCTTCTGGAGCAGGATCTACAAAGAATTCAGAGTAACTTTTTTCGAAGATTTCTTGTTTAAATGGGATACTTTATGTGACTCATGATGTTTTAGTTGTCTTGCTTTTTTTCAGATTGTTTTTTCTTCTTTGTTGTTGTTGTTGTTGTTGTTGTTGTGTATGTGGCCTCTGTGGCCACTTGCCTTTTGTTCCTTCAATAAAATTGATTTTCCTGTGAAGGAAATACAATAAAATTATGGTCTAGTATTAGGTACCCTATTGTTGGAAGAAATGTTACAGGCCAAATGTGCGTTTCTTCAACTGTTTGGGCATTTGAGTTGGAAAAAACTTTGAAGTGGCCATCCCACTTTAAAATTTCGATAGAACCCACCCTCCATTAGATGACACGTGTCTCTAGTGAGGTATCCCAAATATTAATGAAGAGTAGGACCTTGAAATAAACACAAAGTTACATGTGACGTTTCAAGGAGTGTACCTTCAAAGTTGGACTCATTAGAGTTGCATTGTTGGTCCTAAGCACGGATATAAGAGGATTGGTCCTTTCCCTGCTGCACTACATCGAATCAACTAGTTCTCTTTGTTACCAATGGGATAGAATTCCTTGTGAATTAGATTCTTAATACTTCTTTAAGGAAAATAGTCTCAAATCCCTTGACAAGTGTCTGAATTCTTTGGTGTTTGGTAGGTGTCTCCTTGTTTTGTATTCTTTCAACTTCATGATCAAAGTTCCCTCGATGGAGATTAGTCCGACTCCCCATCGCTAGGCATTGTATTACCTTTATGTTTATGCTTTTGTATGGTTTGCCAAGTTTTAAACCTGCAGTGGACTTTGCATTTGAAAAAATGAATGATTGTTAGACCCATTCGCATTTTTAATATCAGATTATGATTCTGTTCATATTTTTCGATGAAGCCTGTCGCAGATCATTCTGAGATCTTTCGTATGCTCAGTCAATCATGCCTATCTGATAAAACCAGCTGGGTTTACAATCTCTCGTTTGATTGGTTTTGAACTTTTTCCAAACCCAAACAGAATTAAACATTCACCTTAAATTACTGAACTTTAGTTTTGTTCATCAATTAAAAAAAACATTTGTTTTTTCTTTTGAAATGAAAGTTAGAATTTAAAAAACAAATCACATTTTTGATATTGATAAACATTAGAATTGTTTCAAACATTCTGAAAGAAATATAGAAACCGAAACATTACATTTAATACATATGGATGTAAAATGTTTTATTTAATTAATGAATTTTATAAGCTAGTGAATGGTTGATTTAGTATTGAAATATTGCTTTCGACATGCTTTGGATAGCATTCCGAAATATTGAAACATTCCAGAATGTTTTTAAGCATTTTGAACATGTTAATTTTCAATAAAATAAATAAATTTCTTGATGTACTGACATGATTTAGTATGTGTTGTGGAACATTTCAAGATATACTGAAATATTCGATATATTTACAATGTTTTGTTCTATATCGGAATGTTTTGTTGTATCATTTTGGAATGAAATGAAACTTTGAACCATAGATCAAATGTAATCAAACAAAGAAAAACATCCAAAAAAAAAAATTAACAGGAGAAGAAGTTTTGAGTAATAAGTTCAGGAATTCAACACAAGGATGCTTCTCAATGCCCCTTTTGATGACAATCTACAATATATGTTTTGGTCTTTCACTTAGAGTGACAACCCAGACTCCTCATCCTCTTCAAGGCTGGCAGTGTAGGTAAAGTAGAGTGCCCAAATGAGACCAAAGACACCAAACAGAATCCACCCTAGAAGGTTGTTGCTCAACCCAAAGGGTAGTCCAGTTCCTTCTGTGCTCAATCTCTCATCCACCAGTGCCAAGGCTGGGTTCGACACGACCGCAGCAGTTGCAGCTGCCATCAATGATGCACCCATGCCCGTGACCGAACCCGTTCCACGTGCCGATGATGGCTTCTCCTCCATGGAACACTTCACACGCCCCCTCTTCTCCATTGCTGGCAATCCTGAAATCCATGTTGAATTCGACAAACAGTTATGTAAATGATTGCAATAAAGTTACTAGTTTTATGGGAAATCGATATTAAGTTACTCTACATGTGCAACTAAACAAGTTCCAAATTTTACTTTGTTTTGCTAAAATTCAATTTTTAACTACAAAAGGAAGACAAACCATGAAAACCGACGCATCGTCTACATCCCACGTAAGATTTGAATCATTTAATGGGTCAGTAATTAGTAGTTGAAAGCGGGTTTTGATCCAAGGACGTCATATCAACACTCATATACTTTAACCAACTTAGCAAGTTGACATTAATATTAAAGGGGAAAAAAACATGAAGATTTTCACATAATACTTTCAAATGACCCAAAATCTCACCAAGAACGGCGGAGGATGAGACCTTGATCGAACCCTTGTGCACGGCACTGGCATGTGCGACCAATGTTGCAGTGGTTGCAGTGATTGTGGTGGCCATTGGAAGAAATTGGATGTTGGATTTAGGAGGAAGAAAGAGAGAGATGGTGCACAAAAGCTTTGCTATGGGAGTTTAGTTAATTTCAAATGTGGAATTTTAACAAATTATACTGTTGGCTATAAAGTCTCTGTCCAAGCACCACACAAGATGGATAGAAAATAAATGGATAGCCTCCCATTTCATATCCTCATCACCACACTACCAATCAGTGTCCTCCACGTGTCATTTCATCTATCACTTAAAATGAATTTAAGTGGTACACCAAGAAAATGAAGGTTTTATCGGTTGCCAATGGATCGGGTCTGACCCCTAATATGATTCAAGTAAAGAATCCGATTTGATAACCTATTGGATTTAGTTCTGAATCGAACATGTCCCAAATACATAAGGCCTTTGTCTGGTAAAATATTAAAAAGTATATAAATTACATTATATATGTGGTTCAAATGTACGAAATTTATCTTTATTTTGTATATCAAATCGGATTTGATTTTATCCGGACCCAATCTGATTGTTATCGGATCAGATTTGGATCCTGAGATTGGATCTAATAAAAAACCTGATCTGACAAGTGTCTGATCTTGATCGACTCCAGGTCCTATCTGCTTTTCATCTAATTGGCCTAGATCCGAACGATGCATTATAGGGGTGCAACTTGGTCTAGTTCAAACCGAGAACCGAACCAAACTGATAGCTTTGGGGTGGTTTGGTACGGTTTGGAACAAGTTGCGGTTCAATTCTGAGTTACGAAAATGGAGAGCCGATCAATTTGATTTGATTCTCAGATCAAACTTGTATAGAACCGAACCAAATCGAGAATCAAACCCCTATGCAATAATATATATATATATATAATAATTATTATGAATTATTTTAGGAGTTAAGACATAAATTAGTATTCTTTTATGAATAAATTAATGACTTTTTATGAATGGATTTGTGATTGATTGTATGAAATTTTATATATATTTTTTTCATTAAAAAATATTACTTACAATTTATGGAATATTGACAATCCGTAAAGTCAAACCGAATCAAATCGACTTTAATTCGGTTTAGGTTGGGTTGGGTTGATTCCCATGGAATTTGGTTCGATTCTAATTTTTATTTAGTGGAACAGATCTATATTAGTTCGGTTCCAATTTGAACTCAAACTGATCCAAACGGAATCAAGTTCAGCCCTAATTGCATTAATATGGTGACAAATTTATTTTAATTACCCGAACACCCTCCAATTTTAAATTATCAAAACACCAATAGATAGATATTATGGTTAGGCTTATCCAATCAGGTTCTATAAGTGGGGCCCGTTAATAGGAGGATTCAAAACCTACTCATGTGTGCTAAAAAGGTACCTATTATATGGTATAGGATCAGATCCAATGCCAAACCTGGATTCGGATACCTAGAAGTAGGTTCTGTACAAGCTTCACTTAAATTTCGTTTACATTATTTGGACTAAATCTAACCCCATTTTCAATTTGGACCTTGTTTTCAAAAATCCAATTCTGACCCGACCCAATCATAAAACCCACTTGGCTAATACCCTAGAATTATCTTCCCTCATATTCTGATAATGAAAGTCAGACAAGAAATAATATGTACCAATGGAAGGTCAAATCATATTGTATGGTCTGTATAGACTTACTTGTCTTATTGTTTAGGTGCTTTATCTGTCTTTAACAACTATAACTTGGATCAGAAAATAACTATTTGGGTGTAAATGGTGACCATCTTTTGCGAATTACAAACACCTGAAGAAACAGATTTTTGGGTTATAAGTGTACCCTCGAAAAATGATGGTTTACAATTACATCCACAACCAATCACCCCCTTAACCCAATTAAGTACCAAATATTTTGCACATGGTCGTTGACAGAGCAGGGATATGTTCTGGACATCAATTGCGTTACGTAACCAATGAACGTCACCACCTGCTTAGACAATCAGAAAAAATCAGTACCATCGGGATCAAACCCAATCGGGATTTGACTGATGTTCTACCATAATCATGCATCTCAAAGAGAACAATCAATCAATCACAAAAACATCTGGAGCTAGAATTATAAATTTAATTTGAAGTGGTCAATCTGTTCCAATTCAAAACAAGAATTAATGTGTTTGGTATTACGGAAATATCTGAGTATGATTTGTGTATACATTCAAGCATCAGCATTACAAACACCAGGGACTCTTCTCTTATTCTATATCCATTATTTGTTTCAATTGACTCAGCTCTAAGATTATGCCGGCAAAAAAAAGATAGTTGCATTTACATAAGGGATTGTGAAAAAGATTTTAAAAAATCGAGCAACCGATACTGAGGAAGAAGAGTTAATTTGTACCTCCCAACCAATTATAACTACTCGTGGATGTTGCACTGTTGCAAATAAGGGTGGTTGTACTCGATATATCTGTTCCAATATCCCTTGTACTTTGCAATCCCGATCTCCAGCCATGGTTTCATATTTCCATCGTAGTGGATCACAGCTGCTCGCTCGATCTCTCCCCGTGCTACACCCAATTCGTAGCCAAGACCAAGGATGTGCCATCTCCGGTCCAGAGCCATTGTTTGGTTGTAGAAGGTAACCAGACCCAACGGCAAGCTCCCACCTTTCCACAATTGGTGCTTCCTTCCCTGCATCCCCACTCAAACATGGACACAAAACAAGCATTAGTATCTGCACATGCATGCAGAAATAGATACATTGAAGACACATATAAATACTGTATAGATCATTACAGTGGGTAGCAAAGAAATCATCATGCATGCTTGCATTCGTTGTTCACATCCACTCTATGTGCTGACCAAGCATTACACATAAATTGACATGCAAGGAATACACGAAAACATCTCTGTGGATGGATTTCAATGAAAGTAGAAAATTCGCATATACAAATTTATATTGGGAAATTATCTATCGATTCAAGAGACAGAGATTCAAGGTAGAAGACTTAATGTGTTTATACCTGTAAAGTACTGAAATGAAAAGGTTGTCAGTATCAAAGATTAAAATATGTCGAGCAAGCCCGTAGTTATTTTCTGTAACTAACAAAAATAATATGGTTAACAATTACTTAAGATATTGGAGGTGATTCAGTAGTGTAGGATTCCTCTTCTGTCCTTTTTAGTGATAAAAATTTCACACAGAGAGACTTTGGTTAGATGAATATTTACATCATGATGGGAGGACTTGAAGAAGCCCTTCCATGTCTCTGTTGTACACATAGTAGTTGCACACATCTACGGTGGTTTGAAGCAAATATTGGGTTACCGAGGAGATTTCTTGGTCAAAATTTGATATAATCAGATCAGTCATCCTCACCCTAGACTTCCATTTTTGGACTACTGGTTATGCTTTTGACCATCTAAATGAACACAATAGACTGAATGTGCCCCTCCTAGGTATAATTCAATTGTACAGCAGAGGCCAGGACAGAACCCCCTTTTTTTGAGAGAGAGAGAGAGTGTGTGGAGTGTCTTCTTCCCCTACTCACATTCTGAGGCAAGTACTGCATTGGGAAAATAAGTTTAAATATGATTCCTTACAAGAACAATCAAGAATACTCCATTGCACAGCAGAGATTACATAAACCCGAATAAATAGCTGATTCTATTTGAGAAGAAAAGGGACAAGGAAATGCATAGTTCTCACAAAGAAAATCATTCACTGCAAAGAAACGCATCCATGGCAATACAAAAAATAAGAAATTGTGTTAACTTCAGCAAAAAGAGGTGTTAGAGTGACTTTCAGAGGATTAGATTAATTTCAGCCAATCAAGAAGCTCCTGAAAATATTGTTCCTACTCCAGGGAGAACAAAAACACATTTTCAACGAAGCAATGAAACTGAACATGGGGTAGCATTATTTTCCTTTTAAGAGAACCGAGGTCTCCTGATCTATGATAGATAATAATGTGTTCTAGATGGGCAATAAAAGTAATATTATGGCTTAAGCTTATGTGCATACAGTACGTGTATATAATAAATACAAGGGCTTAAGTTCCTTTACCAATTCCAAGTATTTACGGTAAAGTGCTGTCAAATTCCGTCTCCTCCACTCTCGTAGATCAAACAAGTTCATCCCAAATGCCCATGTACACGCCTTAACATCGAACCTTTTTGCAATGGTTGGATCTGAAAAGTCAATAAGCATATCCATCCGACGGAACGAATAGTCACCTTTCCGACAAGTCTCCACTGCTCCATTTACTTTCCCCTTCATATCAATTCTCCACAATCCCCTGAGATCCCTTTGTACCACCACATCATGGTCAAGAAGTACAATCTTATTCAGTGCAGGGAATACCTCTGGCAGATAGAAACGGAGGTGGTTAAGTGGCGAAGTGTATCTGGGGTCCCGAGAGCCTTGATCCTTCAATGTTGAACCATAGTTGGAAGACAACCATTCAAAATCGTCAATGCTCTGGACTTGGATTGTGGCTTGACCAGGAGGGTTTAACAGGAACCACATTTTTATTGCCGGGAAGTTGAGAGCATCAGCCACCACATGGAAGACAACTTTCTCTGGTTTCTGCAAAGGGTACAAGCAGGAATGACCTCTCTTTTGCTAAAAAGTAAAAGAAAGAAAACAAATTTAGTCCTTATGATTTTATATTCTGTTGAGTGCATATTTTCCTCCACTCTCGGGTGTGTCATATCCCAATTAAGTCCCCTGACCCTCTTAAATTCATAGTTCTCCCGCTCTCCAACAGATCGGTCTTTTCAAGTAGTTAATTGGTTAACATCTGTATCAGAGCGCTAGGTTCGTATAGGTCACAGGTTCAATTCTTTCCACCCTTATGGGTGAAGGGGACTGTTGAGTGTATATTTTCCTCCACTTTCAGGTGTGTCATACCCCAGTTAAGCCCCAAGTCCCTCTTATATTCATAGTTCTCTGCCTCCACAATGAGATCGGTATTTTGGAGTAGTTGGTTGGTTAACATATTCTATAACCGGATGTATGGCGTATTATTCATTTAAAGATTCTTGTCAATCAAGCATCAGAATTTAGTGTAGCTAACAGATGAAAGCAACCGAAGAGCAATGGAAAGTGAGGGATGTTCGTGGCAATCCTTTCAACCTTCAATCTCTTGTTCCTTTCTCTGAAGTTTGCAGCTGAGCCCACAAAGCCAGGAGAAAGGACAATACAAAATTGAGTTTTTCTAAAGAAGTGCCCAACAAAGATGAGGAATCTTACTGTAGAAGAGGAGATGGTGGAGTTAATAACCACTGCACATGCAAGGATATTGTCAGAGAAGACAGCATAGTGATAGAGATCTGGTTCATGCAATTTGTGTTGGTTAGGGAACTCCCGCTCCTCAGGCTGCAGTGCAAAGTAATCCATGGTGAGCCTCATGGAAAGGCAGTGTAGACCTTTCGAGGTAGTCCTTGAAGCAAGCTGAACAAGATATGTGGCTTGATTCTTCTGTGTCCGGACCTGTTCTTCAGCATTGTAAGTCATTGCACGGAGCTTTGTCGCCATAGCAGAGCAGTCATTGTAAATACGACCAGCTTTGGTAAGGGATGCCTCCATGGATCTCATCCTCTGCAGAGCACTGCACCGTTTTCAAGCTCAACAGTTTATAAAAGGTATCTCCTTGTCTAAAACTTTACTTCTTGTAATATAATATTTCCAAAAGTTCTAGTTGCAGATGAGAAACCAAGTGAATTGCTTTACCTTCTAGACAAATCTGAATCCTTGGTGGCTTCACCCACAGCTCGTTCTACCTCTTTTATCCTCAATTTTAGCTCTTTTACTAAGTGGGAATTGCTGTTTGGTGGTGCAAAATTCAAGTATGCCTTGGCCCTGATCACCTGATCTTTCATCTCTCTTACCTTCTCATCACTACCACTCCAAAGCTGGGATCGTCCATTTGCTTCTCCCCTGACAGTTGTTTGGTTGAATTGCACCAGCTTCTAAAACCAAAATATTTTTGTGAGCAGAAAGCAAGAAACAGTGGAAATTACTTATTCTTCTTAAAATTTTGGCATTTTCTTAAAAATCCAATTTTTAATTAAACATTTTTTTAAGGGTAAGCTGGACTTAAACCCACGACCTCAAAGTTGTTTTACAATGTGTCAAACCAACTGAGCTATGGGTCTAAGCCCAGTTGCTGTTAAATCTTATTAAAAGCTTCATATGAAAATCCATTCAAGTTCAGACACCCAATATACAGACAAAATTTGAGTGCATGAATCTAAACCACAATATTTAGTGTGCAGACAGCAAGAAACAATGCAACTTATTTACTCTTCTTAAAATTTTGGCATTTGCCTTCAAAAAAAAACTTTTATTACTGTTTCAAGAAACACCCATTGTATTCAAATTTCAACCAAACCTTATTAAGAGCTGCATAAGAAAGTCCATTTGCACCAACATTTTAGCCCAAAAATCTTTGCACCATCATCTTAGTCCACAAAATTAAAAACATAAGGTATCTTCCTTTAGACTTTCCTGGAGCTATACTCCAGACTCTTCAATGCAGCAGAAGGGTTTTTTTGCCCCATAGATGACTGACATGGTCATGTAGATCATCTATCTAATAGAAGTGTAGATGGATTGTCACGTGCAAGCATCGGAAAAGACATGTGGCAATGGCACTAATTTACAATATTTTTCTTCACCACAGCGGCCTTGCTGGCATTAGATCCCCATCATGGCCTTATTACATACAGAAGTCTCAAGCAAGCTGGTGTTAGCCTGAACGCCGTCGTCCCCAGTAGTTGTGAGATGTGAACGCTATGAGTTTGACTTAGCTATTACCAGCTCAGCATGCCTCCATGTCCACTCGACGTTTGAGCCAAAGACCTTGTTAGCATCATCACATTACATCTCCCATGCCCACAAGAAGACACTATTATCATGTATTTTACCTCTCCCATGTGAAGTGCATCCATTAAAATTAGTTGTTGTTATTTCAGATATTCCAACTTTGTGGATCGATTGATGCAACTACGATCAACCAGAAAATCCAGATTTTTGGTGCGACTCCATGGTCACTTGTTCCAACTATCCTTTTTGGCTTCAGATCATCATATTGATGATTTTCTTTTGTGTATCATTTTCTACTCTAAATTGGACCATCCATAACCTGCTTTAGCCTATTTTACAGCCACTTTGCACCCTGACCTCCATCTATTTTTATTTTTTATTTCCACTTAGTATTAGCCAACATAAACTATATAACAATTTACTATTTTCAGTCCTAATCTAGCACCTAAAATCCTGGTTTGAACCCTAAAAAAGAACCCACCCTGTTGTCCTGAGTCAATTGGTAAATAGAGTGTGCTACGAATGGAGAAACGTAAGGGTGGAGATGCTTGTTCACTTCAAAGGTGGTGCCGGGATTCCCCAAATTGTTTAGTATGGATAGAATGATATCTCGAGAATAGATTGTTATGGCTACATGTCTATTTTTCAATAAAAGACGAAAATCCTTTGGAAACAATATCTATTAGCAAACTTAAGACTTGTATAAGGAAAGGGATATCTGATATGTTCTTAAAAAGGATTAAGTGAGGAGGAATGTGAAAATTCAAAGCTTAAATCATTTTGTAGACATTAAATTAATTATATGGAATGGGCTTAGACTTAGACCCATAGATCAGTTGGTTTGACACATTGCAAAATAACTTTGAGGTCGTAAGTTCCAAGTCCAACTAGTAAAGCTTTCCTTCTAAAGGCCCACTGGGACACATGAACTGAGAGAAGCAAAAAAATCCACAAATACCGAAGTAAATCCCAACAAAGAAATTTGATCCTATCCACATAAATCCCAAATTCTCGTACAATTTGACACAAGACAAACATGGACTAATGTCACCGAAGTAAATAAATCCTCATAAGTATAAAAATATCACCTTTCCTCCAGAAGGAGGCGACATATTTTTCTGTTTAATCTTTTGATTTTCTTCCCTGACATCATGATCGATCCCTGAGAATTTCGACAGAGGAAGAAGTAATTAGAGTAATTTCCAACTAACCCAACAAGTACCAAAACCAAAAAGACCATCCCTAACCATTTCTTTCTAACGAATGGGCACCGCTTCCAGCATCGATGCTACCTACAGAATTGGATTCCCCGTCTTTGTACACTAGTAGCATAGGCTCTTTTAAGCCAGCTCCTCCTATTTCCTACATCACAAATCACACCCAATAACACATGACATAATCAAAGAAATCAAACAAAAAATCAAACTTTAGAATCGCATTTTGGCCAACCTAATTAACAAACCTGCTGGATCGCGTTTAGTTTCAGATGATCTGTCTTGAATTTCTGCATCGATTAGCAAAACACAATCTTCAATCTCTATTCATCAAAATTTAAAAAAATAAATAAATAAAAAAGAATCTTTGAAGGGGAGAAATTCATACAAAGTTGGATAAATCCTCAACAAATTCTTTGTGTGCTGCAGTAACAAATTCATACACCAATGGATCAAGACACGAAGAAATTTTGATCGATAACTAAAGTAACCAATCAAAAAAATAGATAATCGAATTTACCAAAAGAAGAGGTGAAGTTTGAGAGTCTGTAAGAGACTAAGACTATCGGAGCGAAGACAGAGATGGAGAGCAATAAGAGGATGAAAATCCTCTGGCATTTGAGAGCTTGCTTCATCAAGAGCTCTAGCAGAAATTCAAGGGTTTTCGATTCTTCTTCTTCGTTGAGACCACATTAGGGTTCTTTCCTCTCCTTCATCGATTCAGAGAGAGAGACTAATAATTCTGTATCTGTAAACGAGTTTTTCAATTTATTATTTATTTTTTTGGAATTTATAGTCTTGGGAGTTTTCAACGAGATTTGAAATTAACAGATGGCAATGATGGGGATGGTAAATGATGTTGATTTCACTGATATTTATTTGTTATGATGTTACACGACCCAACTTATTAATATACTCCCGTCTTCTAATTCGTTGAGGTCTGCTTACTTTGATTACTTCTACCGGAAATGTTGGATGGGCAACCTAGGTTGTAGAACCCTCGACCCGAGCTCAACTCAACTCAATCGTCAGGTTAGAACCCAAGCTCAACTCGAGATTGAATTTCTAAAATCGGGTCGAGCTCAGATTAACTCAAATTAGGTAATTTTGAGCGAGTTGGGCAGGTTGAGCTCACTAAACAAGCCTAATTTCATTTTAATCAATATATATTTTATTATATATCTTAAAAAATAAATGCAGCATAAAAAATATAAAATCACTAGTAAATAAATTTGTCCACAACCTCTAAATCCATTAATTTTTATATTATATACATTATTCATTAATTTTACAAATATATTTAGGAAGAGAAAATTAATATTTAAAAAATAATAATAATAATAATATTTATATGTAAATATATAACATCAGGTTCGGGTTAGTTCGTTCAAGTTGCAACCCTAGAATGTGGCAAACCTAAAAATCATTCCTATTATAAGTTTGTATTTTCTTTGAAAGTGAAATGTACTGTTTGAGTGTCCAATCAATGGTTAAGATTGGCAAGCATTCTCAAGGGATTTCCTACGAAAATTTATGATTGATCAATGTCCAATGTTAATCGTTTATAGATTTGTCAATGTATTCGGTTAGACTCAACATTTGATTATTTTAATTTGTTAACTTAATAATAAAAATCTAGATGAAGAATTATAATTTTAACAATAACATAATTTGAATCAATTTTGTATCAATCTTATCTCAATTCAATTGGGACCCGATCAAATGATATATATATAGATATATAGGGAAGCGTTCGGATGCCCTAAAGAGAGCAAAACATTGTGCTAAACATTTTTCAAAATAGAGATTAAAAGTTTCGAAATGGGCTGATTTTTTGTGAAGATGATCTCTATGGTGAATAGATTATCATCACCAAAAATCAGCTCATTTTGAAACTTCTAACCCTAGTTTACAAGTTGAAGAATTGTGGACCGTTTGATTTTTATAAACAACTTTTGATTGGATTAGAAGTTTTGGAATGAGATGATTTTTGGTGATGATGATTTCTTCACAAGAAATCAGCCCATTCCGAAACTTCTAACCCATACATTGAAAAAATGTTTAGTTCTCTTTAGGGCCTCCGAATGCCACCTTATACATATACTAATGATTATTTTCTCAAAAAATTTCACTCGATTGATGTAGCAAATGCAAAGAATTGTTGATCTTTTTTCCTTGTATATCCTGAAGAAAAAGATCTATGGTTCTCTGTCCTTGCCACATTGACTGAGTGAAAATTTTCAAGTAAAAAATCATGATTCTCTCTCTATACATATAAATTTTATATTATATGATTGTTTAAATAAATGATTATACATCATATATATTATACATCCACTCTTGATGGACCTTCACACAAAAAAAATTATTAGTTAATGAATTCTAATCACTAGATTTGGGTAATTTTCGTCGTGAACAAAATTCATAATAAAAAACCATCCATCAAATCTAAAAACCCATCATGTCTAGTAGGGTTGGTAATGATCCAAAATATACCCGATGTCCAAATCAGTCAAATCTGATCTGATCCAAAAGAACATGAAAAATTAGATTTTCAGATCGGATTCGAATCTACTCCAATCCAATCCGAACATATTTCATATAAATACATATAAATAAAATGTTTTAATCTTTTGTATAGGAAAAAATATATTTTTTTTTTAATTTGAACATTGAGAATTTGAAAATACGGCATGTATTTGGATCAAACCGGATCGATTTCAAATTAAGGATGAAATGAAACGGATCAAATCGATTCACATATTCATTAATCCGATTGAATCAGGTATATCTTAAAAAAAAAAAAAATGAATCAGATTGGAGTGGCACTAACGGGTACCGAACTGATCCATCAATGGTCCAGATTAACTCACTATGTTCCAATATTTGAAGGCAAATACAAATAGTTTGTTTGTATAAGAGATGCGTGTAAATTTAACGATCATCATGATGGTTCATAGATGGAATGGTGAGTAGGATGGTGATGCCATGATGAGGAATCAATGATGGAGACAAAAAGATTCCTTTATTGCTCTATACGGCAAAACCTCGTAATACTTTTTGGCCGTCAGTGTCTTTTTCTTTTTCATAGCCTTTGATGGATCAATGACACGTATTTAATGTTCCGTTATTCGATTAGATAAAATTATTAAATAGCCCTATCTTTAACAGTAGCTAAATTTAAAGATATCCCCCATATTTTGACGAATATTTTAGATAACTCCTTGGTTTTTCAAACTTATGTCATGACTTTGAAGAATACAGGAATTTATATTTTTATAAAATCCAAGTTAAGCCAGATAAGGGTTTTTTAAAAAATTCATCAAAACATGGAGGGGGTACGTTTAAATTACCCTTATATATTTGCCTTCTATTAGAATGTTATTAATCAGTCTCTCGCACATTAATTAAGTTACTAATGATAGTAATTTTATATTGTTAAAGTCTGTTAAAAGATGTCCTCGTTGTGCTAAAGTATCTCAGTTATAAAATATCTATAAAGATAACCCATCACATGCTTCCGAGTTCCGTCACCCATACGTGTCCCTCTCTTAACTTTTGTTTAGGAAATCAAGGAATTCTAAGTAGTGCCATTAGCTAACATTGAGATCTCATACACATGTTTGGGTCACTATTCTAATATGGCCAAAGACATTTTTAACTTTTAATGTATATGTGGTTAGGGGGGGAGACAGGATTTTTCCAAGGTGGGGCCACCTAAGAGTGAAAAACATGATTTGTGGGGGCAACTTTGAGTGGAAATTTTTTTTTTGTGAGAAGCAATCCATGGCTAATATTTGTCCCAGTGGCCATTAATCCATAGATATAGAAAATTCTTTTGTGTGTGTTTGTGTGTTTGTTTTGGATAACTGGACAAGTGCCCCCACTATAAGTTCACATTGATGATCATTTTGGAAATACTCTCGAAAGATAAATATCTTCCTTAAGGTGAGGTATTTGCTCATCTTCTCATGTCTGTCAACTTGGTTATTTAATGACATTCACCAACACGTACTGGGATTGGATTTGGGTGATCACATGGTGACAAAGTCAGAGTTCGAGAATAGTTCGACAAGAGAAAGTTTTAAAATAATCAATAAAACCAAAAAACATCAAATAAATTTAAAAGTAAAAAATAATTTTTAAGTATAAAAAATTATGCATTTTATATATTAAATGATAAAATAACACTAAAAAAATATTTAAAATAAAAATAAATTGTGATTTATACCCACCAAAAAAAATAAAAAAAAACCAGTTTATTTAAATCATGATTAATTGTGATCTTATGAAAAATCAAAGATAAAAAAATTAAAAAAAATCGCAGAATTTTGTCACTATGGATAATCATGAAGGGTAGGGCATCTCAAATTTCTCAAAGTGTGTAGGTGTACAACTTCTCCCCTTCTTTTAGTTAGGTCCAATGGATGGATATGGTTACATGGAACATGGTGGGACATATCTATTCCACTAAGGTGGTGGTATATATAGTTTTATAACTACAATGTCTCAATAATCTAGAGATTGATGATACTTGGTATTATGCTTTGGCCAGGTTCTCGATGTGCATTGCGCCCTTCAAATTTGCATGACCTCTTGGGGAGTGATCTAAGATAGTATTGTGGGTCTAAGGAACTCAACATGGTGAAAGACACGTAATCTAAGGCTCCAAAAAGAGTTTGTCCCGATTGATGAGCGAGTCTGGGTTAAGTTATGTAGAACATGAGTTGAGCTCAGGTTTAGGTTCAGGTTACTGAACTCAATTTGAACATGAGGTTATATAATAATATATGAATATTTTTATTTATTTTTTAAATTTATTTAATTACTTATTGTTTGAGATAAATTTGTGATTTATATTGATTGTATTTCTTATTAAAGATATAAAATTTTCTTTAAAATCAAAATAAAATTAGACTTGTTCAACGAGTCCAATTCACCTAACCTGCCAAAAGAGAGGAAAGTTAGAACATTTGAAAAGAAAAGAAATTATTGTCCATGACATCATCATCAATATAAAAAACCGATCGATCAAATATTTATCGAAATTAAAAAAGAGTTGAAAGAAATGGTTCAATCCTCTTATTTCTCGAACTGAGAAATCCATGAATCAGGATCATGATGCGTATAGATATTATGGTTTAGTGGAAGAAAGAATTTTGAAGAACAATTGAAATATGTTGGGTTGGGCTGGGTTGGGTGTAAAGAATCCTTGTATCCAAACATGCCATTAACACCTCCTTGTGTGAGGCGTCATCATTTATGTACCCAAAGGTCCCTTAGATTCCACATTATCATAAAGGTTAATAAATGTGCTTGGGCTCTATCTGTTTCAGAGGAAAAGCCAATTTCAAGAAAAAAAAAATCTTGGAAAAATTGTTCCAACTCTAAAGCAAACCTGTCAACTCAAGGCCTTTAATGCCCTTACATCCATTACAATCAGTTCTTAAACGTATTACACAGGAAAAGAAACCAAAATCCTTCGACTCGGTATTATTTTAATTGGAAAACTAAGCGCCTACCGAGTCAACTTGCTTACACACGAGTTGATTCGGATGAGTCCATAAAACATATTAGATAATCAAATAATAAACTTGATTGGTAACTTTTGATCATTAATCATGGTTGATTTGATCCTTTTTGGAGTGCAAGAAGAAACTAATATTCATATTTGATTTGTTTAGAAGCTTGATCAGAGACGATTCATAGGCTTAATTGACCCAATTGAGTGTATCACAAGTCATTTTCAGAGGTAGGACATCAAAATTTTAAGTAAATGAAAACAGCAAAATCACGCCTTCAGGTCGTTTTCCATTTATTTTTCATGTGAAGAGCCCCCCATCAAACTCTTTTCCTTTTGCTAATTGAAAGACGACAAATTAACTATTTCTAAAAGAAATTTAAATTTGCTTCAAATGTACATTTAACTATTATTATTTATATGTTTAGATAGTTCAATTATTATTTTACCAAACATTTATATTAAAATAAATAACTTATCTTTTTGAAGATGAATTTCTATACTTTATCGTGAAAGAATATATCTTTCAACTGAAACTCATACACCCGGTGAAATGGACAAGCGATTTTATTCCCACCCGGGTATAGGAGATCTTTTTCTTAGTGTTGAATTGATAAATCAATGCTTTTCTATGGATAAGGCAGGCTTTCTTTTAATAATAAAGCCCGATACGATAAATAATATAATTCTAATATATATAATAGTAGGGAGAAGTGTATTCAATGATCTCGCGCTGATCTCAGCAGTTTCGTTAAGCCCGCTCGCATTTCTGATCTGGATCCGAAAGAAGCTGGATAGGGTGGGTTTAACCTAGAAACCAGAATGAATCGATTAGCTTTCATCCAATGTATGATCATCAATTCGAACCTAACATCTCAATCGAAAAAGATAGGTTGAGTCTTTACTATGACGTAGGTCCAGAGTTTGGTGGGCTATATAAGGGTGGTGGTTGGCTTTTAAAGCATTGAGAAATCCATGTCTGGTGTATTATCACAATAATTGATGAAAATCTCCAATAAGTTAAGAGAGAATTTGTCGAGAGTAAGCTTATCTTTCTATTAAAGAACATTTTGGATAATTTACTTAATTTCGTTCTAAAGTTGGAAAGGCTTTACTAAGAAAATCTTGTTTTAAAATCTATTAAGCAATTTTCCCAAACTCAATACATGTGAGTTGGTGGAGTCGACATGGGATCTTTAGTGCCCCCATTTTACACGCCACCTATCCTGACTTTCGCATTTGGTATTGCTTTTGACTTTGTAGGTCTCCATACAAACTTTTGCTAAAAAGGCTGTCAAATTGATCCGTCGAAGACATGAAATCTGATATGGACCCATGCAATTAATTTAGGGTTTGGATTCCAAATAGGTTCTGATCCGACAGGATCTAATCAGATAAAATATTAGATTGGTTCCAATCAAATGAAGAGCTTCATCTGATAATTTGTTTTTCTATAAATTATATTATATGTTTCGTATATTTACGCATCATCTTATTTGGATCAATTTCTACTTTATTTGATTGTTTTTAAATTAAAAGTGGACCCAATTGTTGAGATCCAATTTGAAGAGAACCCAATCTAATAAATTATTGTATCGAATTCAAATCTATTACAATAGGAAAATGCTTGACTGCCTCCATCGAACATTAGGTTTGACCTAGCAGTTGGGGTGTCAATGGGTCGGTTTCAATTCAATTCCTAACGAACTTAGAACCATACCAATATATTTATTTTGGTTTTGGTTCCGAATCCAGTTCCAAAATAAATAGAACCGAAACTGTAAAAAAACACGGATATCCACCGATTTCGATTCTCAATAATCGAATGATAAAAAAAGGTATTTCAAATCATTATAAAACTTGTTTTCTTTCAAAAAAATTAACATATTATCTAGAAAATTATTAACTTAATTATAATTTGTTATACTAAAAATCTAAGTTAATGATTTTTTTTCAAAAATAAAAATTTATCTTATTTAAAATAGTAATTTTCTAGAAGAGATAACTCATTTTAAGCTTCAATTGATAATTTATATGAAAAATTGAAGAACTTTACATAACATGCATTATTTTTTAAATAAAAGAATACCTTAAATCGTTTATAGTATAAATCAATTGACAAAATAAATCAATTCTGGGTACCTATGGGTACCCATCAAATAGAACCTAACGGCTCTGGTTCCTATCGGTTCGATTATATTTTAGACCCGACTGTAATTGATTCCGTTAAAAAGGGAATCTGAACTGGGGTTTCCGGTTCCGATTTGATTTCGATTAAATGGGTACTCATTGGAACCCTTTCCTGGCATTGCATAGAGAATTGTTAATTTTCTCATTTGTATCTTGAGAAAATAAATCTATGGTTATCTGTACACTGCCAGGTCAACTCAGTATTGAACCCATTGTCTAACGCAGATAGTGTAGCACTACTCATTACAATATTGTTAATATGATCGGTTAACCTCTTATTTGATCAGTTCCAAATCAATTCTAAAGCACCCCATCATAATCCTATCTTAGAAAACTTTTATTAGATCCAAAGAGGAAATCATTTGAAAATGACACAATCTAATAAATTACCAGATTTAATCTAAATCTTTTACAACAATTAATTGATTCGAGATCAATACAATTCAGCTCTTGATTAGTTCCAAATTGATCACCAAGCACTTACTTCGATCGTGTCTTGGAAAAAAAAAATCGATTTATAAACCTCTTTTAATTCAAGAGCCACCATCTATAGTTCCGAAACTGATTTTGTCGGAAAATTTAAAAAAATAAGATAAAAAATGAAGTCCCCTTCATCTCATTTTCATATAAATGATCTCATTTTAATCAGAAGATATCACAGGATTGATACCTATAGATATATCAAAAGTTTTCTCAATTCCAAATCTAGCCATCATACATGTGGCAGACTCCAATGGATTGTTGATGCTGTACTCCATACTCCCCCTATGGTTAGATTCGAGTACAACTTCAAATACCCTTTGTGCCACGCGTCTTTCGAAAAAGTCTCAAGCCACGTGTTTATCAGAGGAGGATCTATGTCAGATTACGAACTATGTACTTGGATTACACTAGCAGAATTGTAGAACTGATGGGTAATAACTTTCTTACTGGTTAAAAACAAACGAGTTTTAATTGGGTCGACTCAACTCATACAAACTTGCGTACAAAAGTGCACTTATATTATGATTTCATATTTTAGGTTTGGATTTCATCCAAAATTTAGAAACTCGTTTGGCTGCTTTACGTGATAATTGAATTGAAAATCTATAATTAAAATCGTGCTTTTCTTGATCTGTCATACGAAATAGGATAATTTTGATTTACTCCTCCAGGTTTTGGCGAAAATTTGAGATATCCACATGTTTTCAACGTGATGGCACACCACCAACTAATGAGAAATTCTTTGATAAATCAGAAGAAAATGATTCAAATGCCATTGTCTTCAAATTTTTATCAAAATTCTTCGTGTTTTTTTCTTCAATATTTGTAAAGTTCAATCTTTTGTGTAAATGTTTTACCTTTGTTTTTGAAAGGGTTGAATAGTTTGAAGACGATGTGTTTTTCTTTCTGGGAGAAAATCTAATAATTAGAAGTTAAAGATGAGGGTGTCAAGTCACTTTCTATGTCTATCATCGAAAATTTTTGTCAAGAGGAAATGATTTTTGATCTTCCAACAGATTGATTTGGGGTCTAACTCAATTCGCGATTAATTAAAGTGTTTGAAAAGAAAAAAAAATACTAGAATATTCGAAGGAAAGGGACAAACATCTCAAGAGTTATGTTTATTGGTCCTTGGGCTCTTATTCTTTTGGTGCAAAATCTTTAAAGAGTTTAAAAGGGTATTCTTTGAGGACTTTTTAATTCGCTGAAGTTTATTTGTTATCTATCAGAGACCTAACTTGATGTATTTTACGTTATCTTTCTTTCTTATTTCTTTTTTTCTTCTTGGTGTAGGTCAGCTCGACCTCCCGATTTGTTTGTGTTTTTTCTCTGGTTATTAATATAAAAAAAATTATGATCAAGAGGGGAGCTGTATCCCAATTTTCCTGTACTTCTTTGTAACTATTGTTTTACAACCTACAAAACATCAAATTGAAACAAAAAAAATAACAATTCATTCCTCTTGCATTCGTGGTTTAGATCAATCTTAAAAAATGTTTAAAAAAACTTTGTTCTCAAATCAAGTGTTTAAAAATTAAAAAATCACTAAACTTATAAATTTAAACGACTTGATGTACTTGTCTTGATGGCGTGGTACACCCTCAATCATTGATATTAATTACAAATAACTACATAAAAAATAGGCTACATAGGATCTGTTCTCAATTAAGAAAGTATGAGTAAAGCATCTTATAAATATTATTCTTCTAATGCACAAAATGTCACTTAAGTGTAAAAATATAAAAAAAAAGTATAGAAAACGGATTCTTGCTTTATTTATGCATGAGAAACCCTTTTATAATTAGTACAAGAATTGATCCAAACACCCCCTCCGTTTAAAACTGGTTTTTTCGCCCCACGTCCTCACTCCCCACGCAGTAAAGAAGAATTTTTTTTTTTAATTTCTTAGTTTGACGGGTCAACTCTATAAACTCGGGCCTCACAAGCTTCCGAGTCCAATAGACTCGAGTCGAGTGGAGTTTCAGAGTTTTTAAACGCCGAGTCCGTATTCCGTAATCTCTCTTTCTCTCGCGTCGTCAAATCTCTCGATTTCGTCCTCGAATAGATCATCCACGATTCCTTTGTCCTAATCCAACAAAACCCACGTCGGCTCTTCACCAAAAATCCAAACCCATCTTCGAATCACCTCTAAAAATCTGTTTTTCTGTTCTCTTCTTCGACAGATCGAGAGCCGTTTGTGTCTCAAGCCACACTCCATGAAACCCAAAAAACCAATCTTTTTTAGCGTCTCTTTGTTTCTATTTTCTTCTTGATTCTGATTCTCATTGTTTATCCCACTCAATGCAGTTTTAGAGATAGAGATTGGGAGGCATGAATGCAAATCTCATGTTTCGTTGCTTGTTGCTAACATGCACCTTATGCGTACGTCCATAAAGCTGCGCCGAAAGATTGCAAGATGACGAGTCAGTTGGTCAAAGTTCGAAAGGAGGCTCTCATGGCGTGCATGAAATGCCCTCTCTGTAATAATCTCTTGAGAGAAGCTACGACCATATCTGAATGCCTTCATACGTGTAAGTCTCTCTATGTTCTAAATTTCGTTCCTTTTTGCTTGTTTTGATCTGGGTTCTTCGTCTTTCTTATTTTTCATGATCTGGGTCGTGCATAATTAGCGTTTTTATGATCTGGGTTTCTCGTATTTTTCGTTTTTACGATATGAGATTATCATGTTTTGCGTTTTTATGATCTGGGTTGTTTGTATTTTGAATTTTATTAATGATCTGGATTTCTCTTGCTCTATAGATTTGAAGCTTAACTACCGAAAGGAAAAAAAAAAAGAAAAGAAAAAGAAGATCAATAGAGTTTGTGGTCTTGTTCTAGTTTTTTTGGTTTATCTTATTTGTAAGATTTGAAGTTGTTGATGTGGTTAGATTCACCAAAAAGGTTAGAAACAATTTGTTTTAGGCTTTAAAGACTATGAAGGTTTCACCTTGTTTGTAAATAGGAGCTGAATGTTTGTTTGATCAATTTATCTTTCTATTTTGTGGTTCCATTGGAAAATAATATTGTAAGAAATTGATGGTTTCTTTTATTTTTCCTGTTTATTTTAAATAATAAGTCAATCAATTAATAAATTCTGTACTTGTAGTTGAAACATTTGTAAGGACTTGATTGGAAAAGATATAGTTCACGGGTTGAGTTGATTAGGGGCACAAAACTCTGTTTCTTCCATGCTTTTCCAGCTTTGCTAATTACGTATATTGTTAACAATCTGAAGATCTTCACTCCAATTAGTAATCTATCACGGACGAAACATCTCAAGACGAACAACATTCAAATGGGTCTTCCTCCCTTTTGAAGTTTGGAATTTGGTCAATTTGACTATCTTCACTCCTCTTAACATATCTGTCAAAGATGAAACAGCTTGAGAATTGAGAATAATACATTGATTTAAATGAGACTCTCTCACATTTGGAATTGGAAGTTTGGTAGTGGTGCTTATGGGGGCAATCTGGTTATTTCTTGCATATGTATGCATTGTGTCTAAGTAGGTAATTCTTTATCTTTTTGATCCCATGTATGGTCTTGTGTTGGCTGCTGTTCATAGAGTGCATTCGAGAATAAATTTGAGTTCCTTGACGTGGTTAACAACTTCGATGAACTTTTTGGGTTTTTTGTGGAAGCTTCTGATGGCTGCAGGTTTTGCACCTACAGGGAAGCTCCTAAAGGCATTGTTCAGCTTTTTCTTTATTTTGGAGGACTAATTCTGAAGCAACTAATTTCTGTTTATGGTTATTAAAGGAGAATGGCTTTTCTTTTAAGTGTTCAATTTCATAAGCATTTTATAGAATTTTCCTTGTTGAAAAACATTTTTTACCTATGTATTTTCTTTACATGCTAACGAGCCCGACAACTTCTTTAGATTATTTAAATGTCTTTTTGAAATATTACTATTATTTTTTTAATTGGGAGTTGAATTTTTTTAGAGCTTTTTTCACTCTTCTAGAGCAATAAATGTCACTCATTCCTTCTCACATTATTGAGTGAAGTAAAGTGTTCTCTGGCTGAATTTAGATGGAGTTTAAAGACATTTAGATAGAGTTTAAAGACATTTACTGCTCTGTAATACGTAAAATGTGCTTAGGAAAAATATGTTTCCCTTTTAAGTTACACCATTTTATCAAAACTTCTTTATACCGTACACCGATCATTAACAGAAGTATCTTAGAGAATATATTGCTCAACATATGGAACAAACAGAAGGGACATGTTGGTTCTGTTGAGGGTTGGTGTGGCTGACACTTCCTGTTGGTGTTAGACATTGATGTACATGTCATCATCTTTGCTACATAGTTTTCTGAGAATGTCTTTGACTCTATTAAGGGGAAATATCTGATACTTGTATTTGATGTTCAAACCAGTCTGCAGGAAATGCATATATGAGAAACTCACAGATGAGGAGGTCGATTGCTGCCCTATATGCAATATCGATTTGGGTTGTGTTCCGGTGGAGAAGCTCAGGTCAAATCCTTTTTTTCGGACTTAATGTTCTGCTAGCATCTATGATCTCTCTCTTCATTGGTTCAACACTTCAAAATTTTGCCAATTGGTTTAGTTATATTGCCATGTGAAAATTATTACTGTGCTTAAAGCTACATGGTAATTTAAATAGAAGTTTTTGTTTTTTTGTGTGCTTATCATGGGTATCCTTACCCTTCGGGTGAGACTAATCCCATGGTCACACGCACCGCCCACTTGGAAAGCTCTATGTGCAACTAGTTGAGTTGAAGGTCAACCGGACCCTGGAGGTGGCCCCAAGAAATTCATTGCTTGGTGGGGTTTTGAACACTTGACCTACCCTTCTTGAGGAGCTTATCAAGGTTCGGCTTGCCACTAGGCCAATCCCTTGGGGTTTTAAATAGAAGTTACATCCTGTGAATTTGAGGATCTAATGGAGGAGAAAGATCACGACATGTCTATAAGGCGTCATTCTCCATTCTAGTTAATGGTTCTCTTGTTGGCTTCTTTAGAAGCTCTAGAGGACCTAGGTGAGGTTACCCATCATCTCCTTCTCTTTATAGTTGTGATTGAAGCTCTAAGTAGATTGATTTAAAGGATAACAGATCTGAGTATAATGAGTGGTTCAAGGTTGGGGGGGAAAGACCAATTGTTATTCATTCCCACTTTATGGATTACATCATCCTTTTTTGGAGCTTCTCTAGACCAAATTCATGCTTCGAGGTATGTTTAATTGTTGATGCGGTTTTAGGCTTTCAAGTTAATTCATAAGAGTGGTGATAAGGTTGGGGATGTGAACTAGATTTAATTGGTGGTGGTTAGCTTGGCATGAAGGACAATCCATGTTCCGATGTCTTATCTTGGTCTTCCATTAGAAGCTAGCTATTGATCTAAAACGGTATGGGATCCAGTGGTGAAAGTTCAATGGTACATGGAAAGTTATGTACTTGTCCATCGGAGGTAGAATCACCCTTATTAAAGCATTCGTTTCAAACCTTCCTATTTGTTTCTCATATTTGTTCTCTATTCCGATGAACGTGGAGAATAGGATAAAGAAGTCAGTTAAAAACTTGTTTTGGGATAAAAAGATAACCATCATGAATGTCATCTTCTTGAGTATTGGTGGGCACGAGTTGAGACACTTTAAAAATATGAACGATGCTCTTTTATGGAAGTGGTTATGGATTTGAGATTCAATAAGTAGACGAGTGCCTTATGGGTAAGAACTATCTACTTCAATAGTAGTTCACAAAATCAACGATAGCAGACCCTATCCTATTACTCCTTGTGGTTTTAGTATGTGGAATGGAATCTCCATGACAAAGCCTTCATTCAACAATGATATTGGATTTTGTTTGGTTTTAATGAGAAAGTGAGATTTTGGGATTGTGCTCTGTTGTGCGGTGAATCTGCTCTTTGGTACAGTTTCCAATCCATTCACACACTAGCTAATGAAAAAGTCCTTTTCATTGATTGCCTCATCATAGTTGGAGACAATACCTCTTGAGACTTAAACCTTAGTAGAAGTATTAAGTGATGCTCTGTTGGTTAGTCTGAGTACAATGGAGTTCATTGAGACAAGAAGATAAAAGAATTTAGAAATGAATGCTTAATGGTCAATTAATTATTGATATAAGGTATTTCTACAAGTGCCTAATGACGATCTGCATGCGAATGATCAAATTATCCACTTTCTGACATTTATTTTTCTATATCAAGAAGCTTTACGGAAATCAGTGCCGTATGTTGAAATTGTGCACAACTCATTGTTGAACTACTAGTGTGGAGTTTATGTTTGTGTGACATGTCTATTAATAGGATTGTCGGTGCCATTGGATTGCTCTTTTACTAATTTGGGTGTGATAACCCCAACATGTTACATGGATAAACTATCTTTATCAGACTTTATATATGGGGATGTGTGTCTCACGCCTCGAAGACTAAAACAAAATCATGGGGATTTGTGTTAGAAGTTTGGAGTGTGACAATCTTAATTGTCCTGACAGGTCTTTTCACATGGTTCTTGATGCAGGCTGGTTAACCTATTTATTTCCACTTAAATTATGTTATGGATTTCCATTATTTGAAGATACCCTTTGTTTTTCTCACTAAAACAAGGTTTGGATTGATATGTGCTCATGTTTGTTCAAGCAAACACTTTGATTTTTGGTAATTTGCAGGCCAGACCACAGTTTACAAGATGTAAGGGCCAAGATTTTCCCTTTCAAAAGAAGAAAGGTTAAGGCACCTGAAGTTTTGCCTTCAATTTCATTGCCAGTTAGAAGAAAGGAGAGATCACTCTCATCTCTGGTGGTTAGCACTCCTCGAGTATCAACGCAGACCGGCTTTACTGGAAGAAGAACAAAAGCAGTTGCAAGAAAAGCCGCTACTTTACGTGGATCTAGTTTTTCCATTGAGGAACCCATTAAAAAAGAGGAGAATCCTCTCGAAGATCGCCCGGAGAGCTCAAGCTCACCTGAGACCCTAAACAAGATTGCTCAAAATCGAAGGCAGGTAAAGGAGGATTCACATTGGTTTGTTTGTTTGTTTTCTGTACTTTTTTTTCCCACATACAAGATCATGGAATATTTTACTAACATGTCTTTGTGTGCTTAATTTTTTAACTGTTGCAGAATTTTTCCAATGCCGAGCCTTCTAACCATCACATATCTAATAAAGATACAAAGAATGGCGATGAACCATGGGAAGGGAAAGTTGATCTCTGGAAACCCTTAAACTGCCTAGTTGAGGTTGCAAATAGAACAAAGTCATTTAAGTACAATTCTCAAGGCTCCACTCTCAAATCAGAAGCAACTGATGCTCCCGACTGTGAAGTACATGTGCCTAGAACTAAAGTTAGGGAACATGTACACAAATCAAAAGGCCAGGATTACAAGAATGGTTCCACTCCATCGTCTCAAGGATTGGTCAAACCTGGAAAATTGCGTAGGATGGGTCGAAAAAGGTCCGCTGCTTCAAGGGAGCCGTGCTTATCAGCTCAAGATGTGCTTGATGCATCAAGTGCTAAGAATGACAGAAGA
This sequence comes from Akebia trifoliata, assembly GCF_017979445.1. NCBI lineage: Eukaryota > Viridiplantae > Streptophyta > Magnoliopsida > Ranunculales > Lardizabalaceae > Akebia > Akebia trifoliata. The sequence goes on along the minus strand of NC_141379.1, from coordinate 31,383,575 downwards.
ACCAGTCCGATTTGGTTCACATTAGTGGCTTCTGAAGAACAGTAAGAAACCTTTTAGAATCTGAAATAAAAAAGAATTCATTTTTTCTCAGAGACATCAAGTTAGACAATTTAGTTTTATCTTTTGTGCCTCTGTTTGTTTGCTCATATCGTGGTAAATGATTTCAGGGAAGGAGATGCACCCTTGCCACAGATATCTGCATGTTACTTGAGGATAAAGTTTGTTCCTTTGGACCCTCTCTACCTAACTCTATATTCATAGTTTGTCACTTATTCCTATTATGCATAATTTTGTCTAGATTTGTTTGACACCCTAAAATATATTCGATGCCTTGGCCTTAAGCATGTTCTTCTTAAGAGAGTGTTCCTTTTTGTTTGCAGTATATATTGTGTTAAAATTATTAAGAAGGTTCACATTTATCAAGCATACCGTAGTTGTCAATTTTGGCTGGTATTGTAATAGAGGTATTGGTACAATAGGGAAAAATAAACTTGGACGTGTGTTTTACATGAAATGCCTTTGGAAAAGATATGGCATGGTTTGTGTATGCAAGCACATATCATATATAGAATATTATAAAAATATTTGACCAGTTGTATGACTAGGGTTACTATTTCCAATGATGTTGCATTTTAGATGTTTGTTGACTTGGATCTAGGTATGGATATGGCTTAGCTGTACCTAAATATTTATGTTAAAAAGGATAAATTATTTTAATAATTTAACTATATTGTCCAGGTACCCTATGAGGCAAGTCTGGTACTTGGACTCAATTCCCATTGCAAAGTATCATGATATTTGTTGGATAGAAGCTGTTAGCTATTACTCTAATAATATTTATCCAAATGCTTGTCCAAGTGAAATTTCCATATGCTTTAATGCATTTGCTTATATTTATTTTTTAATAGAAAGTGAGAAAATCCCTAGCATGAAAACCTAGCTCCACTGCACTCCTCTCTCTCATAAAACTCATGAAAAAGGTAAATATGTTGTGATCTTACCCATAACTCACAGTTTCACACATACCTATCAAACCTTAATTATGTCAATATATTCACTTGGGCTCCATTTCTTTCCAACTACCCATAAACCACTTAATTAACTGTGTATGTACTATGTCATGCGCTTTCTCAAGTCAATATAAATGTAGAGATTACTCTTCTTTTCGAAGAACTTAATTTTTCCATGGAAGGAGATTGTCTCCTCAATTGTTGATCTCCCTCGCATAAAACAAAATTGGTTTTCTTCTATGATTGTTTGTCTTGATCTTGTTTTTTTTTTTTAAAACTATCTCCCCTAGTTTTATTTCATAGTGTAGTTCATTTGATATCTTGATAGTCGGTGTAACTAAATATTTATATTAATTCTACGATAGTTTTCTACATTCACCTGACATTTCCTTAGTCTTCAAAATAATATTGAATTTGGTTAGCCAAAGTAATCCAGTGTTTCCCATGCATTTCCATACCTCCATTGAAATACTATCTGGTCCTAAATTCCCTTCTACCTTCTCAAGTGCTTTTCACTTTTGATCACCTTTTTGGTTGTCATGTATCTCTTCCTAGTCCTCTTCCTTATGTGCTCTTTATCTAATACTTTATGTGAGTAACTATTCCACTTTTACCCAATCTCCTCATCTTTTACCAAGATCCCTCCCACATTGCCCTTAATGCATCTAACATGAACCATGTCCTTAATTTTACTTAATTCCTTCATCTTTGAATTGATTGCTTATTGTTAAATAATGAGGAGTGTTTTTACCATTCTTGTTCAATCACATAATCAGTGCATTTTCTAGCTTATTAGCAACATTTTTCCAAACTCCTATAACTTGGTTAATTTTGACAGAACTTCTCCAAGTCAAATTAAACTTTCTACAGGTAGTTTTGTATTTTAACTGAATGAAGTTTAGGGCTATTAGGAAGTTTAATACCTTGTTTGCACCAACCTTTAGTCTTCTATTGAACAGCACCAATACTGCATTTTTTAAGGCTTCACAAACAAGATGAGTGGTTTTAAGGATTTATTTAGTGTCTGGACAGTGGCCTTTGATTTATATTCTAATACTCTCCAACTTTTTGAATGACACAGATAGCAACTTTAACACACTCCTGTTAATACTAACAACACACAAAAAATAGTAACCCACATTATAAATGGACTGAGAATAGAAATTATCCTAAAGCTAACATGCCCATGGTTTAAAATATCGGAATGTATAGATCAATACGTATTGGTATTGGCTCAGACTGATACGAAACATTTACCTCGAAACATTGAATGATTCGGGAATGTATAGGCCGATACCGTATCGGTTTTCTCATTAACCGAAACATTCAATCAATACGATATTTTAAACCATGAACATGCCTAAAATTGTTCCCAAATGATGGATATGGTTAAACAAGTAGTAACCATACTCAATTTGGTTTCTTATTGTTTATTTACTACTAGTTAAGATAAGGATTTAAATTTTATTTGGTCAATAAGAGATGACCATCATCGAAGTTCACTACTGTTACTTCTTGTTTATTTCAGAAGTTTGGGGTTGGAATTGTAAATGACTATAATGAACATTCCTTGTATGTCTGCAAATTTCTTATTTCATATTGACTTTTTTTTTTCCCTGAACACTACATTTCATTCCCAAGCACGGATAAAAGCTTCACCACCTTCCTGACATGAATTTTGGTGCTGATATTAACTTGTTTTTATTTATTTATTTATCATAGGGATGGTAGTTTACCAGTTTCGTTCATCCAGAAGTATCTTGTGAAGAAACTTAATCTTACAAGTGAAGCTGAGGTGAGTTCATCTTTGTTTCCTTCCCCAAAATCAAATCCAAATGTGACCTTAGCAAATAATATTTTTCTGCATTGCAAGCTCAATAACATAATAATGGAGCAGTGGGCGTTTGTTTTGTTCTTGGGATGCATGGAATGCATTGTAACCTAACATTCCTTGAGTTTCTACCTATGTCTTAGTAACGGCTGTAATAACCATTATAATAGCATTCTAATCATCTTTAGGTCATACTGCATTGCATTATATATTATAAATACCAGTGTCTCATTATTTTAGAATTATCATAACATTTTAATAATTTCACATATAAAATCTAAATATTAAAACATAGAACTAAAACAGAATAAATGGTCACTATTATAATGGTCATAGTAACCATTATAACAATACGGATCCCACTCAGATGATGCAGGTAGCCCAAAATCCACTTATATTCCATATTTTTGAGAATTTCGGTTGTATTATATTCTTTGTTTTTAATTGGGATAACATTTGTGACTCGTAGCCCCACGCAGGGCATGTATTTTTGCTTTCTTTCTCCTTTTCTTGTTGTTTTGCTTATATTGTTGTTTGGGGGTTACCTCAGCCTCCCTTTCGTCTTTTCATTTATATAATTTATATTTATAAAAAAAAAAAATTATATTCTTTATAAAAAGACATAAATTTGTGTATTAAACATGAATTATATTGCAAAAATTTGAGGTTCCTTATCTTATGCATAACATGTAGACATGTTTCTTTTTGTATGCGCTTGGATAAATGTAAGTTATCGATACTAAATATGTACAAATGAAGGACAGCCTTACCATTCATCTTGTTGCATTGACTATTTTTTATTTATTATTATTTAAAAATGTAAATTGGTTGGTTTATTGTCTCATAGGTCGAGATTACATGTCACGGTCAGGCATTGGTCCCCACATTGCAACTGCATAACTTGGTAGATTTGTGGCTACAAACTGCATCGACATCGCAAAGAGTATCTGCATCTTTAGGCACCTCGGGAAAGGATTTTGTGATGATGCTGGTCTATTCTCGGAAGATTCCGCTCTCTTAAAAGACCCTATCATTCTTTTTTCGTCTACATCTTCAATAATCTAAATGGTGGCTTTGGTCTTACTCACTTAGTCTCTGTCAGTCCGTTGGCTTCAACATGTATCTTCCTAGCATACGTTTGCATGGGTAAAATTTTACGGTATTTATGCGACCAGGTACCTGTTCTCAAGCATATTTCGTATGTTTGAGTTCTGATCTTCGTGTGTGCTTGTGCACGCGCATAATCTATGATTCTCTCATTCAACTTGTTTGTAACAAATGAATTATTATTATTATTATCATGAACAGTTTTTTTCAGGATTTCATGCATTTAATTACAAATGAAGATTATTTCCATTCTTTCTGGCTTTCGGGCATGCATTCTATGCTGGGTTCTTTTGCTATCCAGAAGCGATGATCCTAATGCATGTGGTGGTCGTTTTCTTTCCGAAGACCTTTGCTTTATGGCCTGAATGTTTGGCAATTAAACAATATCGTCACTTGGTTGAACATATTGGAGATAATGATAATATTGAGATGGATGATGGAAAACTGAGAAAGATTGAATAAAAGCAGTTATTTCCGTTGTAGAGGATTGAGTGGAACTTAACTCTAACACAAGCAAACTGTGGGCATGTTTAGTGATATTTGAGTGTTTTTAATGATGGACGAGTCATCCCAGTGGCCTATCATGAAGTCCATTAAAATTATTCAAAAGATGAGTCCGAAACACCAATCATAATGATTTTTACTGTGTAGGTCCATAAAAAAAAAGGCCAAATGTTCATGAGTTAGAAGCATCGATGACCCTTTCCAAGGGATTAATAGATTGTGTGGCACGATTAAGCTAGCAAATGGGCATCATGGAAAGTGATTACATGGCCTTTACTGACTGAGGGAATGTTCTCGAGGACACACAGAAGGAATCTTATTACTCTAGATTCTTTTTCTTTTGTTTTTGGTATTTAATTCCTTTCAGTCATCAAGGCAGTTCTCTGCCTTTACGAGATTACGATTTGTAACGAAGAGATTGGACTCGTTGTATCTTGAAAATTCATTTGTAATCTTCGAACATTTTTATTTGAGAAGACAGCAAATAACGTTATTAAGAAAAAAAACAAGTTCAAAGTCTTTTATTTTCTTTTCATTATATTTTCAAATTCTAAACCAATATTTCCAACATGTTTTTATCCTTTGTAGGCAATATGAGTTTGTGGGGAAAAAAATCAAAGAATTTTTGGCCTAAAGTGGAAGATAACGGCAAGGACATTAGTCTGAAAAATATAAATAATAATAATAATTATTCCTCCAACTTACCTCTGCTCAACGATGCTCCATCTAAATAAGTACATCATCGTTGAAAAAAAAATAAAGAGAAACAATTTCCTTACTAAACTTAGTAAAGATTTTAAGCCTTATTAAGAGTCATTTTACTCAAATGGATTACCATATTGGCAATCCAACACAACCTTGTGGATTTCATGGAAAAATTCATTAAAATTTATTATTTTTTTCCTTTGTGTTTGATCAACGATTTTTAAAATGGATGGCTACCAAATTTTCACATAACTCCCAAATTTAAAATTAAAATTCAACAGTGAGAAAATAACTTTATTTTTAGAATTTTTTATTTTTTTCAAAGTTCACAAAATTTTATCCTCTACAACCCGGAAGCATCGGATCATGGTTTTGGATGTGACAAGTTGGGCCCAAAGACCCTTAGTGAGGGTGAAATCCTTACTAACTTAGTAAGACTAGTTGGACCAAAAAAAAATCAAAGGGTAGAAATAACATAGAAGAATTTGATGTGTACACATCAAACATTTTCATTGAAGATTGGGGTGAGTAAAGTAAAAGTTGGTCTGGCAATAAAATTTCTCTACTAACAAAGTAACAATGGGATCGATCCGTCTAACCAAACTGCGCACAGAGCCAATACACACGAGCTTTCTTCACCTATTCTGTAGTTGAAGCTCTGAATAAAAAAGATGCAGCAGGTAAGAACCCTACAAAAACCCTAATTTAGTTTTTTTTTACTTAGGTTTTTTGGATCTGAGATTTATTTATTTATCTATATTTAATGGTACGGTTTGAAGGGTGGAGGATCAGAGACGGAGGTGACATGGGAGGATCAGCAGAACATTAATCAGTTCGGAAGATTAAATAACAGATTTCACGAGCTTGAAGAAGAGATCAAGATTGCTAAGGTATCCCCATCAACTAAACTTTCCCTTTTTTAGTTCTTTGCGTTGTTCCTTACTTCTTGATTTTTCTTCACATTTTGAATCTAAACGAAGTAATATGTAATTATAAAGAAGAAAGTTGATCTCTTTGAAGGGTTTGGAGCTCAAACATTATAAAACTATGAGAAAGATTGATTGAACAAAGGTTAAGATAAATGAATGTATAGGAGAAGTAATTAGGTTTCATCTAGGCAATCTTTCTACTTATACAAATGATAGAGACATATAGAGAAGAGAGCGAGAATCAGAGAATGGTTTTAATTGATCTAGAGAATGAATATAATGACGTGCCTAGAGAGTTATTTGGTGTGTGAGAAATAATTCGTGAATGGGTATATGGCATAATTAAAGATCTATGTGCAAGAAATGTGATTGGTGTAAGAGTGAATGAAAAGGAGATAAATGGGTTTTACTTCAGGATCGGTTTTGAGTATATATTTGTTGGCTTTAGTTATAGATGAAATGACTACTCATATTCAAAAGCATGTACATCGGTGTGATATTTGTAAATGATGATGTAGTATTAGTTGATAAAAATAAAGAGGGAGTTAACATAAACTAGAATTATTGAGAGAGGTGTTGGAATCCAAGGGCTTTAAAATAAGTAGATCCTAGACTAAGTATGTGGAGTGCAAATTTAGTTCTGAAATCCATGAAGAATGTGTACGCGCAATTGTTGGTCTGAACATACCCTGAAGCAATCATTTTTGTTATCTCAAGTTTATTATATGTAATGATGGAGAGATTGAGGAAGGTGTTCTCTGTATAATTAAAAGTGAATAAGGCGTTTTAAGACTAATTATAATGGAGCTGAATGTTTTGGCGGTCAAGAAGCATCTTGTTAATAGATTGAGTGCAATTGATATGATGATGTTGAAATAAATGAGTTGGCTATAACAGATGGTAAACTAAGAGAAAGTACCTATCAAAAGTAAAAGATAAATTAAGAGAGTTAATTGGGATGGTTTGGACATGTTCAACGAAGACCGATTACAACCCTAGTTGGAAGAAATATACAAATTTAAGGTTCTAAAATAGTGAGAGGAAGGCTTAAAAGAATGTAAATTGAGATAGGAAGGCCAAATGCGGTTGTGGAAAAAATTGAATGGAGGAATATAATTCATTTAGTTGATCCTAAATCTTTGGGGTAAGTTTCGACGATGACACACACATAGACAAAAAAAAAAAAACACTATTTCCCTTAGGGAAGCATAACTAGGTCCCAAGTACCATTATTTTCAAGAGCTTAAAGCCTTCCTTCAAAGTATCTGGCCTACATTTAAAGAGGAGGCCACAATGGGATTTCGTTTCGTACATATATAGTAATGGATATATCACAACCTTACATAGGAAACTAGATTTTAAAAACAACAATGCTAGCGTAGAACCAACTTACTAAATGTGAGCTCAAATTAGACCATATCGCCTGAAAGTGCCAACTTAGCTAAGTTGGTAATGGAGTGTGGAGTATTGATCCCATGACCTAGGTTCAAACCTCTTGAACCCACCTTAACCACTTTGCTCACTTAGCAAATAAAAAATAGACCATATTGCCCCATTTCCCTATGGATTAACATTACTCTTGAAGTTGAAGCTTTCCACTACTTCGTTGGAGGTAGCCTCATACTTAGCTACTTCCTATCCTTTTTGAAATCAACCAAACCGATTCTTATTCCAATATCGTAAATGTGACCCCCACATGAACATACCAAGGAACCTCAAAGAAAGATTTGCAGACTCAAAACATTTATTTTTAAACCGATTTGCAGTGAAAAACTTGTACTTGTCCATGATCATCGAAGCCTTATCCCAAAGTTTCGGGATTGGATGAACGATCCTATTCCTCCATTCAATTAAGTGCAGAGGCACATCTTCTGTTATTGAAAGTGTGTTCATATCCGCTATCACTATTGTTTTTTTTTTTGAGAACGTGGGGTATTCCACACCCATTTTGGGATAGGACTAGTCCCTATGGAAATTTCCCAACATGCAATAAGGTAAATCAGGAGGTCACCCAGTTTTGAACACATGACTAGTGGGAGCAGATCCTTGTCACTAGTTTTACCATTGAGCCAACCCCGGGGTCCTTTCACTATTTCAATCCACAATCTTTTGGATATCTTCTCACTCTTTTAGCACCTTCAAGCACACCTAGGATGCTTCTAGTTAATGAGAACATACAAAAAAAGGGGGAAATTTTAGATGCTTATGTTGATGGCTGGTATCTCAGTTTGATTTATTTATTTTTGATAAATAACTGGGATATTATTAAATAATTAAGCAAGAACAAAGGCAAGAGATTCCCCTAAGCATTGCAAAGACAAACTACAAGCACAAGACCCCTCGCCTAAATGAATGAGTTAACATCATGAATCAATTCCCCACAATTAACTATGAAATCAGTCACTTTGATGCCACAAAACTCCTTAATCATCACTGGAGTACCAGGGTTTTCTTGCTATGTGGGACTGTTGTATGGCCATATCAGACTGTCCATCTGATAAATGTTTCTCTTCGGCTGCATGGTAATGTCCTCAACCATGTCATACTCTTTATTATTCAATTAGGGAGATCTGGTCTGTTGTTCCAGAAAAACTGGTGGTCCACTATGTGACCTTTCTGATTCTGTTGATTATGGCGTCTATGGTGAGGATTCTGAAGGTTTGAGAAGGCACAATTATCTACTATGGTTTCCTTTCTTTAAACTACTCTTAACTGGCATGATTCACTTGACAGAAAATATAAACTTTTCAAGCATGAGATATGAATGTGGTTTCATTAGTTTCTGGGTATTATGAAGATCTCAATCTATGAACTGTCTCCTTCCCCCAGTATACATATTATACCAAATACTATCACAATGGAAAACCCATTACTTCAATCAGTGAAGCAATGTGTTTATCAGCACTTTTTCCTCATTCATGTTCGTTTCTTTTGGTGTCTCTATACAGATGCATTTCAAAATTTTATATCGGCTGTTTTCTACAGGAAACAAATGAGAATTTGGAGGATGCAAGCAATGAGTTGATCCTCACGGACGAGGAAATGGTGAGGTTCCAGATAGGGGAGGTTTTTACTCATTTGCCAAGGGAAGAAGTAGAGAACAGGATAGAACAGATCAAAGAGGTGACGAGTAAGAACTTAGAGAAGCTGGAGGAAGAGAAGGAATCGGTGCTTGCCCAGATGGCCAAGCTAAAGCGGATTCTATATGGGAAGTTTAAGGACTCAATCAACTTGGAGGAGGAATAATTGGGTTTGTTTATTTTCCATTCACTCAAGTTTGTATGTTATTGTATGATTTTCTTTTGGAGGGTGAAGTGCTTTTTTGCAATAGATAGTGCGCAGTGGTCACTGAAAAGTGTTTTCTGGATTTGGAACACCATGGCTTATGTTTATCTTTATTGATGGTTTAGATTTTCAATTTCAAGGCTATATTCTATCAACGAAGTTCTAGTTATTTTGATGACAAGTTCATACATAGAACATTTCTGATCTACACATAATACATGAATTCAGGTCTATTCTGATTGTATGGGAAAATCAGCTGGAAAATGTATGTGCAGGTTTATGATGGCATGTTTTGTGGGGAAGTATTGTCTAACCTGACCACCCAAGAAATTGATTTTTTTCATAAGAGCAGGAACTGTCACAATGTATTCTCTCACAATTGCCCCTACCCCCAAAACTGAAGAACCAGCTACTTTTCAACAATTTCCTTGGTGCAATTTAACACAAGTAAACAGTTCAGTTTCGGAAAAATTGATTTTCCTAAGAAAATATTTTCTCCGTGATCTTATTACACTTGGAAGGGGCAAGAATAGTAATCTATATAGTTATGCTTTCTCTGCTATGAAGCCCATCGACACGGTTTTGGCATAAAAGTAGTGCTCTTTTGCCGTGTCTAGAAGCTCTTTGAATTAATGTTGTGTAAGTGGTGTTTTGTAATATTCATAATATTGTTTTTTTTTTTTTTTTTGGTAGGTAAGGATATTTTATTCAAGGGTGTACATGATTGTAGATAATCCATTTTCTCTGGGAAATTAATTTTCTAAGAAAATGTCCCAATAAAGTCGTCTTCCTTATAGAATTGCTAGTGTTTGATTGCACTTAGAAAAATGTCAGACTAACTTATATTTTGGGGTGGGGGTAGCCATGAGAAAATAACATTAGGATTTTCACAAGAAAAACCATTTTTCCAAGGGGTTGAAAATTGTTTTTGTCGTATACCTACAAATTGTATTTTCTTGGGAATAACATTTTCTCCAGACCTTAAAAGAGGTCTAATGATAAAATGACTCCAAAGAGAAAAAAAATACTTGGTTTGTACTTGGTTGACATGGAAAGTGCACAAAATCGTAGATTTTTACCTTGCATATCCCGAAGAAAAAGAATTATGATTCTGTGCGCTTGCCATGTCAATTGAGTACAGACAAAATGGTTTTTTTCCTGTCAGAAAATCATGATTCTTAAATTTGTGGCAATCCTTTGGCATGTTCGATATACAAAGTTGGCTTATTGGCATGCCTTTGGACGGACCCTTGACATGTAAGACCAATTGTTCAGGCACTTTGGAAGTTTGTACCTAGAGAAAGTATGGTTATACATTGTCATTCCTTATAGGTATTGTCATCGATCACTACTGCACATCACCAAATCATATCTTGGCAGCAAGAATCACTTGCTTGGTTTAATGGATGAGGATCTGACTGTTCTCCAAATTTAACTATCAAGTTGTTGGAAGTTCAGTTTTAACTGATTGAATTTGCTCTTTTCTCTAATTGTCCCGTTTGATGACTCACTTCCTTTGGCATTTGAACATCAAATAACCCTGTTGATTATTTCAATACGGGTGGCCATAGTATACAATTAAATCTGATATGTTTTTAAGAATTAAAACTGATTGGTGGCTGTGAGATTAATGATGGGAGTAAGAGAAGTTATGCTGTTACATCGGGCCATAACAAGAATGATTGGAAGAACAACCAATGGTGAGTTTGGAGTTTGAATCGTGTGGGTAAAATAATAAGAAAAATAGTAACAGGCTCCGTTGCTTAGTCATTTACCATTCATAACAGCAATTATTGAGGTTTCAAGAAATTGTATATATATATATATATATTTCTATCGATTGAAATTTTGTCAAGATGAAATCTTGACCGATACCTCAGATAGATTCTTTTTAGAATCCGTATCTGTCCAATTTTAGAGGGATGAAAGGAAAGAGATGGTTTACTTCTAATGCACTGTCGCAACGTTCCAAGCAACTAAAATTACTCCATTAAGCTGTGAGAAACTGAGAGTTTCAAATCCAAGATTCTATCCAAATCATAGAAAAACATCTAAAGGTTCCCAGCTAAACATATAAACATCAAGGCTGTCGGTGGGCACAACCGCCTCTCTATTTCAGATACTCAACCTGAGAAGATGAACACTATGAAATGGGTCCAAGAAAGTCACCCTCCAAGCTGCCCAAAATTTGAAATTCCCTGTCAGTCTCAATCCATTTTGTCCCAAGTACCATAAACCGAACCTCCACATCCTTCTCTATCTTCGAAAGTTTGTCGTTCATGAAAACTGGATTCTCGCCTGTTACATAGTGATAATCTGGCATTTTCTGAGCAGCGAGAAATACCTTTTGAATGGGACCGGAACTCAGGAAAACCCCTTGTTTCATGATCTTGTTTATAACTCCTGTTAAGATCTCTCCCCTAAAGGGTTTGAAAGTGATACATTTGAAGACAACTGGGAAGAGAACGTCCCCAGATTGCTGCCTCACCTTCCCTTCACCTATGCTCTCCAAAGTGGTTAGAGCAATAAAATAACCATGATCTTTGGTGGCCTTCCGACCTGCGATGTCCTCCAATAGGCGAATGATGATGGACCTCTGAAGCATCAGTCCTTTCCCATCCAGATTTTCTGGAGGGATCACTACATTCCAGGGCAATTCTACCTTGAGATACATATTTGTTATATCTGTCACATGATCCAAAAAAAAAGTAATAGCAGGTAAGTTTAGTCTTAACACTCGAAAAATTTTCCCAATCAGAGTGCATGAAACAACATAAATCTATTGGGATCCAACAGTCTCTTACTCTTGCTTTTGGGGATTGTTGAAAAAAAAATACAAGTGTTCAGGTCGACAGAGTTCGTTGATGTAACTGCAATGTTTTCCAGACATTTTTGGGACACAACCAAGATTTAATTAATCAATATTGTGTTCAAGTAAATTAAAACACCCACATTTTTGTAATTTCTATACTATGCATATAGTTTCAATACGATATTTACTTGGAAGTGCTTTCTATGCATGTTATTGTATTTATGTATAGTATATATCTTCTACTTTTTTATTTCCCGATAGACAAGTGGGTTAGAGATTAGTAACTAATGGGTGAAAATGGTCTTTGAACCCAAAAATACATCTGGCAACTATTTAGACTCCACAAGTCACTTGCACACCCAACCTTAGAAAAAAAATCTACATTTTAGGTATTTTTAAATTCTTACCAGTTGCACCCAACAAACCATTTCCCATCCTTTCTTTCTCTGTTTTTTGTTGAAGGACAAAGAAGAAGCTTTCTCTTTATTTTTCTTTGTTGAAGGAAAAAAATCTCCTCAATGAAAGTCTCCTCTTTCTCAAAGTCTATTCTATAATAGAAGCATAAGCTGGGGCTCGACCAGACCTTTAATCCACCAATAGCTTATAATGGATTGAGTTGCATAGTGCCACCCAAGCACTTAACTCCCACTCTTTATTAGTGAATGTGCATGCATGCACATTGACCATCCTTAGGAATGGCCACCAAACCCTCAATTTCCTACAAATAAATCTCCCCTAAACTAACAAAGGATGAGGACTCTTTCTTTCTCTTGTTGAAGGGAAGGAATACAACTTTTTTTTCTTTGGGTGTGCAGTCACACCAATGGAGTACACGGGGATGTTTTAAGTGTTGGGGTGCAATTGGTTCTAGGTGGTAATGTCATCCTAATTCTGAAGAAACCAACGTTGCATGAACATTGTTCATCCCTTCAATTTTACTCACTGACACAAAAGTTGGTGAATTTTTCAAAAATTAGTCAAATAGGCCAATCGATTTAAGGATTTATTTTTTAAATAAGAACTAGTCGATGAATCGGAGATTTGCCATTTAATCACCAAATCATGGCTCCCCCCCGCGCAATATAAGGGTTTCAACAATATTTTTTTTTCTAGAACCTTTCCAAATTTGAACTCTGCCTCTCTAAAAAGTTGATCTTTTTTGCAACCTCAATTTTTTTCCTAAAAACCCAGCATCTTCAACCTTCATTCTTATACTTCAACTGAACTTGTATTGAATATTCTTTTATTTTTCAAAATAAGAACCGTGATTTTTCCTTAAAAACCAATCGCCTTCAACCTCTAAGGTACAATTTTTACCCTTCAACCTCAAGATTCTATCTTCTTCAACCTTCAAAGCTCAAGAACAAAAACAAAGTCTTTAGAGAAGTTGAATATAATGGGTTTTCAGGAAGAACCCAAAATTATCATAATCCCTAAAATTTCACCAAATGGCTACTACTACATTTTGATGAATATGTTCGTTTCTCATTCATCTAAGGAAATGGCAAAGATTTTACTCAGGTTTCCAACTTAGAACCTTCACCTTTATAATTTCGTAGTGAAGAAAAATCAGTCTTCACCAATCATATAACATGCATGTATGCATCTCATCCTAAACCCTAAAAATCTTTCTTTTATTGTATTATCCGTTGACATTGAAGATCATTACAACATATATATAATAGATTGTCTCCTTTTGACCTTCTCCACCACTGCGAACTCTCAAGAATCAACTTCGCAACTCTTAGGAGAAACAGAAAAAGAAAATCACAAATCAATGCAGCAACACTAGCAGATCAGATCAGAAAACAACATCACATCAACAAAAACAACAAAAATCCTTAAAATATCACCAGCATATTCACATTAACAAACCCTAAAAAAGGGAGACGGACATTAACATCAAATACTTCTTGGATTGGAAGATCTACAGACCTGTGTAATTCGAATCAACAGATATGAAATCCAAACTGAAACCCTAATGGAGAACAAAGATTGATTGATTGAGAGAGAGAGAGAGAGAGAGGAACTCACCGGAACTGTAGATCCGGTGTCCTCTAAGATAGATTTCAGTCCGGGAGGATCACCGAATTTCGGTGACTCCAACGGAGAGTGATCGGAGACGAGGATCAACTTGACGGAAGCCGGAAGCAGCACAGAGAGCAAGGCGACGAAGAAGAGTGTGATTGAGTGAGTTTTTTATAGTCTTTTTTTTACTGGGCAGACCCCAAACTAAACCAAAAAACCCAAGTGCTATTTACATTTTCGCCCTTCAAAGTTGAGAAATATCCCAATCTCTCTAAACCTTCGTTTTTAAAGAAAGTTATTATTGGCACCCCAACTTTCACTTATTATACCCTAATTATAAATAAAGATGGATAAATTACCAAATCGTGCGTTGAATAATGTAATATTTCAATTTCGGTACACTATTAATTTTAATTCCCAAAACATGTTTTTCAATGTGTTTGTCACTTTTATAATCAACGATCTCACTGATAATTACTGACGAGCTCACCATTAATATAAACAATTGCTATTGCCACACCAATTTTTACAAATGACTCACAAATTCTTATGTAAATTATCAAAGAATTACACACAATTGATGTGTTGTTAGTAAAAGTTGGTGTGACAATAGTAATTTTTTAATATATCAAGAATATTTGATTTTAACATAACTTGCGATATCATTGATAATTTAACAGTGAGATTGTTATTAAAAAATGACTATCTCACTGGAAAACATGTTTTGGGAATTAAAATGATTAATGCATCGAAATTAGAATTTTGCCATAAGTTGCACACGTTCATGAAAATTTCTCAATAAAAAAAAAAGTAAACAGTGAGAATAAGTAAAAGTTGGGGTGTTGATAGAAGTTATCTTATGTTTTGAGATTTTATATGAGCCTAATGATATTTGTAAACATCTACCATTGAAATTGTTTGTACAAAAGGGTAATAATGTTGAGATGATAATTAGAACCAAATCTTTATATTATGTTTGAATGGTGTGTTTTAATCTTTAATTGGGGTGTGATAAATAATTTAAGAAATTGGACAATATAAGCTCTCTTTTTAAACCATGTCACAGAGAGAGAGAGAGAAGGTACTTCACAGTTTACACCCCAAACAAAGCACATAAACCCTTCAAATTCAAAAACCTTCGCAGTTTTTCAGCACAGAAGCCTTCATTTTACTATAATTCACTTAATCTCGTGTAGATTATTTGATGCCTCTTGTACCTAGTTTCCGAATCTATCCAACAATCTTATTGGATTTGTTTAGGATCTCCTTCTCAAGGTTCTACGGCTCTCGCCTGCAAATTTCGAGGTATGCATCATCATTCCCCTCCAAAAAACAAAATTTGTATGTAAATCAGACCACAATCAACTCAGATTCCATTACTGAACAATTCCCACTAAGGAAATCCGATTCTGTGCAAAAACCCCCGAATGACAAATGGCATTTTGCCAAAGAAACATCCATTTCTCAATCTACCTCTAATGGTGGATTCTTGAGTAATAATTGGATCGAAAAATGGAACGAAACTATCGGACCGAGACTTCCGAAACAACCACAAGCCTTATTGGATTACCAATATGGCGGTGGTGTTTCAAGTGAAGACGATGAGAGTTGTAGTACAATGGTGAGGATTGTGGAGAAAATGAAGAAATATGGATTTGTTGATGAGGTGAGTGAGAGGAAGGAGAAAATGCCTGAGAAAGGATCGGTGGAAGATATTTTTTACATTGAAGAAGGAATATTACCGAATTCACAAGGTGGGTTTTCGGGAGAATCTCCGTTAGGATTTGAAAATGGTTTTGGAGGTGATGGGAATGTTGAGTTTCCATTGAAGAAACCATTGAGGAGGACTTCTTTAGCTGAGTTGACACTTTCGGAGTTGGGGTTGAGGAGGCTGAGGCATTTAACATTTCAGACTAAGCAGAGAATAAAGATCGGAGGTGCGGGTATTACTCAGGCAATAGTGGATTTGGTTCACGAGAAGTGGAAGACGTCGGAGGTGGTGAAGCTCAAATGTGAGGACGCTTCTTCACTTAACATGATGATTATGCATGAGATATTGGAGGTCAGATTTTTGCTGAAATCAATCACTTTTTTTTTTCCTAGCTTCATTCTATGTTTCTGTCTAGCTTGAGAAATTGGTAATCTTATAGATGAGGATGATTCCAAGTTGTAATCATATTGTTATACTCATTCCACTTTAAAAATAGTGAACAATTGTAATACATCCACACCCTCTTTTCTTAAAATAAATTTTCCTAGCATCATTGGTAAAGTAGATGCTTAGTTTTTTTGTTTTTTTCCGTATCCCCACCTGTGAACTTCAAAGTTTAGAAAAGCTACAAAGAAAACTGAGAAACATCCAACATTAGTTTTGGGTTGCAACTTGCAACCTTGTTTTAACAGGAAGTTCTTTTGGAAAAAATTCAATGACCTCTGTTGTGATTCTCTTCTAAGCATACTTACTTATTACATTCTCACACCAAAGAATGCAAGTGAGTGAAGTGGACTTTGTGTCATTGATATCTTTCACTAAATCTTTGTTAAAATGTCGGAGTATCTGAGCAAAAATAGTAGTCCTTTCTAGTCTCCTTAATGCATTTTAGGGTTCAAGAAAAATCTTACATGTCTTACAATGAAGGTTGTTCTTGCAAGGTTTAAAATTTCTTTTCAGAAGAATGTTTAGGAAAAACTCAAAATGGAATTTCTGAAACATTCAATTTTTTTGAAATATTCCGAAGCATTCATACAAACCAGCATTTTAGTGATAAATATTGTAAACAAGCATATTTAGGTTATAAAATAACTCTTACAACTAGGTTTGTCAAGTTTATCATACGTTTTTTTTTACATTGATACACATCTATAAATCCATTTATCTCCCAAAAATCTGTTATTTTTCTTCCAAAAGTCTATTTTGTTCTTACTTCTTACAGTTTAAAGGTTGAAGGAGAGAGAATCCCAAGGCTAAAACTACAGTTCTGTAGGAAGGACTAATTTCTTTGTCAATCGGCTGCTACTCAACATTTTAATAGTTACTTATTTGGAGATTTGCTGGAAAATAACCTAGTGCACTGCATGCTCAGCAGCTGAGGCAGTTATTCTTCTTGGGCATCACTGTGGCATCAAGGTGTCTCAGATTATTCGGGCAACAAATTAAAATAGAAATGAAAGATCATGTCTTAATTGCACTTTTTTTTTCCTTTGGGATGGTGGGATCCAAAGATTCCATCCAAAGTTAACTTTTCATTTTGATTGCCACTTGAAATAAAATTCTTACTCTTGATAATATCGTCTTGAGAGGCATTGTTACAGTAAATAATTTGTTCCCTTTACAAAACTAGAGGGGAAGATGTCCATTATATTCTTATGCATAGTTCTTTTGCGGCAAAAATTGTCTCATTTTCTTTTTTTGTTCAATATTCTTGTACTCTTATCTCGTGATTGTTCCAATCTTGGCGGTCCATGTGTGTCTCAACGAAGGAAAGGATTTTATGGAGTTTGACTTCTTTTGCAGTCTGTTGAGCCATTTAGAGAGAAAGTAATAATCATTTCCTTGAAGGGAGAGGTCAATCCATGAAGTGATCATTAGTGCTATAGGAAATCTTTTAAATATTCTCTATTTGCTGATATGGATTCTTCTATGCTGTTCAGAGAAAAACTGGTGGGTTGGTGATATGGAGGTCTGGCACTTCTGTTTCTTTATACAGAGGAGTGAGCTACAAGTTTCCTTCAATGCAACAAGCAAGGAAACTAAATCATACCAGTGATATCAACTCTTGTGTAACAGCTATTTACAGAAATAGTAGGGAATCCATAGAACGTGACTCTGATGGTGATGCACAATTGGCTCAAGGAACCTTGTTATCTATCAAAGGGACAAAAGAAGTGGAATCAACGTCAGAAATCAAGCTTGAAAATGAAATTGACAAGCTATTAGATGGTCTAGGGCCACGGTATACAGATTGGCCAGGATGTGATCCATTACCTGTGGATGCTGATTTGCTCCCTGGTGTCGTTCCAGATTACAAACCTCCCTTTAGAATACTTCCTTATGGAGTGAGATCTGCTCTTGGTCTCAAGGAAGCGACAGCTCTAAGAAGGCTTGCAAGATTTCTGCCCCCACATTTTGCCCTTGGTATGCATATTGGGTTACTTTATATATTTATTAATATTCAAGTCTTGTTTTCCCTTGAATTGTGATCTAAACTTTTTTTCATTTGAAGGGAGAAGTAGACAACACCAGGGGTTGGCGATGGCCATTATCAAATTGTGGGAAAGAAGTTCAATTGCAAAGATTGCACTGAAGCACGGCGTGCAACTTAGTATTAGCAAGAGAATGGCTGCAGATATCAAAGTAATTTAATCATAATTCAGTACGTCGTATAGGGAATTTATTCTTATTCAATCTAATATGGAATATGGCTTAGTCACCAAGAATCAATTACAATGCACTCAGCTTTCTGACCAAGTCAACACCTGTTTGTGTTTGATATGGCTTTCCAATATATAAATATTTTATTTAATAGTGCGAGTTATAAAATGCTGCCTAGTTGACTTCTAATGTCACTTCCATCTCTTTCATGTCATCACCACATGTCCACTTTTAGCCTCATTAAGGCTAACTTATATAAAAAAGAACCACACAAAACCCATTTTTGTACAAAGCTGAAGCTTTTACATAGAGGGAGAGAGATGAATATTGAAGCTGTAATAAAATATTGCACACCATATCAAAGAGAAAAACAAAGAAACCCATTTCGAAATCCTTTCTCAAAATACAAAATTCCTACTCAGAATTTCTTCGAGACTATTATTCCAACTTATGCTGAGACTCAGTTTTCCTTCTTTCTCTTATAGAGCTCTCAGTTGAATTGGAAAGTTTCGAGACAAACTTTTCTTGACTGTGTAACATTCGTCATTATCAAATCCTTGTCCCAAAATTTTGGGGGCCTTGGCTGAACGAATCATATTCTTCCATTCAATTTTATCTAAACCCATGTGATCTGTTAATTCAAGTTTTCATATCTGCTCTTACTACATTAGTCAACTCCTTTTTTAATCTTCCTCTCACTCTTTTAGAACCTTCAACTTGCATGCTTCTTTTAACTAGGACTGTTATCGGTCTTTGTTACTAATGACCTAATCATCTCGATCAATTTTCCCTTAGTTTATCTCATGTATGCACATGTA
Source organism: Akebia trifoliata (assembly GCF_017979445.1). Taxonomy (NCBI): domain Eukaryota; kingdom Viridiplantae; phylum Streptophyta; class Magnoliopsida; order Ranunculales; family Lardizabalaceae; genus Akebia; species Akebia trifoliata. The sequence continues at coordinate 31,364,174 of NC_141379.1, read as the reverse complement.
AACTCTTGCTCTTGTGAGTTTTTGAGTAGAAGTGCATTTTATTTAATTTTTTTTGTTTGTAAATCACGATTTCAGAATCTGAATTCGATATTTGATTAAATCTTTTGGCCATTGAATGCAGAAACTGACTGGAGGCATACTTCTTTCTAGAAACAAAGACTACATTGTCTTCTACAGAGGGAAGAACTTCTTGTCTTCGGATGTTACAGAGGCATTATTAGAAAGGGAGAGGTTATTGAAGGCCCTTCAAGATGAAATGGAGCAAACACAATTGAGAGCCTCGTCCTTGATTATTCCAAGTGTTGAAACAACTGAGGAATCTTGTACTGCAGATATATTTGGCGAAACTCTAGAAGCGGATGCCCGATGGGGAGAAAGACTAGAAGATGGTGATAGAGAGATCATGATGAGAGCTACAGAAGAAGCAAAAATTGCTCTTGTAAGTTCATCTAACTTGGAATTCTTTGGTGAACATTAAATGTCTAGAGTATTTGATAATGCTTTTAAAAACACTTTACATGCTTCACATTTATGTAAGAAAGCTTGGTAAACCTTTTTCATAAGAGTTTTAAGTACCCCAAAAATCTCTCAATCGCAAGGTAATGAAAATTTTCTTTGGTGAACTTGATCCCAGGGATTTTCCTTAACCTGCCAAATGGTTTATGAGTGGTATAGCTTTAAATGTGGCCAAAATCTACCTTGGTTGATGGCTATAACCATCTCTGTCATATTCTTTTGGGAATTAAAAAATGAATAATGATGAATGCACGCGGTAAGTGTGTATCCTGAAGAAAAAGATCTATGGTTCTGTGCCCTTGCCACGTCAATCACGTACAGACCGCATGTGATTTACTGCATGCATTCTTCACGACTCTTAAAAAAACTTGCTCAATCTTTTAGAAATGAGGGTTGTGATCTTCTGGGGGGTTAATCTTGAGAGCTGCTATTGGCACCCGAACTTTTACTTATCACACCCCAATTAAAATATATATATATATACATAAACAAAATAAGTCAATGGGTGAGAATAAATAAAAGTAAGGGTACCAATAGAAACTCTCGTTTGCTTTCTTTTTTTTAAAGATTTTGTTAGATTTAGGATTTCATATGGGCCTAATCCTAATTGTGTTATGATGCTTTGTTTTGTTGGAGTAATAACTTGAACCAAATTTTTGTAATGTTTGGATGGTATGTTTTAATCTTTAATTAGGGTGTGGTTAATAATTTAAGGAATTGGGGTGTAATAAGTAAAAGTTGTGGAGCCAATAGCAGCTCTCTTAATTTTTTAACCTAGAGGGCCTTCTATTCTGAATATTCAAGCTATTGGAAGCTTTTTTCATGTTCCTTGCTATGATTATACTTTTAAAGGTTTGCTTAAAATTTGAGTATTTTGTGCATTAAATATTGTAGTTCATCTCGTGTCCATGGGTTTTCTAATCTATGATATCCTTGCTTGAATTTCTGGAACTTTTTTGTAACAGAGAGAACATAAAGTTATGGAAGCAGAGAAGGTTTTAGCTAAGGTGGAGATATTCTTAACGCCTGTGGAATGGCCAACAAATCCAGAGAGTATAAATGACAAGGAGAGGTCTATTTTTCGCCAAATCGGTTTGAGAATGAAAGCTTTTGTATTCCTTGGTAACTACTTAAACCACCCCCCCCCCCCCCCCCACCACACACACACACACACACACACACACAAAAATTGTTTGAATTGCTTTCCTTGAATTAGGAGGAAATGTTTCAGGGAAGCGGGGAGTCTTTGATGGTACAATAGAGAACATGCATTTGCATTGGAAGTACAGGGAACTGGTTAAGGTTATTGTGAAGTTTAAAACTTTTGACCAAGTCAGGTACATTGCATCATCACTGGAGGTTGAAAGTGGGGGCATCTTGGTTTCAGTAGACAAAGTTTCCAAAGGGTTCGTCATTATTGTATTTCGAGGGAAGGACTATCAGCGGCCTCGTTCATTAAGACCCATTGATCTTTCGAGAAAAAGTAAGGCATTGACACACTCAATTGAGCTTCAAAGGAGTGAGGAATAGCATGTGAAACTGGATTCTGCATATTATACTGTAGATGAAGATACAGGAAATGGATTTGGAGAATCCAGAGGCTTTTAAACCATATGGATTCATGGAACTTAATGCACAAAGCACCAAAGCTTATGAAGCCAAGACAGTAAGACAATTTCCACAATTCGAACCAAGTGCGAGCACCTTTGCTAAAGCCAAAGTTTTGAATTCTTCTCCTCAGCAATTGCTAAGGAGAAGCTTTGTAAATAGTCCTTAATCAATGAAAATTAGTAGCTTTAGTCAATATGTTTGCATCTTATAAAAATTTCCTTTAAATTTGGTTGGTATGTGTCGATTGCCAAACCACAACACATGAAATTTCTAGTTCTGAAAATTCTAAAAAGAAGGCAAAGTATTTCAAGAATTAATTCTGAAGAAATAGAAAAGAAGGATGTGTAGTTAAGTGAAGAAATCGATATCCATGTGCTTCACGTGTGCTTTGGAAATAACTATAAACAAACTCAGAACCTCTTGGAAAGAAAAATGGCAATGATACTAGAGTTGGTCCGAGTCTTGTTACATGGTACAAAGGATTTACTAACCGAAACAAATGGGTATCCTCTCCAACAAAGATTGCCAAACAAAGACCAAAAGTAAACAGTTACCCCCTTCACTGACCTATATGTTACAACAACGGGTGCAAATTGCTATATTTCTCAAATATTTGTAAAACACATTTCTTTAAATCTATCGAATATTTTGTTTAAATACAGATGATGAATACAGTACAATCTGACCGGTATAGAACTCCATCATATTTTGTTTAAATACAGATAATGAATACAGTACAATCTGACTGGTATAGAACTCCATCTATGTTTGTGAAGAATATGATAAGTTTAACGCCACAGCATCCTTTAAGGGTTGACCTCGTCTGCAAACTTCACCATCTATGAACAGCACCTTTACCTCTCTGCATCATTTTGCTTTGTACGTGATTTGAGACCAAGCTTTATAGAACTCTATTTGATTCACAAGACTTACATATCGTAAAAGAACTTGTAAGTCTTAACATCATTTATGATGAATTTGATTGCACCAATGCAACCCAATACTGCAACAACAGAGAACCAAGTCGCAATGGAGATGTTAAGCACCTGTACTGAACATCGGAACCTTGTGTTCTTGGGCATTCTCCCAGCTTTCAGAAAGGCTAAAGAAGGGAATACAAAGTCTAGAGGAGTGAACCCAATAGCTCCACAGATGGAAACAAAATCTCCAAAGAAAGGCAATGCTGCGGCAATCGTTGTAATAAGAACCATGTAACCCGACGTAAGAACAAGGCGTACGAGATAATTTCTGAAGGGAAAGTGGCCGCTTGTTTTATCAGACAGCATTTTTTCCTCAATGTAAGCATAAGTTGGCCTGCAGTATATCTAAATAAAGGCTATGTAATTAGATGGACAATTCAAGTTAGTAGATTGGGCTTGAGACGAGATTAAAAACATAGACGCTGATGCTCTTTTACCAAACATACATGTAAAAAGTCCTACTCTCGGGAGTACAACTTCGCGAATCAAACATACCCTTAATATGCTTGGCAATATGCAAAAACATGCTGATATCACAGGTCTCGTAAATAAGAGTTAAAACAACAGTAGAAGTGCCATGTCAGACACCTTGTATCTGTTGGAAACTGACAATTGTGTCTTTGATCTTTTACATCAATCAGCAATGAGATAAATGCATAGTGGGTAGATTAAATTGCAAGAAAATTTACAAACAGTGATGCAAAAAAAAATTACAAAAATTGTATTCAAATGTTACTATTATAATGAGAGAAAGCGGAGTAGAAGTGGTCTGACACCAAACTATGAATGACCAAACATGCCCCCCACTTTTATATTTAAATTTAATATAATCAGGGTCATTTTAATAAAAAAGCTAAAAAATTGCGACTCACATCTCTAGAATCAAATGGCTTAGTTTTCAAAATTACAAAAGTATTCTATTTTTACTATTTAATCTACAAAAAATCCTTTAACCAATATTTTAAATTAGAAATAAGCCCTTTAGACACGTGTGTTTGCACATGCCACCTTCTGGTATAATATAATGTAAGAGTACATTATCTGGAATTTTGGGAAAGAAAATCATCCAACTGGTTATCAGTATGACTATTATTATAATAAAAATTACTTTTTTTTTGTGGAATATACTGAATTGTTTTTGGCATCATATGTTAGGTGTTCCATTAAATTTAAATATTATAGATCTAAATAATGGGCTCAGTGCATATTAATATTACCATTTTTATACTTTTTTTATCATTTTATTTTTCCCTTTTTTATTTGAGCCAAAGTTGATATCACATATCGAAAGCATCCTCCTTCCCCATCCTTTTTTTTCCATATAATTAAATGAATTTATCTTTTTCAGAATTAGAAATATAACATTAAAAAATATCATGAGGGTTGCATATGGCATTAAGCTTTTAACCAGCTCAATCTCATAAACCTTTTACTTCACTAATATTACTAAAGGAGAGAAAATTATCTTGATAAATTACAGAGGTAAAAAACTACCTGAAAACATCCTGAGATCTGAATCACTGCAAATATGTTAGCCATAACAATGGTCCATTCTGGAATCATGAGAGAAGCCAAGATATAGGGTTGAACTTCTGATCCAAACGCCCAGTAACCACTGAAAGCTAATTGCCAATAAGTCAAAACAATGATCCCATATGCCGCTGATACACCTTTATACATATTCTTCCTTGCAGGTTCCCTCACCGTATTCTGTTAAGTTAAAAAAAATCAAAAACATTGTGTTAGCCCACAATTATAACCATCTCAATAAGAGCGACAATGTTACAGCTTGTATTGTTCAATTTATCATAAAAAAAATCGATATAAAAATATTTTTACCTGTATTTCTGGAAGCATTGCATCTCCAAATGAAAATGCAATTGTTCCTAAAGCATTGAAGGCTTTGAATATCTTAGCAGAAGAGCTTCCATTTAATCCATAGCTAATTGACTTCCTATCGATCTTTTTCCCTACAAAGACAAGAAAGATTTAAAGTGAAGCTTAACCAAAGGAGACATTCCAACAAAACAGAAAATAATAATAATAATAAAGCATCTCAAGCTTACCATTATAGATAGTCACACCTATGGTTGTACCAGCAAAGCCGATTGTGCTGAAAGTGCACAATGCGTTTACCCATCGCAGTGAGTGGATGTCAGGGAGCTGTGACAGAAGCAACTCAAAGGCCCCAAAGAAAATAATGAATTTCTGCAATGTTAAGGTTCCATCCGTGTTGCAGTATTTGTAAACTGCCTGAAAAAAGGTAAGACCGGAAAAAGATTACTAGTCTCTGGTCAACGTGTGAAGCATAGAGAAAGATTTCACCATATATACCAACCTTTAGGCTGCTTCCTGCAGCAATATGGATGGCGATGTTATTGCCCAAAGAAGCTACCTGTTGAAAGAATGTAATAGACCAGTAACCCCAAGACCCTTCAAAGATTTGAGAAAAAGGAGAACAAATCAAGAAGAAAACAGTGAGAACATAAGCAGAACAAGAACAATATGGGTATGGTTTGTCATCCGATTTTGTTACAGATTAGATGCGATGAAAGGTCGTATATATAATTAAGGAAAAAGTTTGAACTGAAGTAATACCAACCAAATATACTCTTTCCAAGTTGTCGATATGTGGTTTGTTTTTCTCCATTCCACCTCCACAGAGATGCAATCAAAAGACTAGAATACCATGTAGCTAATGTTCCAGCCACCAAACTACTAACACCTGAAACCAAGCAAGGAATATTAGATTTTGAAGAACATTCCAAAAGTTCAAAAGAGAGTGAAGACACATTCTACATGCACATGCAGCATCCAAATCTAAATAAGAAATGTGCAGGTTCGAACATCAAAATTATGACTCCTTTACTACAGGTGTATCTTTTATGAATTATGGCCTCTTCCCAGGTACGAAACTACAGTTTTGGTGGATGTTTAATGAGGAACTAGCGTCTAATGGGCAGAGCTTTTGCAATCCAAAATTCTAACCCGAGATTCAATGAGTGATGGGAAATGAAATTCTAGAGCTTTTGCAATCTCAAAACAGAAAAAAGATACAAAATTCTAACCCAAGATTCAAACAAGGGTTGGGAAATGAACTTCTAATTGAGCAAAATATCAAATTAGCTAACCAATTTTTCAATTTTTTTTTTTAAAGAAACTCTACAAATATTTCACAGTTGGAAGTTTTTCCTCTACTTAGTATGATGGGGCACAACATTAGAATGCCTTGAAATATTTTTTCCCCATTCAAATTCTTGAGAATTGGAACCAATGGTACCAGTGTAAGTTTTTTTTTTTTTTTTCTTCACTTTCAAAGTACGATGGGGCACACCATTATGACTTGAAATAATTTTTTTTTCCCATTCAATTCTTGAGAGCCAGAGCCGAAGGGTACCCGTGATTCTTGGTTGTTCTGGTTCCACTTAATTTAGAATCAAAACCGAAAAAATATAATGCTTATGGTTTTAATTACCTTATGAACCGAATCATAACCAACCCATTGACACCCCTAGATGCATGTATTCCTCATTTAATGGCATTACTTAAGTATTTATGTGAATATTCATCATTATCATCGAAGTCTTATCCCAAAGATTTAGTGTCAACTAAATTAGCCCTATCCTGTATTCAATTCCGTCTGGATCCACGTCTTCTGTTATTGAAAGTGTGTTCATATCCTCTTTCAAAATCTAAATTTACATTCTTTTGGGTCTTCCACTCACTCTTTTAGTACCTTCAACTTACATGTTCCTTTTAACTGGGGAAGGCATCGGCCGTCTAAACCATCTCGATTGACTCTCTCAATTTATCGATTTTCTCTTAGTTGTTGTACGAATAATTTTAATAAAAGTTTATATAAAATAATAAATAATTATCACAAATAAGTATGGTATTTCATTGATGGTTGTAAACTAAACTAAGTATAAACTCTGTAGTTAACAAAGAAAAGCAAACATTCCCAAAAATATAGGAGATATCTCTTTTCTCCCTCCTATGAAATAAACTTGAAATCTTAGAAGACAATTTTAGCCTTCAAAAGTACTTAGCACTTGAATCTCTAATGAAGCAAGGGGTAAATTTGAGAAGAAAAATAAGCGGCTTAAACTTAAATTTGCTCTTGTTCTTGGTTCACTTAATATAGAAACCTAAGTTTTAAAACTGATCCACTCTACTTGAAAATTGGCCCAGTCGAGTCAACTCAATTGAGTTTTGAAATAACTCGGAAGCAAAATTTGTTTGACACAACCAACTCATTGAGTTTTAAAACATTTATAAAATTACAGAATTTCCTTAAAAGTTAAAACAGATCAAAATTTCACTATTTCAAAGAAAAACACAAAGATCTCTCATTAAAACCTAAAAATTTAGATAGAATTTTACCAATAGGCCAACCGAGAGAGGCGAGAGCGAATGGCAATGGCGCGTAAGCAGCTGGTGTGGCGATCGTCGTAGCGACATGGAACGCTGCGTGCTTCCACGTTCCTCTCCCTCCATGAAGAGAAGAAGAATCCCGTCCTCTTTCATCTTCTGAAACCCTAGGAATCTTTATCGATTCGGTTCTGTGTTTCTCTGTTGTTTCTGTTTCTGGTGGATTCTTAGAATCCATTTTAGTTCTTTTCTGCTACTTCTACTGCTTCAGATTGTGAGAAATGAAGAAGAGAGTCCATTAATGGCGCTTAGGGTTTTGTTTTCTTTGACTTTGATGCAGAGAGTTGATTTTTCCACACGTTAACGACGATGGAAGTTTGGAAGCACGGCAATTCCGTTGACTATTTGGACTGTTCGACACCGTTTCAAATAAAACATGACGGGACGGTGTTAACGTCTTAACGGCCAGGGTTAACAGAAATAGAATTTCAAGTGTGCCCTTAGGGCTCATGTTAAAGTGCATTAAATACACTTTAGGTTCTGAATTTTGGCTCGAAACTGTCCCATAATTTTTATTTTTACGAAAAATACCCCCCTTTGCATATTCCCAACTTATATATATATTTAAGGGAAAATTACTTAGAACCCTCGGAGAGGGACTTCTTTCTAAATAGTCCCTAAGTTTTCAACGAATGAATGCTCCATAATCATTTGAACTCATTGTTTTCATCTAAAAATTGGATTTTTGACATCTCAATCAAATTTCGGAGATTCCATTCTATCAAAAAGGATTTAAGAAAGAAGGAAAAATCATTTTCAAGGATTTTTTCAAATATTTTGAGGATGTACGTAAAAAATTAAGATTTTTTCAATTTTTTTTTTAATTTTTAGATGAAAATCAATCAATAATGATTATTTTGGGTTGAAATCATTTAAACAAGTCATTAACTCAAGTTTTTAGTTAATCTTTCCATGTAATTTAGTTGGAAAAAACTTGAAAATGAGTAGGTTTTACTAATGTCGAGTTCACCACTTTTTACTAAAAAAAACGATGAACTCAATAGTAATTAAAAAAAGTATTGAGTTCAAGAGTAAAAATTATGAACTCAACGGTACAAAAGACCATTAAGAAAGAAAAAGTTTTACTAAATGTCCTGTCAAGTTAAAGCGTGCATTCATCATGACTCTAATTTTATTCATGATGGCAAAAATTATAATTACCATACAACAATAAAGCCTTATCACAAACATTTGGGATCTAGTCCTTCCGAGTTCATATTTTTTTCATTATCTCCATCTATATATTTTTTCCCCTTTCCCTCTTTTATAGGACTTTTAGTTTAAACATTTCTTTAGATTGAAGTTGTGCTTAGCCTTCGTTGAGCTTTTACAGATCACCTCAGTCGACTTTCTCTAGATTATCTCCTAGTAAAGCTACTTTTATATTTTTTTTTTCAAATATGTTCATTTATAATTTGATTTTTCCAATCACTTAAGTAATCTATATTAGAATTATCATATTTGTTGCTCTTAATTTATTAATGTGAAGTTACTTGACCATTCAGTTCCATAACAATTCTAGTTAAGACATGATTTCAAATCTCGTTTGAAATTAAGATGACTAGGTTGAGTCATCTTGGTATTATTCATCAACGAGACAAATTTAGATGGTGTCTTTGGCTTCACAAAATCCCACGAGAAAAACGAGATGACTCGCACAATATTTTTGAAAAATCTCAGTCGTGTTATTTAGAAATTTGTATATTTTGATTAAAATAATTAATTTTTGAAACATAAATATTTATTATCCAATAAAAATATGATTTCATGACTAAACATTTTCTAATCTACCTTATTTTATAAAAATTAATTATAAATATTTTTATATAAATATATATAAATAAATAATTGTAAATCGAGTAAAATGATTTATTGCATACGAGACAATTACTCGTCCAATATAACTCAATTGCATCTTTGAACAAGACGAGATGAGACATCAAATCAAGATTTGAAACCATGTGTTAAATTTTATATTTAAGTTTTTTAGAACTAATCTCACACCATTAGGTTCTGATGATTTTAAGATTTAATAGATCTCTATTTGAATTAGTTTAGTTGGTAAAGTCTATGAATAGGTGATTCCTCTCAAAACATCGAGTTACTGATCCCATTAAAAAAAAAAAAGGCTTACCAATAAAATAAAAAAAATTGGAGAATCTCGATGAAAACCAATCCATTCATCAGACTAGGATCTCAAACAACTCTTATTTCGAGGAGGGACGATCTTATTGGTGTCGGATGCTTCTTTTGTCCACTGCATTTGGACACTAACATCATCCAAATTTGAAAGGGTGCGTCACGTGCGTCTACAATGCGAGCGAGTAAGGAGAAAATTCAAGGAAACCAAACAATTGACCACGTTTAAATTGTGGGATCTTGACTTGCTCTTGAAGTCTAAATATTCAGACTAATCCTCCTATATAAAGTTCTACAACGAACAGTTGAAATTAATCAATTATAGCCGTTGAAACCGAAATTTGAAATTCCCGGGAAAACAAAAACAAATAAGATCACAAGAACCAAAATTAAACCATGGCGGATCAATTCTTGTTAGAGGAGATGCTCTTGCTTGAGACACATCCCACGAATCAAAGCGCCTTTGTTCGATACCCAGGACCTACCGAAGGGTTCGGATTGGGGAATTCGATTGTAGTATCTAACCATCGGAACATGAACAAAAGAATGATCAAGTTCTTGACAGAGAATCGAAGTATGAATTATGATTATAGAGAGTTTGAGAGGAATCGAAGTTACCGACACATGATCAGTGAACGATTAAGACGTGAGAAGGAGAAACAGGGTTATGCAGCTCTGCACTCATTGCTGCCACCTCGAACCAAGGTGAACATCTATGACTTGTAGCCCAATTTTTGAGAATTAGGTTTGTTTGTTTTGGGGAGTATTTTTATTCTTTTTTTGGTTCAAAATTTGCACTGAAAAGCTTAAAATTGGGATGATTTTGAATCCTAATGGTATTAAATTCGACCCCTTTTGTACTCTTCCCTTGCAGGTTGTTAAAAAGATGCATATTTTTCTGAATTGGGTTTTCTGTTTTAGTGAGATTTTTCACAAAATTTGGACTGAAAAATCTCTAATTTGAGATGCCTTCGAATCCTAATGGTACTAAACCTGACTCCTTTGGTACTCTTCCCTTGCAGATTGGTAAAATATATAAGTGGGTTTGTTTGTTTTAGTGAGAATTTTTCCCAAATTATGAACCAAAGATCACTAAACTGGGGTGCTTTTGAATCCTAATGGTATGACATGGGACTCCTTTCGTACTCTTCCCTTGCAGATTGGTAAAACATACACTTTTCAGAACTGGATTTGTTTGTTTTACCAAGAATTTTGAGATTTTTTGCAAATTTTGCACCGAAAATCTCTAAATTGAGATGATTTTGAATCCTAATGGTAATAATACCCTGACCTCTCTCTACTCTGATATTGCAGATTGTTGAAAGAATCGTTTTTTTCAGAATTGGGTTTGTTTTACTGAGAATTATTTCTAGACTTTTTTGCAAATTTTGCATCAAAAATCTTTAAATTGAGATGCTTTTGAATCCTAATGGTACTAAATCTGATTCCTTATTCGACACTTGTAGATTGATATATATATATATTCATTTTTCAGAATTGGGTTCGATTGTTTTAGTGAGATTTTTTTGCAAAATTTGCATCGAAAAAATCTCTAAATTGAGGTTCTTTTGATTCCAAATGGTACTAAATCTGACCCCATTTGCACTCTTCCCTCTCAGATTGATAAAAACTCGATTGTTCACACTGCAACTTCGCATTTGCAAACACTTATAGGACTAAAAGAAGAGTTGAGGAAGCGAAATTGTGAGCTTGAGGAGAATTTACAGGTTAATGAAAGGGATAACGCAGAGGTAGCTAAAATTAAATTGCGAGTGAAAAGTCCGTCTTCTTCGATCGATTCTATGATTGGAGTTCTTTGTTGCTTGAAGAGTATGGGTTTGAAAGCGAAAACAATCCAATCAGAATTTTCTATGGAAGAATTTTCAGCAGTAATTGAGATTGAAACAAAGGTGAATATGCAATTTTATTTTTATTTTTATTTTTTAGTTTTCAATCTTCATTGTGCTTTACTTTAATTGGTATCTAAACTTTATTTAATCCACTTTTTAGATGCAAATTTTTATTATTATTAAAATATATCACACTGCAGAGAAGCTTTCTTCATTGGCCCTCCAGGAGAATTTTTTTGCTACTCATTTATAGCCTATGGATTAGTATAAATTCAAGTGTTATTGTTTTATGGAAAAAATAAAATTCCTGCTTCATATAAAACTTTTGGAGGATAGTTAGGTTAAAGTTCTTTTTTTCACATTATGTAATTTTTTGAAAAATATTTTTTACATGAAATAGAATAGAACATTTGATGTAAAAAAATATTTTTGAAAAACTATATGAAGTAATTCAGACAGACACTAATTGGAAAATGGGTCTTTTTTTTCTTATGTTAATCGAGTCGTGTTGGGGTGACACAATGATGTGGTGGCGCACACATAACCGTAGATGCTTTTCTGCGAGATACGAGTAAAAAGCATTTACGATTATGTGCTCGTCACCACATCATTTGTGTCTCCGTTTGTGTCATTCCAGCATTTTCCATGTTAATTTAAGTGGTTAGGAAAATGTGTCTTCTAAAGTGATAGGATAGTTCAGATTCCGAAGGATTAGCAATATTTTGTTGCCACATGGAGGGACCATATGATTAATAAAATAATTTTTTTGTCCTGATCATGGTTTTAAAACTCATTATGATGTCTCAAGTGTCGCTACATCGAATCCATCTTTAAATTGATTAAATATTTATTTATTTAAATTTTTTTTGAAATTAACTCGAAATAACACTAGAAGTAGCATTTGAGTGTGCAAAAAATCCTAGATGCTTGTTCTCGAGATACAAGTATCACACACTCGAGTGTCATCCAGTGCTAACTCTAGAACTATTTCAAGTCATTGTAGCATGGCTCATTTAATTATTCTTCAATTATATAATTTTAAAATTATTATAATAATAATAATTAATTATTCTTAATCTTTTATTGTTTATTATTATTATCGAAGACCGAGGCTTGGATTATAGAAGGGGCCGTACAGAATGCTTTAGTGGAAGTTGAGAAGAAGCATGCATCTGATTTTTCTCATCTAGAGTGGAGTTGTTGAGAATCCAACTGTAATCGTTTTATTGATAATGTGACACCTGGCAACACAGCTTAGGTTGGCGCCAAATTTGACCGTTGGTAGTCTAGTGAGGGGTGGTGAAAGGATGTAACCAAGGAGATAAGATAGGGTTGTATTTATCAATTTTCTTTCGAAGTTACAGTAAAATTGACATCGTTTCACACAGTAATCACTCCATTGAGAACGTAACACCTGGTTGGCGCCTAATTTGACCGTTGGTAGTTTCTTGAGTGGTTGAGATGGATGTAACGAGGAAGATAGGGTTGTAATTATCTATTTTCTTTCGAGAGTCGTGTTGGAGTCACATGAAAATTGACATCGTTTCACACATTAATGTGTACAGAACTATAGATACTTTTCTCTCGTATCTCGATGAAAAGCGTCTATGATTCTTTCCACATCCACGAGATCAATATTAATGTTACTTCAGCATTTTTTCCTCTCCCACGTGGCATACTCAATCGATTCCCCCTGACATGTGGTGGGTTATTTTATCGGGAAACACAACTGCACAGATTATAGGGATGCGCGGTTTATTATCCCGAGGCATAACGGGTACACCCCCCACGTGGGGGTGTCATATTATCACCACTCATTGTTTGTTGGTTTTGTTACGTTTGATTTACACGGTTTGGAATTTTTGCACGTGATGTTATATGAAAATATCTAATGATTAATATTTGTGGTCTAAATTAAGATGTCTAGCACGCCAAAGCCAAAAAAACGCGCTTAAAACCTTATTTGCATATTTTATCAAATTTTAAATTAGAATATAATAATTGTTGATTGTTCTTGTTCGTATAATAGTAGATTAGGAGTTTAATATTAGGGGCCAGGGACCATGGACCATGTTTTAAAATTGACTCGTGCCACTGGTCCAAACTGGTTTGGTGTGCATTTGGACTCACGAATCAAGATTAAAATATTACATTATTAAATATATACAAAGTTTACAAATTGAAAAAAAATCTAATAAAATAAGCATAAACATTTCTTGGAGGAAACAAGTATTAAGTTTCATTTGAACATGTCTCTTTCTTGATTAGGTTGAGTAATTAAACCAACCAATTCAATTGGATGGGTCATCTAAGGTCGTAGTCAAGATTTTACTGTAGTGAGGGAAAAGTATAATTAATGGTGCAGTTGAAGAACTTGAAAATGAATAATTTGGAAGAGAAATTAAAGGTTTTTGTTTAGAAGTTGAAAAAAATGATATTTAGATCTTTCTAATTAGTCTATGAGAGGAGGTTAGTGAGGAGACAATGTCATCTTAAAAAATTAAATGGCCTGGCAAAAATTGGAGGAAGGTGAGGGGGTGGGGGAAAATTGAGAGGGAGTGAAGGCAAATAAGATATGTTGTTAGTTGAAAATAGAAGGTTATCTCAAAGTTCTGCGAGAGCAATTGCCCCCACAGGCTCCTTACTAGCTCCGCCCTTGAGGTCATTTGATTTCTAAGAACTTGATTTTTAGCAATCGACTCAACATAGGAAGGTTTGCACGTCTAGTGTTGGCAATAGGTCAAGTGTGGATTGGGTAAGGCTTCTATTGTCTCCATATCCAAATTAAAACACACACACACTCATACCTGCACTTTAGGGTAATATCAAAATTCAAAATTTTGCCCAAGTTTTAGGTGGATAACCACACCCGATTTCTTAACCGACGCTTGAGGTACCCAAATTTTTACCCTCTCGTCCAAATTTTTTTTTTACTCTAATAACAAAAATTATATAATAAAACACTAATTATTTATATATAGAATATAGAATTATACTTTAGTTGTTGGATAAATGAGTAATCTGGTAGGATATGACGTATATTCATAGTCGACCCTACAAAACTTTTGGGTAAATAGGTATAAAGTAATACTATCTTAATTTTTAATCGGGTAACAAAATCTTGCCCATATCCGATTTGTTCAAGTCAGATGAGTCGAGTAGACGGTTATCATTGACCCATTGCCAGCCCTAACAATACATATTAAAAGGACAAATCAAGTAATATTCATCTTGAACTTAAATCTACCATGTGGAGAGTAGGACTTTTCTAACCTCAAACAACGTTTGATCTATCCATCAACCTACGTTTGAGAGGTCTATAGATGGAAATGAGTGCATTTACATGGGGTTCACAAGATGTACCTCCCATATTGGTCCTTCACTTGGTCGATAGAGTTTTCCACCAGTGATAGATACCATTGGCTTTTATGATAGTGAAGCTCACTTTGATACAAAATTTGATGATCTTGAACCCCTTCAAATTTCTCAAAGGAAAATTATGAACGAATCAAGTATCTTAATCCAAGTACATTAGTATCGACTCCTATTACTTTAAATCACAATCTTTTCTTGGTTTTTTTATCACTCTTTTAGAATCTGCAACTTGCATTTTTTATGATGGTGAAACTCGCTCTTTTAGCAATTAGTGTTTGCCTAATTTAACAATCTGGATACATGACAATTATAAGGGATTTTGTGATTTTTGCAAATAGATTAGAATATGCAAAAATAATAAAACCAACAACAATTTATGTGGGCATGAGTGGGGAAGAAGAAGAAGAAAATGAGTGCATTATTTTTTCTATTATTTTTGAAGTGTAATCATCTAATGGAGCCCAAAGGGGATTTTTTAAGTGATGGGGTGCAATTGGTAATCATTGGCATGCAACTAGTCGACGTTGACTTACGATTAAGCTCTTCAAGCCCATTTGGAAACGTGTATATATATATATTACTTTTAAAAGTTAAAAAGCTTGTTTGAATTCATTTTATAAAATTACTTTTGTTTTTTTTAATCTTGATTTTTTTGAAAAACAAAAAAAAAATTACTTTCTCTCAAAGTTACTTTCTACTTTCTATCCAAAGAGACTATAATTCATTAAATCGTTAGAGCCAGCGAACACATACCCAACTGCTTCTTGGGTTCAATGTTCAATTTGATATCTTACAACATTAGGTTCAAAAAGTTTTGTAGATGCATAACGCAAAACTTTGCAATCTCTGGATAAAAGTGTAAGATCTTTTGCAGTGATTTACAAAGTTTTAATCAATTTCTTAAGGCAAAACTTTGTCGCTGACAAAAGTTAGTCTAAGGAAACCAAGCACTAGATGCCCACAAATTTTTACCATTTTGAAATTGAATCGAAAAGTAAGCATTTTCATAGACCTAAGAACAATAACCCATTTACGGATTAATGCGGTATAATTAAATAATATATTAATAATTATTTTTCTATATGGGACTAGGCAAAGTCATTGAAGTAGACAGGTGCAAATATTACAAACCTAAACCACAAATTAACACTAAATTAGGGGGAAAGTACGTGTGAGTTACTTAATCACATAGAAATAACTAAACTATATGATCGTGGACCTTTGTTAACACACACACACACACATACATATGATGGCGTTCGAAGGCCCTAAAGAGAGCCAAACATTTTTATAATGTATGGATTAGAGGTTTTGGAATGGGCTGATTTTTTGTGAGGTGATCTCTATGATGAGGAGACCATCCTCATAAAAAAACAGCCCATTTCGAAACTAACCCCATCAAAAGTTGTTTATAAAAATTAGACAGTCCATGATTTTTCAACTTGTAAACTAGAGTTAGAAGTTTCGGAATGAGTTGATTTTTGGTGAGGATGATTTCTTCACCATATAGATCATTCTCACAAAAAATTAGCCTATTCTGAAACTTCTAACCCCTATTTTGAAAAATGTTTTACACAATGTTTGGCTTTCTTTAAGGTCTCTGAACACTTCCCATATATATGTGCACTCAAAAGTCATATATAATCAAAATATTTCTTATTGATTATACCAGGTTTTTAAAACAAGTCATTCTTTTATTTGATTTTGTATTATAAAAATAATAATGTTTTTGTTTTGAAACATGGTATTCCTGTTTGTAGACGACCATGACTTGGTCCATCAGGTAGTCCATAAGACAGGCCCAACTGGGGTTTCCCAGTTATATCCGACAAAACTAATCCATGACCACATGCACCAACCCACACAACACGTGTGACATTTTAATCAAGAAATGGTCATCAGTTTCAAACTCACAACCTATAGGAGCAAACTCTATTTGTTGGTCTTACCGCTGAGGCACACCCCTGATGGGTTAAAAAATAATATTATCTATTAGTGATTTTAGTGGGAGAATCAATAAAAAGTGGGGAGAGTTGACACCACTTTGAATGAGTGTCAAAAACAATAAGCCCCGTGTTTTAGAATTCGATGAGTCAAATCGATTGAATTTTAATTCGTTGATTCAGTTTTAAACCTCATTTGAACCCATTCATTGGGTTGACTAGGAAACTAGTCAAGTCGGATTGAAATCTCAATAGGTTATGTGTTATGTTTATATTCTTTATAGAAAACAAAAAATCAATATAATCCAACATATTAAAAATATAATGGTAATACTTAACAAATTTATTGTAGATATTTATATAATTTACCTTCGTCAACTAATAGGTCCTTGAGTTGATTCAATTTGATAGACATATGAAAAGGGTTATGAAGCCTCCAATAATACTCGCAAGATCGGCATTATTTCAAAAAACAACATGACTCTATATTTTATATGGAACATGTGCATGATTACAACATGAGTGATGCTCAGTCATAACGTCCATAGACTTGTGCATAAGAGGAGTTACGACGCCATAATACATGATCGTCAGCTCAACATCCAAGATCACCCAATCCGTTTTGTGATTAAGAGAGGGGATTTGAACTCAAGGCCTTCGTTTCTTGAGACATGATCTTGGCCATCTTATCAACACTTGGGGGTTGATGCAAGAACTATTATTATTCTTACAAAACTATGATTTGAATTCGATCCACACTAGAAGCACACAAAAACTTGTTTTAACCCATATTTAAACAAGCACTCCCTTGATGAAGAGGCTAATTATCCACGAGGTCTTGGATGTTAGTATTCTCCTTTATAAATAAATAGAGCTTTTATTACTACACCAATTTTTGCTAATACTACATCAAGATGTATCTAATTCTTTGGTGATTTACATATGAATTGGGGTGGTATTAGCAAAAGTTGGTGTGACAATTGAATTTATTTAAATAAAATATACTTAAGGATCGGTTAAAGTCGCCTGGTGGGTTTTCGATTTGACTCAATTCGATGGACATCTGAGTCGAGTCAAATTGAGTTTTCGAGTTGCTTCTATCCTAACTAGTGAGAGAGAAGAAACAGAAAGGTTTCTTTTTAAGTCAAACCGTTTTCTAACCAGTGGGACCCACAATGGGACACACATCAAATTTCCCAAACTTTTACACATGTCACAATATCATTCATATATGGGAAATGTTCAGCAACAAACATTTTGACAAACATTTTGGCAAAACATTTTTCAAAATATGGGTTAGAGGTTTTGGAATGGGCTGATTTTTGGTGAGGATGATCTCTACGGTGAGGAGATCATCATCACCAAAAATCAGCCCATTCCAAAATCTCTTACCCATCAAAAATGGCTTACAAAAAATGGACGGTCCACGATTTCTCAACTTGTAAACATGGGGTTAGAAGTTTTGGAATGGGCTGATTTTTGATGAGGATGATCTCCTCACCATAGAGATCATGCTCATCAAAAATCAGCCCATTCCAAAACCTCTAACCCATGTTTTGAAAAATGTTTTGCCAAAATGTTTGCCAAAATGTTTGTTGCTGAAAGGGACCCTTCATATATATATATGTTGCAACGGCTACTTTGGATTCCCCTCACAATCGTCTGACAGTTTGACTAAGAGTATTTAAAAAGAGATTTACTATTGTCACACTAACTTTTACTAACGCCACACCAATTGTATGCAAGATCTCCATAGGAATTGATGTGGCATTAGTAAGAGTTGGTATGACAATAGCAACTCTCTTAAAAAAAAAAAAAAAATGAAAGTGGTCTTTGGTGGGTCCTAGCCTTGGACCTGCAACAGAGATGGCCGTCTCAGTTCTCACCCTCTTTTCTCTTCTCTCTCTGCAATTGTTTACGATTTTGATTAATATTACATTTGTAGGCACCAAAATTTTGAAAAAGGGCTTTACAAATTTTATAAATAAAAATCCCTAATTTTATTAATGGGCTTCAAATCCAAATTGAGTCCATTAAATGGGAACGTGCCCCCCTACAAGTTTGGGTTTTGGGCTTTCGCAGATAAAGCTCATGATCCTATAAATTCAAGTGATCCACATTAAATATTGGGCCTAATACCCAAATAAATAAATTTGGCCCAATAATAATCCATAAAATCCATAAAATTGGATTTGGACAAATTTAGCCTTTTAAACAAATCAATTAAGCTTTCTTAAGTTGGGGGTATAATTGGAAAGCTAAATTACCTTTAAATCTATAAATACAAGAGCCTCTCTTATTGAGAGGGGATCTGGATCACTTTCTCTGAGAAGACAGAAGCTCTCCCTCTAGAAGAAGAAAAAGCTCTCAAGCCCTCCTTCAGAGACAAAAGCAAGGTTCTTCAGAGATCCGGACTCCGACTAAAGAGAAGATCAAGCATAAAACCCTTCTCCGGAATCCAAGCAACCTTCTCAGCCGATAAAGCGCGAAGCCCGGAGAGAAGAAGATCTACAGAAGCCTCTACAGAAGATCAAGCACAAAGCAAAGCCACCGTTCAAGCAACCTTCTCAGCCGATAAAGCGCGAAGCACGGAGAGAAGAAAAGCTACATACGTCATCACTATTTTGTACTTGACTGTTAATCAGAGGAAACACTGAGATCTGTATCCACTTTTCATCAAAAATCAATAAAATCATTTGTGATTATTTTTCACGGATCCCGAGGTAGATCCGTAGAAATTTATTGTCGACAAATTTCTGGCACGCCCGGTGGGACCATCTCAACCTCTCATCTTTCAGTCAACTGCAAGAACATCACCTAAAGCATCAATGGCATCTCGCAACGTCAACGCTATCGCATCTGCCATTACTGAGAAAGGTAAGAAAACCCTTTCTTCTAATCTTGAATCTGATCAAGTTACTAGTCGCGATCATCATGTGACACGAACAAAGACAAAGACTGGTGGAATCAAGCTAATGGAGCCTCTCCAGCATCACTCCAAGAAACGTGTCACAAAAACGGCACTTACCACAAAAGAATCGTGGGCGGACGTGGTAGAAGACGACTCGTCAGATTCTGGATCTGATTCGAAGTCAAGCGAGGGATCGTCTAGATCTTTATCGATTACTTCTCCGTCACAAACTCACACATCCATCAGAGCAGTGATGACAGCTGGAGCGTTAACAAGAGGAACAAGTTGCCCAAATGGCAGACACCATCAACAAATTAACAAAAGCAATGGAAGACAAAGACATTCAAATTGCAACTCTCGCCAGCCGTTTGGAGAGCATAAAGACAAGGAGAATGAATCGAGTGCTGGACCTTCGCATCCTCCAGGATTCACCCCCGAAGCATACATGCTCCGCACGAAGAGGAACAACGAGCAGACTATTCTGGTTCACGAAAAGCTACTCGAGATCCACCACAAGGATCTGTTGCCTCGCTTTCCGTTCAACAACTGCAAGCAATGATTACGACACCATTCGTGCTCAGTAGGGGGGCATGCCACAGTCCTCATTGGTTTACTCCAAACCTTACACTCAACAATCGAACAAATGCGTCTTCCAGCGGGATATCAACCACAAAATTCCAACAGTTCGAAGGAAAAGGCAATCCAAAGCAACATATTGCCCACTTCATCGAAACTTGCAACAACGCCGGTACATTCGGAGACTTCATGGTGAAACAATTGTTCGCTCCTCCGCGCAATGCGTTTGATTGGTACACTGACTTGGAACCCAACTCAATAGACAGTTGGGATCAACTTGAAAAGAGTGTTTTCGGTCCGCTTCTACAGCATAGAAGAACAAGTAAGTATGGTGCGGCTTGCGCCGTCAAACAAAGGAAGGATGAACCAGTCATTGAGTACTAGACCGATGGAGAGAATCTTTCCCTCAAGTATGGATCGACTCTCCCAATCTTCTGCGATCGAGATGTGTGTTCAAGGGATGCACTGGCAACTCCTTTACATCTAAAAAGGAATCAAGCCACATACTTTCGAAGAGCAGCTACTCGAGCCACGACATGGAGCAGCAGCAAGTGCAAGTTACCCGACAAGCAGACGAACAGAAGCAGACAAGAGACGCAAAAGAGAGTCAGTGCAGGAGAACCAAGTAAACTCAGAAAGACTCCAAGGAGAAGAGTCCCTTCAGTACAAAG
The DNA here is from genome assembly GCF_017979445.1 of Akebia trifoliata. Lineage (NCBI taxonomy): Eukaryota > Viridiplantae > Streptophyta > Magnoliopsida > Ranunculales > Lardizabalaceae > Akebia > Akebia trifoliata. Next base: position 31,343,171 of record NC_141379.1, on the reverse strand, counting down.
TTAAGTAACCACGTGTCAGTACAGCCACAGTCAGTTTAGAACTCAGTATAATCAAGTTTGTAAAACCACAAAATTCAGTTAGGACAAAATCAAAGTTAGCGAAACGCAATAACCAGTAATGTGTTAACTTCAAAGAGTTAAAGTTAACTGTCCAAATTAAGAGTCTGTCCACTTCATTCTACAGATCTGTCAGAGTATTCATCAGAGAGAACGTAAGCAGAGTTCGGTACCGTACAGTTCATAGTAAGCGAGTAACTCAACGAGTAGGAAAATCTTTCCTACACTTCCAATCTTCGAGGTCAAGGGCGAAACTCCTTTACATCGAAGACCCTCAGATCGAGCCACGACAGGAGCAGAGTATAGCTGTGCATCAGACTCCACGACCAAGCGAGCCTCGAAGGCAAGAAAAGAAGGATGGCAAGTCCTTCAAAACCAAGAAGTCTTGTCTACCACTACCAGCAAACCTGTTAAGATCACAGGTAAAAGAAGAGAAGATCAGCCACGAGCTGATTCAACACAAGAAAAAGGAAAAGCTTGGAAACTCTCAAAGAGCTTGAGGCAAAAGAGTACCCTTTTCCTGATGCTGATGTCTTGGGCATGTTCGAAGAGCTACTGAAGTTAAAGCTCATCGAACTTCCAATATCCAAACGACCTGAAGAAGTAGGTCGCAACAATGATCCGAGGTATTGTCGTTATCATAGGGTGATTAGTCACCCAATTGAAAAATGTTTCGTCTTCAAGGAGAAAATCATGGATTTGGCACGTCAAGGGAAAATTGAACTTGACTGTGCCGAAAATGTTGCTACTTCCAACATGACCTCTGTCACTTTTGGATCTTTTGATCCAATACTCTTGACAAGTCAGTATGCTACGCAGATTCCATCTCCTCAAATCACCAAAATTTTACTTCAACCATCACAACTCATATCCGTACATTCCGATGTTGAAAAGGCCCATCCCACGCTGGGGGCAAGGCCATATCAAAGAAAAATCATCACATTTCCTACCTCACTTCAACAAGGACCACAATCTCATTCGGCTTCAAATTCAAAGTCGAGTATCTCACAGTCTACTTCAGTCGACGACGAAGGGTGGACGGTTGTCACTTGTCGAAAAAGACGTCCTACATACATGCCAACTCTTTCTGCTCCAAAGCCAAAGAGAAATAGAAGAAAGTCAAAACCAAGTACAGGGTCAAAGAAACGAAAGAAAGCAACAAAGAAGAAGGCTTTCCGAGTTCCACCTGCAGATCCCGAAGACATCCTTCAGCAACCTCCTCGTGTGCCAGTCACACTTCTAGAATTCTTACCCAAGAAGCTTTTAAAGGAAGTCTGCACGGTTTCATGTCATCAAGTAGAAGCAGAAGTGCTAGAAGATGATGTCGGTAATAGGTCCGAAGAACATCCTACTGCTTCCAGTAATGGAGATCAAAGACTTGAGAAAGACAATAGCACTTCGGAAATAGAAGATTCGCAAGTCGACTTGGATTTGTCCAGTGAATTCCAAAAAGTTCAGCTTACTTCAAAGCAAAGCTCGACCAATTCAAAACAGGAAGTTCAACCTGACGTAAATCCACAACAAGACAGTATGTGTATGGCCACAATCACCTTTACTGACGAGGATCTCCAATTAGGGTCTCGACCTCATAATAGGCCTCTTTATGTTACAGGTTATGTGAGGGAAACTAAAATTCAAAGAATCCTCCTGGATTGTGGTTCTGCGGTCAACATCATGCCAATTCGTACTATGAAACAGGTTGGCATCTCATCGGATCAACTTGCTCGCAGTAAGTTGATGATTCAGGGCTTCAACTTGGGAGGTCAAAGAGCGATTGGCATGATAAGAGTCAAGCTCTCTATTGCAGATTTGGAGTCAACAGCGCTTTTCCACGTGATTGATTGTAAAACTTCATATCACTTACTTCTCGGTCGACCATGGTTACATGAAACTGGAGTAGTAGTACCATCCACATTACATCAATGCTTCAAGTATTACCAAGATGGTGTGCAGAAACGTGTAATAGCCGAAGATCAACCGTTTGACAAAGGCAGAAACGTATTTTGCAGATGCAAAATTCTATTTTGAAGGGGATGTCATTCAAGAAGCATTTCCAGTTTCGGTACCTCCTTCGAGTAAGCAAAAACCTGACAAAGGAAAGTATGCTATGAATGACGCCGATAAGATTTCTCCCGGTCCTCCGCTTCAAAAAGAACGAAGTAAGAAGCAAGAACCAGAAACTCGACAGATGAAAGTGGGCCAATCAATGGTGGACGCGTCATCCACAGTTGTATCGCCAACCCCAATGCTTCGTTACGTGCCACAATCGAGACGAAAGCCGGGACAATCACCTTTCGAAGAGATTTCTTCAAAGACTAAACTTCCTGTCTCTAAAATCGAATTGGAGACGTTGAAAGAAGAGTTGACATTCCCGGTTACACCTCTCCAAAAATCTTACATAGTAAGGACACCCGTGGAAAACGTTGTCCCAACTACATCAATTGTGAAGAACCATAAAGACAACCTCGCAAAAGTAGAGTCCAAAAGTTGGTTCGGTCCTAAAACTTCAAAGTTATTCGAAATTGCTGGTTACGGAAAAGGTGAACCCGTACGATTGGGTGAACTACTACCAACTGATCAAATTCATGGTTTAACTTCAACACAAGTCAAACTCGTTCGAGCTGGAGAAAAAGGTTTCATTCACACGAGCGGGGCTAGGGTATACGTCAGAAGCTCCAATCAAAATTTCTAAGATGAAGACGGCTGCTTCGCAACATACTACAGTAGAAATCATTGATGAGTCTGAAGAAACACCAGTTCCACGAACATCGGTCTTTGATCGAATTGGTGGCCACATCTCGACCACGTCGGTATTTGACCGATTAGGTGCTTTAGATGATCATCATGATGTACAGATTCATAAACCTCGTGCGTCTGCTATATCTAGACTTGGTCAGAATGTTGGGGTAAAAATACGAAAAGAATCGCGACGTCGACCTAAGCCAATGAATAAACATGTGGAGCATAAAGATAGTAGTGGCTTGCATAGCACTATTCCATCTCGCATGAAACGACAAACGACTTTAGAAGTCTCGATATCAGATGCATTGGTTGTGAAACGACGCACCATCATCCTCACAAACCAAACGAGCAACAGCAGAACTTCAACTGTTGAAACAGACAATTCTGAAGATGTCGTTTCGGTAAATCATATTACCATCGAGGAATTCCCTGAAGAAGATTCTACGTCGTCTCAGATGAAGAACTCGAAAATGCTCCACCTGTCTTTGAAGAAGGCGGGCAAGCCACTGTAGATGACTTAAAAGAAATAAATCTAGGGACAATTGAAGAGCCGAGACCTACGTTCGTTAGCACTCTTCTAAACCAGCATGAAGAAGCCGAGTACCTCAAGTTGCTACAAGAGTACCGAGATGTATTTGCTTGGACTTACAAAGAAATGCCAGGACTTGACCGACCCGAAGATCGCTGTTCATCAGCTCTCAGTTAAACACGGAGTTCGCCCAATAAAACAGGCACAACGTCGTTTTCGACCAGAGTTGATACCACAGATTGAGACAGAGGTCAACAAGTTGATAGAAGCTAGCTTCATCCGAGAAGTAAAGTATCCAACCTGGATTTCTAACATAGTTCCGGTAAGAAAGAAGAATGGGCAAATTCGAGTATGTGTCGATTTTCGCGACTTGAATAATGCATGTCCAAAAGACGATTTTCCGCTCCCAATCATAGAGCTTATGGTTGATGCAACCACAGGACATGAAGCTTTATCTTTCATGGATGGATCTTCTGGCTACAATCAAATTCGAATGTTGCCAAAAGACGAAGAGCTTACAGCCTTTCGTACCCCAAAAGGTATATATTGTTACAAAGTTATGCCTTTTGGACTTAAGAATGCTGGTGCCACTTACCAGCGAGCTATGCAGAAAATCTTTGATGACATGCTACATGACAAGGTGGAATGTTACGTTGATGACCTAGTAGTAAAGTCCAGGAAAAGAGAAGATCATTTACAACATCTACGTGATACCTTCGACAGATTACGACGGTACCAGCTCAAGATGAATCCATTAAAATGTGCTTTTGGAGTTACCTCGGGCAAATTTTTGGGATTCGTGGTTCGGCATCGTGGTATTGAAATCGACCGAAATAAAATTGAAGCCATTCAAAAAATGCCAGCACCAAAAAACATTCATGAACTCAAAAGTTTACAAGGTCGACTTGCCTACATTCGTAGGTTTCATCTCAAACTTAGCTGGGCGTTGTCATCCCTTCAGTCGATTGATGAAGAAAGATACATCATTTGAATGGGATGAAGCTTGTGAGAATGCTCTGAAAAGCATCAAGGAGTATCTTCTCAAGCCTCCTGTTCTTTCTGCACCAATTCCTGAAAAGCCATTGATTCTCTATATTAGTGCACAAGAAATGTCACTAGGAGCATTGTTGGCTCAAGAAAATGATGAAGGAAAAGAAGGTGCACTCTACTACTTGAGTCGAACTCTTGTTGGAGCAGAAGTAAACTATTCACCCATCGAGAAAACATGTTTAGCGCTCATCTTTGCCACAAAGAAACTCCGGCACTACATGTTGTCGCACACAATCCGACTCACTGCGCGAGCTGATCCACTCAAGTACATCATGACAAGGCCAGTCTTGTCGGGAAGACTAGCTAAATGGGCCCTTCTCTTATCAGAATTTGAAATTATTTACATCCCTCAAAAGGCTGTAAAAGGGCAGGCGTTAGCCGATTTTCTTGCTGATCATCCTATTCCGGCTGAATGGGAATTGTCTCACGACTTGCCCGACGAAGAAGTATTCTCTATTGATGTGCTTCCAGCTTGGAGAATGTTCTTTGATGGCGCAGCTAGAAGAGATGGAGCGGGGGCAGGTGTAATTTTTATCACCCCACAAAATGAAGTATTGCCATTCTCGTTTGCCTTGACAAAACTATGTTCAAACAATGTTGCAGAATACCAATCTCTGATCATTGGTTTAGAACTCGGGCTAGAGATGAAGTTACACCAACTCTACGTATATGGGGACTCACAACTCGTCATTAACCAACTCTCGACAGAGTATGACGTTCGAAAGCATGAGTTAGTGCCTTATCACTGCTATGCTGTACAACTGGTAAGACAATTCGAAGACGTCATCATTAGGCACATACCAAGAGCCGAAAACAAGCAGGCTGACGCTTTAGCTAGTCTTGCTGCAAGTTTGGCTATGCCAGAAGGAAAGACAATGAGTATCCCTATCTGCCATAGGTGGGTACTACCTCCTTTGATAGAAGAAAATTGCGAGTCGCATGAAGCAAACGTTGTTGAAATAGCTAAAGTCAAAGATTGGAGACAGCCACTTATCGACTATCTACAGCATGGGAAGCTACCAGACGACCTAAAGCACAAAATCGAAATACGTCGTAGGGCACCTCGATTTTTATATTTCAATGATAAGTTATATCGTCGCTCTTTCGACGATATCTTAATGAGATGTCTCGGAGATGATGAAATTCGAGATGCTTTAGAAGAAGCATACTCTGGAGTGTGCGGTTCACATCAGTCAGAACCAAAACTCCATCACAGTCTGAAGATGATGGGATTTTACTGGCCTACTATGGTGAAAGATTCTCTAAACCATGCAAAGAGGTGTAAAGCTTGTCAATTTCATGGAGATTACATTCGTCAACCACCAGAGCCATTGCATCCTATAATCGCATCTTGGCCCTTTGACGGGTGGGGACTTGATGTCGTTGGACCACTCCCAAAATCTTCGAGGCAATATCTCTATATCCTCGCCGCAACAGATTACTTTTCTAAGTGGGCGGAAGCAGTTCCCCTTCGAGAGGTCAAGAAAGAAACGGTTGTCGACTTCATCAAAAGTAATATCGTCTTCCGTTACGGCATTCCACGATATATCATGACAGATAATGGGAAATCTTTTAGCAATACGCTGATGGATCAATTCTGCCTGAAGTTTAACATTAAGCAGAGATGTTCTACAATGTACAACGCCGCAGCAAATGGACTCGCTGAAGCCTTCAACAAAACTCTCTGCAAGCTTCTTGAGAAGGTTGTCTCAAAATCGAAAAAAGATTGGCATGAACGAATTGGAGAAGCATTATGGGCATACAGAACCTCATACCGCACCTCCACACAGGCCACACCTTACTCATTGGTTTATGGAGTTGAAGCTGTTCTCCCATTGGAACGACAGATACCTTCCTTAAGGATTGCGATTCAAGAAGGTTTGACCTGCGATGAGAATGCTAAGTTACGTCTGGCTGAACTTGAAGCATTGGACGAAAAAAGATTGGAGGCACAACAACGGCTAGAATGTTACCAAGCCCGGCTGTCACGTGCATTCAATAAGAAAGTTCGACCACGTTCTTTTCAAGTTGGCGATTTAGTTCTCGCTGTACAACGACCAATCATCCTCTCACACCGTTCTGGAAAGAAGTTTGATCCAAAATGGGATGGGCCTCATGTAGTGAAAGAAGTATACACTAATGGTGCATATCTTCTTGTAACACCAGAAGGATTACGTCTTGGTCCGATCAACGGGAAATTTCTCAAACGATACTATGCTTGAAAGAATCATGCTCCCCAGCACGAGCCTAAACTGTTCGACAATGCTCCCCAGCACGAGCCTAAACTGTTCGACAATGCTCCCCAGCACGAGCCTAAACTGTTCGACAACGCTCCCCAGCACGAGCCTAAACTGTTTGACAATGCTCCCCAGCACGAGCCTAAACTGTTTGACAACGCTCCCCAGCACGAGCCTAAACTGTTTGACAATGCTCCTCGGCACGAGCCTAAACTGTTTAGCAATGCTCATTATCGTACGAGCTTAAACTACATGATACTCCTGACCCGCATGAGTTAAAACTGTGAACGGTCCAAAAAAAAAGAATTGAGCTCGCTAGATTGAAAACCCGAGAGGGCGGTCTAGGCAAAACTTAGAGCATCCATCTGAACTACGTTATGGTTTGATCCCGTTTTTGGGTACGTAGGCAGCCTGTAAAGTTACTTCAGGTTCAACCACATCAAAAAAAAAAAAAAGATATACTCGTATAAGGAAAAGGGGAAATTTTATTAATTTCAAATGAAGTGAACAATGATATAATTTCCTAAGTCCTATACAGTAAAAAATAAATAAATAAATAAAACTTAATATAAAGAAGTAAGGTTCCAAAACTTCTTCTTCAAAGACTCTCTCTCGGCTTCGCAAGCAGCTATTTCATCATCATCAATGATTGGAGCATTAGATAAGCGAGTACACTCCGCTTCAACAGTAAGTAGAGCCTCCTCCTCTTCCTGAACTTGAGTATTAAGAGATTCTTTAGAAGCAGCGACTTGTGGTAGCATTTCTCTGATTGAGTCAACTCGTTTCTATCTCAACTTCTCGTTTAGTCAGTTCAACTTCTTTATCTTTAACTTCAGTCAGTTGCGTACGTAAACTATCCACTGATTGACGTTTTAGTTGAGCTTCCTGATCTAAGACAGATAGCTGAAGATCCCTATCATCTGCTGACAAAGATGATAAAGCCTTCTCTCGTCTTGAAAGATACGCTTCTACTCCAGTTATAAGTGATTCGAAGAAGTTAGCAAAAGGCATAGGATCAGTTCTGAAAGCATTCTTGAGAGAAGAGATGATGGCCGGCATATGAAGTGATTGCCATTCTCTTAGGTTGGAAAAGCCAATATTGAGCATCAACTCAACCCTAGATCGAAGGAATTCATCACGAGCTCTATGTAATGCTTGTTGAACGCATAAGTCGATGTCACTATCATGTAAAGAAGCTTGTCGAGTTTGGGTAGAAATAGTAAGCATTCCACGTGACTTCGGAACAATCACAGATGAATCAACCAACTTATTAGAAGTAGGTAAAGCCAATGCGGTAGGAGCCGTATGTGTAGTTGAAGTTGATGAAATGCCATGAGAATTTTGACGAGGACATGAAGAAACCTCATCCCCATCACTCTTTGAGGGGTCTTCAGTAGCAATCAATTCCGAAAGCCCTCTACTAAGATGACTGACATTCAAAACATCTCCCATACCCGAGAAGGCAGGGAAGATTGGAAAATCTTCTGAGGCGAACAAATCGGCAATGGAATGTATATTGGTTGATGATTCTGCGAGATCAATTAAATCACAAAAGATTATACATTTAAAAAAAAAAACATGAAATTTCTAAGAAAGGAAAAAGTGTGTAAAGTTACCTTTCCTAGGAGACACATCATTCTCAGCTTCAGCTTCTTGCCTATCCGGAGTCACACTCGTATCTTTAGGTTTAGTCTGAACAACAGGCTTCAAAGAACTAACGGGACGACTTGATTTATGAACAACTTGTTCTACATCTACCCCAAGAATGTTGGCCTGTTCTGTTCGAGTAGTCGTTGGAGTCGGCAGTATTTTTTTGAAACGCAATTTCAATCTACGTTCTGCAATGACATTTTGCGTATCATCAATGCTAGTGTGTTCTATTCTTCTTTTTCGAGAAGGTTTTTGCGTGACAAGCAAAGCACGACGTGCCTCACGATCTTCAAATCCTTTTCTTTCATCAAAATTAAAGTTCGGAACGGAGACGCTATCTTCAAGAAGACGAAAATCAAGGGCATCCAAATGAGGTAGTACATCTTGAACCCACCAATCCCTATAACTCTTATCAAATTGCCGGTTCATGTCTTGCACTTTTGGAGGAATAAAAAAATTGACTCGACTTTTGGTCTGAGTCAAAGACAACCATAAACTGTATAACTCTATCCCATCCACGGATCTTGTGAAAGGAATCGGAGTTCCAGGGATACGTTGACGAAAGCCTTGTTGACGAGCAAACCTGTGAGGGCTATACATTTCCACCTCGTAAACATCACCATATCGAAACATAACAAATCCAGGACGACAGCTTATCATGAAAGCTTGAATTTCAGAAGGATCATCACCATCATCAGTCCGCATCCTTCTATGACCTTTTGGCGGCCAAATCTCTTCCGGATACCATTTAAAATCACTAGAATCCATGGTTCTTATCAGATTCCTTGCATCTTTAGCACTATCTTCCCAATAAAAGTATGAGTTGGAAACACCAGCTGTGCGAACCAAATACGGAGGTCCAAAGTCAGCATCAATGCTACCAAATACTCCCCGAGGAAAATGAAGTCCAACCCACCCAAATAAGTAATGAAGGGGACAATAACTCGTGGAGGCACCTACAACTTTCTGTGTTTTCATACCCCAATAAGTCTGAGTTAGACCTTTGTATAAACAACACAGAAGTGGAGGTACCAAGCTGAACGTAGTACCTCGGGCCATCAATGCTGCTATCTTGAAAGTACCTGGACGAATAACATCACCATTCTCACAAGGGAGAATAAAACGACACAACCACAAGGAGAGGTATGCAGCTGTCATAGCTTCATCTTCAACATTCTGATTTGCAAGAAAACCGAGCCTGATAAATGGATTTTCTCCCTCTTTACGACCCCCCTTAGCCAAAGTAACTCGAGAAGAAAAGGGTCTTTGTAATTTTGTTCTAGGATACTGACGGCCATTACGATTAATGTAGAACGATTTTGCCCTTTCTTTATACTCTACTGTCAGACGAGGATTAGAAATTCGTTCAGCTTTAACATACCAGAAATCAAGCCACTCACTGTGACTAACACAGTCACTCCCTTTTTCAAGAATCAGTAAAGCATATGCCTTGAACAGATACTGACAGGAAAGAGGAAGTCCTGAAACACCGTTGCAACCCATGAGTTCATTGAGACTGGGTACTACTTCTTCATAATACTCACCGGTGATAGAAAGCCCAGAAATCTTCTGCATTTCCCATAAAGAAATGCCAACTTCCCCACGACCTGTCACAAAAGTATTGGTTTCGGGACACCAAAACTCACACAAAGCCCGGTACATACCATTAGGACGACTGTACTCCTTACTAGCTGCAAATATAGTTTCACCAAGGGAAGCTGTCGACTTTCTGCTTTGTAGTTTATGGCTCACGTCCAAACTCCAGTCCCAAAAACCACTGAGATATCGAATGTCGCCTCGAGGTTCAATATCCGAACCCCATCGAGTGAAACGTTGCATGATTTTCTGTGCCAAAACAGCCTGTGGACAATTACGAGTTCGATCATGATGTGGAGGATGACATAAAGATGGTTGACGCTCCATATCAATCTCATCTCCAGGAAGTAGGTCAACCGTTGAAGGATATTCACTCAAAGCTGCCAAATCAAGTGATGTGTCCCTTTCTGTATCATGTGCCTTCAAAGGACCAGTCATCGGTGTGTGCACTGCAAGTTTCAGCTCCATAGATGAAATATTTCCTCCTTTTGAATGACCAGATATCATAACATGGGGAAAACAAAGCCATTTTCCTTTCTGAGAAGGATCTGCATGGTCATCTACCCAACCTTCACGCGGTAAGCTTCGTTTGGAACGATTCTTATTCCTTAAACCTTTGGAAAGGGTGTCCCTAGCCATCTCTGCAAAATTTCAATGGAAAAGAAAAGAATAAACACATTTATTCAAAAAAAAAAAAAAAAAAAAAGTCTTACTAAGTACTAGTGTCACATTGACTAAAAGTATATAAGAGTATGAATAAAAATCCATCATGTTCAATAGTGCTATAGTGCTAGAGATTAGCCAATTGACGTTTGTCCACTCTTAAGCACTAATGATAAATGACTACTTTAGAGCTTGACCAACTAACTGGACAAATAGATCGTCGCCTGGTTCTTCTACTTGAACAAATCCTGCTTCAAGTAATTTTTCTAGCCAATTGACGTTTGTCAGCCAGTTGACGTTGTCACCTCTTAAGCACTACTGATGAACAGCTATGCTAAAGATTGACCAACCGACTGGACAAATAGCTCGTCGCATGGTTCTTCTATATGAACAAATCTTACTTCAAGTGATTCTTTAGCCAATTGACGTTTGTCAACCGATTGACATTGTCCACTCTTAAGCATTATTGATGAACAATTGCTTTAGAGATTAGTCAATTAGTTGGACAAATAGCTCGTCGCATGGTTCTTTTGTATGAACAAATCTTACTTCAAGTGATTCTTTAGCCAATTGACGTTTGTCAACCGATTGACATTGTCCACTCTTAAGCATTATTGATGAACAATTGCTTTAGAGATTAGTCAATTAGTTGGACAAATGGATCGTCGCATGGTTCTTCTGTTTGAACAAATCTTGCTTCAAGTAATTTTTCTAGCCAATTGACGTTTGTCAGCCAGTTAACGTTGTCACCTCCTAAGCACTACTGATGAACAGCTATGCTAGAGATTGGCCAACTAGCTGGACAAATAGATCGTCGCATGGTTCTTCTTTTTGAACAAATCCTGCTTCAAGTAATTTTTCTAGCCAATTGACGTTTGTCAGCCAGTTGACGTTGTCACCTTCTAAGCACTACTGATGAACAGCTATGCTAGAGGTTGGCCAACTAGCTGGACAAATGGATCGTCGCATGGTTCTTCGGTTTGAACAAATCCTGCTTCAAGTAATTTTTCTGGCCAATTGACGTTTGTCAGCCAGTTGACGTTGTCACCTCCTAAGCACTACTGATGAACAGCTATGCTAGAGATTGGCCAACTAGCTGGACAAAAGAGATCGTCGCATGGTTCTTCTTTTTGAACAAATCCTGTTTCAAGTAATTTTTTTAGCCAATTGACGTTTGTCAGCCAGTTGACGTTGTCACCTTCTAAGCACTACTGATGAACAGCTATGCTAGAAGTTGGCCAACTAGCTGGACAAATGGATCGTCGCATGGTTCTTCGGTTTGAACAAATCCTGCTTCAAGTAATTTTTCTGGCCAATTGACGTTTGTCAGCCAGTTGACGTTGTCACCTCCTAAGCATTACTGATGAACAGCTATGCTAGAGATTGGCCAACTAGCTGGACAAATGGGTCGTCGCATGGTTCTTCTACGGGTACATATTTCACATTACGCAACGCTTCTGTCATGTCAATAATGTTCGCCCCAAGCATGACTAACAAATTCGAGTCATTATAAAATTAACGGACAAGCACCGTTTCCTAATAACTTGATCAATGCACCCTGTTGCAAGTCATCATGTATAAAAAGGGAATATGGCAAGATAATCAGGTTTTAAAAGAAATATTACCTTTTTTTTTTTTTTTGGTATAGTTGTCGAGGTGCGATGACGAAAATTGAATTGAGTAGTTGCTAAGATTAAAGCTACTGCAAAAAAGAAAAAAAATGCATGTTAGATGTTATACTGAGCAACATCACAAAAGGAATCTAAAAAAAAATCCCAAAATAAGTCTAGGGGTCAAAGACCTTAACAAGATCTCAAATCTTATTGGGGCCATGGGTCCATAAAGATTATTATATCGGCAATCCAATTTTGAAATTGAGATGCAATGCTGAAGAATGATCTCTGTTTTCAAAAATCTGAAAATTTTGTGGTGTTAATGAGGAGGGAAATTCGTACTTACAATTAAGAGGGTGGTATTTCAAAGAAAAAAAATGGAGATTCAAGGAGCTTAGTTCCTTGAAAATAGATCGGCTCTTAGATACGCTGGTACTATCGTCTTCTTTATCTTCTCATCTGTCAAGCAACTCTCCCAAACCTTGCTACTGCCATTGATGTGGATAGTTAGTAAAAATTTCAAAGAAAGAAGAAAGAAAGAATGACGTAGATCCATCGCCACAATATTCGATCCAAGGGGTTATAAATCTCTGTTCCCCAACATCCATCAATAGAGAAAGGAGAGTGAGAAGGAAAGCAAAGAACTCGACATCAATAGCCTTTATCACTAATATGGAGGTCGCAGCCCCTGTTTTGTAAAAATAAAAAAAAAAAAAAATTATTCTCGAACTTAAGTATGTGAGCGCACATGAGTTACCGCATTGGCAATCCATCACCACAGTCTTCAAGATGTTACGAGAATAAATTTTACAAATAAATCCATCATGTTCTGGAAAAAGGAGATTAAAGTTTTGTTGTCTTCATTTACTTCCTTCTGACTTCAATTTACGTTTTGGAGATCACAATGTAAACCCAGTAAGCCTTAGCAAGATTTGGAAGCTTATTATGGTAGTAAGAATAGTTTTTTTTAATATAATAAGAAAAAACAAGAGCAGCCCTTGTTTTAGCCTCCACGTACAGCAACAAGAGAGACTAACCTGTAGGCAGCTGTGGTTGGGACGTGAGTAGATGCGCCTTATGAGAGTGTTGCTCCAACGAAAAAAAAAAGAGGAGAATGAAATAAATAGGCGAGAAGAAGGTGGAATTGAAGAAGGAGTAGGAGAGAAAGAAGAGAGGAGTGGGACTCTCAGCGGTGCAGGAACGTGAGACAGAAGGAGAATAGAGACGTGAAAAAAATAAATAAATAAATAAATAAATAAAATAAAATAAAATTCGAAAAAAAAAAAAAAAAAGAAAAAAAAAAAAGAAAAAAGAAAGTAAGCTAAGCTTACTAACTAAGTAAGAATTCAAATCTTACTAAAGTTGTTGCTGCCCCTTGATGTTCCCTCATCACAATCTGCAAAGAAGAAAAAGGAGGACGAGACAAATAGTAGACGATGAACCCTCTACAGCAGCCGTGGGAGATGAATCCTTCTTGAAATAGGCTATTAGTGTTTAAAGAGGATTGAAAGATCTTCACCGAATTGATTCGATTGGCTTGTAGAAGGAAGAGTCCTTCTTGAACCCGTCTTGAATGTTTGGAGACGAAGTAAAAAAAAAAAAAAAAAACAATTTAAAGAAGAAGAAGGAGAAGGAAGAGAGGTTACCTATAAGCATGTAACGCTCAAGAAAAGAACGTGTTGCTGCAAATTCCTTCAAGAATCGTCCATTAACTGCAAACCGGCTCGGTTTGAAGAAGAAGAGTTCTTCTTGGACATGGTTGTGAGGGCTCTTCGAAAAAAAAATTAATTAAAAAAATAGATAAAGAAATCGAGGTTTCAATCTTGAGATCTGTTTTTCAAAGAAGGGCAATTCCAAACCCAATAATCGGTTTCTCTCCGGAGAGAGAGAGCTAATCCGAGGCTGTGGAAGGTGTAAATCGATCTTGACTATGCGAATCTACGGCTGAAATCTGAGAAAACGAACTTCCCATGGCTGCGACTTGAGAGGGTGAAGCTTCCATGGCCGTCGAGAATGAAGAGAACAGGGAATAGATTTAGAGTTTTGTTTTGTTAAAACTTCTATTGACACCCCAGTTTTTAATTGCCTAAGTCTCAAAGGGTTTACACAAAACAGCAAAATCGATAAATAAAAAAAAAAAAATGATAGTAAGCTAAGCTTACTAACTTAGTAAGATGCAAATTATGCTGAAGCCCAACCTAGTCCATTACAACATCCAAGCCCAAGACTAGTATAATTGTTTTAAGGCCTGATCCATGGCTATTGGGCCTAACAACAACAAAGCATAGAGCTATGAGCCTTTAAAAAAAAAAACAGCCCATTGGGCCAGGTTAGTGCGGTAATGTTCCTATACATGACCCAAACACGATGGGCTGAAGAGGCAGCATTCAAGTTCTGTTAAAATAAAGTTGTTGAGAAGTGGCATTGATCCTATGCACACTGGATACACCAAATTCTAATGGGACTTAATTGCTTCCAAGTTTTGTTCCACCTCAACTCGAATGAATATAGAGGCAACTCAGTTATAAAGCTTGTTAGAGGAACACGTCGGATTAACAAAAAAAAAAAAAATGTTGACACATTCACCAAAGCATATCACACACTAGTCAAGGTGATCAAGAATGCATCATTGCTAGCTACGCATCAAATAATGCATCCTTGAGGGGGCATTTGTAGGCACCAAAATTTTGAAAAAGGGCTTTACAAATTTTATAAATAAAAATCCCTAATTTTATTAATGGGCTTCAAATCCAAATTGAGTCCATTAAATGGGAACGTGCCCCCCTACAAGTTTGGGTTTGGGCTTTCGCAGATAAAGCTCATGATCCTATAAATTCAAGTGATCCACATTAAATATTGGGCCTAATACCCAAATAAATAAATTTGGCCCAATAATAATCCATAAAATCCATAAAATTGGATTTGGACAAATTTAGCCTTTTAAACAAATCAATTAAGCTTTCTTAAGTTGGGGGTATAATTGGAAAGCTAAATTACCTTTAAATCTATAAATACAAGAGCCTCTCTTATTGAGAGGGGATCTGGATCACTTTCTCTGAGAAGACAGAAGCTCTCCCTCTAGAAGAAAGAAAAAGCTCTCAAGCCCTCCTTCAGAGACAAAAGCAAGGTTCTTCAGAGATCCGGACTCCGACTAAAGAGAAGATCAAGCATAAAACCCTTCTCCGGAATCCAAGCAACCTTCTCAGCCGATAAAGCGCGAAGCCCGGAGAGAAGAAGATCTACAGAAGCCTCTACAGAAGATCAAGCACAAAGCAAAGCCACCGTTCAAGCAACCTTCTCAGCCGATAAAGCGCGAAGCACGGAGAGAAGAAAAGCTACATACGTCATCACTATTTTGTACTTGACTGTTAATCAGAGGAAACACTGAGATCTGTATCCACTTTTCATCAAAAATCAATAAAATCATTTGTGATTATTTTTCACGGATCCCGAGGTAGATCCGTAGAAATTTATTGTCGACAAAAATACTGGATTTGTTTTTTAAGCCAAGGACCAAGTCTTCTCTTTCACACGATCACACCTTTCAATCTCACAGCCATGAAATCAGAATCTTGGGTTTCAAAGCTGAAATCCAACAGGTCCGTTCTTACTCTTCTTGTTAATCTTTGTTTCTTTGATCATTCATCCTAATTTGGTTTTTCTTTTTTTTCCATCAAATCTTCATGTACCCACTTTAGCTTCTTCTGTCTCGTTTCACTCTAAGATGAAAAAATTGAAATTTTGATTAAACCTATTTAGTTTTTCTAAAATGGTTTGTTGGAGATTTGCAATGTAGGGCTAGATTTCGGAGTTTTTTTTTTTTTTACTATGTTATTGTGTTTGGGTTTCTAAGGTTTTTGAGATTTAGGGTTTGAGAATCATGGAGGAGGTCGAAGAAGCTAATAGAGCAGCTGTTGAGAGCTGTCATAGAGTTTTTAGTCTGTTTTCTCAACCCAAAGATCATATTCAGTATAGAAACTTAATGGTGGAGACAAGGGAGGCTGTGTTCAAGTTCAAGAAAGTTGTGTCTCTTCTGAGTACTAATTTGGGTCAGGGAAGAGTCAGAAAATTGAAGAAATTTCAATCCCAACCCCCCTTTCCCCAAAAAATCTTCTTAGATAACCCAAATTCTAAATCAGATTCTTCAGCCAAGCCCCTCCAACTTCTCCAAACTAGTCCAGCTATAGAGATATGTTCAAGTTCAACAACTAAGAATTATATGGATCTTCCTCAGAAATTGTTCTTAGAAAACCCATCTCTAGAAATGGGTTCAATTACTAAGAATCCTCTCCAACTTGCCCAACCAACACCACCAACACAGTATCAAATCCAACAACAACAGAAAATGAAATTCCAGGCTGATACAATTTATGGAAGGAGCAACAGTGGGTTAGACCTCATGTTTGATAGTACTTCTAATTGTACACTCACTATGTCATCGACCAAATCATTCATTTCGTCTCTAAGCGTGGATGGAAGTGTGGCTAACATGGATGGAAAGGCCCTCTATTTGACCAGGTCACCGCAATTTTCTAATTGGAACTCACACCAGACTCCAAAGAGGAGGTGTTCTGGGAAGGGAGAGAATGGGAGTGTGAAATGTGGAAGTAGTCGTAGATGTCACTGCTCAAAGAGGAGGTGAGATTTAATTAATCACCGGCTTTTATATTCAATTAGTTATGATCGATTGATTTTAATTGGCGATGATCTTTATTTCTGTTTATAGGAAACTGAGGGTGAAGAGATCAATCAAGGTGCCTGCAATTAGTAACAAGCTTGCAGATATCCCTCCCGATGAGTATTCATGGAGGAAGTATGGACAGAAGCCAATTAAGGGTTCTCCACACCCTAGGTACATCTACACTTCGCTTTCTTATTTGTAACGTATTATGTTATTATGGATGATTCATTAAGATTGAATGTCGGTTATGATTTGACATATATATGTTTTTTATAGAAAAATTGAATTGTTTGTTGCACACTTCTAGGGGAAATGGGTGCACTTGTCCCCACAAGAATTTATAAAATTTATATGCTATTGGAACGGATAACAGCGGTGGATTTTCCACCGCTATGGCTCCCGCAAGAAATTTTTTAGAGTTTTAATTGTCCCCCAGGTAGACAAAATGGCTCCGCACACTAACACTCTTTGCTCTTGCCAATGGTTGTTATTGCCGTTATACTTATCCCCAGCATTGGAACGGTTCATCCTAACTTTACAAAAGAAAGTGTTACAACTAGTCTGAAATGACTGTAACTAGTCTCTTAAATTTACATGAACCCACATGTTTAATGCCTGGACTGGTACCTTTTTATCATAAATTGTCCTGAAAATGGGTTAAGGAAGTGTCCATGAAGTAAAAACAAGAAAAGAGAAGTTTTTGGATCATTCATATTAAATAAATGATACCTAATTGTAGACTCCGTACTCTGAAATATAGCAAAAGCAACCAACTTTCAGAAGGTATAGTTGTAGTTGTGTTGATGTATAAGGGTTTAGTTTTTTGGTCATGGTAGAATATTTTCCTTGATTTGCTCTCCCTTACCAAGAATATCTGTTAAGCAAATAAGGGTATTTCATACTCATTTTTAAAAGTTGTCATTGGACAATTATAATTGTAGGTGCATTTTAAATACGGTTTTTGTTAATGTGTGCCCTAAGGGTAAACATTAAGATGCATTAAATACACCTTGGAAAAAAGCATTTGAGGGTATTAATGCATCTTAACATGTGCCCTTAGGGAACATGTTAACAGAACCCTTTAAATATTGCCAGTATCCAAGTATTTTTCTTGACATTGCACGAACTCAAATTTGATAATGGAGACAATCTAGTCTCGACTGAGTAGGCTTGGGTTGAACCTATGCAGGGGATACTATAAATGTAGCAGCATGAGTGGTTGCCCAGCGAGGAAGCATGTTGAGAGGTGCTTGGAAGACTCCTCAATGCTTATCATCACTTACGAAGGTGAACACAACCACCCTAAGTTGTTTCTATCCCAATCTGTCCACACACAGACTTCATAAAAAGCAACATCGAGATCACTGCAAGGGACCCACTATTCATATCCATTAACGTCCAATATTTGGTTTACTGTAAATTGCTCCTGGACATAATATGTATGATTCAAGCCTGAGAATGCAGATGATGGAGTGGTTTTCTGGCAAGGGGAGTATGCTTTTCTAGGTCTTTCGGCCTCTTGGGGCATATTAGGTATAAACCACAAAATCAGATAAAAAACTCAAGACAGAAAAAAAGTGATTGAAATATGCTTCCCATTTGACAAAGTCAGACACTTGAAGAGTTTCCTACTTGTACTTTTAAGGCTCTGCTCGCCTTCGTTGCCTTCTTGTTGATAGGTGCGACTTTGTGAATTGTGTCGTTTATTTGATCAATGGGTCGATTGCTAACAGTATCAGAAGGTAAATGAGAATTTGACTGGCCTGTAACTTTTATTCTACGGGAATTAGAGATCGTCCTTAATTTCATTGCTGCAAATTTTTGTGGAATGTTGATCCGACATTTCTTTTTTTTAAAAGGTGAATCTAACAATCTCATCATTAGTATTTCTAAAAATCTATGAAATAAGTTCGATATCTAGTATGAGCATTAATCCCTCAGGGGCCTCTTGCAAGGGCACACTCTCGCTTGATGCATGTGATGCACGTGCCCTTGGACTAATCCTTGGACAAGGCCATAGTCTATATAGATTGGGCAAATCCCAAATGGAAGTCAAATATTAAAAAAAAGGCAAAACCTTAAGGGCACAAATATATATTTATATTTATAAAGAAAAGACATTTAAACAACTAAGATAGGATTTAGCAGTGGACCATAAATATGGTGAGCGTGCCACGTAAGGATAAGCTTTAGTGGGAGTATTTATGTGAAAGGCGCATGTGTTGCCTATCCATGCATGATCATACATAATATCTACACATACATGCATGCATGCATGCATTTGTGAGTTAAGAAGGAAGGAGTGCGCAGGGGGGGGGGGATAAAGTAGAAAGTAGCTCCACGTGACCATTTGGTCCCCAGATAAAGAGACAGCTAAGAACGCTCGGCACAGACGGGGAGGGCGAAGCTACAGTAGCCACACGTGTGAAGTCAAAGAAGCGTGTTGTATGAAGAAAATGACGGCCATCTGCTATTATACGCACGTAGCGTCTTTTGAGACATCGAAAGCTTACACATTGTTGTTGTCTACCAATTTTCCGACGAGTAATTCTCTCGTTGGGTTTTTAGGGGGAATACTGGGCGTACACCAAAACGGTGTCAGGACCGGATGATGTCCTCCTTCAACTACGCTACAAATTATCCTGTGTGTATGTGATTTTAAATTTACAAATCCAATGCTTCAAGCTCCACCGTTGATATGTCCTACTAGGATTTAATCTCTACTGGATTAACTGATCGAATCATATGGGAGGCTTGCAAAATTATTTCTTTGAAAATAAGAAAATCCTATAATTTGTTTTCATATATTTAGATTTGACATTATTCTCAATTAAAGAGTACTGTAAGTTTAAAAAAAAAACACAAAAGTGCAATCGTGAAAAGCTGAAAGGAGGTGTTTTCATGAGGTGAGATGAGAGACTTTCGATCTAACAATAGTATAAAATCATGAGAGAGTTGATGGAGAAGCAAATAATTTTCATGGAGGAACTTGAAGCGTTGCTAGGATCAATAATCTCAGTCTTAGTTCATCATTTATCTTTGTCATTGACTACAACGTCTTTAATTAAGGTGAACCCTTTCATTTTTTCACTATTTCTATACATTTCATTTGGTAGCCCATCCACGATCCATCGCACTAGTAAAATAAAAATTTATATATTTTTTCTCAACGAAATTAAATATTGCGACCTATTTAAGACCACCACTATTTGAACAATGCGTAAAGCCAAGATTTTGTCCAAGTGAGGGCAATTAATAAATTTAATTAAAAAAAAAAAAAAATTTAATGTGAGAGCAATGGTGGTGATTTTATTTTTCTGCCACTATCATTCACCGCAATAGCATATAAATCTAATAAGTTTTAAAAATTCTTGAGGGGGGGGGGGGGGGGGGGGGTAAGGTGGGTTGCGTGGCATGATGATAAAATATCTAGACATAATAGATTTGTTGCGTTAACATGTAAAAATGAAAACATATTTAATTCGCCTATGTTTTTCAAATGGATTGAGAAAGTGCTTTTGAAAGTATTTTTCATATTTGTTCTCAAAATTATTATTGGATTGTGAAATTAATTTCAGAAAAAAATTGGATGGTAAACTTTTTGGAAGGAGAATGGACTCCATATTAATAAAGAAATGGGAAATAGAACCTATCAAAAAACTTGGGGAAATTAAAAAAACAAAAACACAAAAAAACAATAATAATAATAAATAAATTAAACTTGAAATTAATTTCAATAATTAAAAAAGAAAAAAAAACTATATTTAATGCCCATCTACGCTTAAATGGTCAATCAAGTTAAACTTTTAATGCCAGCTCGAACTATTTCAACCATGAGTTAAGGGACTACAATGGGATAAAGTGGGGCAGAGAAGTTCCAAGAGCCTAGCAAATTTGAGATAAAAGTTAAAGCCATCTTTTTTAGTTCTCCTAAACCAGATATGATGGAAGAATTTGCTTTTATAAATAGAGGAGGTAGTCATGATCACTAGAAAAAGTCAAGAAATCAATGTTATTATTATGAAAATAGCAATGTTAAGCTAAAACAACTTAATTCTAGATTTAATATTTTATGAAATTGTTACAATTACCAAAAATTAACACTAGATGTAGCATTATGCATACATAAAACCAATGATTTTCTTTAAAAAAAAACATTTGATCATACTTTTTTATGAGTTTGATCATACTTTCTTGATTCAAGATTGATGTCACAACCCTTAATTTATAGGTTGGTCTAATCAGGTTAGCAGATCAAATTCAAGGATGTATTTTAAATTTTGGTGAAAATTTATTATAATAAATTTAAAATATCACATGTCTTGTAACGAGGATGTTTCTTCAAATTTTAAAACGGATTATCCATTTCTAAGTTAGAATCAATTTTTATATCGAAAATATCCCCAAAATGGTTTTTATTAAAATAACCTCGGATTCTAATTTTCAAAGTGTATTTATGGCAATTTAACGTGTGTTCTTACGACACACGTTAACAAGACACCTCAAATATTGAGTTGATATCCTTGTAGAGAGAGAGAGAGGCCTTTATTAAAGTTACTTTTTGTAACCGGTGTACTGTTCCTCCTGTGCATCAAGAGGTGCAGCATATGATAAGACACATGGGTCGAGAAAGATAAGTAAAGTGGCGCAATATAGAGTAACACGTGTCGAGTCAAAGAGAAAAGGCCATCAGCACGAGATAGCTTTGACTGCGTGAGATTCGAAACGTGGCGGCCATAGTGTGATCCTACGGCTGGTGGGCGCCGCATGTCAGAATACCCAGCGATTCTTCTGGCGCGCGTTTTGCTGCTCTTTCTGTCTCTGTACGGCGCTAAAGGCGGCCCTTTTTTTTTTTTTTTTCTGTTACACGTGTAACAATATCTTCTCATCCACGCCGTCTAAGAGATGCTGCCTCTTTTCGTCATTTTAAGAAAATTACAGGGACTTTTCTGTCAGTTTATGAAAACTATTGAGGGTATTTTTGTTATTGGAATCATAGAAAACTGACTCTTAGCCGTTTCTTTGATTAATTAATTGCTACACAATATTTTCCTATTTTCATTTAAATCACGCTTTGCTTCATCAAATACAGCACGTGATATATTAAACGATTTTATTTTGAGTTAGACTCGATTCATCACGATTCCATATCAATTCCTAATTTTGTTTTCAATTTGGGTATGTTTAGATTGATTTTTTCAAGTGTTTTTTATTCCTATAAAAAATTAGAAGCACTATATCAATCGTTTGAATATATAAGTATTTGGAGAAGTAATTCTTTAAAAGAGTAAAAATATTATTTTTGAGAGAAGTATTGAAATTAGTACTTCTTAAAATTATTTTTGTACGGAATAATTTTATTCGTCAAATACAAATTGTAATTCTAAATATATTCTTACAAAAATTTTACATTTTATCTGATATATCTCTCGTCAACTTACTAAAACATAAAACTATGTCAAAAATACATCAAAACACAAAATTATGTCAGAAATACTTATCAAAACTTATATTTAAATATAAAATTTTGTCAAAACAATTCTAGGCAATACTTCAAAATGTACTTTTGAGAGTACTTATATTCTAAATACTTCTGACTTCTATATCCACACGGGCCCAAAAATTGGGAAAAATATTTCTAGAGATTCACGTCTCAATTTTCTACATAATTTACACTGATCCCTATGAAATTTGTATTTGTATGGTTTTTACTGAGAGGCCTGAGTCTATGAGTCGTTAGATCACTGATTCCCGATTTAGTCTCGAAAAGATGGGAAGATATTTTTAGAGATTCCCACTGTATCCTTTTTTTTTAACTAAACTATGCCGATCTCTAGGAAATCCCTGTTTTCCCTCCATATTGCCTTGCCCTGCTTTTTTATTTATTGAGAGAACCAGAATTCGATGACTAAACGAGTCTCAAGCCAATAAAATAGTGACGCGTGGAAATAGTCCAACGGGTTACTTACTCAACAGTTTCCCTTGTTGGCAAACAAAACGAAAAAATAGTGAAGTAAAACCGATTTACCCAGGTAACCTGTGTCCTCTTCCGACAGTTCACAATCTCACTGACATGTTCGATTAAACTCAAAGAAAGAAAAAAAAAAAGAAAAAAAGGACGAGTTGATTCGTCCGAGTCCGAGACAGTGACTAGGTACATAGTTGAAACATTTGTTTAATTAAAAACTTCAAGGTTTCTTGAACTGTACACTACAGGAATAAAAAGTTACAGCTGAGGACAAAATGGGAACAAAACAAAAAAAAAAAAAATTAGAAACGCTGCCTGCTTCATCAGCGACAGTGTGAACTTCCTAGAATTTATCATCTTTATAAATCTCAATCAACAAGAACCGTCAGATCAAAAGGGCGGCGGCGGGAGATTAAGATCGAACGACAGAGGTTTCTTTTCATCCTTCCTCGCTTTCTTCTTCTCTTGGTCGCTCTTCACTACAGCATCCACAGCATCAAACTTAAAACCGGAAAAATCAGAAACAACCGGAAAACCAGCCGGATCTCCGGCAGTAGATAACAGATTCAGATCATCTCCGGCGAAATAAGACGATCTAAACTGCTGAAGATTTTTCTGGAAAGTTCCAGAAGAAACAACAGATCCGATCATCCCTCCATCGCCGAAGTTCGTTTTCGCTTTAGGTCCACGAAGATTCCTCGCGGCTTCATCATAAGCCATAGCGGCTTCCTCGGCTGTATCGAAAGTTCCAAGCCATTTCCTCGTCTTCTTCCACGGATCTCGAATCTCAGCTGCGAATCGCCCCCATGGACGCTTACGTACGCCTCTATAATGCGCCTCCTTAACTGGCGCCACAATCTTCACTTGTTCCTTCTCTCCACCGGTAACAGAGAAACCTTCCTTACGAAGATGAAGCATCTCCACCGCCATTAGCCGGTAACTCTAGGTATGGTTACCGGATTGGACTGTACGGTCTTCCTTTGTAGGGAAGAAAGGGAGAGTTTGAGGGAAGAGAAGGGAAGTGAGGGGGTATTTAAAGGGAAAAAAGTAGACGGTCTTCGTTAACCCCGACAGAGAACTAATTTATTATTTTTTGGGGATATTTTTTACCGCTTCATTGAGTCTTGAAATTAAATGCAAACGTGCATGTATTTGTACATTTAATGTACGGTAGAGATTTGGTATGCCGAACGAGACGGATCATCTTCTGGACTTTTTCTTGTTAATTTATCGTGTTTTTCTAAGGTTAAATTTCTCAGTTATTGATTTTTTATAAATCTGTTTAATTTATCGTGGTGTTTTAAACAATAACATGCCTTTGACCTTGGACTACTTAGGAAAATTAACAGAAAATTACTTAAATGTCCTCATCTTAAATCCTTGATATTTCTTCCTAAAATTCATCATATTCAAGCCCTTCAACCTTAAGTCATTAATAATTTATTACAAATGTCGAGGACTTGATCTACGCATCTCAAAGTCCTTTTAACGGTGGATAAAACTTAGTAAGGCCTTTTTCTTCACTATAATACTAAGGAAAGAGTTTCTCGAATAATTTATTAAGTTTAAAGGTTGAAGGAGATGTAATCTTAAGCTTAAAAATGGGGGTAAAAAAAATTCTATCCTAAGGTTGCTGGTTTTACCGAGAAAAATCAATAGTTTTTAACTAAAGGTTAAAGATGAGGGTATTTTAAGTCATTTTCCATTGGTCTCTAGAAAAAGACTGAAGTGCAGGGGTATATGATCAGTTTTAAAATACAAGGGATGACCCAAATAGTCATCTAAAACGAGTGGTATGTCCAAATCACGCTATTTTAAAGACTCGGTCAGGTTCATATTTACTTGAGAAATGTTATTGTGAATCAGAACCCATTTAACTAAGATAAAAAAAACCAATTCAAATCTTGAGAAAAAATAATCCGATTTCTGAGTTTGATTGAATCGTTAGATTCCAACTGGACTCAATTGCACACCACCCATCCAAACCCAAAAACTGATTCTTATAATAAATGATCTCCTTGGTCAAGAGATTGAATCCAACGGCTAGTATTTTCTGATAGGGAAGATATGGTGGGCTGTGACCCACAAATAGATATGGCCCATCAATTACCGAGTAGGAAGAGAGGTGTCTTAAAGGAGAGGCCACAGAAACTTTAATTTCTCCTTAGATGAGAGTAGATAACGCTCGAGTGTTTGGTTGCAGTGATAATTGTATCCTCGATTCATTTCTCACTTATACCCACTACACAGCATAGTGACAAAAACTTGTGATTAAATCATGATTTTAATAATTATTGATTAAATCCCGATTTTTTCAAAAAATCAGAATTAATCATGATTAAATCCTGATTTTTTCAAAAATTCGGGATTAATCATGATTTAATTCAGATTTTTCTTTTTTGCATTTTTAAGTATTATTTTTTCATTTAATATATAAAATACATATTTTCTATTCTAAAAATAATTACTTTTTAATTTATCCGACGATTTCCAATATTACTGATTTTTTCCATAACTTTCTCTTGCCCAAGTATTCCCGAACCCCAACTTTGTCACTATGCTACAACGAAGCTAACATCGGCCATGCCATCAGCTTATTTTGCTGCAAAAATTCTTAGGTCTTGCAAATTTTGTTTTAATGGCAATTTAGAAAAAAAATTGTAAAAATCATCGAAATTAATGATACACCTTTAAAAAAAAAAAAATACAAGATTTGATCTTCACCCTTTGAATAAAAGTCAATTTTATTGACTGATAGTGAAGTAAAATTGATTTTGAATATTTCTCGAAATGATCTTTCACACAAGGGAAACTATTAAAATGCCATTATATGTTCTCTCTTTCGCCTTCTTAGTAGACTTTTTTTTTTCTGAATTTATTTATTAGTCATTTTGCCCATCCAACACGGGCAACATAATAACCCATTAAAGTAGTCCATAGAGGAACTTTCCTAGAACCTTTACTAAGTGACAAATTAATAAAAATGGCAAGTTGACTAGATAATATAATCCATTAAATCGATCGACAAACATAATTTCAACAATCTAAACATGCAAGATTTTTTTTGGATTGAATACCAAAACCTCGTATGATCTAATTTGTTACTAGATAAATAGGAAGTAATGGATTTATCCTAGAAATTACCTGACACATGTGTACTGGAGAAGGGATTGCACGTGCTTTGAGGATTAGTCGGATTAAAAAATATTATTTGTGACATTTATAAATCAATAAGAAGTTTGTTTTTGTTGAAAATAGAGGATAAATGTGTGTAAGTTGAATCATCGACCAGATTTCAGAAGAAACTACTTACAAAATAGAAATTGGTTGTTTCCTTCGTCATCTTTTCAATGCAAACAATAGAAATAAGAAATATAGAAAATAATAAAATAACTTAATAAAACTTACAAAAAAACGAAGAAGTGGAATATTTTATTCAAAATGCATATATGTTATTGATATTGTTGCATAAACATAGTCAAAACCTAATTAGGGATGGCAAATGGCAGGTTTAGCTAAATCCATCCACAACCCTAGTTATAATAGTTTGCCTCGAATCCGTTCCGATCCTACTTGTGTCTGAATTTTTTTGACCCATCCTTGCCTCGCCTTGTCTTATCCCTTTTTAATGTTAATAAATAAAAGAAATATCGGTGGAGGTTTAAACTTAGAATGTGGGGATACTTTTTATATATCTTACATTTAATTAATTGGCACTTCTTGATAATACTCTAATATACATATATAATCAGGATGGGATGAGTTAACGAGGTGGGTTATATCAAAATTGTCTTCCCCCTTAAACGAAATCCATTTTTAATTTTCAATATCGAAATCGCCCTGAAACAATTTAAAATAATGAAAACCCGACCCTACAGGGTGCAGTCGGGGCGGGGCAAAATTACCATCCCTAAACCTAATGGAGGAACCCTCCTACTTACAGGGCACTTGGCTTTTGAATTTATTCCATGCCTGCTTTTTGTTAATATTTGAGATACCTCCTTGTAATTGCCACGTGTAATTTGAAGGAGAGGGTGTTTTGTTAACTTGTGTCTTAAGGTAATTTAAGTACACCTTCAAAATAAATGTTTAAGGTTGTTTTGGTTAAAAAAAAAAAAAAATCTTAAAGCAATTTTGACACCAAAATCAATTCCCAAAGTATATTTAATGCATATTAATGTTTACCCTTAGGGTCCATGTTAACAAAAACCCAACCTAATGTAGAGTATGTAACGTCATCAACACTATTAAATTAAATCGAAAGTTTTGATCAAACCGTTGTCTCACAAACTTCACTCATTTTTATAGTGATTTGGATGTAGTAATGTCACACTCGAACTTCACTCATTCCTACATTTTATTTTTATTTTATTTTTTTAATTTCCTATTTTCCTGACTCAACAAGAATGAGAATTTGAATGAAATATCTTGCGAGTAAAAAAATATTTTTTCCTAAACTCGTTCCTAAAAACTGCAAGAAACTAATTGAAGTGATGAAAATAACATTTCCCACAAAATATTATAAAAGAAAAAAACTTTTTTTTTTCAAAATTCCTTTATCTTCAATTAGATTTGGTGGCAAGATTGACACTTGTATTTGAAGCAATTTAATTAATTATTTGTTTTTCACCATGGATCCATCTTTGTAATTTCAAAAAATTAAAAAAATAAATTCACCTAAGCTATATGTGGTTGAAGAAAAAAATCAAAAATTTTTTTGACAAAAAAAAAGAAAGTATTTTAAAGTCTCATTCTATTAGACCTTTTTAAAAAGGAGTCCCGATAATATGACTTGTTAGGTGGCATACTGAATTGACTCCCTGAAGTGGACAAACTCGAGAGTCGTAGATTTGTACGTCTCGGGATACACAACTCCCTCGGGTTACACTTTTTTATGGGGAAACACAATTGTGTATCCCGAGACATAATTATCTATGGATCTCGAACTTATCATGTCAGGGAGTCGATTGAGTATGCCACATGATGAGTCTTATTATCACGACTCTTTAAAAAACCATGATCAATGGACTCAAATATATTTAACAAACCCAAGGAGACTGGCTAGTCCACTCTCCACCTAAAAAAACCCATGGTGAAAAGAAATCAGATCAATGGTTATAAACTACCAATCAAGATGGATTTTTTTAATGTTTGGGTCCACCAAAGATTGGGCAAAACATTCACTAGATTAGTAAGCCCTAACAGAAGGATGTACCAGATATTACAGAGCCGTGTTAAATCAATACGACCAAACATACAGAATCTGTTTACGTGGCTGATGTGGTAAGGGCTCAGAATCATAGATTTTTTCTTCGGGATACAATATACAAAGATCAACAGTTCTGTGCCCCACCACGACTATTTTAAGGTATGGGACCATCGAACATTCAGTGGCCCGGGTGCATAACATCAGTGTCCTTATTAGTACTAGAGCTCTCTTAAACAAGCAATTAAAGCCCGCTTACCCGCCAGATTTTCTGCCTTTTGTTTTGTTAAATTAGTTAATTTAATCTTTAGCCGAAAAGTGTAGGAGTTTAGATATATATATTACTCGTTTTTTTAATAGTATTCGACTGCGCCGGCTAATTATTTTCGAAGCATGTTTCCTTATACGATGATGATGATGATGATGATCATGCACAATGGATGAATGCATGGATGGGTGATTGTTTGTGAGTCTTTATTTATGGTCCTTATAAGTGTTTGTAGATGTTTCTAAGTGGACGTGTGTCGTAATCATAGATATTTTTCGTTAAGATACAAGTGCGAACTCGATAAAAACATATATAATTATAACTCAGAAATGTCCACCATGATGCCCCTCACAATATTAATTCAACTGAATCCAATCTCAAAACAAATGCAATTTTTTTTTAGAATTGTGTTGGGGTGACACAAAAAGAGATACGAAGATGACAAAAACTCGTGTTGATGTGCACAGTACTGTAAATATTTTTTTGTGAGATACGAGTAAAAAACATCTACAACTATAGGCATGCCGCCACATCATTTTTATCACCTTTTTGTTTTCATTTACGTCATTCCAACATTTTTTTTATATTATATTATATATATATATATATATATATATATATATATATTATATATATATATATATATATGGTCCCGTTTAGCACCAAACATTTTGGCCAATCATTATTGTCCTACATGGGTTAGAAGTTTTGGAATGGACTGATTTTTGGTGAGGATGATTTCTACGGTGAGGAGATCATCCTCACCAAAAATCAGTCTATTCCAAAACTTCTAACCCCAGTTTACAAGTTGAAAAATCGTGGACTATCCATTTTTTGTAAACCATTTTTGATGGGATTAGAAGTTTTGGAATGAGCTGATTTTTGGTGATGATGATCTCCTCACCGTAGAGATCATCCTCACCAAAAATCAGCCCATTCCAAAATCTCTAACCCATGTTTTGAAAAATGTTTTGCCAAAATGTTTGTTGCTGAACATTTCCATATATATATATATATATGGGTAGCGTTCAAGGGCAAACTTTTTGGCAAAACATTTTTCAAAACATGGGTTAGAGGTTTTTGAATGGGCTGATTTTTGGTGAGGATGATCTCTACGGTGAGGAGATCATCCTCACCAAAAATCAGCCCATTCCAAAACTTCTAACCCATGTTTACCAGTTGAAAAATCGTGGACCGTCCATTTTTTGTAAACTATTTTTGATAGGGTTAGAAGTTTTGGAATGGGCTGATTTTTGGTGAGGATGATCTCCTCACCGTAGAGATCATCCTCACCAAAAATCAGCCCATTCCAAAACTTCTAACTCATGTTTTGAAAAATATTTTGCCAAAAAGTTTGCTAAAAAGTTTGCCATTGAACGCCCCCCTATATATATATATATATATATATATATTTTAAGATGTGAGCCAAGCATTAGTTGTTGAGTAATGGAAGTCGAATAATATGTCACGTGGCAATTGAGACAGTTACGTATCGACTGTGGAAGTAGAGATACGTACCGAATTATCTTTACTGATGTGGGACCCAGAAGACTTTCGAATCTCACTCAACTCCGAGCGGTTTGTTTACTGTTGAAGTACCATATTAAAATCCCAGTTTGGATAGGTGTAATGACCAAAACGCCCTTCTAAAAACCTTTCAAGTACATGTATAAGTACCTCTTAATTACATCTCGACCATTTCTTTGACTAGCAGGTTTTCTATGCATTATATTCTATTATTATATTAATAACAACATCGTCAAAAAGAACGTAAAAAACGTGCTTCGAATCCCAAAACACGTTAACAAGAAAGAAATTACAAGGCACCTTTAAATAAAACAACTTCTATTGCCACACTAATATTTTACTAACATCACATGAGTTATTCTTAAGTGATTTATTTATGGTGATTCTTCATTTCACACCATACTGTTTATTTTAATTCTCAAAACATGTATTCATCATTTTTATAATTTAAGAATTTGTGAGTTCGCTACTTTTAATATTTATGAATTCATAGATATATCAACGTATTCATTGACTATAAAAGTGACGAATTCATTAGAAATGATAATATATTGAGATCGAAATTTGAAAATAAATTATACATATTTTGAGAAAAATCTTATTTATCATGTGAATAAGGATAGCGTTAGCAAAAGTTGGTGTGGCAATAGAATCTCTTTTTAAATTATACATTCAATACCAACGCGGCAAAGAGTTAAATTAATCTGTGCAAAATACTTCACTATCAGTTTTAGTATCATGTGAATAGGGATGGCCTTAGCAAAAGTTGGTGTGGCAATAGAATCTCTTTTTAAATTATACATTCAATATGACTGTCAATACCAACGCGGCAAAGAGTTAAATTAATCTGTGCAAAATACTTCACTATCAGTTTTAGTGGCAAAGAGTTAAATTAATCTGTGCAAAATACTTCACTATCAGTTTTAGTGGGACTCACGTTTGACAGAAATTGCATCGTTCCATGTGGATGACATGGAAAGATTTGATCACGTGGATTATCGCCATACATTTAACGTCTGGCTGACGTACTAAAGATTGTAAAAAGATTTTTTTTTCTTCTAGGGAGAAACATTTTCCCCACTAACATAGTAAGATTTTAAACCTTATCAATGGTTATTTTCCCTTTATAACCGTGTATCCTTATAGACAGTGGACCGGACCCTTATCTAGGCTTTGTTGAGCCCATAATCATGATTTTGTCCAAGGACTAGTCTCAAGGGACGTCCAATGCCTGTATATCACACGCACTTGATAAATGAGGGTGTACCTTCACAGGTGGACCCTAAGGAATTAATGCTCATCTTGAGTATCAAACTCACAACCTACAAACATTAATCGCTTATCGGTCTACTATGGGTTGTTTTGATAAAATGAATTACTACATTAACAATCCAACATCATAGCCTTCTAAGTTTTTTTGAAAAACTCTGATAAAAAAGAAAAAAAAAGTCTTTTGAACTTGACTTAAGGTTTTGAAAATGTACACCTACTGGAGCTCCACATAACCCCCAAAGTTAAAATTCATAGAATTTTGTCCTCTACAACTCTGAAGCATTGAATCATGTTTTTGGATGCCACAACGTGAGCGCAAGGACCCTTAAGAGGGTGAAATCCTTACTAACTTAGTAAGGCTAGTCAGACTCTTATTCAGGGTCTACCAGGTCAGACATCAAGGATCCAACAAACGATAGACATGGGATGAGAAATACCAATTTCTAGGGATGTGTACAAATTTCGTAAGATTGAATGAGGAATATACAAAGATTATCAACTGCCTGACGTATGAAATTAGCTACATTTACATTTTCAAGGGTAATTTAAAAAATACTTCTCCCGAATTGTGGCAATTGACAAACATCTAAGATATCCTTCGTTGCCTTCTCAAGTGATTTCCACTCAAGTTTTTTAAAAAAAACCATCAATTAAATTTTGCATTAGGCCTCGTGGAAATGGAAAATTTTTAATATATTTTGTGAAAGATATGCCTAAACTTAAAATCCAATGGTCATATTAAGTCAATTTTAAATAAGAGAACTTCTATTGCCACACCAACCTTTTACTAATGCCACATGAGTTATTCTTAAGTGATTTATTTAGGGTGAATCTCCATTTCACGCTAACCTTATTCATTTTAATTCTCAAAATATGCATTCGTTATTTTTATAATTTATGATTTTGTGAGTTTTCTATTTTTAATATTTATGAATTTGTAGATATATCAACGTATTCATTAATTATAAAAGTGACAAATTCACTAGAAATGATAGTGTATCGAAATTGGAATTTGGACATAAATGACGTACATTTTTGGAAAAATCCCATTTATGTACATGTGAGCAGAGTGACGTTAGCAAAAAATTGGTGTGACAATAGAATCTCTCTCAAATTATACATTGTGACGGTCAGTTCAATTAATCAGAGCAAAGTAGTTCAGTGCCAGTTTTAGTGGGACCCACGTTTGATAGAATTTGCATCGTTCCATGTGGATGATATGGAAAGATTTGATCACGTGGATTATCGCCATACATTTAACGTCTGGCTGACGTAGTAAAGATTGTTAAAATTTTTTTTAAGGAGAAACATTTTCCTCCTCCCCCCCAACCAACCAACCAACCAACCAACCGTTTATCCCTCTAGACAGCGGATCGGATTCGGATCTAGGCTTTGCCCAGTCCATAACCATGATCTTGTCCAAGGACTAGTCTCAGGGGACGTGCAATGCCCACATATCACACGTGCTTGATAAATAAGGGTGCACTCTCGCAAGTGGCCCATGAGGAATTAATGCTCGTATTGAGTATTGACCCAATGGCCATCTCAATGTGGCGTCCATATACACTATTGGATGCTACATATATGTAGGGCTTAAAATTTTATGAACTCGAAAAAAAAAACAAAAAGAACAAAAAAGAAATCGGATTGAAAAAAGAGATTTTTTTTTGTCCTTGGACTTAAATTTGAAATCTGATGTAAAGGAGTGGGGGGGGGGGGGGGGGGTCAAACTCAATCTAGACCACAAACAAGAGGTTAAGTTGTCATTTGGACCAATGTAGCAGTCCATGTGACATTAAAAATAACTTATTAAACATGCTCTTCCTCACTCAGTCATTAACTTATTAGGTTTTTCCTTTTTTTTTTTTTTCTCTTCTTTTTCTTTTTTACAATTATTTTTGAAAACATATACCAAAAAGTCTCCTCTAAAAAAAAATATTGACTCTTAAGTACTCACTTTTACAAATATTAGTCTAGAAAAGAATTTTGAAGCAAAAATGTCATAATTACTCTTTCAACTATTTTTGAGGTATAACGAAACGTGTTATTTGAGGTACTCATTTGTTTTTAAATTAATGACATACCCCTTGAATACCATTATCTCTTATAGATCAATGAAAAAAAATTCCAAACGAAAAAATTAAAAAAAATCCTTAATTTCTTTTCTCAAACCTAGTAATCTTTAATTCACATAGATGATGACGACGACGACGACGATGATAATGGAGAGAAATATGGCCATCATCATCAAACTGATTTAGTATATGTTTATTAAATTTATTAAAATAAAAAAATAATTTTAAATAATTAAAATGTAATTTTAAAATTCGACTTGAATGCTCATCGAGTTGATTCAACAAAAAAATTAGCAAGTTGATCAATTATGATTATATTGAATTTATGAATAATTTTTAATAAATAAAAATATTTATTACTATTTTTCACATCAATATTAAGAAGCAAATAAATTGATCAAATCTTTTTATTTAACTCGGTATATTTTTATTAGATAAAACCACTTGAAAAATTGTTAAAAAGGTATTTCAGGTATTTTCCTTTAAAAAATCTTTAAAAGATCCTTAATAGATTAATATTTTATTAAGTAAGGCTTGAATGATCCGTATTATTTACTAGGGGACTATTCGATATATATTCTCAATAAAGAGTCCTTCGCAGTCATTGTCCCTATTTTTTTTACCTCCATTTTAACCTTTAAGATTCTATCAACTTCAACCTTCAAGTCTGTAGAAGATTTGATTGAATTTGAGTAGAAAATCAAGGGTTTCCTAAGGGTCATAATCTAAACCTAGGATTTATTCTATTTTATTTTATTTTTTAAAATAATTTATCTTCTTAATGCAAAAGGCAAATGATTTCACTACAATTTTACAATGATAATTTTGAAAATATCACAAAACCTTACCCAAATGCCAAACAAAACTTATTCATTCTAAAAGACAATAGAATTAATAGAAATATTAGCAAAAAATAAATAAATAATAGTTTTGAAGGTTACTACCATCCCATTAACTAATACGATTCGCAATTTAATTCAATAGAAGCTCAAATTCTCGAGGCTCAAATTTCATACAAAAACATTTAAAATTTGCAGCTGTAGTATGATGCAACATTGGGTCTCAATGAGCCGTGCCAACAATCAGAATGGGTTGGGACCCAAGTTCAACGTATTGTCACTAAATAGGAGCAAATAAAAAATAAAAAAAATCGAACACAAACGTAGGAATTGGAAAGCAAATGTTTGATTTTCAAGCAGGCAAGTTCCTAAAATCCCGACTAGACAAAAACTGAACATGGAAAAGCTACTAATCAAAATTCATGACAACAATAATTGGCATGATTATAAATAAAACATCAATATAGCTTGAATCGATCTCACTTGAAAGGAATGAACTTGGCAGGATCAATGAGTGGCTCCAATCTACCATTTGTAATGAAATCTTGACTTTGGCAATGAGTTTGCATCTCTTGAGCCTCCGCAACTCTTCCCACCTTGGATAACCCACCTATAAGTGTGTAATACGTAATTATGTTGGGAGTCATTCCCCTGTGACACATATCTTCACGCAGTTGCATGGCTTCATCCAATCTATTAACCTTGCAATATTCATTGATCAAAATGTTATAGCTAAAAACATTAGGTTCATGACCACTATCGACCATTGAATCAAAAACATTTATCGCCTGTTCCATTTGGCCTTGCAAACAATATCCATTCATCAATGTATTGTATGTAATGCGATCTGGATTTGGGCCATGAGTTTGCAACTTATTGAAAATCTCTTGAGCATCCACAACTCTCCCCGCCTTGCTTAACCCACCTATAAGTGTGTTATACGTAATTATGTTGGGAGTCAATTCCTTGAGATGCATATCTTCACGCAGTTGCATGGCTTCCTCCAATCTCCCAACCTTGCAATAGCCATTGATCAAAATACTATAGCTATAAACATCAGGTTTATGACCACTATTGACCATTGAATCAAAAACGTTTACTGCCTCTTTCATTTGGCCTTGCAAACAGTATCCATTCATCAATGTACAGTACGTGATTATGTCTGGCTTTACACCTCTTTGAATCATCAAATCCAATAGTTTATGTCCTTCTTTGGCCATCTCTTGTTTGCAAAGAACATCCATTAGTGTATTTAACACATGCATATTCGGTGAGATGTCATGGTCTATCATTTCATTGAATAATCTTATTGCTTCTTTCCCTTGACCACAACTGCATAATCCATGAATCAAAGAGCTATACGTGAAAACATTGGGCTGAATACCTCTTTGAGGCATTAATTCAAACATATCGTGTGCTTCTTTGGTCCTCTCATTTTTGCAAAGACCATCTATCAAAATGCTAAAGGTTATTACATCACTTATATCAATAATTTCTTGAAAGAGGTTCAGTGCCTCATTTACACGACTCTCCTTGCAAAGTCCATGAATAATGATATTATACATTATTGTATTAGGCTTCACAAATCTTTCTCCGTTGTACTCCTCCATCCCCCTTATCAAGCTAAGAGCCTCATCAACATTCCCACTCTTGCAAAGCACCTTAAGTATGCTACCACATTTGACTTCATCGTGTGGATTTCCACTCTTCACTATTTCTTTAAACAACCCCATCGCACGAGCTAATTTATCCTCCTTAGAGAGTCTCTTAAGCAGAGTGTTCAAGGTTAAAGCTGAGGGATCTGGTTCAAACCCACGTTTCAGAATCATTCCCAAAACAGAAAAACCCAAATCAACACGACCCAAGTTGCAGTAGCAATCAATCAAGATATCATATGTGAATTCGTTGTGTGGATATCCATTCTTCTCTATTTCCTTAAACAACTCCATCGCCTGCAATGCTTTACCCTCTTTACAGAGCTCCTTAAGCAGATTGGTCAAAGTTCCGGGTTCCGGTTCAAACCCACTTTTCAGAATCTTCCCCAAAACAGAAAAACCGAAATCAATACGACCTAAGTTGCAGTAGCAATTAATCAAGATGTTGTATGTGAATAAATCTGGTTGAATTCCTGCAGAATCTATAAGTGTAAACATGGGTAACAAGGTAGAATACTGTTTGATCTTGGTGATGGATCCAAACAGTCGATTAAAATAGAAAATGGAGGGAATGGATCGCATTTCAACCATGTGATTGAACAAACCTAATGCCTCATCAATCCCAAGTGTTCCTGATTTACATCTCTGTATTACGAAATTCTCGAAATGGGTCTCAGTATCGTAAGGATTTGGATTTGGGTGTGATGGTTGTGTAGTTTCGGAACGAAAGTGTAAAAGAGAAGAGAGTGCAACGACCTTTTGTTGATGATGATTTGTTAAAACTGCAACATCTCTTGACATTTTGATGACTGAAACTGAATCTCTTCTTAACATCGTCATCATGGTTTCAAGGCGAAAACAAGATGATGGAAATGGTTGGTTCCAAGGCGAAAACAAGCTGATGGAAATGGTTAAGACATAGAAGAAGAGAGGTGCTAATGGTACCCCAACTTTTTCTTATAAAATAATAAAAGGAAAGTTGCTATTGCCACACCAATTGTTACTAATGCCGCACAATCTGTTTGCAATTTTTTGATGGTGTATATATTTAATTGGTGTGGCATTAGTACAATTTGGTGTGCCAATAATAGCTCTCTAATTTTCAAAATAATTTGTACTACTTTTGAGAAAAAGTTTTGATAATCTGACATAGGCACATGGCAATTCATCGACTTACTTGACGTGATATGCTTAGGAATCGTAGATGTACTCTTCTCAGGATACAGAATTATGGTTCCCCCATAAAAATGTGTGGTTTTGTATCCTGAGAAGAGCAGATCCATAGTTTTCAAGCCTGTCACTTTTATAATCTACGAATTTGTTGATAAAATATTAGTGAGTTTGCCTTATCAATGATCTCACTAGTAATTTATCAACAAATTCATTGATTATAAAAGTCTCTAATTCACCCAAAAAGCATGTTTTAGGAATTAAAATGAACTATGCTCCAAAATCAGAATTTGCACATTAGTTGCATACGTTTTGGGAAAAATCACCCCCAAAAAATTGACAGAACTTTTGGTGGCACCCTAACTTCTACTTATTCTAAACCAATGAGTGTTGGGCGTAGTGGCTACTGCCTCTCTCTAAAAAGGGGAGGTCTTTAGAATAAGCCCACTCGTTGGTAGATAGTTCATCCCTTTCATAAAACAGATAAAAATGCTTTGCTACAATTATGGATCGAATTAAATTTGAAAAGCGTCGAAATTTTTCTGATTGATTATTTATGGCCGTTTGATTTGAAAATATAGTCAAATCCAATTATTATGTATAGTAAAATATCAATAGATCCCTCCGGTTTGTGGACCCAAAAATGTGAGTCGAAATATTAAGGTTGAGTGAAGAAGTTTTTGTTTTTACCAATATAATTCGATATCATATATGGTGTTCAGGATTCAATCCAAATTGGTCAATTAGGACAAAGATTGCTAAAGAGTTCCGTTAGGACACCTGGTCTAGAATTTCTTCCAATATGTTCTTATAATTGTTGTCAAATGAATTTTTGGTAAGGGACTTCCCGCGCCTACAATCCTTCCAAAATCTAACTTTATCTCCCCCTTACCTTACTGACTTTCAAATCTATCCTATTTCTAAAATCAGGTAACACATAAAAGGAATCCCTTGCACCCATAAGTACCCTTTTGGGGTAACTTCCCACTCTACATTTCAAGACCCGATTTTGAACTCATTACACAACCCCACATGCTATTCTCCTCCATCTTAAATCTCAGAAACTGTGGCATTGATATTTTCATTGAAGGAAGAACATGAATCACCAATCTGCCACCCATTCTTAAAGCACAAATAGACATCCATCCAACCATGTGAATCTTGTTGTTCCCACCCTTGTCATTCCAGAAATCTTGGACCAGCTTATCCCACTCAACTCTCCTAAAGAATGAAATCAGGATTACAACAACAAGTAATCTGGTTTTAATTTTCAGTGCGTATTTTAAGGTATTTGATGAACTTAAAAGAGTTCCTTATTGATAGGGATATGCTACATTTGTTGTTTCATCTTTGATGCAGGACACATCGATTCAAAGATCATGAACAAAACAACTAAGTCTACATAGAATTCACCTTCATCAACTGAAGTGATATTATCGCTCACAAGCCATCTAAATATCCACAAATGAAGTAGTCTACAAATTAGGTTTCCCACCAATGGACAGTTAAGTAGTTGATAAATCTTCAACAAAACGTTCCCCAGTATTAATGAGAGAAGGTTGCTAGAATTATAAAAGACAAAGTATCTTAATAGAAATGGTGCTTCCGCATATTCGCAAGCCAAAAGATACAAACTAATAACCATTTTATACTTCAACGTCAAAAGTATAGAACATTAATATAATTTTTTTTGAATATGACTTAAATTTCCAAAGCAAGGCACCATAGACCAGAGGTATCGACAAAAAGGAAAAGAAAAAAAACTTATAATTTCATTAACTAATGTAGATATATTAACGTATTCATTAACTATAAAAGTGACAAATTCACTAGAAATGATAGTGTATCGAAATTAGAATTTAGACATAAATGACGCACGTTTTGGGAAAAATCCCATTTATCTACATGTGAATAGAGTGACGTTAGCAAAAGTTGGTGTGACAATAGAATCTCTCTTAAATTATACATTACGATGGTCGGTTCAATTAATAAGAGCAAAATAGTTCACTACCAGTTTTAGTGGGACCCACGTTTGATAGAATTTGTATCGTTCATGTGGATGATATGGAAAGATTTGATCACGTGGATTATCGCCATACATTTAACGTCTGGCTGACGTACTAAAGATTGTAAAAATATTTTTAAGGACAAACATTTTCCTCCCCCCCCCCCCCCCCCCCGCCCCCAACCAACCAACCAACCAACCAACCAACCGTCTATCCCTATAGACAGTGGATCGGACTCGGATCTAGGCTTTGCCTAGTCCATAACCATGATCTTGTCCAAGGACTAGTCCCAAGGGACGTGCAATGCCCACATATCACACGCGCTTGATAAATGAGAGTGTACCCTTGCAGGTGGCCCTTGAGGAATTAATGCTCGTATTGAGTATTTACCTAATGGCCATCTCAATGTGGCGTCCATATACACTATTGGATGCTACATATATGTAGGGCTTAAAATTTTATGAACTCACAAACAAAAAAAAAAAAAAACCCCGGATTGAATAAAGAGATTTTTTCATCGTTGGACTTAAATTTGAAATTTGACGTAAAAAAATGTGGGCAAAAGGGGGGGATGCTATTTTTCAAACTCAATCTAGACCACAAACAAGAGGTTCAGTTGTCATTTGGACCAATGTAGCAATCCATGTGACATTAAAAATAACTTATTAAACATGCTCTTCCTCAATGTGTAGCTAAAAATTCTTTTAGAGATTTTTTTTTTTTTTGACAATGACTGCAAAGACCTAATTTTTGAAAATATGTACCAAAAAATCTCCTCTAAAAAAAATATTGACTCTTAAGTACTCACATTTACAAATATTAGTCTAAAAAAGAGTTTTGAAGCGAAAATGTCATAATTACCCTTTCAACTATTTTTGAGTATAAAGAAACGTGTTATTTGAGGTACTCATTTGTTTTTAAATTAATGACATACCCCTAGAATATGATTATCTCTTATAGATCAATGAAAAAAATTTCAAACGAAAAAATTAAAAAAAATCCTTCATTTCTTTTCTCAAACCTAGTAATCTTTAATTCACATAGATGATGACAATGACGACGACCATGATGATGGAGAGGAATATGGCCATCATCATCAAACTGATTTGATATATGTTTATTAAATTTATTAAAATATAAAAAAAATAATTTTAAATAGTTAAAATGTAATTTTAAAATTCAACTTGAATGCTCATCGAGTTGATTCAACAAAAAAATTAGCAAGTTGATCAATTACGATTATATTGAATTTATGAATAATTTTTAATAAATAAAAATATTTATTACTATTTTTCACATAAATATTAAGAAGCAAATAAATTGATCAAATTTTTTTATTTAACTCGGGTATATTTTTATTAGACGAAACCACTTGAAAAGTTGTTAAAAAGGTATTTCAAGTATTTTCCTTTAAAAAATCTTTAAAAGATCCTTAATAGATTAATATTTTATTAAGACTGACTTGAATGATCCGTATTATTTACTAGGGGACTATTCAATATATATTCTCAATAAAGAGTCCTTCGCAGTCATTGTCCCTATTTTTTTTACCTCCATTTTAACCTTTAAGATTCTATCAACTTCAACCTTCAAGTCTGTAGAAGATTTGATCGAATTTGAGTAGAAAATCAAGGGTTTTCTAAGGGATATAGTCTAAACCTAGGATTTATTCTATTTTATTTTATTTTTTAAAATAATTTATCTTCTTAATGCAAAAGGCAAATGATTTCACTACAATTTTACAATGATAATTTTGAAAATATCACAAAACCTTACCCAAATGCCAAACAAAACTTATTCATTCTTAAAGACAATAGAATTAATAGAAATATTAGCAAAAAATAAATAAATAATAGTTTTGAAAGTTACTACCATCCCATTGTAGTCCCCCATTAACTAATACGATTCGCAATTTAATTCAATAGAAGCTCAAATTCTCGAGGCTCGTATTTCATACAAAAACATTTAAAATTTGCAGCTGTAGTATGATGCAACATTGGGTCTCGATGAGCCACGCCAACAGTCAGAATGGGTTGGGACCCAAGTTCAACGTATTGTCACTAAATAGGAGCAAATAAAAAATAAAAAAAATCGAACACAAACGTAGGAATTGGAAAGCAAATGTTTGATAGCTTTCAAGCAGGCAAGTTCCTAAAATCCCGACTAGACAAAAACTGAACATGGAAAAGCTACTAATCAAAATTCATGATAACAATAATTGGCATAATTATACTTATAAAAAAAAAAAAAAAAAATTGGCATGATTATAAATAAAACATCAATATAGCTTGAATCGATCTCACTTGAGAGGAATGAACTTGGCAGGATCAATGAGCGGCTCCAATGTACCATTTGTAATGAAATCTTGACTTTGGCCATGAGTTTGCATCTCATTGACAATCTCTTGAGCCTCCGCAACTCTTCCCACCTTGGATAACCCACCCATAAGTGTGTTGTACGTAATTATGTTGGGAGTCATTCCCCTGTGACACATATCTTCACGCAGTTGCATGGCTTCATCCAATCTATTAACCTTGCAATATCCATTGAT
Organism: Akebia trifoliata; assembly: GCF_017979445.1. Lineage (NCBI taxonomy): Eukaryota > Viridiplantae > Streptophyta > Magnoliopsida > Ranunculales > Lardizabalaceae > Akebia > Akebia trifoliata. The sequence goes on along the minus strand of NC_141379.1, from coordinate 31,301,816 downwards.
CAAAAAGTTATAGCTATAAACATTAGGTTCATGACCACTATCGACCATTGAATCAAATACGTTTACTGCCTCTTCCATTTGGCCTTGCAAACAATATCCATTCATCAATGTATTGTATGCAATGAGATCTGGATCTGGGCCATGAGTTTTCAACTTATTGAAAATCTCTTGAGCATCCACAACTCTCCCCACCTTGCATAAACCACCTATAAGTGTGTTATATGTAATTATGTTGGGAGTCAATTCCTTGAGACGCATATCTTCACGCAGTTGCATGGCTTCCTCCAATCTCCCAACCTTGCAATAGCCATTGATCAAAATACTATAGCTATAAACATCAGGTTTATGACCACTATCGACCATTGAATCAAAAACGTTTACTGCCTCTTTCATTTGGCCTTGCAAACAGTATCCATCCATCAATGTACAGTACGTGATTATCTCTGGCTTTACACCTCTTCGAATCATCAAATCCAATAGTTTATGTCCTTCTTTGGCCATCTCTTGTTTGCAAAGAACATCCATTAGTATATTTAACGCTGGCATATCTGGTGAGATGTCATGGTCTATCATTTCATTGAATAATCTTATTGCTTCTTTCCCTTGACCACAACTGCATAATCCATGAATCAAAGAGCTATAAGTGAAAACATCGGGCTGAATACCTCTTTGAGGCATTAATTCAAACATATCGTGTGCTTCTTTGGTCCTCTCATTTTTGCAAAGACCATCTATCAAAATGCTAAAGGTTATTACATCACTTATATCAATAATTTCTTGAAAGAGGTTCAGTGCCTCATTTACACGACTCTCCTTGCAAAGTCCGTCAATAATGATATTATACATTATTGTATTAGGCTTCCCAAATCTTTCTCCTTCGTACTCCTCCATCCACCTTATCAAGCTACGAGCCTCATCAACATTCCCACTCTTGCAAAGCTCATTAAGTAGGCTACCACAGTCGACTTCATCGTCTGGATTTCCACTCTTTACTATTTCTTTAAACAACCCCATCGCACGAGCTAATCTATCCTCCTTAGAGAGTCTCTTAAGCAGAGTGTTCAAGGTTAAAGCTGAGGGATGTGGTTCAAACCCACGTTTCAGAATCATTCCCAAAACAGAAAAACCCAAATCAACACGACCCAAGTTGCAGTAGCAATCAATCAAGATGTCATATGTGAATTCGTTGTGTGGATATCCATTCTTCTCTATTTCCTTAAAAAACTCCATCGCCTGCAATACTTTACCCTCTTTACAGAGCTTCTTAATCAGATTGGTCAAAGTTCCGGGTTCCGGTTCAAACCCACTCTTCAGAATCTTCCCCAAAACAGAAAAACCGAAATCAATACGACCTAAGTTGCAGTAGCAATTAATCAAGATGTTGCATGTGAATAAATCTGGTTGAATTCCTGCAGAATCTATAAGTGTAAACATGGGTAACAAGGTAGAATACTGTTTGATCTTGGTGATGGATCCAAACAGTTGGTTAAAATAGAAAATGGAGGGAATGGGTCGCATTTCAACCATGTCATTGAACAAACCTAATGCCTCATCAATCCCAAGTGTTCCTGATTTACATCTCTGTATTACGAAATTCTCGAAATGGGTCTCAGTATCGTAAGGATTTGGATTTGGGTGTGATGGTTGTGTAGTTTCGGAACGAAAGTGTAGAAGAGAAGAGACTGCAACGGCCTTTTGTTGATGATGATTTGTTAAAACTGCAACATCTCTTGACATTTTGATGACTGAAACTGAATCTCTTCTTAACATCGTCATCATGGTTTTAAGGCGAAAACAAGATGATGGAAATGGTTAAGACATAGAAGAAGAGAGGTGCTTATGGTACCCCAACTTTTTCTCATTACACCCCATTTATAAAATAATAAAAGGAAGGTTGCTATTGCTATTGCTATTGCCACACCAATTTTTACTAATGCCGCACAACCTGTGTGCAATTTTTTGATGCTTTATATATTTAATGCTGTGGCATTAGTACAATTTGGTGTGCCAATAGTAGCTCTCTAAAGAAGGAACAATAGTTTTTTCAAAATAATTTGTACTACTTTTGAGAAAAAGTTTTGATAATCTGACATAGGCACATGGCAATTCATCGACTTACTTGACGTGATATGCTCAGGAATCGTAGATGTACTCTTCTCAGGATACAGAATTATGGTTCCCCCATAAAAATGTGTGGTTTTGTATCCTGAGGAGAGCAGATCCATAGTTTTCAAACCTGTCACTTTTATAATCTACGAATTTGTTGATAAAATATTAGTGAGTTTGCCTTATCAATGATCTCACTTGTAATTTATCAACAAATTCATTGATTATAAAAGTCTCTAATTCACCCAAAAAGCATGTTTTAGGAATTAAAATGAACTATGCTCCAAAATCAGAATTTGCACATTAGTTGCATACGTTTTGGGAAAAATCACCCCCAAAAAAATTGACAGAACTTTTGGTGGCACCCTAACTTCTACTTATTCTAAACCAATGAGTGTTGGGCGTAGTGGCTACTGCCTCTCTCTAAAAAGGGGAGGTCTTTAGAATAAGCCCACTCGTTGGTAGATAGTTCATCCCTTTCATAAAACAGATAAAAATGCTTTGCTACAATTATGGATCGAATTAAATTTGAAAAGCGTCGAAATTTTTCTGATTGATTATTTATGGCCGTTTGATTTGAAAATATAGTCAAATCCAATTATTATGTATAGTAAAATATCAATAGATCCCTCCGGTTTGTGGACCCAAAAATGTGAGTCGAAATATTAAGGTTGAGTGAAGAAGTTTTTGTTTTTACCAATATAATTCGATATCATTTATGGTGTTCAGGATTTGATCCAAATTGGTCCATTAGCACAAAGATTGATAAAGAGTTCCATTAGGACACGTGGTCTAGAATTTCTTCGAATATGTTCTTATAATTGTTGTCAAATGGATTTTTGGTAAGGGACTTCCCGCACCTACAATCCTCCCAAAATCTAACCTTGTCTCCCCCTTACCAACTTTCAAATCTATTTTATTTCTAAAATCAGGTAACACATAAAAGGATTCCCTTGCACCCATAAGTTCCCTTTTGGGGTAACTTCCCACTCTAGATTTCAAGATCCAATTTTGAACTCATTACACAACCCCACATGCTATTCTCCTCCATCTTAAACTGTGGCATTGATATTTTTATTGAAGGAAGAACATGAATCACCAATCTGCCACCATTCTTAGAGCACAAATAGACCTCCATCCAACCATGTGAATCTTGTTGTTCCCACCCTTGTCATTCCAGAAATCTTGGACCGGCCTATCCCACTCAACTCTCCTAGAGAATGAAATCAGGATTACAACAACTAGTAATCTAGTTTTAATTTTCAGTGCATATTTTAAGGTATTTGATGAACTTAAAGAGTTCCTAAGTGGACCCTTCGAATTTATTGATAGGGATATGCTACGTTTGTTGTTTCAACTTTGATGCAGGACACATCGATTCAAAGATCATGAACAAAACAACTAAGTCTACATAGAATTCACCTTCATCAACTGAAGTGATATTACCCACAAATGAAGTAGTCTACAAATTAGGTTTCCCACCAATGGACAGTTGAGTAGTTGATAAATCTTCAACAAAACGTTCCCCAGTATTAATAAGAGAAGGTAGCTAGAATTATAAAAGATAAAGGATGTTAACCACATTTTATGTGGTCTACTTTATAGAAATGATGCTTCCGCATATTCATCAGCCAAAAGATACAAAATATAACAAAATTTGAATATGACTTAAATTTCCGAAGCAAGGCACCATAGAACAGAGGTACCAACAAAAAGGAAACGAAAAACTTATAATTTCATTAACTAATGTATCATTCAAAAACTAAGCAAATTGCCATATTCACCATCATCGAACAATATTCCTCTATGGGACTGCATGATGAAAGAAATTTATAACATAAATAATATGATCCTTAAAGCACGCAGTTACAACATTCCATAGAAAGACTTTCTAACTGCTAACTCAACAATGAGTACGTTAACTTTTCCTTAGCACTCTGGTAAGAACTTACGAAGCATTTCCACATGTTCACGATCTAATCCAGGCTTCATAAGCAAGTTGACTAACATAGAGGTGGTCTCTGCACTCGGTGAGAAACCCCTCTCAATCATTGTATTGAGGAGATGAATTCCCTTATGGATAGCATTATTTTGAAGGAGCCCTCGAACCATGACATTGAATGTGAATTCAGTAAGAGAACCCTTCTCTTCAATTTCCATGAACAAATTTTCCGCTTCTCTAAGCATTCCTTCCTTAAGAAATCCATTGATCATTATGGTATATGTTTTAGTGTTGGGTTGCAAACCTTTGGTAGAAAGGTTGCAAAACAATTCCTTTGCCTCCTTCACATTCCCAACTTTGCACAAATTGTCAATAATGATGCTGTAAATTACAATATTTGCTTTTAGTCCATTACTTTCCATTATATGAAACAATTTTATTGCCTCGGAAAAGTAATTATTTGCATATAAACCATCCAACAATATGCCATACGTGAAGATATCTGGAATTTGGTCATGAGTTTGCATTTCATTGAAAATCGCTTGAGCATCCGCAACTCTCCCCACCTTGCATAACCCACCTATAAGTGTGTTGTATGTAATTGTGTTAGGAGTCAATCCCCTGTGACGCATAACTTCACACAGTTGCATGGCTGCATTCAATCTCCTAGCCTTGCAATAGCCATTGATCAAAATGTTATAGCTATAAACATTAGGTTTTTGACCGTTATCCACCATTGAATCAAAAACTTTTATTGCTTCTTTCATCTGACCTTGCAAACAGTATCCATCCATCAGAGTATTGTACGTGACTCTATCAGGCTCTTCACCTCTTTGAATCATCAGTTCCAATAGTTGGTGTGCTTCTTTGGTCATCCCTTCTTTGCAAAGAGCAACCATTAGTATGCTAAATGAAGATCTATTTGGAGAGATTTTACGGTCTATCATTTCATTGAATAACCTTGTTGCTTCTCTCCATTGACCTGAAAGATATAGTTCATGAATCAAAGTGTTGTACGTGAAAGCATCGGGCTGAACACCTCTTTGAGACATTACTTCAAATACATCGTGTGCTTCCTTTGTCCTCCCATCTTTACAGATAGCCTTTATCAAAATGTTAAAGGTTATTAGATCAGGTGAGATTCCATGGTTCAGCATGTCATAAAAAAGCCTTTCAGCTTCTTTAAACATGCCAAAATTGCATAAACCATGAATTAAAGACCTATAAGTGACAACATTTGGCACAACGTCTTTTGTGCCAATCATTTCTTGTAAGAGGTTCAGTGCCTCATTTATGCGACTCTCCTTGCAAAGTCTATCAATGATGGTATTATACATGATTGTATCAGGCTTCTCAAATCTCTCTCCTTTGTACTGCATCCCCCTTATCAACCTAAGAGCCTCATCAACATTCCCAGTCTTGCAAAGCCCATCAACCACAGTACCATAAGTGACTTCATTGTAAGGATATCCAATTTCCATTGTTTTTTCAAACAATTCGATCGCCTTCACTACTTTGTCCTCCTTAAAGAGCCCCTTAAGCAGACTGGTAAAAATTATGGGATTTGGTTCAAACCCAAGTTTCAGCATCTTTCCCAAAACAGAAAAACCAAAATCAACACGACCCAAGTTGCAGTAGCAATTAATCAAGATGGCAAAGGAAAAGAAATTAGGTTGGATTCCATTTCCTTGTGCAGAAGAAGAATCCATCATCACTGTATTAAACAAAGATAACAAGGTAGAATACTGTTTCATCTTGGAGATGGCTCCAAATAGATGATTAAAAGGGAAAATGGAGGGAATGGGTCGCATTTGAACTAAACGATGGAACAAACCCAATGCCTCATCAAGACCAAGTGTCCCTGATTTACATCTATCTCTTACAAAATTCTCGAAATGGATTTCGGTATCGTAAGGATTTGGATTTGGATTTGGGTGTGATGGTTCTGTAGTTTTGGAACGAAAGAGAAGAAGAGAAGAGAGTGCAACGACCCTTTGATGCCTTAAAACTACAACATCTCTTGAGCTTTTGATCATGACTGAAACTGTATCTCTACTTAATATCGTTTAGAAGATTCATGGAAATAGTTAAGACATAAAGGAAGAGAGGTACCAATGGCACCCCAACTTCTACTGATTACACTTCATTTATATAT